>NC_138582.1:101694683-102294683 GCF_964289735.1 Phaethon aethereus | reverse complement strand
CTGTTCTTCACAAGCAAATAAGTAAATTCCTGCAGGCACTCTGACAGGCTGACTGAATTAAGAGGCAATAATAAAATTAGAAGTTAATGTATTCTCCTTATACTACCAAGTTGTAGCTACATTTCTCTTTAAAAAGTGTTAGTAAATAAAAAACAATGAAAGCGTCTTTAACATCTTGACACAAACAAAACCTCCCTCATCCTAGTCTAGTTAGATCACTCCTCTTTGATCTTACGTATACCAACGGAGTGCTTCTTTCCACAGACAAAATTTCCATCCAGGTGGCAGAGTGCTGCTCTTTCCTCTATTTACCAACAGGTGTCTCCGGTAAAGCCCCAGGCTTTTACCCCCAGGCTTGCACCGAGCAAAAAAAAAACTGTAGCGTTAATATAAAATAACAACGACCTACCGCCCAGCCTGGCTCGTCCCCAGGTGCCCTGGGCAATCTTGTTCCGTGCCCGCGGGCAAACGGCAGCCTGGTCACCGCCTCACCCAGCCTGGGGCCCGACTGCGGCTCGCCGCCCCCACACGCACCCCGGGCTCCGACACCCCTGAGGGTACCCGACCCCCGAGCAGCAACCCGGCCGCCAAAACCTCTGGGGGTTCCCGCCAGAGGGGTCATCTCCCGCTCCCTGGCTTTCACGCGGAGCCCAGGGGAGGCCCCGCAGGGGACGGGGAAGTCGCACGGACGGGACGCCAGCAGAGCCGGTCCGGGGGTGACAGGGGGGAACACGACTCAGCCGCTAACCGCCATAGTTAGACGGCGGAAGGGCCGAGGGGGGGCATCAACGCCGAGCTCCGGCACTCACCTCCTCCAGGCGCACCACCACCTCAGCCGGGCTCCGCCATCACAGCTGCCGCGCCCCGCCCCAAGGCCCCGCGCGCGCAGCAGCGCCGCGACGGCGACCGGCAGCGGCCAAAAATAGTCCGCCGGGCTCCGCGGTGCTCCGCCTCGGCGGGGCGGGGGCAGCGGGGCGGCACGGCGGCCGCCAGCGATACGGGCCTGCTGGCCCCGCCGGCAGAACGCCGGGGTGTTTGGGAACCGGGCTCGGCGCTCCCGCTCCTTTCGCCAGTGGACTACCGTACATTGGGGAAGAGCAGAGCTGAGGCCTGCCCGGAGCTGGGGGCGGCGGCCGTTAGGGCCGTTTGAGCCTTAACGGCTCCGCTATGCGGCCGCTGCGCCGGGCCACCCCGGCCCTCAGCCCGGAGGGCGGGGAGAAACGGGGAGCGGCGTCGCTTCCTCCACTCCGGGAAAAAAATGCCGGGCGCGGCCCTGCCTGCATCCCCTGGAAGCTGGGCCGGGGCGGCCGCCGCGCTGCCGGCCGCGGGGGAGGTCGCCCAGGGCCCTCCCTTCAGACGGTGGCGGTTGACAACAGCTGCGGGCCCGGCCCGTTCTCGTCGCCCTTAGAAATAAAAGGGTGCCCCATCGGCCCGTCAGCGCCTCTGGGCAGAGGCCCGGTGGTTCGGCCGCAGCGCTCGTGTCCCTTTTTGAGACTGTTCTCCAGAAGCGTGGCTTTAAGGACGTGGGAGCTGGGAACTGCACGGCATCAAGTTGCCAGGCTGCTGCTGCTGCTGTTGCTGCTGTTGTTGTACTGGAAGCATGAGATATTGTAAGACTGAAGGTGAAGTCGTGGAATGGAAAATGGAATTTCACCATCAGTGCGCATGGCTGTGTTTGAAGGGCAAATAAGCAGTGCTGGGGCATCAGCTGAGCACCAAGGCCATGTGTCCTCTGCTCGAGTTCCCCAAATTCTTGGAGACTCACCTTTATTTTAATTGAAAATTAGGTCCAGTGATACATACCCAGTTAAAACATTTGGATTCTGATGTATCTGATCCAAATGAATGAGGAACTATTTATTTCTGTAACGGCCACAACATTTTTTTATTTTTAATCATTAATTTCCTCCAAATAGAATGCTAGTAGCAACTTTTCTGTTTATTCTGGAAGACATGGGTCAAAATATTTAATCAATGGCTAAGGTTTCTGGCATCGTTTTCCTCCTATTTAGGGCTAGTAGCAACTTTTCTGATTAATATTTGGGAAGATTTTAGTCTGGGTGTTTGGACTTGGATGGCTAACACTAGGGCTCTAAGCAGATAGATTGTTAAGTGTATAGTTTCCTTGTTGATCGAAGTGTTATAGAGGGTGAGCATAATACTACTGCTTTGTTTCTAATATACACAGTTGACCTAAAGAGGTTATTTATATTGCATCTTCAACATATTTATTTTATCTTGGGGTAGCCTGCTTTGGAATATAAAAATCAGCATGTCTTGTAATTGCATTTCAAACATTAAGTTACTCTCTTTAGAAGGAGCCTTTGGAACCATTATTTTATTTTCCAGATAGCAGATTATAGTCTCCCTCAAACTGGAGGGAAAGTGAATGAAGGCCCTGAGTGTATTCCATAAGCGGCCTGCTGGTCTGCTAGCAGATAAAACTTGGCAACTTCTGCTTGTAAATATCACTTCCCCTCCCTCAGTGGTGCTTATTTTATGTCAGCTTATATGACAATGTTGACAGGCAAAAAGAGGGTAACAGTGAGAATGAAGTACCAGGAGAGACTTGAAGAGGAAAACTGGGACAGAAAGAAACAAGCACTTCATTTAAAACAGTCTTTAAGAACAAATCATTCTAGGCAGGACTCAGCACTATTAATATCACCCTGGCCTCATGATAGAGTCGTTACAGCGCAGGATACATTTGCCTTTGTGATTGGTCTTTCTTTAAGCACACAAGTACTTTTCAGAGATACTCTCAGTGAGACTATAAGTGATGTGTAATTCATTATTTTTGCAGCACTTTTAGCCCAGCAGAAAATGGAGGAAAACATCTTAAAATCAATAGTCGCATGAATCTATTTTAGACATCCTCCTTCACAGTACGGTGTAAGTAGTCCCTAGTATGTCAGTAACTAACACACGAGAGAGAGAGAGAGAGAGATAACCAATCAGTATTTTAACTGCTTTCTGATAAGTTTAGCGATTCTCTTCCTTTTGAGTTTCCCATATTCAATTTTCTGAGTATTTCACATCCAGTCATTGAATTAAACTTCTTTATTCTGGGAGCACTGCACTGCACTACCCTACAGTTATGTTGACTAGCCAAGTGTTACCTCTCTGGTTAAACAGAACCGGGCAGACATCAGTGCTGTTTTATGGTTGACTAAAAAAGCAAAGCACAGGTAGCCTGCTAGACATATCCAAAAATCTCCAGATGGCCAAGATTGACAAAACACTACTTGTTAAGGGGAGGCAGTGAGCTCCAAGAGCAGCTCCCAGGCAGGAATAACCCATGAGTCCCATACCTAGTGACATAAATAGGCCATGCTGATCAGTTTCAACCTGATCCGGCAGAGTCCTTACTTTGTCCTGCTGCCAAGAATTCATAATATCAAGCAGCCCTTGTGCCAGCACAGTCCTATTCAGTTCTAGGAGGTAGCCACGCCGTAGAAGGCACCTTTTAAGCACTTTTGATGCTCACAAATCTAAATTGCTTTGTAGCATATTTGTAATAACAAATCAAGCTGCACACAGGCTGCTGGTAGTGCAGCAGGTAGCAAGGGAAGCAGATGATTCCCTACCACCTCCTGACTGTGGGAAGAAAGCTTATATCCACCTGGGAAAACTGCTTTATAAGACAGTGGCTAGCAGTACAGCTCCCAGTACTGGCCTTTCATTGACTGGTGATATGCATGCTCCAGTTCCTCAAATGTCCAAAGAACAGCTTTAGAATACATCCTTTCCAAGTTGCCTGCATATCATTCTTCCTACTCTTTAGGTGTGGTAGACTGGAAGACACCAGGCTCAGCCTGAGTTACCTTATTAAGTCATTACAGGTTTTGCAGGAGTAGGTAGTTGGAAAACACAAAAACTAATAGGAAAAGAAAATACAAACCTCCATTTTAGTTGATGGTCAATAGAAGATACATCCTTAGTTGTTTTAGTGCATCTCAGCTAACATCCTCAGGGAAAGGAAACAGGGAAGCGAGGACCCAATTTTTATATGCCAGCCTTATTCTCTGATAATTAACATGCAGGCCTGGGTGGAAAAGTTAGTGGGAAGGCATACAGGAAAAAAATGGTGAGTCCTAAAGTTAAATACAAGAAATTAGATTTCTTCCTATATTCCTGCAATTTAGGAGAGTCTGGCTGGTCATTTGTCAGCAACATTCAGCACCACTCAGAATTGATGGCGACGTGTTTTTTTCTGTTAGAAATGATGCTTTCTCCCTGTCAAGTTTTAGAAAGAAAAAAGTGCATCAAGTAACTCCCAAACTTAGTAAAGGCAAAGCATTCTGCTGATCTTTGCTTAGATGTAGCGTAATATCCACGCAGATCTTGCTTCAGCAAGAAAAGCAAAATGGGTAGATGAATTCTGCATGTTTATGCTTTTGTTACCAACACTCCATCAGCTCTGCTATACAGGCTCTTGGTTGACTTAATCTTGAGAATTGTTGGCTCCAGGAGCACCAACAGCACCCTGCATTAACTGTTGCATACAAAAAAAATTGGCAGACGTTGCTAAATTTGGGGCTTCTTAACATGTGGCAATGTCTCATGCTACAAAAAAACCTTGCATATCTTCCATACTTTCCTTCTACAACAACAATGCCTGTCTGCATCAAGACATTGGTATAATTTACTATTTCAGGGATAAGTCAGAAAGAATAGAAACTGATGGTGTCTGTCATCTGTAGGTGGATGAGTTCTCACTGTACGTTCAAGGGCAGGAACCCCCTTTTTCTCCTTTTTTTGTTTTTTTTTAATTTTGAGAAGTGGCCTCCCTGGGAGTAAACTTCTCTCCTATGTGTAAAGGAGCGTGTAGTTGCCTATCACTCATTCCAGTTTTGACATTTCTCAGACTCCTTTTCCATCTGCTGGCAGCCAAGGAATGCAGCACATACAGGCCCCAATAAAGCCTCCCTGAAACTAATATTTGTACGCTGAATAATGTTGAGGTACGCTGTGCTAGCTCAGGGGAGCAGAATTAAGTATTTTAACTGGCTGGGGTTTTTTTTTCCTGCAACTCAACACATCCCAAGTTTATACAGCAGATACAGAAAGCAGAAGGATGAGAAGAGAAAATGACATGAGAAGTGGCAATCCATAGCAGAGAAACTGCTAACAGGCCAGGGAGTTATGACAGATAGGAGAGAAAAAGGACATTTATTGTCATCTCTGCTTCAAAGGGAGATCAGAGAACAGAGTCCTCGAGCCATCCTTTAGTATTTATTTGGAATATAGGAGAGGATCTTCTCTGTGATCTTCCTTTCAGTACTGCTGTGTGCAGAAGTTAAGAGTATGGACAGGCACATAAAGAGGAAAAATAGTAGCCTTCTCCTTGTGTGCAAGGAAGATGACAAGACATGTATGACTTGCTCAGAAGTGTAACATTTAAAGAAACAACCTTATGACTGTGATTTTATTATTCTGGTAGTTGGTTCTTTTAGTAATTGATGACCATGCATCTAGAAAGGTACAACACCAAGACCAGAAAGGTAGAACAAGCTTGTAAATGCATGTCTGCTGCAGGAGACAGTTGGAGATGACCCAAGTAAACAGGACTCCTTTTCAAAGCTACTATTAGGAGACTTCTGGAGAATTATCAGCAGGAATGTCAAACAGATCCTCAACAACTGCTTTCATGTTCCTTAATCTTAGAATAACTAAATTTCTATAAAGTTTGCAAGAAGTCTGTTCATAATTCATATAGGGGGAATAAATAAAACCAAACCTGTGTTATCCCAACCCCTGGATCTCCTACTACGTCTCTTTACGTGTGTTTTTTTTAATTCTTGTTTCATTCTGGCTTAAAAAACACACTGAACGTTTTGTTAGCATAATAAAAAAAGGGATTGAAACGTATCTGGTGTTAAATAAGTGTGAGCACTAATAATGAAAATAGCAACAGCTAGGTTCCAAGAAGCAGCATGATAGGCACCAAGAAGAATTTAAATAGCTGTATACAAATCTAAACTCTTTAAAAAATCCTTTTTATTGATTCATTACCATACAAAATTTATTCAAATTACATCCATTTGAAGTGGTAAGATCACAGCTAGAGAACAGGTCATCCTTTAATAAATCTATTTACAAAGCTCACCATAAAAGCTTTTTTTGTTGGGGTTTTTTTTTTTTTTACAATATTTTACAGAGTTTTTTTTTAAACTAGCATAAAATGCAAAGCTAAATTAGATTAGTATTTTGCCCACGCACATTGGGACAAGTGTTTAATTTGTACAAGAAAAGATGGTCTGCATTAGTCTTCATTTTCTCTTCCCCCGCAAAAGTGCCCCTTTGTCTCGCAAATCTTCATGCTCACACAACTTTTACTTTCCTCTTCCACAAGACAAAAACTTTAAATACTACAATTTTATTTACAGATCCACATCTAAAAAAAAAAACTCTTAAAAAATTACAAACCAGCTAGAAAATATTCTGGCAGTGTTTTACAAATTAATTCTATTGTACAAAACTGCTAGATAACTAAAGTGTGAGTTGAGAACATATATCAACTTAAATACAACTGCTGAATGATCTATGCACACATTTGTACATATAAACACACACTTAATACTGTTTAACAGTTCTTTATGTGTTGCCCTTTATACATTTGTTATATTCCGAAACTCACACAGTCATACAGTTTTCTATTAGTACTGTGACTTCCTGCCTTTTCATGTGTGAGCTTTCATAGCAGCAACTCAATGGTACCAGAAAACCTGCGTACATAATATTCTACTACAGTACAAATAGTACTGATTTTCTGAGTATGTCAGATAAGCACAACAGTAATGCAAACAAAAGGGTTATATGGGCATCTAATCAACATTACATTAATTTAGTCCAGACCATGGCAACATATTTTACACTAAAAAAAAAATTATTTAAGACATCTTAGAATTCTTCTCACGTTCAAAAAATAAATATTGGTACTATACTACCAAAGATCTTCAAAAAATAAATGCAATTCAGTTGATGTGGTACTTACAGTTATGTACTTTGGAAAAAAATTAGTTCCATTTTGCTGGCGAAGAGAATTATAAAAAGCTGTAAGCAGAGGAAGCTAACCCACTGAGATAAATATGATATATTGAACAAAGCTTGGCATAAGTGTTTTCCATAGAGGGAAAAACCCACAGTGCATCTCTAGTAGGCACTTAACACAAAGCCCCACTTAGTACCACAAAAATTTATGTACCAGTTCTAACGCACACTGGGGGCAGTAAAATTGAACTGTGCATCTTCGTTCTAGTTTAAAAAAACAACCAACAGAAACTATTTTCACACACACACACACACACACACAAGCATTTTTAAAAATCTGTGATTACTATGAGAAGTGGCAGACTTTATACTTTTTGATATTTGCAATATACACTACATTTACAGTGTATTTTTTTTATTAAAAGCTTTTAAGGACATAAGTATTTGACCTCATAATGAGACACATACACAGCTCAAAATGAGCATTATGACAGCAATTTAAACATTCCCACAAATAGCTGAAGAATCCCATTTCACACTTTTGCGTTACTTCATATTTATGTTCACTGCAGGTACAATCCATGTTGTGACACTCAAAAGACATGCATTCTCTGCAGAAGGCACGACCTGAAATACTATTATAAAATTGTTATTTAGGACTAAACCAGTTCATTGAGCCCTTCTCCGTAAGCCCACTTGTCACGGTAAGCAGAGACTGGGGGAGTGTGACGACAAAACATTTACGGTCACCTGCTTGCACTTGCTGACTCACAAGGCGCTGGAACTTGGGGTCAGGGAGAAGGCCTTGCTGTAAAAGCCTTCACTTGCTGTTCATAGTATCTGGGGGAGTACTTAATTAAAATATCAGCACTGTTCGAGAGCCTAGTTTATTTAATAATGCTATTTTATAGTAAGTAGGGGACAACTCTGAATGATGGCAGGTTTTTTGATTCCATTAAAAACATGATTTAGATATGGACAGCAATTAAGAGAATCAGCTGTATATAAATTCATCCACCAGTGAAGGAAGTTTCTCTAAATCATAAGCGTCAAAGAGGTCACTGATGCCTTCTTCATCCCCAAGGCTCAGCAAATAATCTTCCTGAAGCAGAGGAGGCAGCAAATTCACAAACGGTCCTTCAAAGTTTGAGGGAATTTGGTCCTCGGTCTGCTGGAGAAGGTTGGCTGGAGAAGCCAATGGAGAGATTGTTGCCATATTTACTGAGCAGTCACCTTGTCCTGAGTTAGCAGAAGCCACTTCTGTAAGAGGAGGGAGAGAAAAAATAAAGATGACACAACTCATTAGAAATATTAGACACAGATCAAAGTAACCACTGCATAAAGGGCCTTTCATAAAGCAGCATCTCAACAAAAAATGGCCTCCATATAATTTCTAACTTGGTTTTGATATATTACAAAGGGCTTCTCAAAAATGCTCATGTTGCTATCACCACCAACTTTTCTACTAAAAAATTATTTTACAACATTTAAGCAGCTACTGGGGGACAAAAAAATAAACGAAGTAGAGTGAGAAATGCCCATCTTTTGCTGGAATTCATAGTCAAAGGGAAAACTTTGTAGGCAACAGATGCCATTAGTGACTGTGTAGCTGCATATGCCCATACTCAGAGATTTCTGCCTCTTGTATTGAAGCAAATCTTTGCTGCTACCATTCTCTTTGAAAATGCAAAAGGAACAAAATTGTTTCTTTCTTCAATATTGTGTAAACTTTGGTTACATATGATATGCAAATAGGAAACTTTGTCTTAAACGATTGATGCAGAGGAAAACATACTTCCCACTATATAAACCAGAAAGGCACAGTGGAAAATCAGAACCTTAGCTTTTCACTTCTTAGAAAAATAAAACCAAAAAATAAGAGCTGGATATCTGAAGTTCAAAATGAAATCTTGAATGAGAGCATGAAGGAAAGCCATTAGTATTACAAAGAAATAATTTTACCTTTGGAAATGGTTTTGGAAATATTTCCATTGTGGTCCTGGCTGTAGGTTTTCATTGGACTGAGGGCATCGTTTTCCTCTGGGCACAGATAAACTTCAATAGGTCCTTGAGTACTAGATAAATGTATCAATGCACTCTGCTAACAAAACAACATGAGTAAGGTGTTACACCAATGAACATGACAAAATACTGACAATACGGAGCAAATTACTGGGGTGTGAGTGTTCAAATACATTTTTTTACTAATCAAAAGAACCTGAAATCCCCTGTGAATTTTTTTGAAGATGTGAAAGGCTCGGCTGATGTATCTTGTAGGCGGGAAGAGAACATAAAAGCTTTTCCCACTGTCTGTAGCACACAAATCTCAGAAGCCCAACATTTTATGTGCTGTATCATAACCAGAGTGGTATAAAGGATCAAATTCCTAACATTTTCTTACAACCACAATAACCTGCAGTGTTCTGATGGAAAGGAGCTACGGGACACAGTTCACAGGTTTTGTTGTTACTCATAACAATGTTGTTGGATGTATTTGTGTAAATGTTTCTGCTTTAAAATAACGCCAAAACATTGTTCTCACCCAAAAACCTTCAGCACTAATTTATACTCAACTCAAACAGCTGTATGTAAGTCCACCTGTTCATCAGGGAAATTTTTCCAAATAACAAAAAAAAAAGAAAAACATGTGCCATTTTCTTCACCCAAACTTGTTTATCTAAGTCCTTCTGCCCCCTCAAGGCAGCAACTCTAACGTTGATGGTGTTTTTGAATAACAGGAACTCCTAATTAGTCTCAAGAAATCATCTTTTCTTAACTTGCAGACATTGATTCAATACAAGAAGATGACACATAGAGACAGAAAATCTGCAAAGTTGCTCTTAGTGGTATGATGGAAAATCATAAATTTCTCCAGTTAAAAATAAACCTGCTCCAGCTGTATTGCATTAATAGTTTTAAAAAGCATGAATGCAGGCATTATATACCTCTTTGCAGACTTGTTTTAAATACATTTTATTGTGCCCTCATATTATTTGCATTCTGACAGTTACATAGCATAATAGACAGCATTTACAACTACAGTGACCCACAGCTGAACAGGGATACCCCAGGGCACAGAAAACAGTTAAGGGTACTTAGAACAATGCTAGAAAAAAGGAGATAGGAAGAGCTGGAGTTGGAGAAGGTACTGTTGAATGACTGAAGTATGCAAAAAAAAGACACTGAAATGTAACTGCAAATGAGAGAAAGAAGTAGGACTTTACTGCCTGAAGCTGAAAAGTAAATTAATAAGTTGGGTATAGGGGATAAGGGAGGTCTAGGCACTAGCTTTAATGATTGTGTGCATCTCTCTCTACGCGCCTGATTTCACTCAATTAAAAAGCCAAGCATAATGCCTAGGGGAAAGAAACAGGAAAGCAAGCAACGATAACAGCAGATATTTATGGATACTGATAAAAGATATCCCTTCCTTGCTGCAGCAAAATTATTTATTCTTCCAAAACCTCCACCTAGGTTCAAAGGGGAAATTAAGGACAAAGGCAGACAAAAGAAAAAAAAAAAAAAAAAGACTGAAATCATTATGGGCCTAAGCAATTGGAGAATAATCTTACAAAAAGAAGTGACAGAGAATGTGGAGTCTCTTCCTGCCTGGCAGCAGGTAGCCCTGTCAGTGATGAAGGAATACTGTAGAGGTATGAAAGAAATTTTTCACAGCGAGGGTGGTGAAACACTGGCACAAGTTGCCGAGGGAGGTGGTAGATGCCCCATCCCTGGAAACATGGTTGGACAGGTCAGGTTGGACAGGGCTCTGAGCAACCTGATCTAGTTGAAGATGTCCCTGCTCATGGCAGGGGGGTTGGACTAGATGACCTTGAAAGGTCCCTTCCAACCAAAACTATTCTACGATTCTTTATTTCTATGAACACAGCATGAAGGATTCTGGGCGTTAGCCCTATCTCTAATTGCTCACTGAGAGAAGAAATTAGGTACATTTTTGAACCTCTAAAGCAGTGGCTTGTGCAAATTATTTCTGTTTGCCCAACATACTTGGGTCTGTCATAGTAACTGGGAATTGTAAAGCAGTACACGTTTGCCACTAAGAGATAAAATCACAGGATGAGCTGAACCATGTGGTTGATGAGAGGAGTGAAGTAAAGCTACTTCCTGAGGATATCTTCAAAGAAAAGCTACCTGAAGCATTTTTCTCTGCAACTGTGACACAAGGGAAGTGAGAAGCAGCTAAGTCACCCTAGACATCTACCTGAGATAAGGAAAAGAAAGAAAATGAGGACGAGAGCCAGACATCTCATACACAAAAACACTCAGAGATAGAGACTGTGGCTTGAGTAACAAGGGACAACAGAAGAGGGACACACATGAACAAAGACAGCTTCAGAAATAGAAGTACTTACAGTAAAATAGAAAAGGAAATCCCTGTCTCCTACAGACTTCACAAGAGCAAACAAAAAGCGCACTAGCAGACTGCACGAAATTTTACACAGATGTGTAAAATCAGTGTCAATGAAGCAAAGAAGATGATGGAAGAAAGAGCAAGAATAGATTCTACAAGTAACTGTAATACTTCAGAAAGCACTACCTGAAAACATACGTCTCATTAGGATATCAGTAATATGAGTCATTTAGGATGCTTAAGGCATTGAGTTAGCCATCAACTTTATGACTAAAGCTACACAAAACTAAAAAATATGAACTGAATCTCTTAAGAGAAAGATTTTACATGGTTACAAACAGGGAATTTCAACTGTCAAGGAAGAGCTCTCCTTTACATAAAGTATGGCACAAGAGTATAATCTGTAAATAGTGTGGATTGCTCTAAAGGAAAGCTGGAACTGAGAGAAAAGGAACAAATAATGATTGCCCTGTGTAAACTGATTTTTAAAGTTTCCCTTTCCTTTTTTATTAAAAAAAAAAAATATCTCTGAAGTTTGTAAGACAGATGAATATAGGACTGTACGCCAACATAATCCAACTTGGGCCTCAGTTACCAGAGTGAGGCTTACAACACACTTGCTCCATCTATAGAAAAACTATATATAACCTGGCAGGAAACACCAGGTTCTCCTTACCTCCACTGGGTCAGGCACTTCAAGTCTTGTTTCTGGAGGAGCTTTCACAACTATAACAGTTTGGTCTTTAAGGCCACTAATTTTTCGAATATCTTGATACGTCACATAAGCTAATGTAATCACTGTTAAGGAATTTTCCAACCTGGGTTACAATATATTCAGACTATTAGAAGAGGCAGAACTCTTTGAATTATTTTTCCATTTTCTCGTGGCTAAGTTGCTCTTAGCCCAAAGTTTTCTGTTCTTTACAGGGCTTCTGCTTGCAGTGAAACTGTGTGAGAACTTCCCTTTGATCTAACAGCTGGGGCCACTACCAGGTGACAAAAGGGATTCTCTGTGCCGAGTGCTTCCCTCTCTTCTCCTTTACACGCATAAAGCTACATAAAGGTAAAGCTCAACAACCTGAAATTACTCACAGACTGCACAAAGCAGAATTTTTTTTTTTTTTTTTTACACACTTGCTATCAAAATGCAGAGAACTGGAAATCACAGAAAAAACGTAAAGGAACTTACAGATGCATGTTATAGATGTGCATATACAATATATTTTTGAAGTTACCAACAAAATCATAATTTCAGATTCACTTCAGGGTTTTTTGTAAACATTTATACAACATATACATAAACATATAAATGTATAAACATTTATACAACAGTCATCTATTTATATATGAATTTATATTATATACAATTATTTCAAAAACCTGTTTAAACAACTACTTTAAACAACTTGACAGTGTAGAAGGTCAGTTTCTGCATAAGCATTCAATGAATATGAATATTTTGCTGTTCAAGATGAATTTGTCCAAATCAACATGAGTGTTTTGGTGGGTTACTGCACAGTAGTGCCTCATGTACTGACCCATGTAACTGAGGTGTCACAGTGCTTTTGGTTGTGAAAAGAGCTATGAAATGGCCACGATCACATGCAAGCGCTTCCAGCTCATTAGTTTTGTCACCTGTGAAGTATCTAGCATAATGTTTTCACCATAGAAATAAAAAGCCTGATTTATGATTGTATTTTTGGGGGGTGTAAATGTGAACAATTTTGGTAAATGTGTACTGTTACCATGCAGTACAGCAAGACAGGCTGCCCAGGCTCAAGACCCCAACACATCCCACATGTAACTTGGACCAAACAAGTTAGGAGCCAAAACGACAGGTCAGCTTTCATCTAAATGGCTTTTATCAAGGCTTTTACCAGTCGTTTTAGTAAGGTTTGCAAAGGCAGAGTACAAATTACAGCAACAGTGGCTGTCACTGTATGAACAAAGGAAAGGATGCCATGGTTTTCAAATAAAGCAACAACCATCTTCATTTCTGTAGCTAAAAGCTCCCCATGCTAATGCTGGGTATATCCCAAAATATTCAAGGTACCCATCAGTTACTTTCTGATTTTATTTATAAGGGAGACAAGGAAGCACAATACCTAATTGTGAGGGGAAAAAAACCCCCAAAACTTCAAAAGCAGAAACTTTGTCTTCAGAGATTAAGCAAAGGAAGGTCCATGAGTATTCAGCAGGTCATCTCACATCAGACTGCAGGGAGGTGAGTGAAAGACAGTACTGGGACACACTCAGTTTTGTCCCCAGGTTTCACACTTCTGCATTCCTTCCTCAATAATCACTAGCATTATCAGTAAACCTAGAGTCACAGAAGGATTTGGGGAATACGCTCTCCTAAGTCCAAACACACGAGGCCAACACGCTGCCAATGCTGCTCCCTCCTCACCCACTCCCAAGGGAGCCAGCACAGCAGGGATCTCTACCACAGACTCAGCACTAGAAAAATAGAGAATCATAATACTAATTTTTGTCTTGCTTAAATCTGTTGATGGATCAAGCTCTTAGCTGAAGGCAGTGCTGACCCTACCCCCTGTGCCACTCGGTGATCTTGCTTTCATACATTGAGATGTAAGCACAGTCCAAAGAGAATATTTACACAGTTCACATTACTTTTTACTCACTCTCTCATAGTTATTTTCTATCCTTCCAAACAGAAAGTAAGTCCACTTTTTTATTAGATGCTCTTTAAAAACTACTGACTATTTACAGTTATAAAAGTTTTCACATCAGCATTTAATAAAGTGCTCTCTTCTGTCACTAATAGGTGGGAAATCTAATGAAAGCGACAATTGGTTAATTATAAGGGGTATTAGCAGCCAAAATATCAGAAATCATATGAAGCTTATGCAACTGAGCATTGGTATTACAATAAGTAATTCAGTCTAAAATAGACATTTTGAGAGCTCATAAAACCTTTCTCTGTGATATTCTATTACAGATTCTATAACCAGAGGAATCTAAAATTTCTTGCAAGTTTCAGACTAAACTGACTCCCAACTTCATTTTCCTCTCTGTGCACATCAGACATTTAATTTATGTACACACCACTTTAATTAAAAAAAAAAAAAAATAAGTAATGAGTAGACACACGCACAACTCTGTTACCTTAGCAAAGACTTTGTGTGCACGCCTTTACAATTTCTGCACATATAAAAAAGGGCTTTGCTTTAGGCTCACGATTGTCAAAAAAGCACAGGGGTTTGGATGTTGTCACTCATTCAGCTAAATTCTTGGTTCTGCTCTATGTGAATGTGGATGTTAATGGGCTCCATATTTTTTTTTTTTATTTTTACATGCCAGAAGCATTACAGGTGCAAGTGGCTTAAGTAAATTTATATAAAACTACATTAAAACCCGTTAGCCAACTTCTGGAAATTTCTGATGCTTTGTATCACAGTACTTGGAGGAATTGTCCTAGTATTACAGGGCACAGCAAGGAGACTGACCACCTTTGAGTTTTGGCAAAAAGGATATCTCTGATTCTCAGAGTCCTCCGTTAGCAGCTTGAGGTCCAGGGTGCAGCTTTGGATTAGCTCATCCAATTTCTTCTCTTCCTGAGTCAGTTCAGTCACCTCTTTCGTGAGACCTTGACGCTGTGCCAGCATGCCACCGTCCTCCGACAGACTGCAGCCCCTACGGATACAGAGGCACCCTTTCAGCATTTGTAAAACGTGACCCTGTGCTATGGGAAAGTGAAGAGGCAGGGTTTTATGCTGCAGATCAAGCCCCTTCTCCCTAAACCTGCCCAGAGCGAGTGGACCCAGGTGGCCAAGAAGGCCAACAGCGTCCTGGCCTGTATCAGAAACAGTGTGGCCAGCAGGAGTAGGGAAGCGATCGTGCCCCTGTACTCGGCGATTGTGCCCCTGGTAAGGCTGCACCTTGAATACTGTGTTCAGTTTTGGGCCCCTCACTGCAAGAAGGATGTTGAGGTGCTGGAGCGTGTCCAGAGAAGGGCAACAAAGCTGGTGAGGGGTCTGGAGCACAAGTCTTATGAGGAGCGGCTGAGGGAACTGGGGTTGTTTAGTCTGGAGAAGAGGAGGCTGAGGGGAGACCTCATCGCTCTCTACAACTATCTGAAAGGGGGTTGTGGCGACGTGGGTGTTGGTCTCTTCTCCCAAGTAACTAGCGATAGGACGAGAGGAAATGGCCTCAAGTTGTGCCAGGGGAGGTTTAGATTGGATATTAGGAAAAATTTCTTCACCGAGAGAGTGGTCAGGCATTGGAACAGGCTGCCCAGGGAGGTGGTGGAATCGCCATCTCTGGAAGTGTTCAAAAAACGTGTGGGTGTGGCACTTCAGGACATGGTTTAGGGGACATGGTGGCGCTGGATTAATGGTTGGACTTGATGATCTTGAAGGTCCTTTCCAACCTAGTGATTCTGTGATTCTGTGACATAAACTACACTTTCCAGAAAAAGCATCTTTTAATCATGACAACATATTTTGGAACTGCCACCGAGATGGAAAAGTCAAATTACTCAAAAATCTTGCTTCTAACTCCTCTCTCCTCTAACCACACCCTGAAAAAGACCGAGGAAGACAGCAGGTAGAGATGTGTACCTAAAAACTTACTCCACTTGCAGAAGCAAATGAGTTCATCCAGTATTCAGACAAAATGCTGGTTCATAATTTCCCTGACAAATGCCACTTATACACTGAAAACCTGTCTTAACAGAAAAAGAAAGCTTTACCCTGATGGAAGGCATTTTGGATGATTGCTTGGAGCAGTGTTAGAATGGAAGGTGGGAGAAGAAAAACACTGCTGCTCTGTGACAGTGAAACCAGCCGGCAGGAATGGAAAAGGATAATGAATACTCACATCCACTGAATGTTGTTTTTGGATTTTTTCTTAATGAGATGGATGCCTTCCAGTACATTGGTGATATCGTAAATCCTCCTTTTTTGCACCTTGAGGACCTCTGCAGCTCTGTTCAAATCTAAGACCCCATCAGGAGATTGGCTCAGCAACTGAATGAACTTCTTTGTAAGAAGGCCAAGTGATGTATCATACCGAGTCTTTTCTGAAGGAGATTTTGGAGCTTGGAAAGAAAAGAAAAAAACCAGATAAATCAGTTTTCTCACTTTGGTTCCAAAAGCAGCATCCAGAAACGAAAGGATACAGATATTTCTTTCATTTTTACTAAAGAAATCTCTCAAACCTCTGCATTAAGACACAACTTACCACTGGGTATTTATTTATATTGCAAGATGTACTTTTCCAAAAGTCACAGGTACATGAGCAAATACATACTTTTTTTTAAATGCAAATATTTCCATTAGTCTGACAGATACATATAGCAATATTCTACTTAGGCTTTCACTATGTGAATTCTTAATAGTATTTTTAGTATCTATTTATCCTGGCAGCAATACCAAAAAATCCCCTATGACACTCCTTCATCAGGCTGATAGCCAGTTTTCATCACGGTTTGATTTTCCCCTCTTGTAAGATAAGTGTTTCACGTGCAATTAAGCAGGACTTAGGTGTACTTCAGTGGGTGAACACAATGACAGATGCCACCAGCGCCAGACTCCACGGCTTACAGAAAACTCAAGTGAATTAGAGGAGATTGACATAAACAAAATTTATAATCGTCATTTCTCCATAACAAAACAATGCTCAAGCTGGGCAAGAGTATCCACTTCTTTTACATTAGAAGTCAGCAAATGGCTTGGATCTTACCAGACAACTCGCTGTTCTCATGCACAAATGCAGCAGCTATGTACTCAATCGATGAGCTCTTAAGAGTTTAAATAGGTAGATCAGAATAATTTCTAATTCTAAATGTTCAAAACCTTTGTGTCAAGGGAAATGAGCCAGGCATTATTAGAAGTCTGCTCTGCTGGGTTGAAAGTTTCCTTGTTAGCAAAACCTTTGCTGTACATCTCAAACCTTTCATTTGCTTCAGGTGAGGTCAAACATTATGCAGGATGGATCTGAGGCTGATCTGGTGGTCTTCACGTTCAGGTCCCACACTTAATTGCAGAAGTCAGGCAAAACGGAAATCCCACCTGACAGTGAACCTTTAGATTACCCTGAAATATTTTGAAGAATATGATGGCTTTTCCACAAAAAACAAGTCATTGCCTATTTGCAAAGAGAACCTGCCGTATCTCATTCTTTGGTAGATTCAGGGCTTGTCTGCGCTGGGAAATGGAGGAATATCTGTATCAGGTGACCTTGTGCATTTAGAGCAGGGTGGGTTTTGTTTGTTTGTTTTTCCTTTGGGGTTTGGAAAAGAATAAGAGGATCAGAGTGAGAAGGGCAAGAGGCTACTTGACCCCACCTAAAATGGCATGTGCTTCTGAAGAAGGTCTCTGTACAGCCTTATCAACACTGCAGCAGTATCCAGTGCTCTGAATGGGACTGAACTTCTGTGAGAACACACTTCAATTTAAAATGAACTTCATTTAGCTTAATGAAGTTTAGTTTAATTAAAACAACTGTGGTTGTTTCACTTACCCACTTTAAGTTCGTATCTTCAGCTAATTTCACTTTTTTTATCTGCCTCAATAGAGACAACCACTTAGACTGGTGAGGAAGGACAGGAAAGTACCCTTTCATATCTCTTGCCTTCCCATCACTACCACTCCTGCTCCAGCCGTCCCCTTTCTCCACTTCCCTCCCTCTGCAAGCCTAATTCTCCTGCTGAAACCCCCCAAATGAGATGGCAAGGCTACACTCCCCAGCTCCTCTTGCAAGAAACCTCCTGCCAGAGGCAATGCAGATGTGCAAAAATTAATACTTGCAGCAACTAAGCAGTGGCAGTAATAATCTAGGCATATTGCAGGGAGAGAAGGCAGATCAAGAGCCCACAAAAAGCACTTAGCGTGCAACGTCGCTGGGGCACAGTTACTGCTCTTTGCAAATCCCTGCCTGGGGGAAGACGCCCTGCCAACATGCTGCTGTGACTTCGTCAGGGAAGGAGGCGGCTGGCGGATCAGGCTTGCCTCATAACTGGGTCTTTGACCCTGTCACAAGATCTTGATTCCTTACCATCCACCTCTCCTAAGCATCCCCAGCTTCATGTCCTTGGCTGAAGAGGAGGTCCCGGTCGGAGAGGCTGCAGGATGCCCGGCAGGCAGAGGGACAGACTGCGCAGGCAAGAGCCGCTGCGGCCTCTCGGCAGCTCTGCCCCAGCCAATGCACGCTGCAAACACATCGTGTGCTGCCCAGCTGTGGGGTTCAGTATGTTGCACGCACAGCCAGGCGAGGACAGTAAGAAACACACTTTTTTGGCTAGGTAATTCAGCCTGTTGTACTGGTTCACTCTGATCTCAAGTTAATAACATCAAAAACTCTGTGCCATACAGCATGTTACAAGTTCCCTTACTTTTTGGACTATCTGGACTTCTTGTCGCAGCTCTTCCTTTCCCCTTTGGAGTCTTTAGTCCTTCAGGAAGATACTGGTGGCCACTTTCTCCTAGCTCCAGCCTTCGTTTTGCCTGTTAAAAACAACAGTTTGGTTTTTTTTAATTGATGGATTGTTAAGAAGGTTATTTCACTTTATCAAGCACAGCATTTGGGTTACAGGGACAGCAGACAGTGGTGAACTTTGCACAGCAAGGTACTGTATCGTTACAAGTTCATATCCCATATTCATCACAATGGAATCTGAATAATTACAGGATATCAATGTTTCACTCTCAAAGGCTAGGTTGATGGTTTTGTTTGGAAAATTCAGCAAGTTTTTCAATCTGAAAAGCTGAATGACAGTTGTATGACGTACTTCAGTCTAGTCTGGACCTTTTTAAATACATATGAAAGATTTCTTACCCCCCCCGCCCTTGAGTTGAGAACATTTCAGTTAAGAAAACCAACAACAAGCACTTAAGCACACAGGTATGCACCCACAAAGCTACATTTCTTTTGAAAAGTTCCTTATAACCATATAAGTTTCTGCACAGGTAGTATTAGCGCAAGCTACATTTTTCCTTAACTATTTGAAAGGATGGCTTTGAGAGGACCAGTAACTTCCACTACTATAAGCTTTCCATCAATGAAATACAAGAAATGACATCGAGAGCAGCATTGGACAACTGTTCTCTGCTTCTCAACGATTCTTGTCCTCATTGAAAGCAGAACCACTACATTTATTTCACATTAACTAGCACGTTTGCATTAAAGCTGCCTACATAAAAGCAAGGTGGAGCAGCAGTAATATCAGAAAGATGATGCCTGAAAAAACATCAGCTAAATGTTGCATTCAGCTCAAAAAAAGCTGTGTATATCTTGAATAATAAAAATAATGAATGAAACTCTTAAACTATGCAACACAGACAAACTGCAATGAAAACCACCACCAATGTGAATTTTGTTCCTAGACAGAAACACACTCTACTACCTTTGGAAACAATTCTATACCCTGCCGCACTACTCAGGTTACTGAAATTTAATCTGGGGATATTTGTTATCCCAACAATAGAAAGAACATTACCTGGGAAGATGCAGGGAAAAGAAGAAAAAGAAGTTTTATGTCTAATGAAGTTTAGCCAAATAACTGTTTCCTAAGAATGTTGTTTATTCAAATTAGGTTGAATAATTCAGAGTATTTTATTTGCTTACTCTTTAGACTTGCCCCAAAGGGTTGCATCATATTCTGCTCCTCAGTGAACCACAATAAAATAATGCATTCTGCTATGGAGTTGTAGACAGATATTTCGGTATTGTGGATTTAGCTTATGCGTTTTACTTTAGGTCTGTGACCTACAGGAGGTTCTAAATAAATTAATTTTTATGCGTTTATTTATGGATAGCTAGCCGACATCTTTGTGCTGGACTCCACTTGCAAACCTCAAACTTATTAAAAGGCAAGTTAACACAGTGTAACAGCATGTGCAGAGTGCTTAAGCCACTCTTCTCTATATTTCGTGCAAAGGGGCGAGGCACTAATTCATTGGTGATGGAGCAAAACTGAACTAACTGCATCCTTCTAACCAACACCGGCACCGCGCTCCCATGGCAGCTTCTAACGGCGCGAAACACATCTGGTCCTCTCCCTGCAACATCGGCTCTGTCATCCAAGGACACTGATTTCGAACAGGTCAGCTATGAACAAAAGCATCCAGCTAATACGTTTAGCCAACGTAACTGGATTAAATTAAGATTACAGCTATTCCAGAGGGAGAAATACATTTCACACTTTTTTTTTTAAGTTAAGTGTTTTTCCACCCTGAGAACTATAAAAAAAAAGGAAGGAGGGGTGAAAAGGGAACAGTTCAGGGCGTGGGAAGACTAGGCCAAAGGGATACAATTAAAGATAAAAGAGAATCTCAAAACCAGGTGTGAGAAGGAGGGGAAATGCTAAAAACTTAAAATCCAGAGACTTGCAGCAACTCACTCCATCAGAAGAGAAACATAGGTTTGGACTAAACATCAAAACTTTTTGTCTCAACTTGTTTGCAAGACACGAACAATGGTATTTTGGCCCCTGCTTTTGTGGTTAAACACTTATAACTGTCTTCTGTGAACTTCAAATAATCAGATTTGGTAGTGAGAACGTAAACGGCATCCTTTTGCAGCATGCGGCCAGCACAGGCCCATCCACGTGTGTCGAGGGAGTTAGAAAATACAAGCTCTCGCCAGTCACACCAGCCTACCGTACCTACAGGCAGTGAAGGGATATTGACTGGCTTCTGGAAAAACACCAAACAGCAGAGACAGCGCTACAAAATAGTTATTTTGTAGGCCCGGAAGCATACGGAAAACCTGAGACACAGAGATACAGAGCAAAATTATTTTAGGAGAGTTTAAAAGAGCTTGGTGAAGTTACCAAGAGGCAATTTTAGCAAAACCCTGAGGAATGTTCAATTTCTGGCCAGATGTTACACGTCACTCAGCAAACACACACGTCTTCCTCTTCCTGTATTATGAACTTCGTAACTGGTAAGACGCAGGACTGAAGGGGCATATTATCTCAGTTTCTTCTTCTCTGACTTACAGACCGAAGCATTTCTAGTGCCTTTTTCTTTGCACTAGAGATCCTGGGTGACTCACAGTTTCTCTCCCATCTCCAAAATTATTCATAGTGTTTTCTGATATCAGACTTTCCTTGAGAAAACTTAAGATCTGCCTTCAGCAATCAGCAGACGTGGTAACCCTTTTAAAAAAACAAAAATCCTGATCTGCATAGTTTATTTCTGCTACAGCATTATATGCGTTACTTGCAGTATTTGCACAAGTTTTTGTACAAATCTTGTATTTTCTTTATTTGCATTTGTTGATCAATCACAGCATGCAGAATCTTCTGACACAGTATGTGGGACCTTCTAAGAAGTACCAAGCCAAAGGACACCAGCACAAAGCATCCCAATGATAGGGAAAGACAGGAAGCATAGAGATTCTGGATCTGGGATCTGCAGAGGGATTTGGACAGGCTGGATCGATGGGCATAGGTCAACTGTATGAGGTTTAATAAGGCCAAGTGCCGGGTCCTGCACTTGGGTCACAACAACCCCATGCAATGCTACAGGCTTGGGGAGGAGTGGCTCGAGAGCTGCCCGGCGGAAAGGGACCTCGGGGTGCTGGTTGACAGCTGGCCGAATATGAGCTGGCAGTGTGCCCAGGTGGCCAGGAAGGCCAGCAGCGTCCTGGCCTGTATCAGACATAGTGTGGCCAGCAGGAGTAGGGAAGTGATCGTGCCCCTGTACTCGGCACTGGTGAGGTTGCACCTCGAATACTGTGTTCAGTTTTGGGCCCTTCACTACAAGAAGGATGTTGAGGTGCTGGAGCGTGTCCAAAGAAGGGCAACGAAGCTGGTGAGGGGTCTGGAGCACAAGTCTTATGAGGAGTGGCTGAGAGAACTGGGGTTGTTCAGTCCTGAGAAGAGGGGGCTGAGGGGAGACCTCATCGCTCTCTACAACTACCTGAAAGGGGGTTGTGGTGAGGTGGGTGCTGGTCTCTTCTCCCAGGTAATTAGTGATAGGACAAGAGGAAACAGTCTGAAGTTGCACCAGGGGAGGTTTAGACTAGATATTAGGAAAAATTTCCTTATGGAGAGAGTGGTCAAGCATTGGAACAGGCTGCCCAGGGAGGTGGTGGAGTCACCGTCACTGGAAGTATTAAAAAAACATGTGGACGTGGCGCTTCGGGACATGGTTTAGGGGACATGGTGGTGTTGGGTTAACGGTTGGACTTGATGATCTTAAAGGTCTTTTCCAACCTTAATGATTCTGTGATTAAGAACAACTCAGCAACATGAAAGTTGAGTGCAATAAATGGAAGTCAGATTCCTCAGGGGGATCGTGAAAGGATCATAAAGCATGGTGGGCAGTGAGACACCTAAAGCCACAGATTGATACACCCAGTAAGTAACATAAGAGGAAAGCATCCTATTGAGCTGAACCAGACACCTATCTAACCTCTTGGTGGAGACCTAAAATGTTTGGCATCAACTGTTTTGACTCAATTTTCTCTTTCAATACTACAAGCAATTCCTAATATAGATACAACTACAGATCCACTGTTCAGTGCAGACCACTAAAAACAGGTGGTACCTTGACTCCTATGTAGTTATGCCCTTTTAGCTTCAATCCCTCCCCCTCCTTTCCCCCCCCCCAAAAGAAACCCAGATTGCTACCACAGTTAACATCAAAGGCAAACCTGCAAGTATGTGTCCATAAGAACACTTGTCTCTATAGGAAAATAGTTTAGAAACTAGTAGGATAAGCCAAGTATTTTCAAGTAGGCAGGACCTGATGCAATTTACTTTACAATACTCAGTCTCAGATATTAACTTTTAAGAAGCAGTTGGAGGCAGGTATGCTTACAGAAGACTAGAAAAAAGAGCAAATACAGCTTATCATCAATTGAAAAAAGGGATGGAAAAGGTGCAAAAGTAAAATTAGAGCCCATTCCCCTTAATGGGTCATTTTGTCTTTACAGCTACCTGGGTCTAACAGGTTGCTGCCACCACCTCTTCTCCTGTCCTCCCTCCATCCCTGTGCTCCCCCCTGCTCCCCTGGTGCAGGCAGCGCCTGACCGATGGGTCCTCATAGGACCCTGCAGGGAGCTGGCTCAAGGTGTCACTACCACTAGAACCCTCCTCCAAAACTGAAGTGAAGAGCTTTCTGCTGGGCTAGCCCTTGCCGGGTAACTCATCTGCACTGAGGGCCGTCGAGCAGGAGCAACGGGACACCCTCCATCCCTCTTGGGGCATCAGCTCGGCATTCAAGCAGCTTCACTTCCATATTGCGCAGTGATCAACTTCAGTTCTTGGGGAAACAAACTGGCACCAATTAAAAAGAAAAAAAAAAAAGTCAGAGTGTTACCTCCTAAGAGCGTAACAGACAGCAAAGTGCTAAGTGCTAGGTAACAGCCAGCACCTGGTTTTGCCAAGATGGCAGAGAGGGAAGCGCCGTGGTGGGGGACAGCCAGCATCGGTTTTTGAAGGCTGCGCCGTGTCAAACCAAAGCCTCATTTTCTGTGAGGCTTATATTTCTAAGTTTGAGGGAAGCGGCAGTAAAAAGTCCTCTAATTCTTTCCAATGATAAAACCATGGAGCATAACTTTGCCAAACTATGCGCATTTGAAATTTTTCCTGCTAGATGTCTCCCTCGGCTTTGTTACTGGATGCAAGAGAGTTCCACTGTTTGCAAGAGACAGGCCGAAGAAAAACTACATTACCTGTGCTACATGCTGAAAACCCGTTGTCTGAACTACCGCTGCACCCATGATGCTTTAGCAGGCACATAAAATTTGACAGAAGGATGATCCGAGTCAGGCGTGTGCCTTCCTATTCCCTCAAAATCCCAAATTTAAAAAACACTTGGAAGAACACAGCTGGTACATTTTCAATATAAACACTAACAGCCAAATTCCATTTCAAACTGCAAGCGCCACAGCTCTTGGGCCTGCCCAGGCTGTGCAGGTGCCATCTCCTGGGAGGTCCCGTCCAGGACGAGAGACATTTAAGTCCCCTGCTCCCCTAGCAGGCATTCAGGGTACGTTAGAGCAGCAGCAGTGTGATTTAAGTACAAAGGGACAAAAGTTGAACTTAGAATGAGAGCGAAAGTAAACTGGGACAAAGTCTGCCGAGATGGGGACAGAAGATAAAATAATTTATTCAAAAAAAAAAAAAAAAAAAAAAAAAAAAGATGAGGAGTCAGAAAGCAGCTCCCATTCTCCCATTTAGGGTTGACCGAACAGGGAGAATAGGAAGATTGGAAACGACCAAGCATAGCAAGGAATAAATTGTGTGTGTTAAGTGATAGCTGACGGTCAACCAAGCAGCAAGCCAGAGAAATGTGTCTTAGCGCTCAGCTGTGTCTCCATCAGCGTCTCAGGGCGAGGGCTATGTTGGGCATGTTAAGCAAGGGCAGATGACTAAGTCTGGCGTAGTCTCTAGAAGATATTACAATTGCTAAGGGCAGATAAAATGGCAGCTTTTCTGTATGTCACCACAATGCTGATATTACTGGGGCGGGGGTGCAAGCCTATCCAGAGAGCACAGATAAATTTTGACCGAGCTGTAGCACAGACGTTTTAACAATCCCCAAGAGGTTTCCATAGGATTTCCTTAATGTTTTCAAAATTAAGCGGTCACTTAAAAATACAATATAAAAGCTGAGCTTCTGAGGCATGGACTCTAGAAAGCTGTTCTGGAGGTCAGGAGCTGCAGAGAAGAAAGCAAACACCATACATGAAAGGGTAAATTAAGCTGGAGCTTGATGAGGGAGGAATACAAGAGAAGCAGCAAAGGAAAAAAGAGACCTTGGGGTGCATACACGGAAATATTCACGCGCTAGGGAAATTTCTCCACTGAATGAGGCGACACAGACTATGCCTGTTGAACGTGTGCAAATGAACAAACTCTGGTATGTGGAGAGCCCCGAGTGCCTGCCAGAAGGGCTGTACCCAGCCGAGGGCATGGCAAACACTACAGGTAACACCAGGAGAAACCAACAAATGGGGAGAGGTGCAGAGAGGAAAGCAGAGGAGCTCTCAGCAGGGAAGGGGCTGAGCTCTGCAGGTCAGCTCACAAGTGAGGAAACACTCGAGATCAGCAAAAAGATGCAAGAGGACTGTCAGAGTTGCTGCCTTTAGGCTCCTAGTGACAAGCCCTCATTTCGAACCCATTTCTGTTGAGCAACGAGAAGATAAATTTGCAGTCCAAACTCCTGGGAGAGAGATTTCAGTTTTCCATGATGAAATATTTACCCCAGTGGTCTACACACAAATACCAATCATCTGTACCATACTACCCTTGGTTTTAAGTGGCTAGTTCTGACAGTATAAAACCATAAAAAGAAGGTTTAAGAAACGAAGAGGAAGACAAAGAACTAGCTGGGAATTAAACTACTTGCATGTAAAAGACAATAAACTAAGTATGTTCTTAAAAGGGGGGATTCTGAAAGTCCTCTCAACTCTTCCCAGAAATATCTCTGTCAAAAATATGCATTCCCCTGCTACCCTACACAGAGGAACAAGACCAGGAATGGCACTTCTATGAAAACATGACCTGAAAATTAAGTTTTACATGTAGCTCATTCATTAGACTGAGGTAAGAGCATATCATAAGATACACAAAAAGTAATGTCTTGAAAATTGAATTAATTGTAAAACCAACAAAAAGAACAGGAATCTGAAATATCGCTACGTATTAGTCAGGATTATTAGCTGAATGACAAGCAGATGGTATTTAAAGTAACATTTACAGAAGCATTTTAAAGCAACTGAAAACACAGCTTACAGAAATCATCCTGATCAACCTACTCCAACACAAAAGCCCCAAATTTTCTTCTCAGAAAATGGCAACTGTAGTAAAAAAGGGACAAAAAAATCCTTTCCTCTATACCAATTTCTGTTTCCTAAACTATCATCTTATTTTTCAATTTATCAGGTATCAGATTATTATAGTTTTGACTAAGGGAAAGTCTTCTCTAGCTCCTATATTGAAATCATTCGTTCAGCTACAGTCAAATTGCTTGTTTTTAATGTAGACTAGTATTAAAGCAAAAACCCCTTTGTATGTCTTAATCAGGTTTATCATTCAGTAAGACGCAGCTTGCAATTATCAAATTAAGCTACGTTCTGCTCATCTGCAGCCCCTCCTCATTAGGCATTTGACCACCCTGAGAGCTGAAGGCTGATAGTGTTACTCTGGTGAAGTTTCTTTCAAGGCCTAATTAAACCATCCTATTTCCATCGATTTTCCATTTTCACAATTTCCTCAGAAGTATCAGGAGTGTCAAGGAAGCCACGAACTGGAAGTGCTTAAATATCAAACCGTAAGACTTATATTTAGCTCAAAAAAGTAAAAACGTGGGTGGCCGAGCTCAGCGGCAGATTCTTGTTTGAAAGCGGGACCGAAGCCAGAGGAGCCTAGCGATGGCTCTCCCTTCTCAGGTTGAATATGCAGCAAGAAGTAACGCAAGTGTCATCAGTGCCTCCCAGTCGTTGCTGCAGAACATCACACAATGCCATTTTTAACATCCACTGAAAGGAATATATTAGCTTTCAGCTACGCTCCAGCAGCTAGAGCGTGGATAGCTCGTCCCCGCGCTGGCGGCGCCGTGCATCGATGCCCTGCGCCTCACCCCCACAAAGCAGTTCACACTTCACTCGTCTCGGCCCTGCCCGAAGAGAAGGGCATTTTCAATGGCTTTTCAATGAAACAGGATTACCTGAACCAAACCAAGAAAGTAGCAAAACGCAGCAATGAAAAAATAGCGATTTCTTCCTAGACCTAGGGCAGGTCACTTTTTCTGAAGGAGGATTATAATCGTAGGGTACTAATTCCCTTTGATTTTCATCCTGATACCTTGTGGAGACCTGACCTTCCAGAAGGTCGGAGAATCTCAGAGTCACCACCGCTAATGTAACTCGGGCACCGAGGCAAGCGGACAACCCATTTTCTGCTCATCGGCCTACTCCGATGCCGCGGATCAGCCTGCAGCCAGTCAGGCTTGCACTCAGTATAGTAGCCACTGCCAAAACATGCAGCTTATCTTGTCCTTTTACACTGGTGCAGTACTCCGTATTTGCTTTGCACTAGAAGGGGAAGGACATTATAACGGTTGTGCAAGAAATAAACCAAAGCACAAGCCATGTTTCAGGCCTCAAACCAACAGAATTACACCTATGCTGCATAGGAAATGAATCATCCGAGATCCTTCTATTGCAATTTTTTCCACCAAATACGAAACAATTACTTCTTACTGGAAGCAATAGCTCTGCACCGTACTAAGCTTGAAGGCTCCAGTTACCGCTTCATGTTGAAATATGAAAAGTTACTTTCAGGAAACTGCACCCAGTTTTCATCTCAACTGCTAAACTGCTCGAGCCCAAGGTGAGGAGCACACGTGTCTCCAAGCAGTCCTGAAAACGGCTCCACGTGCAGCTACTCCCTCGTCCCAACGGCTGCTGGAGGCTGGGCCGCACCTGCCCGGTGCGGGTGGAAGCTCTGGAGGCAAAACTTCCAGAGAGCAAACAGCAGCCCAGACTCACAGAGGAAGCACCAACAGACCAACAAGCACCTGGGGGGGGATCCTGACTGCAGGTTTTTGGGGTGGCCGGATGCAGCAGGACAGCTGCCCTACCCAGCGAGCATGGCCAGGGCCACGGTGGCAAGGCTAGCCGTGCCACCAGCAGACTTTAACACCAGCCTGGCCCTACAGACCGATGTCAAAGCTACCGGCCATTCGCCTACCCCCGTTCCCAAAAGACACCACTTCAGCCAGGCTGCTGCCTCCAGAGCGAAGCTCGGGGGTTTTCAGTTGCAGTTCACGTCAGTAATTTCTCACCACAGACATCCTTTGAAGAAAACAAGACTGTCATAAAACAGGCCCGACGCCGAACTTTCAAACTGACGGCGAGCGGGTGGGGGGAGGGGAGGCGGGCAGGACGCGACGACAGACCGGCCGCGTAAGAGACTTCTCGGTGTGATTTCTTCGTATTGCATATACATGTAAGAATTACACCGACACAGGTCCACTTTTAACGTTACCCGTCGAGATCAAAGTAAGCCAAATGAGAAAGGGATAGTTTAAATCCACACAGAGTGTGACAGGGTACCACCTCTTCACGCGGCGGCAGAGCTGCTCGCAACGTTTCAGCCCTTCCGGAGACTTTCGGCCTCCTGACTGGTGAGGCTAAAGCTGAATGGGACCGAGGGGCGTAAGTCTTCCGTATCGTTTTAAGGTTGGTCCCAAAGAAAAACCATCTGAAGCAGTCAGTCTCCAAACATATCCCTGAGATTATTTTGTCTTTTGTATTCAAGGACTATTTTTAAAAATATTCTTTGAAAAGTCATTAACTTCAAAATAAGATTGTGATTGGATTAGTTCCACTGAGTGACTTCCACTCTATGTGTAGAAATTAGCACGGCTACTTAAAAAAGAAAAGCTTTCAAACACTGTCAGTTGTCTGCCAAAAAACAAACAAGCCCTGGGAGGGGGGAGGAAGGATATTAAGGGAGCTGGAGAATAGGATAGGATAAGCTTCCTTGGAGGAAATTCCAGTAAATGCCATGAAGTATCAGATACACAGATTAAAAACTAAAGTAGTAGTATACTGGGCATATATAGGACATAGGAATCAGGAGGAGAGTCACTCTTTGCTTACAGAGCGTGCAGAATATAGTCATAAAACTCTCTATGAAGATGATATTAATAAGATTTGATACGTCGGAAGTGAAAAGGGAGGAGGAGGAGGAGCACTCGCAGAGCCACGCCAGTGCTGTCTTGGTGTAGGTGCGCTGCGATGATGCAAGGTTGGGCTTACATCACAGAATTTGCTCCCTAAATTGCCAGCCTAAGCCACAAGGTCTTCAGCTTTGTTTTCCTTGGATACAGGACATCTACAAGAAAGGATGGCATCTGTGGAATTACACTGGTGAAGTTTCTGGAGAGCAAGTTTTCTTGTCCGCACAGGTCTGCGGTTCGATTTCCCACCCTGGCACCCCAAACCCTCCTGGACTCCACACAAAATACCCGTACCGAGTTACACCAGCGCAGTGCCAAGGGACTGCGTCGCTTTACTTACTGACAGGCGATTCACAGGGAACCGGCTAACTTGTACATTCTTCCAAAAAGTAATGACAAAGAGGATCCATGTGCAAGCACTTCAGAAACTGCAGCACAGAGCTACAAACTAGAAGGCAGTAAGTTTTAAATACTCAGGCACACATGAATGTTAGTGTTGCGTATTCATGCCCCTAAAGGAGGAGGATCCTTTCTTAAAAAAAGCCAACGCCAATCTTGACTCCATATTTTTAACTCACTGCCTGAGGTGTGATGGTTCTTAGATCTAGCTACTTATTCAATTAATGTAATTAGTTATGAGAAGTCAGATCTAAAGTAGTAAAACTTTTTATTTTGAAGTATTTCCTTAACCAAGTTCCATACAAGTATAAAAACATACAGTTGGATTGCCCCAAAGTAATAAATGTACTTTGAATCCATCTAGGATGATAAAAGTATTATATAGATTCCACAGGACATTGTGAAACTTGACAAAAAACTTTCAGGAGACAACCAGATCCAGATAGCAGGAGACAAAAAAATAACATAGGGTCCTAAGCATTTACTGTAATATAGTCCTGTAAGTTATATAAACTGTGGGGGTTTTTTTTAGTTTACTTTAAGGAAGTCCCAACATTGTCCCAACAGATTAACCCTGAGAAGTTATATTTGCACCTACACATAACCATAATGCTGACTTTGCATGGAGAGATTGATTTATCATTTGCAAGAAGTTAATTAGGTACAGTTTTGAAAATGAAATTACTAGTATCACATTTAAAAAAAAAATCCTTAAGTAACCTTGAAGAAGTTAACACAATAACCTCCTCCACATACCAAACTTCAGAGTAACACAAGTAAATAACAAGTGCCCAAAAAACAGGAAACACAGTTTAAATCTCCAAAAGCAACTATTCCTAGAAGCAGTTGGAAAGGAGGCTCCACGTCAGCAGAAGTCACAGAAACAGATGAAAATGTTTAAGAAGAGAGAGGTAGAGAATCACAGATAGCAGGGACCTAGAGACCCCAGGTGTGGCTGACCGCCTCCTTCATCCTAGATCAGGAGCCGGTACTGCCATCAGAAGGTTTCTTCCCAGCATGTTTCTTTGACTACAGCCTGAACTTGACTTTCACCTAGCCTGGGTTGCTAAACTCTGAGGACCAATGATTTTCTCCCTCCCCACATCCAGGTAGGCAGCTGTTGCTTATACTTTTATTTCACCCGTCAGTTCGGCAGCATACAGCTTACGTGGCTGAAAGGGCACAAGGATAGCTGAGTTCTTAAGTGTTTTAAATCCTGTGTAATGTCACAAAGAACTAATCCACCGAACTTTCGCTGTGATGCACATCCTACCTCGGCGGTATTTTATCATTCCAGCCACACCAAGGAGCAGAACAACGTGGGAGTGCTAGCAAAATGAAGATAAACTATTTGGTTCAACTGGAAAGATTTACTTATTCCCAGTGACAGAGAAGGAATGAAAACAAGACAAAAAGACAAACAACAGTTCATAAAAAAGTGAAAGAGCCTTGGTAGACTAAATAATTCTCTTTTTCACACCTAGGTAAATTCTGTCATGCCATGGATGGGGCAAACTAAAAAGCTGATGTGATAGCCTAATTTACAAGACAACATCCGAAACAGATGTGTAATCACGAGGATAAGTTTCTAGGGGAAAAGAAGAGAAAGTTGCTGTTCTTTCTCATATTATGAAGTGTATGTCAAAACAGTATCCCTTTTGGCTCTGGTGAAGCAGAACATCTCAGGTCATAGAGTCAAGCAAGGACTTCGTGTCAAAATTGACCCACACCAGACACAATCTGTCCATTCCACTTTGTTTTCTCTACTATGTGTTCCCTAAACGAAATACCTTGAGATGACTTCTCCAGAAGAAATGAGCACTATCTTTAAGTCTCAAATTTTAAAATTAAATAAATTCACATTTTCTCTCCAACCCACCCTTTGATCAAAGAAAAGAATCCAACTTTCTAATACAACCTCCTGCATGTCACGGGCCACTACATTTCCCCTAGTTGTTACGCAGTTAGTACCATTAAACTATCTTGTAGCCAAGGATAGGAAGACATTGCCATGAAATTTCAGAATCTCTGATATGAGAAAGTTAAATGAGCAAACACCTGTCAGGAAGGCCCATAAACACAGTTGGTCTCACCCACCAAAAAGCAGGGAGATGGACTTGTTGACCTCAAGGCTGTTCAGAGCTGAAATTAGAGAGCATAACACTGCAGAGAAATCAGAGCAAAACATTCCTTCTGACAAAACTTGAAGGTATCAACTCATTATTTTCCCCTCACTTAAAAGAAGAGAAAAAAAATCTCATTTCCATTTTGAGTTTGCATTGTTTCAGCTTTCAGTAGTAAGTTCTTGATGTGCTCAATTTCAACAATTTAAGAAGTCTTTTAACACCAGAATCATCTCACAGAGAGGCTGAGGTGAGAAAGAGATTATCTAGTCTACCCCTGATGCTCAAAGCAGGGGCAACTAGAGCAGGACGCTCAAGGCTGTGGGCAGTTGGGTTTTTCTCCACTGATGGAAACTCTACAATCTAAGAGACTTATTCCTGTGTTTGATCATCCTCACTGTAAAAATCTTACGTTTAAATGGGATTTCTTGCATTTTAATTTGTGTCCATTGCCTTTTGCCCTGTCGCTGGCCACCACTAAGAACAGCCTGGCTCCATCATCTTCACTCCCTCCCATCAGGTGTTTATACACCTTCTCTTCTTCAGGTTCAACAGTCCCACCTCTCTTAGCCTTTCCTTGTGTATCAGATGCTCTGAGGCCTTAATCACCTTTGTGGTCCTTCACTAGACCTGCTCCAATGCATCCATGTCTCTCTCATACTGGGGAGCCCAGAACTGGACCCAGCATGCCAGATGTGTCTCACCAGGGCTGAGCAGAGGGGAAGGATCATCCCCTTAGATCTGCTGGTAATGCAATACCTAAGGTAGCCCGGGAGGTCATCGGTGGTCTTTGCCATAAGAGTGTGTTGCTGGCTTATGGTCAACTTGATGTCCACCAGGACTCCCAGGGCTTTTTCGGAAGAGCTGCTTTCCAGCAGGTTACCCCCAGCCTGTCCTGGTGCCTGGAGTTGTTCTTCCCCAGGTGCAGGACTTTGCACTTCCCTTTGCTGAACTTTATGAGGTTCCCATCAGCCCATTTCTCCAGCCCATCAAGGTCCCTCCGGATGGCAGTGCAACCGCCAGCTATACCAACCGCCCCTCCCACTTCTGTATCTTGTATATCAGTCAAGTCATCCCTTAATACTCATTTCATAAGCAAAATATTGCTTAAGTTGCACTGTAGGGCATTTCCTTCAGATACCAAATAGTTTTTGCTGCCCTATTTAACATCCTGTTCCATTTTCAACGTTTTCACTTTACAAGCACTAGCACTCAACTGTGTATGTTAAGTATCAGCAGCACCAAAACTGTTCAGTGAGGCGAAAGTACCCCCTCTCCTGTTCCTTCTTTTTGTACATGCCAGGATGCAAGCCTCAGTGCCTCCACTTGTCAGCACTGCTCTGGAAACTGGTGTGCAGTTGCTTGTCCACAACAGACTTCTGAGAAGCACTGCTTTCCAGTATACAGGCCCTCTTTCATAAGGCATAGCTTGCAGTCCCTGTTCTCTGGCATACAACTTTGCCTTTGGCTGTATTAAAGAGGCAGCGTGTTTGAATGTGCCTACAGAGCAAGTTGTGAGAACTCCATTATCATTTACTATTCTGCTAGCAATTACTATCAGTAACAGTTTTTTTGTTTACTTCTGGGACAACGATGAAAGCACTCCATAGTATTGGGGTTAGTGCAGATACTCACTGGAATCAAAAGAACCCTGTTCCTGTCGCTTAGCCAATTTTTAATCCAATGCCATAATGACAGTTACTTTTTTTTAAAACCAAAATGCTTTACAAAATTAAACATCTCTTCTGTCAGCCTCATTCACACGGTGGACAGCTATATCTTTGTTACCTTTTAACTTTTGGTTGCTGGGGAGGAAAGGCAGGAAAAGCAGCAGGGTGAAGGTGGGAAGCGCTGGCTGTTGGATACCACTGCTAAACATTTTAGGAAATACCACAGGCACTTTTTGCAGTGCTGTATACAGAACTTGTCCATCCTTATACTTGCACACTACTTAAACTCTACAGAAAGGGTTATTTCAAGACTTTGGACATCCCAAGTTCTAGGGAAGTTTTATGGGAAGGAAGTCCAGAAGGAAGAGCAGAACGTTAACAGGTAAGAGACAACACCTAGGGTGAAGGCAGAAACTCAGGTGTCTATTCATGAGCTTTAATTTCTACTCATTACAGCCTAAGGTTCAGAGAAAGCCCATTTAGCTTCTTGCACTGCTGCCCTCCCCCTTCTTTCCCTTTCTGCTACCTGCCTTGCTGTATAACCATGCAGTTTATTAGAACTATCCTGTAGGCAATGGACAGCTAAATGGGATTTTCCAGAAGCCTAGAGAAGTCTTCCAGTGGAATCTAGCACTAAAATATCACTTATTAAAGGCTGCACTAAAAATTCCTTTCTTTAAATAGATTTCTTCTTCCTTCAGAATTATCTACTCAATTCAGGCTCATGGGTTCTTCCACAAATGTACCTTAATCTGTTCAGAAGATAAATGACCACATGATTTAATCGTGCCTTCTTCACAAAATTGTAACTTTATCTCTTATAATCAGTACACCTTGATCCTTTTCATTTTCAAATGCAGTCCCACTTGTGAGTCATCATTCCCTCCTCACACACACACTTTTCAGTCTCTCCTTTTCATCTTTTTCCTCTTGTTTTAGTAAAAGCTGTAGGTAGGGCAAACTAAAATAGCAAGTTTCACAACTGGACATGAGACATCCTTAAATTTAGATCAAATGAACCCTTTCAAAGTACATGGGATCTTTCCATCCAGACAGATTTATAAAAGCTACGTATAATTAGGGAAAGAAATAGGATCAAAAATAGCCTGTGTATGATGGCCTTTCTCAACAGTATGTGGATAGCAAGGACAGCCTTATTCTCTTAGCAGCAGGAAGAAGAGTAAGACAACTCAGGGAGGCCATGGGAAGCCCCTACCAGGCTGTAGGCTTCCTAGATTGCCAAAAGGCCTAAAATGGGGTAGATGCTAAAAAAAAAAAAAAATCCCCATTTCCTACAATACTCATTTTCCCAACCCTAATTCCAAACTATATCAAACTGTAAAGCCAAGATTACCCAAGAAAACTCTACTCCATTTCACTACCTGAGGTTGCAGGTTCTTATCCAAGGTGAAGCAAAAGCACTTTAAAGACAGTCTTGGAAGAAACCGGCTTTGCCAGTCATTGGTTTGTCTTGGAAGTATGAAACTCAAAAAACCCAAAAACCTGTCATCTTGCCTTGACATCCATAACTTCTACACTTTCAAAAGGCGCCTGTTGATAGCAACTAGACTCTTCTTACTCCTGACTTCCCTCCCACGCTTTGCCCTGGCAAAAAGCCCTCACACGCTCTGCCCTAACTTGGAACAAGTTCTGCAGCATGGCCCTATGCTTTCCACAGCAAACTGGAAATTCTGCATCCACTTCAGGTAAATACATTTTATTGAATTAAATACAAGAAAGTAAATATGGCAGAGTTACAGTGTTCCTTGTGTAAGAAAATTAACTCCAACATAAATAGGAATGCTACATGGCTTTCACATTTTACTATCCTGCAAATGATTGAGTGCACAATGGTGCTAAAGAAAGTATCAGGAAAAGATGGAAATTTTGGCAACTGCTGTAAGGAGAGCTGAGGGTTCTGGCAGCAGGCAACATGTGGAAGGATTGCGAGATACACACATCTGAAGTTTTTTGCTGAAGTAATCAATAACAATGTAGTTATGTTCAAAATTAGGCAACAGATTAAAGTCATAACTTTTATTTTGCAGCCCTATGAGTTACAGGCTGTCTCCAGAATTAGTTGGTTAGTACCACACTAGTTGAGTTTCTATGTGAGGGCTTCCTTACAAGCACAATGATATACCTCCTTTTAAGATGAAGCCAAAATTCAGCAGTGTATTTTGGTCACAAGAGCTGAATTCTGCAGCAGCGTGGAATAAGCAGGGCCTTGGGTCCTCTCGCCGCCACGCAGGCTGGCTTCACCTCTCTCCTTATGGGGCAGAAAGGAGACTTTGCTATTACTGCAGTCATGAAACTCGACTTTCCGTGATGAACTTTCCATATGATGAGCGTTCATTACCACTCATCTGACCAGAAGCTCCAGGAGCCTCCCCACACTCATAACCCACACAAGGTAATCTCCTTGGCTGTGGCTGCGGCTATTGGCAGTAAAAGCCATCCCAATTGCTATCTCCAGGGATTCTGTGCCCTCTCGTGCAAGACCACGACGCCTTTACGTTCATCTGTTAGAAGTCAGTCACGTTAAAGCCCTGCTCAGGGCGACTGTACCTGTCAAAGCAGTACAGCCTGTCTTTCCCCAGGAGGTGCTTCCTGATAGCAATGATTTCAGAGAAGCCCTCCGGTACTACAAGCTCACTCTACATACATAACTTCTAGGCACAAATTACATTTATATCTTCACCTACTTCAACGCCAGCCGTCAGACTGTAATTACATCACATGTAGCCTGGGAGCCTTGGTTAGGGACTAGCAGCCGAGCGTGCGAGGCACGGTACAGACTCAGCACTGAGAAGACACAGATTCTCAATTTAAGCAACAGTGGATTTCCTCTGTGAATTGAGAATGTTTTCAGCCATGTTTTCTCCTCCATGTGCCCACAAAACCCCTAAACTTCCCCCAAGCTTTTAAAAGCTGAAAGCTGGAGGTGGGGAGAATGTGAGAGTCCCTGTCAGCCCTTGGGCACTGCTGGCGAGCCACCGGCTGCCGTGCGCACTCCGTAACCAAGCAGTAAGTAACGGCACGAAAGCCGCCTATTTCTTTGCAGAGTCATCTGTTGGGTTTTCATTAGGCGCAATTCCACCCGCTTCTCGGAGATGCTAAGGTCACGCACGGAGCGAGGCTCTGGGTCTGCTGCCGTGCCGAGCGGGGCATCCCACGCGTGGGGAGAGCGCATGGCCGTGCATGGAGGGCGCGTGCCAGCATTCGCAGCCAAGGGTACGCCTCGGGGCCGGGGAGCTCACTGGGGTGAAAACTAATCGCTCGCCCAGTTGTTAGCTTTCAGCTGGAGCAGGTCCCCGGTCTGGCCAAGCGCCGACACAGGGAGGTGGTGGGAGCGCGTCAGCCGGGAGAGCAGCACGACCCTGTTCGTGGTGGCACTGACTTGGATCACCGTAAGCTGACTGTGAAGACACATCCCCAAGGTGCCTCCCAGGATGGTTCCAGGAAGTCTCCCCTGCTACAGGAAGCGTTCCTCGCAGCACAGACCCAATGCTCAATTCATCTTTTCCTTCCTACCTCAGCAGCAATTAAGGTTACCCTGACTATGAGAGGATTACATTTCATTTCCAAGAATATGCAGACAGGAAGAAGGAGGATATTTTAGTTTAAGACAAACAATTCCCATGCTGCTGAACCAAGCGGAGCTAACACATCGGTCTGGGGCACGATGGTGAGGAACAATGGGGAAGACCTTTGTCCTTCACTCACCCAATGCAGATACCCATCACGACTGGATTACTTAGTGCTTCAGTCCCTGCATGAAGCTAGTGACCATTTGAAGGATCTTGACATGGCATTTAATCCTCTTCTACATGTTATCCCTTCAGTTATAGTGAATAGTTTACCAAGCAGCACACTATTTAATAATAGCACATGACTGTTGAATTTACTATGCTGAAAGCAAGTCTTGTTATATGCCCAAAAGAGTATCTTCGAAGTGTAACAAGAAAGAAACTGGAACCATCAGTCAGTAGTATTATCACTCTGCTCTCACAGCTGGAGCTGTATCCCTCAGACACACTGCAGAAAACAGGGAGAACAAAGCTAATCAAATACTACCACCTTTCTTCCTCTCTGTTACTGCCTCTCCTAAGATTGACCACATTTGTGGTTACGTGCAGGGAGTCAAGCTTCCTATATGCAGTGTCGTTACGGTTCCAGATTTCCACTGTGGTTCAGCTGTATCACAGCTCTGGAAAGGCATACTGGCATATGCTCAAACCACTGCCTTTGCTCGTTAAGGTGAAAAAAATTCCACGTTGGGACTGTGAAAGGTTCTCACCTGAACCACCTCACTGGCAGCCCTTCTTAAAGATCTTAATACCCAACTTAAAAAAAAAAAAATCACTGTTGAATTTGGTAGTCTGGATAAAAACGCTTAGTGAAGGGACTGATGCAATTTCACCATACCAGGGGAGATGCAAGCAACTAGATAAACCAGAAAAGCAGAAGCCCAGCTCCTCAGGATCCCTCAAGGAGGACTCCTGCTCAGCCCTGACAAGCCCCAAAGCTGTACATGTACATGTCCTGTCTTTTGGACCATGCAATCAGAAGCCTTCATCAGTTCCTTTGCGATTTGAAGCTCACATCACCGAGATCAATAGTCCAATCTCAGCTGTAGCCAAGATGCTAAATGCAGCTGGCTGATCCAGTAGCAGGTCCAGCAGCTTGTCCCCTCAAGAGGTTCTCAGACAGCAGGTCTGAAGAAGCCACAATCCCCACAAACTTACAGGGACTCCAGGCATCTGCTGGTAAACACAGCTCCTCACAAAAAGAGAAGATCCTAAGTTTGTCTTGAAAAAAGGATTAGCTCATTGCAAAATGGACAGTGAAGCATGCAGATTTTTGGACCACTTTTCTGAAGAGAAAAATCGTGTCAGGATACCACAGCCGTGTGATGGTTGGTAGTCAAAGCAGACCTAAGAAATTCAGAGTTTTAGCTTCCTATTGCTTTTAGAGGTGGAGTTAAGTGGAAGCTGAAGTTTCTCCTCTCTATGCAGTCACACACACAGGAAAGAGAGCGCAACTAGTCACGGCCCTGATCAATATTTCTATTCAAAAAATTCCAGACTTACACGCATGGGGTAGAGATACATGAACAGGTGGACCCATAGTGACAGGTGCATAAAGGTCTCCCCCATGTCGGTGTACTGCCGCATCCATCCTGACCCGCGGGCCCGCCTCAGCTCGGACTAATACACCCAACAAGTTATGCTCCACATCCTTCCTCAGAGAAGAGCGGACCATGTACCCTCCCACACTCTTAATGCAAGATACTCTCCATCCAAGGGTCTAGCTGGGAGGATCACTGCTCCTGCTCCACACCGGGGCTCACACCCAGGCAGTTGTGGTGGGGCACTCCAACACAAGGCAGAGCGACTATGAGGACGAAGAGCATTGCCGCTGGCATTCAGGGAGCAGTGAAACGCTTGCAGAAGGTGTTCAGCATTACTTCACAGCAGAAGGAACAACATGTTTTTGTACAATTTGTGCAACATTAACCAAAGGGTCTGGGGCTGAATCGAGACAAAGCATCTGACACCAGCGTTTCAGGAGGCAAGCAAACCTTCCAGGACCATTACAGATGGTGGCAGGCTGGCTGTCCCTAATCTTCTAGGCATGCCATGCTTGCACGACCAGTGAAAGAGCCGGGACTGCCCTGGTGGGCAAGTACATTTGCTGGGACCTTTATGCCTCCCCTCTTGCGTCATCACACTTCCATGCGAAGTTCAAGAAGTTTAAAACTCTTCCAGATCTGTTGGCTTTTTCCATTTCAACAAGGTATTGCCATTGAACAAGTCAATAGGCAAGCTCAAGTATCTGATATTTTTAGCTAGCTATACTAGAGCATCACACAGATGCCTAGAGTTTTCTCCCTCCAAGGTCTTAAGGAGATTCCTCCCTTCTCTGTTGCCAGTTGGGCAGAGTTGGGGGGCTGCTCTTCACATGCCGAGACAATAAGCTCTTCAAACAGCTGGGAAAGCCACATTTCTCCACTTCAGATGAAGTACTAGCAACAGATATAATGCCTGCCTGGTGCAGCAGGTGCTGCTTTCTTCCCCCTTGAAGGAAGCAGGGAATTGTGTTCAAAATGGCACTGAGGCCATTGGAAGAGCTAAAGGGTAGTCGAGAACACAAAAACTAGGCAAAGCTGAAGGGGAAAACAAAAAGGCTGAAATTCTGATCCTTTCTAACTAAACATGTAATGATTCAGTAACTTCTGGTTCCCTTTGAGGCAGAAATACCTGATTTTGGCCTTTAAGGCCAAAGAAAGAGTCCATCTTAGCCTCTGCATTGCAGATGAGAACAATCACATTTTTGCTTGCTCTGACTTATTGCTAAATTGATTATTCTCCACGACTGGGAAAGAGGGAGAAAGAAGAGAGATGGTAATCGCCTTTATAAAATTCTTTAAGAGGGTAAAAGAACTGAATGCATCTTGCTTTTCCTAGCAACCCTCTCTCTTAATTCTGAAGCAAATAAACCACACTAAGGATAGTATCCTGAACATATGGCTTTCTCCGAATAAGGAGAATTTGCCTGCCTACAAGCTTTTTTTTTTTTATTAAATATGTCAGTCTCTGGAATTCCCTACACATTCCCCTTTACAGCCAAGTGGGTTTCTGCTATCCCCCATCAAAACCCACAAGAAAAGCTTTATAAGTATTAACTTACTGCTGCCCACAGAAGGCCCTACCTAAGCTTAATATCTAGCCAACAGCATGCAACCTGTTCACTACTGTTGCATTCACTTCCCACATACTCAGCAAAAGCATGATGTTACCAAGACAAGAAAAGGGAAGGACTTCAGTGCCCCAAGGCCAGCAACAGCATCTTTAGAGAATGGGTCACAGGCAAACAATGCTGGAGGTCTCCAAATGATCTTGCACCTTTCTTTACCACCTTTCTCATAAACACCTACAGAGCACATGGCTCCAAGTACAGCAACTCATGAGATGTGTTTTTATTTTGCAATTTCCTTCTCGTGCACAAGACACCCTGTTTTGCACAGTCTGGACTTCGAATGCTTCCCGGTCTTTCTGTAGAGCAAGTGAAGCAGAAGACCACTGGGAAGGATGCTGCTAACCCCTAGATCTGGAAAAGGCTTCCTGCAGGGACCTTGCAGGCTCTCAGTTGCGAAGCAGTTGCTGCGAGGGCCCTGAGAAGGGGGCAATACCCCCCGATGTTTTACTGCCCTGCCTGCAATCCAAGGTGGCAGCTGGTGGCAACGCGCAGAAGACAATCACAGAGGCTGGGCAACAGGAATGAGAGGGTAGCAAGGACACCAAAAGGCAATGGTCTGCATTTTTTTTTTTTAAGTAACAAATAAAAACAAGCAACAAAAATGTTACTACCAATTGAAATCAGAAGGGAAATGAAAGTGATTTTATAGAAAGAAGTGTGAACTGAAGTCATAGGAAAAGCCACCTGATTTTTTTCTCGATCATATGCAATTTCCCGCATTCGTTTCTGTCATCTTTGCGGTGTCAGTTTTCGAGAGAACAATTCTCAGCTCAGCACGACAGAACAGTAATACCGACGGGCATGCAGAACATTAGCATGTTATAAATAAACTGCTAATTTGAGGTGGGAAAAATCATCAAGGCAGCTCTTATGATTAAGAACCAGAGAAAGAAAATGAGCAACTTGCTTATGCTTTCAGGACACTGCTTTTTACAAAAAGAGTTTTTTCTAACCTCCAGTTCTTGGGGGGGGGGGGGGGGGAATAAACCCAGCAAAGTACCCACTGTCAAGACAAATGAAAATGCTATTATAATTTTTAAAGCCCTCCCTTTATGCCCCCACCTCGAGTAGTAAGTTGTCTGTTTCTACTAGCTTAAGAGCTTTATGCTTAAAAAGAGTACTACAGCAGAGCTGTGAAGTTTCGTCTTCCTCTCACCCAACTCGCAGTTTTACATAACTTCCAAGAGATGTTTTCAGGCTACAGACACCGCGCAGCCAAAAAAAAAAAGTGCAGAACTATTATACAGCAATTTGGATCTGGGTTACTTGGATAAAAGTCTTACCATGAAAAGTAAAACTTTATTCTGCTGAGCTGACGGCCAAGATTATTCGTGCTTGTGATAGCTCTGATCACCACCCTCCGTCTGCCCCGCGCGGGGTTCCCTTCCCACCCCGTCCCCAGTCTGCGAGGACAGATAACACCCCGCCGCGGCACGGCTGCCACCTCGGGTATTATTTCTGTACCACTCCAGCATTGTCGCTCTTTACCAGCGTGCCACTTGCTAAGCATTATAATAAAAAATTCTGCGAATATCTATGTTCGCCACGAGCGGGGATAATGGCCTCATTGCAATAGCCTTGATAAAAGCTCCAACAAGACAGCTTTCAGATATCGCTACACAAAAGCCTTCTGTGAGAGCTGTAACCAACATCAATTCCCACTATGCGAAGACATTAGACAAAGTGTGAACTAGCTTACTGTACGGGGACAAAAAACTGACTGTCAATGTGTGGGACCAACGCTGTCTAAAAACACAACGCTGGCAAGGCAAAATAACACCAGCATATATACATGGTAATTGCCATTTAATTCCAGAGTTAGCAGCACAAGCAAACAAGTACTGAAGGCACTATTAGATTACTAGCATCATTCAAGACATCATAATTCCATGTAATTCCATTTCTAGCATCTCTGGTTGGAAAAAATAACTTTAAAACCAGCAGATGTTAAAAAAGCTCAAGCACAGGGTGAAGGAAATCCCAGTTTCCATTACAGAGGTAGTCAGAGAACGCAGCAAACCCTTCAGACCCACTCCTTGAAACATGTATTTTCCAGTACACGGTATACAATCTGATACACACAAACCACCATGCCACCTACTGTACAAGACAAAACCCTTTCTGCACATCATTTGATAATTTTACATACTTATCTACTCACACTGTGGTAGCTCCCCAAAAGCCAGAAGCCTACTGCCAACATAAATGGACTGCACCAATGTAAGTGCCAGGCCAAGAGGTCACTTTTTTACCTTCAGACCTGAAATTTGCCAGATGACACCTCTTAAGTGGGAGTCTAAGTAGAAGGGATGCAAGCAAGTCTACATTTCAGTAGTTTGTTTCTGAAAACCATGCAAGGCAAATTTGAAAGCTAAGTTTTGTACAGAGCGTAGTACACTCACTCTACAGAGAAGTGTTTCACTAAAGTTATATCTGCGTAAAAATCATTACATCCTACAGTGCAGATTCAGTGTCTTGCAGATAAAAATTCTAGCTGTTACTGCACTCCAATCTTCATAGGATTTTGTAACTAACAGGTAGAACCAAAATTAAGAGAAAGTCATATTTAGCGAGAACTAGTAGAGTAGATCGATAAGCCTGACAGGATATATAAGAATTCGATTCTTGCTCTGCATGGGGGACCATTGAGACCTAAACCAGAGACTTTTAATGTCACCTTAATTAACAAGCAAGGAAGTTTGCCAATGAGTTTCTCCCCCTCCCCAGCTTTCTAGCAGTAAGTTATGCAATATGCAACAACCTTTGAACCAACAGCTGTACAACAACCACATAAAAAAAAAAGAACCAATACCCCCCCAAAAACCCCAACAGAACAGCATTGTAAAGATCAAGTCTTTCAAGAAGGTCATTAATGAAAACTACTTCTAGAATCTATGCATACGTTAACCAACACACACATACTACAACTTGGAACAGGAACACTGAAGCAGCCAAGGCTAAGCAGACACCTCTTGTTATCCAGTTTCCCAGTACAATTTATTTTTAACCAAAAATAATTGTTTAGATATTTTCTACAAGTTTTTATACATCTTTGCAAAACAACTAGTAGCTTGCAATGTCTATGTGATGGACTATAAAATCCTGTTGTAAAGATACAGAAATGAAAGCCAAAATAACAGCAGTCTCTGCTTTTAATAGTGGCTTGTTCATAAAAGCTTGAGATACCAAGGTCCCAATATCTACAGCTACAGCTGAATATCAGATGAAGCACCCAGTATCTTCCTAAAGAGTGGGTCCTAAATCCTTGAAGTGGGTCACCCGAAAATGCCATCAGCCTTCAGCAGTGGATATTTCTGGGCCTAGATACAGCCACATACAGGTTGGATGAAAACTTGAAAGTAGATGCAGGTGATCAAATTAAGTCTCCTACTTAAAGTGACAAAACAGGACACTAGTTCTACCTCCAGAGGTAGGAATAAATGAAATCCATACTTGCCCTGCTAACTCAGCGCAGTCACAGAAAAAGACGCCTGGCTGATTCCGAAAAGGTGATCTTCAATGCTCCACCTTTCCTTCCTGCTTAGTCCTAGGCAAAAGATGTTTGACACAAAGGCCTGAAAGCTGCAGGGCACGCACAGGCAGTGGTGACAGAGTTTGCGTGTTAGTTTTCACGCTATAACAGGTCAACAACTGTTCACATTCATAAGGAGGACAGGAGAGACAACACATGCCATTAACCTTAGGCAAGTTCAGCACGCAAACAACTACCAACACATTTGCGATGTATCCACATATGTATAAAAGGGAGGCTAAAATGCTTGAAGAACGCTCCTGCCATGTAACAGAGGCCATTTTCAGTATGCTCCGGCTTCATCAACATCTAGTCAAACTCCTGCCTTCTCCCTTCACAGGGCTCGCAGACGGAAATATCTAGCGCAGCTCACATTGAGCCCACAAGGCATTAAGGACTCCACGAATGCCATGAGATCCAGCAAATAGCAGCACCATCCAAGCAGACAGCATAGTACTTCCGGAGACACCCATGCCAGGCATAGCGCTTCCAAGTGTGGTTTTGGACCAACTTGCTTGAGGAAAACAGAAGTGAAATAGTTCCCTTTTAAAGATGTGATAAATTGGGCAATTTTGCCAAGTCTGTCTTCAAACCGAAGACAGAACTGAAATTGAAACAGAGTCCAAATACTTCGGCAGCAGCACCTCAAGCACTGCAGCAGCCCAGTCCCGGAGGTGCTGGCAGCCTCCCTCCCACCGCTCACCGCTGCCCCGGGGGCACGTGGAGGGGGTTTCTTCTCCCTACAGCAGCAAACACAATTCTTCCCTCGAAAAGTGAAGTAACACAGGAAGCGATTATCTCTGCCAGCCAAAACAAAAGTCCAACTTAGTCATTTATAAGGGGGAGAGTTGCCACCGCATATACACACTCAGCACTGCAAATAATCTCGTTTATAGCTGGCAGAGTGTAAAGCCCAGAGATTTTGTTACACTAAGAGCAGCTTTCCATCTGCTGAAGCCTCACTCTGGGCATAGCTAGATCTACCATCAGTGCAAGAAGCCCACCAGAACTGCAGTCACGGTCTCCAACCCATCTTTAGTGGGCAGCTCCTCCATAAGCCATTCAAGCCCAAGCCTCCCACCCCTCCACACCAGCACCAGGAGCAATTCTGCCACCAGAGCCATGGCCATCAGCCCAGCACACACCTTCAGAAGCGAAGCCTGAAGGTTTGAAAGGTGTCATACTTGACCTATGGGCCCCGCACAGGGCAGGGGCTCTGAAGGGGAACGGTGCTACTTTGTTTTCCTTTTTGCAACCTCCACTTTGTATGAGCTGTTCCTAGAGCACTCAGGCACACTTGGCCCCTCTGCTCCACACTTCCCATTTCCCATCCCAGGCCAGGTGAAGACCTTGTGAAACAAGCTGGCTCTGAAGGGGTGGGTCCACAATGTCTTCAAAACGTCTTTTGAAGCCACCAGTCCCCAAAAGCTTGGCAAGTCAAAACTCACAACTAACAGAAATGTTTGTTTTCAAGGATCATGCGATTCTTTTATAAAAGGACACCTCTATTTTAACATTAATGGTGTTCATTTCAGGAGAAATTAAATTAAATTCTTCGGCTTGGAGAAGACAACTGAGGACAGAAGACAAATGTATCAAACTGTGTTGAGAAACATATACAAGAAAATAATTTTCCCCTACCACATCTAGGATCACCCAATGACAATATAGACAGCAAGTTCAAAAAGAAAGAAAAAAAAAGGGCAAAAAATTATTTTTTTCTTCCATACATAACTAAATCATAGGTAGAACTTATTGCTACATAAGGTCAGAACTACTAGATTCAAACAGGGATCCAACAAAAATCCAGGGCCAGTAGTAGCTATAAAAGTCATTGTAACCCCTGACCAAGCAAGTGCTCTCTCAAAGCAAGTAGGAGAAGGGCTGTCCTGTGCAAGCCCTCTTCTTCTGTTCCTTCCTCAAATATTTGCCACAGTCATAGTCAGAGAAGTAGTGGGAGAACCTTTTATCTCGCAACATACAGCTGTCTCTAAGTCTAAATATATTTTTTTAAATGCTCGCACACACTCGTAAGTGAGCACTCTGTAAAAATTAACAAGCAGCACCAACATACCTAGGATAAAATGAGGGGAAAGAAAATGCCTTTAATTGCTCCATCAGCTGAAGCAGCCTCTACAGAAGAATAAACTGGCCCTAAAGTGACCCATACCCCGCGTTTGGCCAGCAGGCTTGGTGGTGCAAGGAAGATACCTTCACGGTAAGAACAGGCAAGACCAACTTCTGAAAACCAAGGCTTGGTGAGCCAATTTAACACCTCAACACCACTGCATGGGAAAGCTCCTGGCTCCTTTCTTCATCTCACTCATCCTATCTTGGGCCTAATACCTACTGAATGCCAGACCTAATGCTCATCAGACTCAGCCGTTTTACCTTGTTAAAGCAGCAAACGCAGCAGCACAGCTGGATGCTCCCCAAGCGCAGAGGCGGGGGAAGAGCACTGCCTGGCTGGGGCAGGGCAAAGGAGATGCTACAGAGGAGATAGATGGTGAGGGAGATGCAAGCCTACTCCTTCCAGCCACAGTAAAGCCTCCGAGTGGCTCAGCTGCTCATGGAAACCTGCCAGAAGCCCTTATCATGGAGCTACCACCCTTCAGAGGTTCTGGTGCAGACGGAGCCACACCAGCATAGCTGGACTCTGTGTGAGGATGGCGAAGCCACCCTCAGCAAGCACAGCAAGCTACAGGCTATTCCTGTACGGTTTTGTTAGGATGCCTGCTTTCCACCAGACACTTGTTGGCATGGTTAGGGCAATCAGGATTTATACCTCTTTTAACTCTCCTCAGACAGCTGTGCCAAAGGACCATGTGGTACCTCCTTGGGCTCAGGAGCAGTCTGCTGCAGGAGGAGATGGATTTAAACCAAAGAAACTCCCTTAAATGCTATCCAAAAACCAAAGGCCACAGGCTCCCGCTAGCATTCATTCCTAGTAACACAAACTATCAGGTAAAGAAATACAAAACCAGCTATGAATATGAAAACACCTGTGTCTTCATCACAGACAAACCTTTTTATTCCTGCAAAATAAAGAAAAGCTCCTAGTTACTCACCCACTTCCTTCATGCAACTCACAGGTTTTTCGCCCGTACCTTAAATCCTTGTTCAGTATCTAAGTCCTATTCGGCCTGCTCCTTTACCTGACATCTAGGAGAAAGATTGTGCGTTACCCCACTTTTCCTCCCCTTCCAGCTATGACGCGCTGAGAAGGAGGGAGGAAGAGGTGCTCTCTAAACCACCAGAAAAATGAGAGAGGTGCTAAGTATTCAGTTTGGAAACGTAAATCCTCCCGCCCCCTTCTGAAGTATGCCAAACCAGCCTCTCCACAGCTCATGTCATCTAAAGGCCACAGGAGTTCTCTAAAGATATTCTTGTTAAGAGGATTTAGCCCCTTTTAAAAAGGACTTAACATGTGGGTGGTGTCTCCATTTAAGCATTTTCTCATGGCTAAGAAAATGGCCCTCTTCTTAAAGGCTTATCTTTATAACCCAAAGACAGTAAGAAATTCGCCACTATTTGAATCAGAAACATTTTGAGCAGCTTGCTTTTATAGCAGTCTCATTTTTAATTACTCAGATTTGCAAAATGGTAGTGACTTTCTCACACCAAGCCAGAAGCCAACACCAGTGAGAAGGCTTTTGGGGTACGTCGTCAAACTTTAATTTCCCCCACATTTTCATGAGGGACTGAGTTGATGCACAAGCTCGCTGCCACAAAAACGGCACAGTGTCACAACCCCGTGGCCTCTCCCCAGCCACTGCCTTCTCTTGCACTTACCAGACCTTCCATTAGCTGGCTCAACCTGGCCGCACAGCAGAAAAACCTTTATTTACTTATTTTGGTCAGGGTTAATTTTTCCTCTTGGGAAGCCTGAGCTTCCAGAAGGGACGAAGGGAAGCGGCACCAGGCCCCGGCAGGGTGCCAGGGAGGGCACAGGACCACCTGCCCCTCGCAGCAGCACGCACCCCGTCTCCAGAGGCTCAGGCTTCCCAGGAGCACAAGCTGATGGTTGCTTTGCAAGGGTTAATTCTTCATTACCACTTGCCTTTAAGCCATGGCTGGAGTTCAGATCTGCCCAGTAACACTTTCTATTAACTCCACAGGAATGGTAAAAAAGCTCCTCAAGTTGAAAGGGCAGGCAACCCGGGTCACAGCCTCCCAAAACCCTGGCTCACCGGGCTGCGAAAGGCGGGTTCACAACCCTCCGCAGGAGCCGCCACGACAGAGCAAGGAGCAGGTTTTGGGCAGTATTGAGACACCTGCTTGGGAGATGGAGGAGTGCAAACTCTGCCTGTTGTTAGGGGCTCGGCCACCTTTCAAGGCTTTTCCAGCACGGTCGCACTTACACAACCACAGATAAAGTAACTAACAAATTCCCGGGGGGGGAAGCAGCTTACTTTGGCAAAAAAACAACAGTTTTTATTTTGCTAGTATAGTCAAGCACTTCCCTGAACAGCCTCAACTATACTGTTGTACTGACTTTTCCACTTATACCATAGTTTATATTTGGAAGTGATGGGTGGGTTGCCAGCACAGTTACATCTGCAAAGAGAGAGTATTTTCATAACCCTAACCAGCGCAGGTGTGCTGGCCAAATTTTAGGCTTATTCCTACAGTCTTTTGCATAGCAGGGCCTTGTTTTCAGCTGGGGGGGGTGTCTCAGTCTCCATGCACGACTTGCAACTCAACTAATCAAGCGCTAAATTTATATTGGTGCTGCTCGCCTGAGCTCGCTGCCTCAACTACCCAGCATTTTCTTGCTCCTCTTACCAGGCTTTGGTATTAATTTCTCAAAAATGCTCAGCTAGGAGCCAACTGGGAAAATACCCTCACCTCCCAGCCCCAGAAAATCCTCTGCGAGTTTTGGGAAAAACTAGGTTTTCCTAGTTTGCGGAGCAGAAAGGCAAGGCAGAGCACTAGGGCGCTTCAGACTTATTTCCCGAAAAGATGGGTCTGCAGCAAACCAGTGTGGCTCCAAGAGGGACACGGACGTGAGCACGGCTGTCAGGGCAGAGCAGGATGCACAGCCCCTTTCCTGGCGCCTGCCATGGGTGGCTTATCGCCCTGGGAGGGTGCCAGCCCCAGCCTATAGATACTACCAGCCTGACCACTCTCTTCCTCTCCCCATCCCACATCTCTCCCCAAAGTGAACACAGGGGCTGCGGGTATACAACAAACCCACTTAACTTGTGTGGGGATCTTTTTTGCAGGTGGGGCCCAAAATTGCATTCCTGCTTCCAAACCTTTAAGGGGAGGCGGGGGTAGAGGCCTTCCTAGACTTTTATGGCCAGGAGTTTCTCCCATTAGAGGGGTGAACACTATACAAAAAAAAAAAAGGCACTAAATTCATATTTAATGGTCTTGTAGCACCCATTAAGGAGAAATTTTAGGAGTCCCCTATGACACCAACATCCCTCCCACAAAGCTGAAAAAGCCTGTAAAATTCTCCCAGAATCATCCCATTACATATGGTCCTCTTTGTATTTGCTTAAGACCACCTTCTAGAAAGCAAACCTTCGCCTCAGACAGCCAAATATTTACCAAGCGGCTTGAACCAGCCTTGCTTGACACCAATCACCACCCTTAGGATATGCTGAAGACCAGCAGCACCAGAAAAAAAAAAAAAATCTTTTCATAGCAAAGATGCTTATTTAAAAAAAAAACCAAACACAAAACACAACAACTTTGGATGTCTGGGAGGGATTTGACGAGCCTTGAAACTTCCACCGCTACCTCAGCAACGAACACCTGCAAAAAACCCACGCCAAAGGCAGCTCCTGCCATCCCCACGGTCTCCGAAGACACAAACGCTGTTCCCAAGCTCTTGCAAAAGTATTTCAGAATTACAGCAGCACCCGATACCTGGACCATCACCGACTAGATGTGGGGAAAAAAGCGAGGGGGGGTTTAAACCCCCTTTTTCCTGGGCAGAGGAGCACCGGGGTGGGAGGGAGTTTGGCCATCCCACGCCGCCGGGCGGGGGTCCTGGGCGACGGGGAAGGGGGGGGCTCACCTGCTCACGGGCAGGTGAGCCCCCCCCACCCCCGTCGCCCACGATCCCCGCCCGGCGGGGATGCCCTTCGCCCTCCCCCCGTTCTCTAACTCGGCAGAGCCCACGAGGGCCAAGCGCGGACCCGAAAACACGGAGGACAAAGAAAACCTCACAAGTGGGGGGGAAACAGAAATTGGGGGGGGGGGGGCAGGGGAGGAGACGGAAATCTTAGCGGGGCGGGGAACAGAATTTGAGGGGTGGTGTCGATGGGCGCCGCCGCCCTACGAGTCACTGACCTGCTGCAGGGGCATTTTCGAGAGCGGCGGGGGCCGGGGGCGACCGGCCGGCGGTCGGGCTGTCCCAGGCCAGAGGGAGGAGGAGGAGGAGGAGGAGGGAGGAGGAGGAAGCGGCGTCCCCCTCCCCGCCCGCCCCGGCTCCCAGTCACAGCCGCGGCCTCCGCGCACGTGTGCCAGACGTCACCGGCGGCTCCGGGGGTGAAGCGGAGACACCGGCGGGGCACGGCCCGGCCCGGCCCCCCGACCCGGGGCTGGGGGGGCAGGGAAGGAGGGGAAGGAGCCCTTCCCCGCCGCCACCGGCTTCTCGCTTTTTGCACCCGTGCGGCGGATTATTATTTTTTGTTGTTGTTGTTCTTTCCTTTTTTTTCTTTTTCTCCTTTTAAATAAGACCCGGTAGCGGGGGGTGGGAAGGAGGCAGGAAAGTTTATTGCAACAAAGCGCTGCCTCCGCCTTTCCTGCCCTCTCCCCCCCCCCCCCCCGCCTTCTCGCCTCCCCAACCCGCCCGCCCGCGCCCGGACGGCGGCGGGGAGAGGGCCTGCCTTGGCGCTGATCCCCCACCGTCCCCTTCACCCTCCCGCGGGGACGGGGGAAACAAAAAATTACCGGGGGGCGGCCTCCGCCTCCGCCGAGAGCGGGCTGCAGCAGCGCCGTCCTGCCGGCGGGTCCGTGGGGGGTGCAGTACAGCGAGCTGCCAGCGGGCTGGCCCCCATCCGCCGCCGGGGCAAAGGCACCGGGAGCCTGGGAAGCGGCGACGGCGGAGGAGGAGACAACACAGGGCGCCCCCGCCGCCGCGCCGGTGCTGCGGATCTGGATGAAGGTGCCGGCGGCAAAGCGGGCCGGGAAGCCGGCGGGGGCTGCTCTGGAGTCCGTGGACGGTGCGGGCGGCGGCGCTGCCGGGGCCGGCGGCTGGAGTCCCCTTCTCATCCTTCCCTCCGGGTCTGTCCCCGCAGCCGCGTCTCCTCCTCCCCCCCGTCCCTCCCCCCCCGGCCTTCCCAGCTCCTTTCCTCCTCGATGCCGAGGCCCCGCGCAAAATACTGGGGGCTGCGGGTGCCGGGGGGCCCCGGCGGCAGGATGCGGGGCGCCGGGGGGGGACGGAGGCAGCGGGGCGGGCAGATGCGGCGGATGGAGCGGGGCCGCTCCCGCTGTGTGGGGCCGGCTGGAAAATGGCTCCAGGAAGCGGCGGCTGCTGACAATGAATGAAGGGAAAGGAGACGGGTTACGCGCCAAGGGCCTCCCGCGAAACTCGGATTTCCCGCCCTCTTTTCAAACTAAATTTGCATGGCCCCGCCCCCGGGGCGCGCCCCGCCCGCCGCGCCGCCTAATTGGCCCCCACCGCCCTCCCCGCCGTCCAACGGGGGGCCGCCTCCCCGCCCCTCTCCCTTCCCACTGGTCCACCACCTCCCGGCGCGGCTGCGATTTGCATACCGCCCGCCGATTGGCTGCGGGGGCGAGGCTGGGGGATTCCCCCTCCGAGGAGCCGGGATCCCGGTTCGCCGGCTCCCTGACAGTGACAGCTGCGGCGGCGCCTGCCGCAACCTGCCCTGCCGGAGGGGCCACCCGGGGGGGGGGGGCGGTGGGGGCGCGCGCCATGCCCCGCCCCGCTGCCCCGCCCCTCGGCGCGGCCGTGCAGGGCCCGCCGGGCGCCCCCCGGGGCGGACGGGGACAGGGCGCTGGTTTGCATCCCCGGGAAGGCGCTGACCCGGCCCGGTGTGCGGTTAATCCCCGCCGCTGCCCGCCGCCGCTCCGGGGGGGCTGGAAGGTGCGTGCAGCGCGGGACTGGCCCCCCCTGTTCCGCCGGGCCGCGTTCCCGGACGATCCCTCTGGTGCTCGGAAGGGGTCACCTGAGTTTTCGCCCCGGTTTGCCCGGAATAGGCGCCGGCCTGCACAGGTGAAGTTTTTAGGGAGCCGCTTACCGGCATCTCGGCACGGGACTGCGCGCCCCGGCGGCTGGAGAAGCGCTTTCCGCCGTTTCCGCACTTCGGCACGCACCAATATTCAACCCAGCCTGTCTGAGACATCGCATTGATTTTTCTTCGGCGAAAACGGAGCACCCACCAAAATATTCCCTTCCCTTGCGATCTGGATTACCTTCAAGAAGTAGAACAGTGGAACTGTGTCCACCACCTGTTCCCACTTTCCGGGCAGCGCCTTCACTTATTAAATGCCCCCAAAACAACTTATTAAATCATAGAACAGAATCATTAAGGTTGGAAAAGACCTTTAAGATTATCAAGTCCAACCATCAATCCAACACCACTATGCCCACTAAACTATGTCCCCAAGTGCCATGTCTACACATTTTTTGAACACATCCCCCCATCCTGTCCAGCACCCACCAGCCATGTCCAATTTTCCCGTGTTTTTTTTCCATTCTAGGCATGTTTTCCATCAAAGGAGGAAATTCTGCTCCATTTGGCATTGGAGAGGCCTTGATTAAGCTACCGCATGCGATTTTGGACACTGCACGTTAGGGAAGGTACAGCCTGGAGAGAATCCAGAGGTAAAGAAAAACAATAAAACGTGGTCAGAAAAACGCGGTCAGAAAAATGCGTCCTACTACGGAGGCTGGCTTTTGCTTTCTCAGGGTGAAAAGTACGGGAAGACATGGCAGGGGTGATCTGATACACAAAAGGTCACAAAGAGATTGCTCGTCCTCCGTAGGGAAGGTAACAGACTTTTTAAGCAATATTAGATTTAATCTAGATAACTGGGGATCAATAGATGCTGAAGTGAGGAAACCCTGCAGCAGCCTACCCAGCGATACTGGTGTTTTTTTAATAGATGAGGAAAACTTCTTTTAGGGGTGACACAAGTTTGGGCTGGGCATCCAGGACCTTTCCAAGTCTAAAAGCCTTTCCAAGTCTTCATTATGGCCCTTCCAGACCAGGCAGGAGCAAGGCTTGGCTGAAAAATCTCATGTGCTTCTGAAGAACCTTAGCATTGTTTAAAATTTTATCTAAATCTGCAGTCCGGCTACTGTGGACCACTCTTAAGGGAGTCCACCAGCAATGTCCAACTTTGTGCCTGTGCACAGTGCGAAGCAGCCGAGAGCTGTGCTCAGCATGCCTTGGCCATGGCAGGTATAGCAGCACCTTGCTGGCAAGGCGTATCCTCAGCAGAAGCGGGGCGAAACATAGATCCCTCCTTACTGCAGAGTTCACCTTCAGTCTTCTTCTGGAGCATCTTTTATGGTTTTCCTCTGCTGTGGTCTCTGCCATCTTCAGCTAACTGCCCATCACACAAGGGTGTCCTACACCAGGACTTGCCGCCTCATAGCGGGAGAAGGTTACTGGGGCACATCCGAGGGCCACAGCAGGGCAAAAGCTGAGGAGTGAGGACAGCAAGTGAAGGGCAAGGGAAAAGTCCAGATATAGAGAAATGTGCGGGCAGATAGGCAGTGAGTTTGCTTAATAATTCAAAATAAAGATTTTTTTTTCCATGTATGGAAATGGTAACACTACATTGCTTTTGCATACCCTAGAGGAAAGGGAATGGAAATAACAGGAAAGAACAGTAACCGTGGGCAGCTGTTAAGGGGTGATGGGAACTCTTCAGGAAAGAGAGGAGAGGGAAAAAAGGCATCTAGGAAATTATGTGAATAGAGACAACAGTATAAAAAAAAAAAAGAAAAAAGGGGCAAAAAAGGAAATAATCAAGGATCCTGCAAGATGAAGAGAAGAAACACAGGCCATGATGTTACATCATAAGGAAAAAAAAGTAAAAAAGGAAGAAACAAGGTACAAACATAGCAAAGCGACGACAGCAAAAATAAGAATGCTTAGAGCAGATCTTTAAAGAGAAGGAACACGGAAAGGCTGAATTATAAAAAAAGCCATGTAGATACAGCAGAGATAGCCAGGATCCCAGGAGCAGAAACAAAACAAAGTCAAACAGAGGGAGCAAAAGAGGCACTGTGCGGGCTATGGCACAGTACACTGCAGAATTCACTTTCATATATTGGTTCTTTCATCACCTAAGTTTCTAGTAGCTCGTTACACTGTAAAGGGCGTAAGTCAAGTGGTTGAAATAAAGTAAAGCAAGACTATTAACAGTCAAATCCTATATTGTTTCTTTGTGTGTTGTTTTTCATTGTGAAGGAAAAAGATCTGGCTTAATGCATAAGACAGGTTAAACATTTTCAAGAAACAAGCAAAACTCTGTTACACTCAGATGAACTGCCATAAATCCAGAATAACATCTATTTTTACATAAGAAAAAGAATAGAAAATAAATCCTCACCCCAGCAGGAGAAAAAACTCTGCTGGGTAGCATCTCCCTTTAATCAGATGTAAAAAGCTGGTCCCAGAAATGCGCACCAGCCGAATAGGATGGCCAGGACACACGACCCCATGGGAAGGTCTCAACTTCCTGTCTTCTGGAATTGGAGTTGTGCTGTGACTGTGGTGAGGCTGGAGGAGAAACTTCAAAGAAAAGCATGGGGTTCACCTGAAAAGCAACTTTCCTGTTCTATAAACTAACTCGTGCAGAAGACACTGCGAGAGAAGAGGTGTGTTTTCTTGTCTTTAAACACAATTCCGCTGCAGATATTTCGGTTTGCACCGGGACATTTTAAACATGTAATTCACTTGCTAGAGTGAAGGAAGGAACCTAAAGAAAGTGGAAAGTAAAACATTCATAGGAAGTGTACAGAGATGTATGTAAAGGAAGCTAATTGCCAGCCCAAGAACCTCTCTTTGTCCATAAAAAACAAATTGCTGCCTATTGGGATGTCATCATCCAGGTATCTATTGCAGAGAAAATACTCTGCAGAACTCAAAGGCTTAGGAGATGCTATAAGTAAGGCTGATGTGCAGCTGTGATTTGTCCTTCCTCATGGCTATGGTACTATACTACTATCCTTGTGAGAGTATGGTCTTTCTCTGTATGACAATAAGCAATTTTACCCACACAGTGTCATTTAGGGAAAAGGCCAAGTTTGTCCTGAAAATGGATGGACCTATGTAACGATGATTGCTTTCTTTGGGATTCTGACTGTTGTTGCAGGTAGTGGAAGCAGCAACGGAGATTAAGTTTTGCGTCAATGTTAAAATGGTTAAAAGCTGCCCCAGAGACCTGGATTCTATATGTGACTTCTCCCGTGAAGAAGATTCCAGACAATGTAAAAATGAAGACTGGAAAAAAGTTCCTGAGTTAAAAAAAAAGTCTCTAAGGAAGGTTTGAATAGTAATAGACAGTAAATAAATGTATAGCCCTGCATATGGAGGGCTATACATGAGGACAGAAAATACTGAACAGCTGCTTACTACGTGAGACCTGCCCATCCTTCATATTGAATGAAGAATTGTGCAGGAATAATGTTCACATAAAAAAAGACTGCATCATTATGCATACATGCAAGGGGCAGAACTGAGATTGTACAAAAACCCACTTTCTAATTATTAACCTCTAAGAACTCAATTTCTTAAATTTTGGAGCTTGTCTTTGCAAGCATCCAAGGAAGAGTTGAGAAGGGAGGGATGGGATTATGTGCTTGTGATTACACATCTGGAACACAACTTGCGTGAGAGCAAATGGACATCTGGAGGGAGTACTGAGAGTGGTGGGATATGTGCTTCTTGTTGTTACTGAAAGTGTGACATCCCATCATCCAGGTCATTAACGAAGTTGTTAAACAGTGTGGGCCCCAGTATTGGCCCCTACCAGACACCAGTGATGACTGGCCTCCAGCCGGACTTTGTGTTGTTGATGAGAACCCTCCGGGCCTCACAGTTCAGCCTGTTTTCAATCCACTTCACTGTCCACTTAACACTTCATCCATTTGTCTATGAGGAGGTTACAGGAAGCACTGTCAAAAGCCTTACTGAAGTCAAGATAAACATCGTCCACTGCTCTCCCCTCATCCACTGAACCAGTCAATCTCACTGTAGAAGGCTATCAGGTTGGTCAAGCATATCTTTGACTTCATACATCCAAGCTGACTACTCTCAGTCACCTCCCTGCCCTTCATGTGCTTGGAAATGGTTTCCAGGATAATTTGTGCCATCACCTTCTTAGGGACTGAAGTGAGGCTGACTGATCTGTAGTTCCCCACTCCTCCTTCTTGCCCTTTTTGAAGACATTTGCTTTCTTCTAGTCATGGCGACTAGAAGACCTTGACAAAGTCCCTTTCTCCATTCAGCAGCAGGCCCATGTTTTCCCTCATCTTCCTTTTGCTGTTGATGTACCTAGAGAAGCTGTTCTTCTTGCCTTTTACACCCCCCTCCAGATTGAACTTCAGGTGGGCTTTGGCTTTGCTAACACCATCCGTGCATGCTTGGACAGCATCTCCATATTATTGCTGGGTTACTTGTCTCTGCTTCCACCTCCTACATTCTTCCTTCTTACATCTGAGTTTTGTCAGGAGTTCCTTGTTCATTTATGCCATCCTCTTGCTGCCTTTGCTGGATTTCCAGCTCATTGGGATGGACCGACCTTTAGTGTGGAGGAGGTCATCCCTGAAAAGCAACTGATCATCCCTGAAAAGCAACTGATCTTCTAGTTTCCTCTCCAGGACGATTTCCCAAAGGATTCTTTCAGGCAGATACCTAAAAAAGCCAAAGTCTGCTCTTTTCCAGTCTGGGTTGTGATCCTACTTTTTGCCTTGCTCCCTCTACTCACAATTGCCATTTTAGGATGATACCGTCTGAAGCAGCCGCTAAGCATTAGTGCATCTCTGCTAAACAATTGCAAGCTGTGGTGTTTAGTACGTTTCACTTTTCAGAAAAAATTCGTTTTCAGAAAAATTGTATTATAGCTATCCTTGACCAAATTTCAAGGCTTTACTTCAAAGAAAAGCCTACCAGATTTTTTAAAGATAGCTTATGTTCCTTTGCCTTGTTTCTCAAGTAGTTTAATAGTTCTGGCCAGAAATGTCAGGCTGAGGCCGTCATCTTTGTGAAATTTCAGACCAAATGATTTAGGTTTTAGAAGGCGGCAGATGATTGAAAAACTGGGTCTCAGAATGAGAAATGTTGGATATCTTTAAGTATAGGTATGCCTACCCTCATAGAGGATATTACATAGGCAACCCTTCTGGAGAGCAATTTGAAAATAAACATGATGGAGCTGCGCTAAAGTAATAGCAGATTCTGCTTTTGTGCAGGGGGCTAGATATTTGAGACATTACTGGAAATAATCTAATGATTCCACAACCTTTGAACACAGTCACATAATGTCATTAGACCCTTTTTCCTCGTAGTTGGAACTCAGAGTTAAAAACAAACATCCAACTAACCAACTAAAAAAAATGAACCCTCGTGACGTAAATGCCTAAAACCTGAGCAAATTCATTAACTGTGTTTACACTTAAAACATTTGCAGGAATTATAGTGATATTTTCTAGGATAGAGAACAAATTTGAAAAAAAACAACAGAGAAATGAAACTAAACAAACTAAACTGACTTCCTTATTCTGTTATTTCTACTAAGAAGGTGACCTGAGAATTTAGGAGTGAAATGACTCCTATGAGCAGCATGTGACCTAGTTACCGGGTGTATTTACTTAACAGTTTCTGGAAACATTTACAGGACTACCATCCCTCAATTTTCAAAAGATATCAACCTTGAAATGTCACTTTGCTGTAAAAAAATAATGAGACATGGGCACAACCTTTTTTACCAACCGGTCATCCTACCTATTTCAGTGGTTTCAGGGAAAGCATCAAACCACCTAACCAGAGTGCGGGCATACAGTAACACAGCATCATTTGGTAGCATCACCTTATTATACCTGTGTAACATCTATTAATCCTCGTTATCAAAAGAACTTTGTGGTGGAGAAATGATTGCTTGGTTCATATGAGTTTATTTTTCAGGGTTAATGCTTTTACTTTTTTTTTACTGTTGGCAAGGTCATCACAGTCCAATGATATTCCGTAAGAATCTAAATTCTTCGCATGTAGTCATGCATTTATGTTAAAAAACACCTCCTGTATGTATCTATAAACTTGTTTATGTCTTCCATTTCTATACTTCACTACCTACATCCATTGGTAAACATATAATTTTGATTTGCAGCAAATGATACTTAGGAAAATACAACAAAAATCATGCATGCGTTATGAATTCTGTTTGTCAGCATAGTTCTGCTTTAGGGAGGATTTTAGTGAGGAACGTCAAGTCTGACTATCTGCTTGAGGAGATGGAAGCCCTATCATGGAAAGACAGAAACATACACTTGACCTTTGTGAGTGGCGGGCTTGTTATCACAAGGTGACTTTAAGTGTCTGTGTATTGCAGGATTAGGGGATCGCCTACTTGATAGAGTGCTGGTCCTTCTCTTGCAACTTTGGGATTAGAGCACACCTCACAGTTCTCACCCTCTGAGAACATGGCCCACTGCAAGGGGTTTCACTAGGAGGGAGAAGAGACATGGGGTGTGTTCCTCTACGGGCAGTTCCAATCCCTTTTGTCAACTTAGTCCATCTTTACACGAAGAGTTAATGTCCGTAGCAGCCTCCTGCGCCACGTCCTCACACAGCAATCAACTGAAACCTTGTTCATCTTGATCAAGTGATATTTAAAACACAAAGCAACCTAAAATAAAGCTGCTCTCAAGGCATCTAACCCTCTTAAGTCTACTACTCAGACTTTCAATCTTTAAGTTCTTTCAGCCTTTGTATAACTGAACGGATTGCCTTCCAAAAGACCAAACAATCCCCTTGTAATAATCAAGCCTAAACAACTGTTTGTGAAGAGGGGATTGCTTCGCCTCAGCTCCTGGCCTCTGAGCGTGCAGGAGTTCGTGGGACAGCTATGGCGTTCGACGGCATTCTGATAGGAATCTCTTTCAATTTCATCTTCTGGAGTTTTCTGCAGTTTTCTTCCCTGGACCAAGGGCTGCAATCCAGGTCTCTGGATCGATCACTTGAAATCATTTGCTGAGGAGCTGCTCTGGCAGTGGTCTGGCTGGCAGCGGAACAGCTCCATCGGAGGGTGCCCACAGCCCACGCACTCTCTTAAGACAGAGACGTATATTCAAACCCATTTTCCAAAGCAGGCAGAAGACACATTTGAACCCAGGTCTCCAATATCCCTTGTTGTGGGCAAACAAGGAGAGAAAATTTCAACTCCCGCTCAGTAAGTAGCTTGCCGCGAAGAGCTGGAGTAAGGACTCCTCTGAAGCTTCCTGCTCATTTGGTTGGTTTTTTTTGAGGGTGGAAGGCCAGCTCTTAATCTTGGGTGCCTGTTTCTCTCCATGCACTGGGTGGGAAGAACTTGGGTGTTTGGTTCAGACCCGCAGGTTTCCCTAGGTGGCACAGGAACGGCTGCTGAGCCCACAGCTACACGGCGGGAGCCTGGGCTGGGGATGAGGTTAAGCGAGTGGCAGAGAGCGAGGAAGCGTATTGATGGCTGAGTGGCTGGGGGACTGTTTCCTTCCCTGGGCTAGGGCCTACAAGCCAGGCACAACAGTGCTCAGTTTATATCCCCTCCACCAATCCAGCTCAAAATCACCTCCTATTAGAGGAGACAGGAGCAGGACTACTTTATTAGGGTGCTGTCTCTTCTTCAACTAGAAGATTTTAATCTCTGTGTATACAAGGTCTCCTTTATCCTTCTTTAACTAGTGGGCTTGTTGTAGGAAAGTTATACCAGTGGAATGTCTTAATTCCATCCAGGTTTGTTAGGTTTCTTTTCCACATTCATCCAGATCAGATAAATCGCATGCTGTATTTACTTTTTTGAACACTTGCCTAAAGAGTCTATGCACTGAGACTATTTCTCATAATATGCTGACTTTTGGAACCGACTCTTTATTTACAGGCTTTGGCAAAATGGTTAGATTTATTATTTATTAACCAGAAAACCAACAGCCCTTTCTTTCAGAAAGGTACAGAGTTGTACAAAGTATACTGTTGCACCAAAATTATAAGTTTTGTTCTGGATTTTTTCATAATTCCTATTATCTATGCTTTGATAGGTATAGTCATTATCATTTTTGGAGATGGAAATCCTTTTCTTTCCTTCTCTCTCACTTTCAAACTCCCCTACCACTTCAGGAACTCTTGTTGCATCAAGAATTTTTGTAAAGTTTGCTTGGAGATTGTAGTTAGATTTTTCTGTGCCATGTGAAGAGGCATTTCTTTACTTGCCTTTTAAATTTTTCTTAAATAAATCCACCCTTCACCTCACAGTGGGTTTCTATAAGTAGAGTTACGTTCATCTTTATCTTCCTCTTTAGTATGCCTGGATATAATGTCAGTTAGCATTTTTCTTTGGTTTGAATTGTTTTGTCAATACAGCCTTTGCAGGAATATGGCCTTACTTCTCCCATACCTGGCAGCTTGTCTAGAATCTCGTACTTCATCATCACAGGAGTGTAACTGCGAGACATGCATTTTGGAGGCATCAGAAGTATCTACAATAAATAATAATACTTTCAAATAATGCTTAAATATTATTTCAGCATACAAAGGCTTCAGAAACCCATTCTTTTTAGACTACAGTGGAAATCAAATTAGCAAGAGCCCAAGGTTTCCACACATGTTCAGAACTATCCCTGTGGGACTATGTTCTGCCTTCCCTGTCAGAAGCTAGGTGCTAACACAGCATGATGCTAATGAAGACATTTGGGAAATTCCTTTTTTCTGTCTTCTGGCCTTCTGTTTTGCCCAGAGCTGTTCAAATTAGGTAGCTTTTGGAGACACATGAACATGGGGCACAGGAAGAGCAATCCAACATTGCTCCAACATCATCCGTAACTGATGCAGGCTTGAGCACTGACCCTAAGAGCCTCTGCTCTTAGGCTGTAATTGCATGCACAACTTGAGCAGGCAGAAGCTGTCACTGCCACCAGAAGCAGTAGTCCTGCCTCTCACTTATCATTTGTTCCTGTCCCTGTGCTACCCCTCCCTTTGCTTGTGTCTGGGGAACTGATGTGAGTTAGAGCCAACTATTATTTGGGCTGGGTTAGTCTTAGCTTGTATCGGTTCCTGATCTGTTTCACTGCAGGACTGCACAGAATATTTTTGTGTCAACACAAGGGAGGGGACAACATGGAGGCAGGGCTGATCCAGGTGCCTGTAAAAAAGGGACCTGAGACACCACCACCTCAACGAGTTCATGAAACGCCAGCCTTTTTCTTGATTGCGCTTTGCAGGTGTTCAGTTAATGAGGTCGGTTGAATTTTTGCTGTTTTGCCATGTTTCAATTGTTCCTCATCCATCTCGGCATAACGGGTGACCCTCACTACTTCCCATTCCTCTGGGCTTTTCTTACCACTCCTGCTTTCCAAGGTGGGACGCTGGGAGCACTGAGTTCAGTGAAGACGTGGCGGTCACAGCTGCCTGGATCCCAGGCAGGACAGTGGAGTCTGGTGGTCAAAGAGAAAATTGCAACCAACGAGATCTCGCCTTCCAGCGTTGAGATCTTCAGCAAGCAGCTTTGTTCGTACAGCTTCTGCTTCATCTGCAGAACAGCCCCACACGGCCTTCCTCTTGGCTGAGCCACGGCTGGACAAACTGCTTAGCACTGCACGTGCCTAATGGCAGTCTCTACTGTGTTGACTGTAGAAGGGATCTGAACAGGGTCGATGCTTTCTCTTGTTGCTGTGGCTCTGGGCAGTGTTTGGTTTGCAGGAGTGCGGCTGATGATCCAAGCTTCCTCAGACCTGGCAGTAAAAACTGACATAGTAGAGACCAGCTGGCATTGTCCCACTCTCCAGGACTCCTCTGCATAAAATGCATGTAGGGATGATACCCTCTGCCCCCAAACTCGAGGGAAGAACCAGCTGCAGATGCAGCTGGGACAAATCAGCCTCTTAATCTCAGTTTTAATGCACACCTATCCTTGGCAAGGTCCCATTTATCTACTTTTCTTATTATTTACTTAGGCTGGCCTTTCTCAGAACCTCCTCCCACCAAACCATGGCATTTCCTGCCACCACTTTCATTGTAGTTGACTTTGCTTTGATCTCACCAGTCTTCATCTCTTTAAAATAAAAATAATCTATTTATAACCGAGTGTCATTGCACTCCATGGGTACCATTGCAAGGACAAGGAATATAAATACGAGAATAGTTGGCTGTTGAGGTTGTGAGTGATAGTGGTGAGATGGGAGGGACTCCGAGTAATACCACAAAGATGAGAAAATCTTTCTTCCTTCCTCTGGTGAACCTCCATATGCAAAAGTGGGGATGCTATGATGTGGCTGTCAAAGTCTTAGAAAACGATGAGGCTTGTGGAATGGACACCTGTGAGGTAAGACACTAATGTAAATTGCTCTGTACTTCTAGTAGGGAATGGTGTCTGTTGTGATGCAATCCTTGCCCACAAGGAAAACCTCTTGTCAGGTCTTCTGGTCCCAATGTGTCCCCAGGTTTGAGCACAATCTGGTCATGCATAAAGATTTTGGGATTCAATTCTCAAAATGATCAGTCTTGCTATGCATCTTGTACAAAAACAAAGAGATTGAAGTCCATGAAAATCCTCATTAGCCTGACATCAATGTTCTGAGACTAAAGAGAGTGGCTGTTGAAAGAAGAGTATATTTGCAAAGCATATTATTATTTATCAAGGTGAACAGAAGAGAAATGCTTCTCTGATTCTAGCTCTTTTTTTTTTAATTTTATGTAAAATATTTTTCTTACTATAATCAGAATAAAGATAATTCATGTCTCAAATTTAAATTCTAAACTTAGCAGAATAGAAAATAGAGGCTTGTGCTCTGTTTTTCATAAACAATTTAGCATTTAATTTTAGAAAATACATGATGCAAGCTGTGCTGGGGTATAAATGCATTCTTCTTTTGGTCCTCACTTCACTTCTATGTCTGACTCATCCAGGAAGATCTTGTCTTTCTGGAAAAGAGATGGCAGCAAATCAGTTGGGAAACAGCAGATTTCTTCAGATCTCATGTTCGTCTGATATTCCAGTATGTGATTTCTAAGCTTGTGAGACAGATGGGAAACCTTAGGAGCTTGGAAACTTTGGAGACTGTTGCAGTGAGATTAGTAAGACCTTCATGAACTAGTCAACAACTTCATCAATGTTGTATCAAATACTGCATCTCTTTGCATTCCAGGAAACACCATGGGTAAATATGCAAACTCTCAGAGATACAAGAAATCTCATGTCTGAGGTAAAGGGCAGAAAAGACAATAGGATAATTGCGTGCCTCTGATTTACCCAATGGGGCAGCACTGCTGAAATACATAAAAAGCCTGAGGAATGTTACAAAATGTGTGGCCTGAAGATTGCTCTCTTGATCTAAGGACTGCCAGAAGCCTCTGAAAGGGTGCCATGCTGCAGAGCGAAGAGCCAAGCATCGTGTGCATGTACTTGACGGGTTCGCAGGCTGCTGATGGAGGATACCGGCGTTAACTAAGCAGAGAGCTGTGGAAGCAGAGAAGGCTGCCAGGACACGTGGTGGTTATGCAGGTCAGCCTCCTGCTTGAAGCTGAACTATTGCCTGACTAGATGAAGTCAGATATGACCTTGAAATGGAAGTGTCATGACAGACAGCAAGAACAATCCTCTGATTATCCACTCCCCTATAACAAATTGCACTGGTCATAACCTTACCCACACACACTTCCTCCGTTCACTGACAGCTCTCCATTCCCTTTCAATTTATAAAGCCCTGTTCACCTACCAGAAAACCCCCATGCAAAATAACAACAAACAAACAGATATATACCCAAGTCTTCTCAACTACTGCTCCGAATCCCTATCCACCCACTACCAGTTTACAATAATTTTAAATTATTGTGTACTTAGGCAAGCAAGGATTGCTACTGAGAAAATACTTACAAAACTAATAACTAAGTGCAGCCAAGCTTTTTTAATATCTAGGTTTCCTTGGTGGTGCCTATTTAGGCTGACTGGGGTTTAGGGTTGAAAAAAAAAGGCTGTGTTAGTACAAGTATGAGGTCAGTGAGTAATTCAGTGAATACTGATTTCACGGGAATGCCAGCAGAGTATGTTAATAAAGTCGATGCTGAGCAATACAGCTTGCCTCTGCCTGCCATTGAGGCTCTTTGTCTAAAGCAGGGCTGTCTGTTTAAAGAGCATCTTTGCATGCTCCTTGAAATTATAAGAACAACTTAAAACTGTTATTGCACCTGCTCACTCCCAGGCATCTGAAGATAGTCTCTGACAGTGTTAAAATGAAGTTACCCTCATACAGAGTTAATTGGTTACATCAAACCAATGTACAAGCATTAATGGTTTAAACTGGCATGTAAATGAAAGGAATAGCAGAAGTGACCCTGCTGTTAACAGGCAGGGAATGAGGTGCAGGCTAAGGAACAAAAATCATCCTCCATTTCTGAGTTTTGATATTTCCTCATCTTTTGTTTCAACAAGACCCATTTAGGTTCAGATGATGCATATCTTGAGATCTTCTGGCACCAGGTGTGCAACATTAGCCATCTGAGCAGGGTACATTTAGAAAGCAAGGGCTGGAAGGTGTTAGGAAGGGAGGTGGTTTTTCTTCTTTTTCTTTTCTTTCCTTTCCTTTCCTGTGAAGGGGTGGTTGGTTGGAGGTGGCTCCAAAGAAGGTAGGATGAGGGGTGTGGGTGGGCTAGTTCAGTGTTCTATACTCATAAACTGTTCTGTTGAGTAATTCTTTTCCCTGGTTTTTGTCTAGCACAGTTTTGATGAGGAAGAACTTAATTTTTGTGTGCTACCGAATCCATGTGGTGTTGTACCTTAATTCTTCTAGGCCTGAATTTAATAAATGGCCTAATTTGTGCCTTTTTCTGTAAGAAAGTGAGAAATAAACAAAGAAACCTAGAAGCAAAAACCTCAAGTGAGGTTATCTGTCCAGAGACTCATGTGTTACTAACAAATTGAAGAGATCAGGGAATGCTTCTGGACACGGATTTTATTTTATTTTAATTTTTTTAAGCTTTTAAATTATTAGAACAGTGGCTGGCACTGTTTTGGTCCAAACTACGGTCATCACAAAACAGTTCTGGGCATAGTTCAGGAGTCTCTGCAGGCCCAAGAGCATTCCTGGTAAACCACTTGAATGTGGCCACCCTGTTTCTGGGGTCATTATGGACTCATAAATTTCACTGATATATCCTACTAGTTCACCCAATTACTTGTGCTTTATTTGAACTAAGCTGCAGTTCCTGGAAAGAAATTAAAACTTGATTTTAGTATCAAAAGAGATAGAACATTCCCCACTTTTTTTTTTTTGAGAATTCATTCCTTTTAATCATTTGAGCTTACAATCTGTTTTGAAGTACACAGCTCCAATTTCCAGTCACTGATTGTTATTTTAGTATTAATCTGTTAGCCTATGGTCATTCAGTACTTCCTTCTTCAGAAGATACTTATACACTGTAATCAAGCCTGGTTTTTATAACAGATTATGATTTTCATGTCTCTGTTCGTAAGACATTTTTTACAGCTCTGTAATAAATACTGCTGCCCTCTTCTGTAAAAGCACCCATTTTCAACATCCTTTTAAATAAGGGTAGCTAATGCAGTTATGCAGACTTCTAGTCTAGTCTTAGTTCTCAACCCCCTCCTTCCCACCGTTTCTCTCTGCATTATTTTCCAAGCCGTGCCAATTCTCAGCATTGTGTCTGGAGACTTTCTTCAGCTACTGTCTCCTGCAATTCTTCCCAGAGTCACTGCTGTCCAGCCTACAGCCTCCTATGCTGTAGGCAGAGACTCTCTTTGTTGTGCAATCATATGTTTGGCTACAATTTGTTTGAAAAGGTCCAGGTCATCCCAGAATGACTCAGATTGCTCTGTACAAGCACCCTGTCCACTCAAGTAACTCTAATCAGGCAAATCAGTGTTGCCCACAAATGTTACGGGAAGTGATATTTACAGCCTTGAAACAATTTTACTATCTTCATTTAATAATAACCACAAATATAATAAAGATGTTGGACTAATAAGGCCCTGCAAAAATATCTTTCTGTCAACAGCAATTCATTGACCTTTATTTCCTGATTTTTTAAAAAAATTATTAAATTTTTATTCTTCATTGGGTTACTATCTCTTCATCCCTTTTCTATTTATTAAACATGTATTTGAATACTGTCCATTTTGATGTTAGTAGGGGATTTTTTTCTTAAAAAAATCAGCTTATATTTAAGGAGCTGTTACAAATCAGATGCTTAGTGATGACATTCAGGTTTCAGCATCATATTCTTTGGGACAGATTTCTGTGCGTATGGAGTGGTTTCTCAAGACTAGAAAAGCCTTAATAAGGGAATGTCCTGAGTCAGTTTCACTGTAAACTACAAGGGGACAATGTCAAAATGGAGCTATCTGGCAATGAAAATAGTATTTGAAAATGCAGATAGTATTGTGGAGAAACTTTTGCCTGGCCAATTCTGTATTGTCACCAAAGTCTTTTATAAAGTATCCGTCCAATTCTAAAAGACAATGTATTAAGGAGAAAAAACCCCAATTTAACCTAAGTAGTGGTTGATGAATATGACTTCTTGTAAATCTGGTGTAAAGTCTGATTGTAAGCTGGAGTAAAGTAGAAGTTAAAACTTTTATCCTCATCTGTCCTGATCTATCAAACGCAGAGCAGAGCCCCCCGTGAAGTTCAAGATTCTCAAGTTTTCTGAGGCGAAAGACATACACATAGTTTAGAGAGTCAAAATAAACAATTAGCACAGCTTTTAAAAAACAGATAATCCATTTCTATTTGTTATTAGCCCAGCTGGTCAATTATTTGCTTCTCAGCATGCCTGTTAACCATCTGGAAGTTTCTACTGTTATACTCCTGACCATGTATAACATACAATGTTCACTTCTAACTATTTACAATAGACTTTCCTCTTTACACTTTAGCTGTTAAATAGGCTCTTGAAATATTTGCTCGGAGTCATAAGTATTTTCAAGTATGTAGCTTCTTGCTTTTCCTGTTCACAGTCTTGAATTCAGAAATGAACTTCGACTGCTAAAAGCCATTCAGTTTTACTTTTCAGCAGTAAATAATTTAGGCTATCTCCTAAGTTACAGAATTTTGCACTGTATAAAATATAAGCCAAACACAATTTTCAATTATAGTTACATACTTAAGAAGTACTTGCTGGCATTTCCTTGTGACTATGAAGCAGTAGCTGGGTTTTTCTTGTACTCAGCCCTCTCAGGCTGAGGAACCCCACAGATGGTGCCAGAAACTTGAAAGCTATTCACTGATGCACGGGAAAGCCACAGACACATCCTGCAGAGGTAAAGGATGGTTTGTTTATCTAGAAGGAATATTCCTGCCATTAAAACTATTAAAATTTGCAGATGGCAATGAGTATGTTATGCAACAGAGAGTTAGCACCTACTTGAAAGGACCCCGCTTTGAGGAACAGTGTGATTTTTGGATGCACAACTTGTTCAGAATCCTTAGTGAGCTAGAATAACTTTACATCACAACAAACTTTTTAATTATCTAGTAGTTTTTGTTTCATGTTTTCTTTACATTACATCCCTTGGGAATATTAGGATTATCTGTGTGTTTTACCCTCTTTGCCACAGCCAAAAGTGGAGATGGATGCTACATCTGCAGGGATCTTAAAGCAACAAATTTGTACTTCATGATAGAATTTTTTTATGTCATGATACCAGCATGTGTGCGAAACCAAAGGAACAGTTTGAGCAAGCAGTCAGCTGCTAATTATCTGCACACTCAACCTGAGTTGAATTAAGCAGAGGCAAGTTAGAATGGGAGTTGCAACATTAGGTCATGTTTTACCATCATGTACAGCACAGGCTAGTTTTAGCTTTCCGAAAGTCTAACGTAACTCAAGTTACCAACCTGCCCTTCCACTCCCATGCCTAGAAAAACCTTGGAGGAGGAAAAATCACTGTGCAAAGCTATGGTTTGCCAATGCAGAGAGGACAAATAGCCTTGCTTTTTCTCTTCTCCCCCAGTGTCAAATCTACAGTGTAGGCTCATGTGGAAAAGTTGGCAAATGCAATGGAAAGGGGAAGCAGGGACTGCTGAGCAGGGACACTCAGAGTTAATATACTTTCAGCACTATTAATTCTGTATTGCACACTATTGTTTTCTTCTGCACGTCACAGGAGTCAGAGTGCCTTGTGGGGAAAGTCAGCCCATGACAGCACAGTCATTGAATAAGCTCCTTTGCAGTGGTTGAGGAGAGGGCTTTGCCTGCGTACACAGGGATTTGGGACTGGAGTCCTGAGTATTGCTTTCTTTCAGATACTGTCCCGCTACCTCTTCGTTTCACTGCTCTCACAGCCTGGGTGCAGAGAAGATGCTTCCCGTTGGTAGACACAGCGAGGCAGCGGAGCCGGAACCACTCTGTCTTTTTCAAGACAAACAACACTTGGATGCATCCCTTTGTTTACATGGTAGTTGTAAACTGCAATCCTCTACAGTTCGAATTTTAGCCAAAATCATTACACTGCTTGGTGTCAAGACATGAGGGAGCTCTCCCTAAAAATCTCAGGCCAGGCCCCCAAAATCAGTAGCAGCATTGGAAAAAACCCACATAGCTAGAATGCACGTTGCCCATAATGGCACTCAGCAGCGAGATAGAGCATCAATCTGTAAGATGTATCTGCAGCCTGCTAGAGAAAACAAATTCAGGCTAGATCAGAAGCCTAAATGCTTCTGTATAGGGATAACTCAGGCATGCAGCAGACTTCAGTGGAAACTACAGAAGTTCTAACTACGTAATGTCGATCACCCTTATTGTCAACCTTGGCTATGCATGGGATGGAAAAGGAGATCATTCATTAACTGCATAGAAGGCTGTCACTACAGCAGATCCGTCTCATACTCTGTCAAGTAGAATACAATTTGTCAGTTCCTGTGTAGCAAATTATGATGATATCTGTTTAAAAACACGTTTGCAAGCAGTCAGCTGGCAAGTGCATTGTACAGTGGCCCATCTGTTACAACAGTAATTGGGTCATCCACTCCAGAAGAAGCTGTTTCGCCCATGTAGTGACAGAAGCAATGACTTCATATGAAGAAAGCCTGTATCAGCCCAGGGATTCTAACAGTGGGACAGACGAAAGAAAATATTCCTATGGAACCAGCTGGAAACAGCAGATCCTATCAGGCACGTGTTCAGCTGAGGTTCTGGAGCAAGTCTATTTGCACCTCAGAAATGATGCTGAAGGAAAACTAGGAAAAAGGTTCTGAAAGTTAGCATTACAGAGGGGACTGCAACCTACCTAAAAGGAGGGTTGCCAGGGATAGCTGTTTTCCTGTCCAGCACTACAGGTCACCAGCTTCAGCACCCTTCTGTTAGCACCAGGTACTGCCCATCTGGAAGGTACTGGTATATTTTAAATTTTTAGGTTGGCAATTTTAATTTGGAGTTTCTTCTTTAATAAGAGTTAATAACAGAGCTGGTTTCTGATTTAAAGGTAGTCAGGGTTTTGGCTGAAAAAAACAAAAGGACAAAGTTATAAGTCCTATTTTACCTGTTCATGACAGAAGAATAAGGCCTTCCTCTACATTGAGTATTTATTCCTCTCCTCTCCTTGCAATTATCCATTAGAATAACTTTGCTAGGATTGTAACTCTTCTCTATCCCTAGCAATTTTAAAAGCTAGAGCACCTTCCTTTCTTGAAGTTAGGCTGTAGTCTGAACAAGAAATAATTGTTACAAAAACCTTATGTTACCTCATCAGAGTGGATTTTTTTTTCAATCTTTAACCCCTGAATCTTTTAATTTTCTCTTCTGAGACAAGCTCCATTACTATGTGTACAGAATGAGTTTCTGAGAATTCAGGTGCCCATGATGCCTTGACCACCTACCTTGGTCAGGTAAGAGCTTTCGAAACTCAACAGCTTCTCATTGACACAGATATATGGAAGATATATAAAACAAACTGAGAAACTATGCAAAACTTCCACTCAAATATAAGGGAAGCATCTTATAGCTTAGAGATTAAGCACCAAAAAATATATACATATTCTCCAAATGAAGTCCAAAACTTATTTAGTGGGAAGAAACCTAAAGTAGGAAGAAAAAAGGAAAGTTAAATCCTTCTCAAATGAAGCTTCATACATCGTACTCTCCCACCAGTTCAGCCTTTGCGACCACCAGGTCACTTCTGGCCTCATAGCTAGTGAATCTCCACTGCCAGCAATACACGAGTGGAACTTGTAGGTACATCATCCATTTCCATCACTTCTTTCACACTGGACTTTAAAATTCACCACAGTATTTAACAGAGTCATCACTTGAACAAGACAACAGTTGCTCATTAACGTTTGACTGACTTAAGTCTAGCAGACTGCATCACTGCCAATCAATTCACCGTAAAATATGCAGTGAAAACCATCCAGCAAAGACAAGCTCATCACGTTTCTGCCAGCCTGGGCAAAGGGCTTGTTGCTAGTGGTAAGGAAGCCAACTTCAGAAAGAGGAGTTAAATGGTAGGACTGAGGCAGACATGATAATATTCAAACATCTTTTCAATACATGGGATCATGTTATCCATGTAACATCAAGCCCCACAGTGCAAATAATCTTTGTGTGTTCTTCTATTGCACCATTCTGATGGCACTTGGAGGCCCAGTTTTCTATGCATCTGCACCATATTAGCCTTGTGGGAAATGCATGCTGTGTTATGAGATTGGTCTAGTTGGACCACCAATTAAACACTTATTTGAACACCCAGCCTTATACTAGGGCAGATGATTACTTTTTATTTTCCTGCACTGCTAAGAAACCTGGAATTTGTTCACATATAGTCACTTAATACTGTAGGCATGGTACTCTGAGCAGCTGCAAAAGCAGACAACACTGAACTTCATCTAAATTCTTTTCCTCAACCAGGTCTCCTTTTTCCTACAGAATTAGCCTCGCATTTATGGGACAGCTGGAAGATGTGCCATCTAGAGGGACCTGGACAAGCTTGAGATGCGGGTACATGTGAACCTCCTCAGTTTTAACAAGGCCAAGTCCAGGGACCTGCACCTGGGTTGGAGCAAGCCCTGGTATCAATACAGGCTGGGGAATGAAGGGATGGAGCGCAGCCCTGCTGAGAAGGACTTGGGGGTACTGGTGGGTGAAAAGCTGCACATGAGCTGGCAAAGTGTGCTCGCAGCTCAGAATGACAACTGTATCCTGGGCTGCATCAAAAGAAGTGTGGCCAGAAGGTTGAGGAAGGTGCCTCTACTCTGCTCTGGTGAGACCCCACCTGGAGTACTGTGTCCAGCTCTGGAGTCCTCAGCACACGAAAGACAAGGACCTGTTGAAGGTGGTCCAGAGGACGGCCACAGCAATGATCAGAGGGATGGAACAGCTCTCCTATGAGGACAGGCTGAGAGAGTTGGAGTTGTTCAGCCTGGAGAAGAGAAGGCTCCGGGGAGACCTTACTGCAGCATTCCAGTACTTAAAGGGGGCTAATAAGAAAGATGGGGACAGATGTTTTAGCAGGGCCTGTAGTGACAGGAGAAGGGCCAATGGTTTTAAACTAAAAGAGGGTAGATTGAGACTAGATATAAGGAAGACATTTTTCCCCGATGAGGGTGGTGAAACACTGGCACAGGTTGCCCAGCGAGGTGGAAGATGCCCCGTCCCTGGAAACATTGCAGGTCAGGTTGGATGGGGCTCTGAGCAACCTGATCTAGTTGAAGCTGTCCCTGCTCATGGCAGGGGGGGGTGGACTAGACGGCCTTTAAAGGTCCCTTCCAGCCCAAACTGTTCTATGATTCTATGACCCACAGTAAGTTTATAAAATATCTGCTGGCAGATGTGATTGGCAGGAGACTTTGAAGGTGAACGTCTCAGTTTCTCTTCCTTGTACTATCCACAACCTTTCTTTGATGATCCTGGCTTGAAGCAGAGACACAAACTGATCCACCCAGGACGGTCTGTTAAGTGGCTGCCTTTAAAACAAACATCATCAATGTTTTACAGATCAGCCAGCAGGGGTCCTGCCTTTGCCAGTGATGAAAATACACTTAAAGGTCTCATTGTTAACTGGGTCATGTTCTTTCTAGTGGAGCTTACTGGGCCTTGAATTCAGTCCTTTCCCCTATGCATATAAATATTATACTCGTAATAATACAGCAGTAATAAGTTTATTATGTTTATTATCACTGCGCCAAGTAGCTGTATTCATGGAGGAAGACCCTATTTTGCTGGATGTTACACAAGCCCAGAATAAAGCAGGCAGCCCCGGCTGAAGGGGCTAATGATCCAAGTAGGAGGCAGGATTCAAAGCTGGATATAGACCAGCTGGCATAGGAGGCCAAGGAAACAATAAGACAGCACTAATCAGTGAATATGCTGTGATCTCAGCATAACAACTCTCTGTTGACAAGCTTTCAGTAGAAAAGCATTTCCCCCCCTTGAAACAATAAGAAAGAAACATTTTTTAAGAAGAAAGTAAAAAGGGTGAAAAAAGGGTATATTAACCTTGCATGTTTATTGGGGTCAACTCCTAACTGTAAAAGGGCAAGTTTAGAAGAAAACCCAGGAGTTCTTGTTTGAAAAATAAGGGCTAACGCTTGGCTTAGGGTGGGTGGATAGACAATGGGGACCTAGAAAGGGAAGAATGACACAAGATGGAGCAAAACAGAATATGCAAAAATAGGAGTGACATGTTCAAAGAGGTGTATTTGGGAAATATGCTTTGTAGTACCATTCTAACCAGACAAGGGTAAATTTACCAATGCTGCAGGAAAAAAAAGTTTCAGTAATCAAAACAAAAGACAATGAGAGCCTGGATGAGATTTTAGCTGAGCATGTGTTGACTAGGTCTCTACAGGTATTCACTCAAATAGAATAATAAAGTACCAATTTAAAGTAGAAAAAGGCAATTTCTATGAAACTAGTAGATTAGAAAATCTTTACAACCCAGCAGTTGTAGTTACATAATTAATATGTTGGTCATCTTAAATAACACTCATCAGCTTCAAATCATACTTATCCTTAATTTCTTTTTTCCTTTGGACATTATTTGAAAAAGTCATGACTACCCACAACTAGAACAGCAGTACACACAGTTAGAACTCTTTAACAGTGTACTGTGGGACAAAGTGTTCAGCTAGCACTAGTGTTACTAGATATTCAGGCAATACACATTGCAGAGCAATGGATTTAGCAAACAATGTTATTTGATAGCATTTGTGGACAAAAAACTTTGTACATCTTGGCTCTCTAAATCCATGCACCAGTACTGAATGATTCCTGCAATGTAATTTAATCCTTTCCATGAGACTTTTAACTACAATGGAAAGGGCTTGTTTCATTACACAAGTTTAATTTTTCTGTAAAATTGTAGTATTACACCTACAGCTTTAAAAACACTAGAATAGCTTTCTGCTAACCAGTCTTGACTGGTTTCAACATCTTTTTTTTTCCACCTATTATATTTACTGGATTTCTGGGAAACAGTTATGATATAAGGAATTGGAACTATTTCTCTAACTTTCTGGCAATATTAAAATTACTTTTCTCTGTGTTGTACAGTTTCCCCTCTAGATGGTAGAAGAGAACAAACTCTAAGGTACTTGCACTGTGATGACTGGGATGATACTAAAGAAAAACAACGTTGCTGGTGAAGTACAATGCAAAGAAGCTGAAAAGTCATGCTATATTAAATTACCTTTGTGTTCTGTTTTCATTTGACAGAGGTAAGAAGAGTCATGCTGGATACACTGATGGTTTCAAGTAAACTTAAACCTGGAACTTTGAAGTAATGTTACTATCAAAAACTTTCATGCACTATGATTTGCCTTTACATGACTGTTCTGCAAATCCTTTCTTAAGAATACAAACATAATTATTTAAATATTTTTTTAATATAAAACATTATTTCAATACTCCTGGATGTCTTTGGTTTTCTTTATAAAATCCTTCTCTTGATTTCCTTAAATGAAGTTGAACTGAAATCTCCACATGTCCAATAGTTACTGCCTGGATCCTGAACTATTTCAATGGACCTTCACCTTTTTCGTATTAGATATGAGTAATCCTTATTACACTTCAATTTTTGCAATTTCTTATTTTGTAAAACACAAAATGCCCTTCCAGGTTTTTAGTTTCAAGCTGTATTACATGGAGTTTTCTACATCTCAAAATGTTCCTGAATGAGCTCACAAAAAGATTCAATATAAACCATCTTCTTTTCTATTTGCTAGTAAATGGAAAAAAGAACCCTTCTACATTTACATGTGCCTGCCTCATGACCACTGGTTTTATTAAAGTCAAGAGATCCCTCTCAGCAGCAGGAAAAGAAACTAGGCTGCAAAATTATCTCAAGTCTAGACACAGAAGGCCTCATGTTGTTAGAATGAATTACAAGCTCTAAAGTATATGTAAATAACTGTTCATTGTCTTCTATTGTCTTTAATTTTGCATCAATAGATCCCGATTCTAATTCACTGCTATTTGAAGATATTAAAAATTATTATCCCATGATCTATGAAGCCTTCTTCAGCAGGTAGCATTCTCTTTTGATAACGGTAAAGGCCATCAGTGGCCTTTACGTGACTTTACAGCCATGCGGATGTACGGATGTTACCTAGAAAAAAATACCCATCCACTTTCACTCTCAGTTGCTCAGCTTTGTTCCTTGCAAATATTGTATATCTTCTAGACCTGCAGTTAATCCACAGGCCACCATGGTTCCTATGCCTGAGTTCCCAATGTCAAAAGAAATCAGGATTTGAAAACAAACCCATTCCCCTTCCTTCTGAAGCAAAAGGAGCACAGGACTAATTTCTAGCTCATCTCTGGTGAGTTTCATTCACACACGTAAGATACCTTACAGGCACTTTCACATTAGTATTTCCTTAACTGCAGAATCAAATTCTTGGTTTCTTCCCCTCCCTGCCTTCTCTTTTCTCAACCTTTTCTGGATTCTTCCAAAATTAGTGTTGTCAAGGCCAGAGTTAAAACACCTGTGCAAAGCTAAAAGGGACATCAACATTTCTATTGATGAGTTCATTCTAGATGTCTTACAATGTTGCTACCTGCTTGGGTGATGCACCAGCAACCTTCATTCCTGCATTTCCTAACTATTAAATGACTGTCTTTGTGACCTCTCCACATTGTCCAGTGAATTGTCTTCTACTGTTTAAATCATAAAAGGAAACATTCCACTGCAGAGTAACACTCACCATATGGAACCATATCAAATCATCACAAATCCGTTAGAATTCTCGGAACACTAACGGTGATCCTGTCAAGAAAGTATATTTGTATTTCCAGATTATTGGGGGTAGAGATTTTGCACCCACAGAAATTAAATAATCACAGAATAGTAGGGAATACTCCCTCCTGGATTAATAGCTGTTTAAAAGGAAATAAATAAAGGCTGAGAATTAATGTCAAGTTGGAAATTAATATGAAGGAATCTGTCCTGTTGAACACATTAAGTTTTTGGAAAGAAGGTGAGAAGACAAAGTTAGCAAGGGTATGAAATAATTCAGGATAATCAAGGCTTCGTTACAGAGTTGCAACAGATTTCACAATGTTGTATTGTGGGGCAATTTAAAGACTGTTAACATTTAATATTGATAAATATAAATGGGAAAAAGCAACTCTTGATTATACATACACATTAGGCTGTAAATTACCTATTACCTTTGAGAACACAGACTTTGAAATCACTGGGGATGATGTCAGGAATTCTTGGTAAAGGAATATAGAACAAAACATTATGTTACCACATAAATCTATAGTGTCTCCCTTTCAAAAACAGAAACAGAGTAGGGTGAAAATGAAGAACAAAGATACCAATAACTTCCATATAATGAGAGATTAACGAGACTCCTCAGTGAGGACAAGAGACAACTCAGGGTATATAAAGTTATGAATAGCATGGGGGAGGTGATTAAGCAAGGATTACTCACTTATTTCTCACAGCACAAGAACAAGACAGCACCCAATGAAATTACATGGCAACTGCTTTAAAACAAACCAAAGGAAGTACTTTTTCTTACAGCACATAATTAAATAGCGGAACTCATGGGATACTGTGGAGGTCAAAAACATAAGTGAATTCAAAATATATTAGACATGCAACATAGGCCCATCAGTGGCTATTAAACATGATATTCCAGATGAAATTTGCATCTTGGGAGGTCCTAATGGCTAGAAGCTGGGAGAGTACAAAGTAAAGGGATTGCTCTGTATTTGTCATGTTTCTTGCATACGTTTTCTAAGCATCCACAATTGTGATTGTCAGAGACAGAGGATCTAAATAACATTTTGGTCTGACAGGTTATGGCTACTTTTACACCTTGTAGGTGGTCCTGCCAGTGGAGAAGGGGGCAACAGACCGTGACATACAATTTCCATGTGCAAATTAATTTATAAACCAAATGCGGCAGTGGCTCAAAGATATTCCAGATGGGTCTGTTCAAGCACGGTAGAGTGTAGGAGAGCTTTCTAGTCCAAGTGCCGAGTATCACAAAAGTACCTTTGCTGAGCCAGTTTGGGTCCAGGAGTGTGCTCTTGGTTGGATTTAGCCCTATTGAATGTCCTTGGCTCCAGGCACTGCTAGTTCAAGTGTCTCTTACAGTAAGGCTTCCCTTTCCGGGTGCGCAGACTCCGCATAACACACTGCACTGCTGGATCCACACATCTGTACTACCTTGGAACCAAGCTAGCAAAGCTCCCCCCAAAGGAGGTGCACCAAAGACTACGTTGAGGAGACATCAAACCAAGCTCTCCTGCTGACAGCTCAGGTTTGGAATATACCTTCCCCTTCTTTTGGGATTGTACCAGCCTTCCGTGACTGTAAGATGTAGAGCTGACAGTATTGTGCTTACGTGTTTGAAAGCTACCAGCTAAACATGAAAAGGAGCACTGAAATTCAATAGTTGTTTTCAACAGTAATAATTTTTCTAATAATAATTCCAGTTTTCTTCCCTCCTGTTGCCACTCTCATCTTCTCCTCTCTCCCCAGTGCTTTCATCTTAATACTATCTTGCCTTTCTTCTCATACTTCTGTCCCACCCCCTTCTTGCTGATACACTGCCATCACCAATTCTGTCCTCCTAACCATAGCTCCCTTTGCTTCTGTTCCTTTGTATCTGTAGCCAACTTTCCTCTAGTTCCCTTCACTGGGCTTGTGCTAACCCACTTCAGAATCACTGTCTTCCTCCTTCTTCTGCTCTTGCTCCTGGCTTTCTCCATCTGTCCTTTTCTCCTTCCAGCTGTTTTCTGGAGCGGCTGTTTCCACCACCGCACAAAGCCTAGATGGCCGAGTACTGACTATACAGAGACAGGCACGCTCTTCTTGGTTCCTCTGCCTGGAGCCGTGTGATATCCCACTCTGCTCTTGTAGTGGCAGAAATAGATGGGAGTCCAGTCACACGGAGGAAAAGTGAAGGGCTTGAAGAATGCTTATGGTCTTCAGAGATGCTATATACTGACCCCCTAAGTCTCCACATGGATTATGTGTGGCTTTTTCCCCCAGAACTCCAGCAGTTGGTCACTCTTGAATAGGTTCACAAGGACAATGAAGGCATTTCCTTGATTCCAGGAAAACTACCACATCTAAACTTAAAGTCACCATCCCAGGGGTACAAGATTTCCACAGTAAAAAAACTTTGAGAGTATCTGTAGTGTGCGTGCAATAAATCGCTTTTATTCTGTCCCCAAAAGCAGGTCAATGGTTTTAGCCAAAGCTCAACAAGCAGCCCATGGTGGATACAGCCCATGGAAAGTTCCATCCAGATAGTTTCAGGCTGGCAAATTTTAAACAACTAACTGGAAAGAGGGACTTCTGATGGAAAATATTATGAACTCTTATGCATGGCTACCCAGTCCTTCCAAACTGCTTACTTTAGCTACTTAAAATATGTGCATGTATGTATGTATATGTATTTATAGATATATTCAAACTGGCACCACTAAAACAACGCTGTTCAGAGAATGTTGTTGCTGTAAAACTCTTTTCCTATTGAACAATATTGGCATGGGTTTTCCAGCACAGCACTCACTTGTACCGTATAAGCAGGACACCCTGAGCATGGCATGCTACTGTTTTAAGCCACTGCTACAGTTTCAGCTACCATAGTTGGCAATTATTTGAAGAAGAGAAAATGACAGGCCTATTAAAAATTCTGAAACTGAGTCTGCAAAGAACCTTTGGGGTATTTCAGGTTCCAAGCACGTCAGCAGCGTGAGCTGAACAGAAACCTTTGCAACGTTGCCCGAGTTCTCCTTGCAACACAATACTACATTGTCTGGGGAAAGCTAAGAACACTCCTTCTGCAGATAGATGATCTTGGCAGAAGTACCTTTTTAATGGGCATATTTCACTTACAAGGTAAATATATCATGTAAAACTCCTGCTCCTTTTTCTTTTTTCCCCCCTATCAAAGAAAAGCCACTGTTTCCCCAAATCACGTGCATCTTTGTTGCCAGCAACGTGAACCACAGGCTGAATGCTTGGTAATTCTCCATTAAAAACAGAAGTACTCGTAGGAGCAATGACTAAAAAAAATTAATATCCGTGTTAAAAAAAAAAAAATTAACCTTCTTACAGCTGTTTCGGTTGTGAAACTCCAGCTCGCCGCTGCTTGGGACAGCTTGGCCCTGCCGGTGTCAGGGAAGTCAATGCCTCCGGCAAGAAGCTGGGTGAAGGAAACCCGTTTTAGCCGCTGGCGCGGACGTGGCTGACTGGAGCTCGCCCGGTAGGCCCGGTGCCACTGCGAGGGGGTGGCGTGCGCCCGCACCGGGCCCGCTCGCTGCCACCGCCTGCACAGCGCGCCTGGCCAAGCCACCCGTGGGCGAGCGCCCTGCCCGCTCCCCGCCGACCGCTGCCCAGCGCTGCAGCCGAGGGGCTTGCACCGCCGCTCTGCCCCGCTCCCGCCCCGCGGGACCCCGGGAGGGGACGCGCGCGGTGGTTTTCACTTCCCGTTACAAACACGACGCCGCGGGGGGGTGATGGGAGGGGGAGAGGGGATTCCCTCAGGACGGAGCAGTTGCCTTTCGAATTCGAATCCGGCCGTTATAACGGACCACCCCCCCAGCGCGAGCTTGGACGCCGGCCCCCCGCCCCTTCTGCCGGAGGCGACGGGAGGCGGCAGGTGAGGACCCGGGGATGGCGACGGCGCCCGCCGCCCGTCCCGCCCACGGCCGTTGGCGGCGGCCCCGCCCCGCCGAGCGCCCCCTGCGGCCCGGCGGCCGGCGCAGCGCGGGGCGGTGGCGGGCGGTGCACGCGGCACGCGGAGCGGGCGGGTGGCGGCAGCGGCGGCGGGGCGCGCAGGTGCGCGCGGGCCGGGGGGCGTGTGGCCGGCGCGCGGCGGCGGCGGCGGAGCGGGGCGGGGCGGGGGGATGCAGCATGGCCGAGCCGCCCGGCGCCCCGCACCGCACCACCGGCTCCACCTTGCTGCACCCGCTGAGCGGGCTGCTGGGCATCCCACTGGACCAGGTGAGGCGGCGAGGCGCGGCGGGGCGGCTCTTGCGTGTGTCCCGAAACGGGGCTCTCCCGGCGCGGGGAGGCTCGTCTGTCACAGCCGGGTCGCCGTCGCTGTCCCGCCTGGCATCGGAGGCAGCGGAGAGGCCGCCCCCGCGGACAGCCTTGGGGTAGGAGCGTGTTTCGGCGAGGGGACGGGGCACGGCGGAGCACGGCGAGGGGGGGAGCGGGCCGGGCGGCGCAGCCTTGCCGGTGCCGTCGCGGTGACAGCCCCTTGTTTTCCCCGGGAACGCCTGGCGCGCTTCGCGCTCTTGCAAGGGGCGGCCGCTGGATGCGGCCAGGCACGGTGCTGGAGCCAACTGCGGCAAAGTTTGAAAGGCTGCGGTCGTGGCGGTGCTTGCACCCCTCCCGTTCGCTGCTGGGGGACTGCTCGCGGATGCAGTGCGTCTTGCAAGGAATCGTGACGTTTAAGGCACTGCTGCTTTTGTGGCTGTTGAGGTGTCGAAAGGAGGCGCGGAAGCCTCTCCCAGCCCGGTACCGGTGCCCGGTGGAATTGCAAAAGCACACCTGAAATGCACGGGCACGCGTGCAAAAAGCGGTCTGACGGGTGAGCCAGTTTGTATGAAGTGCTGAACGGCGTCGTGCGTTTTTGCCTGTGGTGTTGTCTGGTTTGTTTATAGGCTCCTAGTTAAGCTGGACCCCTGCAACAGGCAGAAAACGTTGCTCCCCTGCCGCCACCTCTTACCGTCTCTCAAGCCTGCGTGCACCTGCTGCCTTCCTGCGTTCTTTCCAGCAACGAGGAAGTTAGGTCTGGAAATTTGTGCTGACCAGAAAAACTCTCCGCCAAACTACTAGGAGGTAGAGCTCTGCCCTAAGAAACCAGGGCAGCAGAGACGGGCTGGTAAAAATCAACAGAAGATTGAGATTTATTTGCTTTCTTCTGTTTGCAGAGTGGCTGGTGCTATGTGTCATTTTTTACGACTGTTTGGTTTTGAAGTTGAGTAAGAAATACATCATTTTATAGATTAAACCCCTATATCTAACCATGCCATTTTTTTCCTTTTTTAACAGAAAACAGGTGTTGATGCAAAAAAAGAGGTCTGTTGCTTAACACTAAAACAGTCAAAACAATAAAGGCCTATAATTATAAGCTATTAATTTAGGAGAAGGTGCATGAATAGCGATAGCTTTTTTTTTTGCGGTATGCTGTGCCATGATTGATGAATAGGGTAACACGAAAGGAACCAAGAATAGCAAACGTTTACTGTTCCAGCTTGTTTGCGACAGCATGGCGTACGTACAGTGTCAGGCTGATGGTCACCAAACAACGAAGACTTGACAGACTGCAGTTTTCCTTCCTAAGCTTTCCAAAACTTGTCCTTCCATTCAGCCAAGGTGATACAAAGACAATGTTGTCCCTGGAGAAAATTCTCCCCGTGCTCTTACGGGCCTGAGGATGCTTCAGTGTGTCTGGTTACAGGCTGTGTTCATCCCAGGGCCCCGGTCTCCTGGGTGCTGATGGTGGGCACCAGCATGCCTGGTGGTTTGCACCTTGAGCCCGCAGCAGTAGGCGGGGACGGCGTGCTCCAGGGCTGGTGGTGTGGCTGGGCTGTGTGTGCGGGCATGCAGGCGTAGGTGCTGTCCCTGCAAATGGCTCCAGCAGCGCCGAGCAGTGCTGGGCTGGGAGGAAACACTGGGTTTCCTTGCAGAACTGTGCTGGAAGGCAGCTTTCCTCACCTGAAAATCACCTTCCCCTCCACCCCGCCCCCAGGATCCTGCTTAATTGTCCCTACAAGATTATGCTATCAGTCATTTAAAAAAGTCTCCCCCACCTCTCTTATCCCACTGCAATGTGCTGGCCAAGCATCGGGGCTTTTTGCTGTCCTGAAGTAGGAAATACCCAGATGGCTGTATGGAAGCGTTGTGCCACCACTGTCCCCTCAAATGACATGAGTTTCAATTCTGACCTGCAGTGCTTACACCCTCAGAAACAAAATAATAACACTTTCAACATTTTCAGAGAGTTCTTTTGCCAGGTAGGTTGGTTACCTTCCTCATTAGAATGAGAGAGGGCTTTTGCTGAGGGGGAAAAGTTCACTCGCTCCTCTGCGCAGAACGGAGCTCTGCATATGAAAGACTGTTTTGCTGGATACGAATCCCACGTGTAGCAGGGACTGGTTTTATACGAGTCCCTTGTTGCCATGCTGCCAGGCTCTCTATGCCTCCCACTTGGTGGCTTGGCTGCAACACGGCAGATAATCTCTGGTTTGTCACTGTATGTCAGCATCACCGTGCTCGGCCTGTTGGATGGCAACAGCCTAAATCTCCCTCTGGTCCATGTGGCTGGCAGTTCCCCATGGCTGGCCCTGAGCCTTCAAAAATGCCGAGAAGTGCCCAGAGAGCAAGAGAGAAAGGTGCACAGGTGGAGTTTAGACCCTTCAGGTCACTGTGGTACGTGAAAGCCATGTGTGTCTGCCTCTATGTTAAGTGCACAGAGGACCTGTCCCTTCTTTTTTATAGAGATGGATTTCCATGAGGTCTGTGCTATGGGAAAGATTTCAGCCTCTGAGAAAGACCAGAAAAAAATTGAGCTGCAGGTCTGAAAAATAAAGGTCATAATCGTTACCCTTTCACAACAGGGGCAGAAAAGATGTAGCAATGGTAGACAGAAAATGTTTTGTCTTCTAATAAGCAGTTATTGTATCACTCACTGTAGGATGCGTGGATGAACATGAAAAAGTCATTTTTCACATTGGTTGGTTTTTTCATTTAAAAAAATTACAACTTAGGCATAAAACCAGTGCAGAATTACAGAGGGTGCAATTTCTAGCTGCGCTGTGTACCTGGCAGACTGTTCACATTTTATTTAGTAGACAGTGTACTGCATGGAAACATAGCAATGTTTTCTACTTTAGATACTAAAATAATCCTGATGTCTCAGTGTGTGTTTGCATATCTCTTTAATGGATGATTTATCTTTGAATTTAGCATTGAAATATTATTTTTTAAGAAGTGCTATATTCAGTAACAAGATTAATGAGCTTGAAAGAGGATGAAAAGTCTCTCTGTGCTCAATTCATCCTCATATCCCAGGAAAGCAGACTTTGAAGTTTAGCTGACTTGTGTTCTAAAAATATCTGGCTAGGTCAATGACATACCTCCAGCAGCATTTGGAAAAGAGTTTTGGGATTTTATTTTTTTTTCTTGTCACATATGCCCTACATGACTGATTCTGGAATGTCATCCATCCAGTATGCTTACACAGTGACGTTGGGCAAAGTATATATATTTTTTTGGGGTCATATGTGCCCTAAATCACCAATTCTGAGACGTCATCCTCTGGCATAGATCAGGGAGATATGGTAAGTTAAAGATTAAACTTTTAGTTTAGTTTTTTTAATTAGTGTGATTTCTGTAAACAGAGTGCATGTGTATATAAATACAGTGAAGAAATATCTATACTATTTAAAAGTATATTAGAAGTAAGTTTAATGGCATCGTTTATCCTTATGGAGTTTTTACTCCATGCCTTCCTAAGTTCTAGGCACTTCCAGAAGTAATTCAGATTCAAAGGGTTAAGGCATTTGATTAAAAAATGTTGCACTTCTCAAGGTTAGTTTGCAGTACCCTTGATATCCCTGGTTACCTATTGCCTTGGAAGTAGCAGTCCAAATGCAAATCCTCAACTGCCATACAACAAACCTTACATTTTAACAGGTCTTACCCTGACCGATGTCAGTACCAAGTTTGTTGACTTTCAGGGAAATATGTTCTGTGTTCAAGGGCATGCTTTAAAAAAAAAAAAAAAGTAGTATGAGCATCTTCTCAAGTTTGTATCGGAGAGCTTCTAACTTCAGTGTTTTCATTGATGAGGCCAGCTGTGTTTCCCCAAAGGGGAAAAAATGTGCATTTAAACTTAATTTTGGATACTTTGCCTGCTGGTTGTACACCTTCTTTTTCATTTTAATCCTTTCATTGGAGCTGGTCTGCATATTTATGTTTTGGCAGCAGTTTAAATAAAACACTAACTCTGTGGGGGGACTGTGGGACATGCTTCTGAATCTTGGAATAGTTGAAGTATTAGAGATATCTTCCCACTGTTCCTTGAGTTTGAATAGTTCTCTGCCCAAAGCATGCTGATGCATTGGTTTAAAAGAGGAGAAAGAAGAAAAAAGTATATGTATATTTTTTTCCTTTTACAAAAATCAACATGAATTTGGATCCCAAAATCAGGGGTTGTTTTGTTAAACTTCACATTTTTCAGCTCTTTCGCTGCCCGACTTCAGTTTTGCTTCTACACTTTCCAGTTTAACTAATCAGCAGATTTGTTAGTCCCAAGCCTCTTTGCATGATTTTTCTAATCCACATTTCAGGCAGTGAAAAGCCTAATAAAAAAAATGAGCTTTCTAGGAACTCAACAGGCTTAGGTTGGGAACTTTAAGGTTCCTTTAATGGCTGTTAATAGGAGCATTAGAAGATGTAGTGCTGAAGAAAAAAAAAAATTGTTACAGACTGAAGTGAGATAAAGAAAGATAGAAGTTCACTGAAGACATAAGTGGGATTAGTATTTGTTTTTTACCTGAAAAAAGCTACTCTAAGGCCACAGCAATAGCTGTCCATGTTTGGTATGAACCATGCTACATTTTAATTCCCAAATGCCAGTCATTCTGCAATTGAAAAGTCAGTGTTTTCATTTTGAATTGCAGCAGTACTTGTCAGATTTTAACGCCTCCCTGCCTGACACCCTCAACTGCAAAAAATAAAGCTGTGTAACTTTTAGTTATTTGAGAAACAGTAAGCAAAATGAAATTTGAAATGAACATCTTAAAAGACATTTATAGAGAGATATTACTTAGGTTGCCAACACCGATTTTAATTTTGATATTTTCTGACTTTTGAGTACCCAGATTTTCTAAAACTACTGTCCTTAAAAGAAATCATTAGCTTTTTACTATAATGGCATGAGGGACATAGCGTTTGACTTAAAGAATAGAGGTATAGTCTTGCTGACCCTGTTTTGGGTCCCTGGTTAAACAGGTGCCTGCGAGCAGGACAGTTCATGGTGCTCGTGGGCTGCACAGCTTTTCTGTGCATTTAAAACAAATCCGCTCTCTAACTTGTTGCACCTGCTTGTGCAGGGCCCAAGGTTCTCTATGTTCCTGAGACATAGGTACAGTACTTTCCAAAGATGAAGGCCATCTCCAAAGCATTTCTTTCTCTTCAGGTCAGCTATTACTAACAATTGCAATGTTACACATTTTCCTCTGCCTTGGAAACGTGCTGCCTTTTTCAATGTTTTCTCACTCAGTTTGGCACTTCAGTCTTCAACCTCATGGCTGATGTCTTGATACTATGGGCGTAAATATTTCCACATCCCTCATGCCTTGAAAACAGAGTCTGTCCTATTAAGTTTTTCATTTGGCAAGGGGCAAAAGTGCAACTGGAATCAGCTGCTTGCAATTTTTCCCCTTTTAAGCACTTTCCTTCTCATTTGTGTTAAATGAGATCTGGAAAAATAAACGTTGAAGTGCTGCATAAAGTTTCCTGAAACCTTCTCTGCACATTAATCACACCAGCACTGATTTAGTGGTGCTCTGCAGCTATTTTGAGACAATATAAAGTAGTGACGAAGAATCTTGGGCTCCAGCCTAGGGGTCTAGGCACTGAGCACAGAACTGGCTCTGTGCTTTCAGGGGAGCCCCCGATGCTTAGGATTTACTGCGCGTTGGCCAGCCTGGCACGATATTTAATGCCCTGGCTGCTCCTTGGCTCCCATCACAGTTCACGAGAACGGGCAGCGCTTGAGGCAGATTTGCCAAACTGTAAGTGGTTCTGGTAATCCCTGGGCAGGGGAGGCTGCAGCGCTGGGCTTGGCATCAGTGCAGAGGTGAATCTGGCCTTCGGTACTTGTCCAAAACCAAGTAAAAAGTCTGATGTCAATGGGCCGTGTTTCTCTTTGGAGTGAAAAAATCCCTCTGCATGTCACCTAGTAGTTACAGGTAACGTGGAGGATACCTCACCTCCTGGATGCTCCGGGAGTCTAGTGAGGGTACTCAAGGAGGGCTTCCAGAAACTCAAGCTTGCTCTTAAGAGTACAGCCCAATGCATAAATTTCTACTGTCCTTTACTAATAGTGTGGGTATTTACGTTAACATGTAGTTTGGACCAGGGGTATGCTTTGGGAATGAATCTCCTGACTGTCCCCACTTAGGACAATTTGTATGTGAAGTGGCCCCGGAGCATCTGCCCAGGGTTGCTTTCTGAGTATATGGAGCCGAAGGATGCGCCCCAGGAGCCTGCAGCCTTTCAGCTGCTAAAGGGCACACGGCTCGCAGTGGCAGAGTTCAGCTCCTCAGGAGTGAGACCCTCCAGACAACGAGTCGCGTGAATGTGGGGTCCTCATCCTTAGCTGTTCTGCTCTTCTGACTGACTTCTGCTGCACCACACTGCTTGCTAAGATGGCCACAGAGGAAATCTCTGACCTTCATTTGGTGGATCCTTCAGAGCATAGCACTGGTCAGGCTTGTTTGGTCACTTCTGACAATGTGGAATCCAATCTGCACTGGGCTCAGCTGGGTCAGCCTGTCCTGTCCCTGCCGACGGGGAGAAGGGCAGGTGGACACAAACAGCCAAGGGGAAACCAAGGGTGGTCCCTCCCCAGAGCAAGGCGGGATTTGAGCATTCTCCCTTCTTACGATCATGACTGGAAATGTTCATTTTTCACTAGTCCTTTTTTCCCTGGCTTAAGGCATTTTAAAGAGCTTTTGCAGAATTGTAGGTGAGAACCAAAGCAGAAACAAAAGCACAAGCAATAGTTTGTGACATAAATGGGTTTTTTAGAACTTTTTATGGCAGTGCTACTTACAGTATGTTGCATCCTTAATGAAGTTGTATGGGAGATAATTTTTTTTTACTGTGATTTGGCCTTTCCTCATGATAAAATTTCAAGCTTAAAGAAAAAAAAATCTCAACAACATTAGGAAAAAACCTTCTAAATGTATTTTTGAAACACATAAATTGAAACAACACCTGAGTCTGTGTATCTGCCTGGTAAGTCTCAGCCAAAAATCTGGCAATCCTATGGAATAGCAACTTTAAAAATTGTTGGCCAGTATCAGATTATATTCTGCGGTCTTCAACTTCAGTCAGTGAGTCAGGCCGGGGATGTCTGGGAAGGAAAAAGGAGGCAAGAAAACACTCCTTTAGATCAGTCTTTTTGGATTGCAGGCAGAATACTAAAAAAACCAAATAACAATTTCAGGCCAAGAAAGAAATTTCAGCTGCTGGCTGTCGTGCACAGGGTGAGTGTTTGCTGCTTCTGCAGGCCTTGGTCTTGTGACAAAAGCTCTAATTGGACTTGAGCAGTTTCTTCATTTGTGGTTTCTTGTTCTAGTGCAGTTTGGCACTGGTATGCAGATAGGGCAGGAATGGGGAAGGCAAAAGGGCAAGGCAAAACCCAAGATATTTGAGGACCCTCCACTCCCAGTGTTTCGTGAATAACTTCCATGCTTGTTTCCTGCTCATGTATCAGTTGTATTTAAACTTTTTTTCTTTTTAAAGGACTGCTGAGTAGACAAGATTTAATTATTAACTCTTACACCTAGCTTAAATGACATTATAAACTGGTGAAAGTGTTTTTTTTTTTCCTGTTATCAGTGCAAGGGAGTGTTAAGGAGTAGTACAGTACTGGCTTTGTTTATCTCATGTGTGCACACATAGAGGCAGGTTCAAATCACTGACTTCTAAGGTTTGCAGCAAGTATTTACCCCAGCAAATTCCAGCTGATAGATCAATGATTTATCTATTTGAGAGATTTTTAGAATTACTTTGTTCACTCACAAGCGGAGTTTGTCTTGCGCTTACACTTCTTATGCAGCAGGGTTTCGCAGGATGTTTTTGCCAACTGTGCTGTACTGAAGGTGAGGAAAAACAAGTGTAGACAAATGGTTTGCAGACAGTGACTGGGAAGTTAAAGGACTTACTCTTTGAATTAAATCCAGTTTTTGATGGCAGTGTTACGCATCCACAGTGCATTGTAGGCACTGTTAGCACCCACAGCTGTTTATGCCTTTGTGTGTATGTTTGTGTTCATGCTAATTCTCTTAAGGCAAAAAAATTGTGGTCTGTAGTTGCCACAGCAACAATAACACTGCACTCAGTGTATGGGTGTTTTTTGGCTATTTTATACAAGTATGTTGAAAGTGTAGGCATATTGCTGTGATACATTGTGAAATATGATAGACTCTTAAGAGAGGAAGCATTTGTTTGTTTTTCATTCAGAGAATGTAACTTTGATTTAGTGTTACCTTTATTACTACTTCTCTGCTAGGGCGCTAGTTCCCAATTGCAAACATAACATTGCACAGAGGAAAATGGGCTCAGCAGTTTGGAAAAAGAAAGTTTTAGAGTTGTTCTGCTGATGCTAACCAGCAAATAAAATGAGGATTAGTGCAAAGAATGGTCCAGGTCAGAGGAAAATGGGTGACATAATTGTGTTTCTGTCCCATTGTAGTTGCTCTTGTCAATTGAAAGATGACTGTAGCTGTTCTTTGCAGAATGAAAATATGAACAAGATAAGAAAAAAAATTACAGGGTAGGCTTCTTAAAAATGCAAAAGCAAAGTGAGGGAACTGGGTGGTTTGCTTTAGGAATGTGACTGTTAAGAAGGATCATGGTGAAAGTATATGTGAGCAGCATAAATGAAATAGATCTAGGACTTCTTCCCTTCTGTCTCCCAGTGTTTCTCCATGTGAAGAGAAAAATGTGATAACATTGGAAGGCTGCAGATTCAACAGTGGTTAAAATGAAGGTGTTTTTCATGCAGTCCAGAAACAGACTGTGAAACCCATTTCAACAGGAGGCTGCCAAGAACTTGGCCAGAGGCAGTGAGGACTTGGATGTTTATGTGAAAACATGAGTATCCAGAGTAAGATACTTAATAGCTTAAAAGGCAAAGCTTTTGGAAGTACGTATCCTTTTGCCGGATCCTTTCAGGGCCCATCCCCTCTGCAAGCACTGGTTTCTGGCAGCTCTGCCTCTGGTGTTGCTGATGCTTTTGGGATCCCGAGTTGCTGCTGGCAGCCCCAAGTGCAGCTGCTCCTGTTAAGAGTGAGTGGGTCTGCTAGAGTCGTCATCCCCTTCCAAGGGCTTGACTCGACACTGGATTTGTCATTTGAGTTTTTCCCTGTGGTGATACAGCAGGAAGCAGCCCATCTCTGTAAGGAAGATCAGTCAATGCCCAAGCAGGATCTCTCCTCCAGCATCCCACTTCCAAGGAGCCCAAGCTACAGCTATCCTTCTATCAGTTTATATAGAAAGTAACTGGCCCCTTATATGCTTTGCCATGCATTTCCCTCTTGGTTATCCTCTTATTTGTCTGTTCTGATTTTTAACTGTTGGGGTCTTTTTTTGTCCATATGCTGAGCATTTCCTCTCTGTTCAGTTCATGCTGCATATCTTTAATGCTGTACTTGTGGGTTCTGTGATCTGAATATTCTCTTTGAAGAGACTACACCAGCAGGTGTAGTGTCTGGTGTAGTCTGCCTTCATCCTTTCATAGGATTCTGACATCCTGATCAGTAGTCTGTTGTCTAACTGTTTATCAATCATACATTTTACATGCACCATTACCTCAATTGCCTAACTATCTCGGTCAGGCTTCCTGGTTGGTTTTTTTTTTTTTGGCCTGGATAGAGTTGAGTCAGTGTTTAAATGATTATTCGGAGGAAACTGATTCCATATCTGCCTCCCCTTTTTCCTTTTTCTCTGACACTTCAGTTTTTGAGCAAAGTCATTAATAAGGGCAACATACCAGACCGGTTTAGAAGACCCTAAATGGCAAGTGTGCCTCTGTTTCCTGTGTCTAGGATCAGGTCTTTGCAATTGCTTGGACTATTTCTGCCTATGAGATGGTGGCCTCATTTATTTGCTGGCAGGTGGAACTACTGGCTTGTGCCCTGGAGAGGCTTTGAGAAGTCAATGGGGACCCAGGTCCCTGGTCATCCCCTTCCAAGTCTCCTCTCCCTTGTCCAGTATAAAGTACGTGCTGCTCATTGGTTGGGTGCCTTCCAGCATCAGGGAAGCTGATACACTACCACGCTCTGCACTTCAGTGCTATGGTATCAGTGGGAAAAATTCCATCTGCATTTTGAGATATTCTTAGGTTTGCTAAAAATTAAACCTGAAATGCTTTCTCAAAGTGCTTTCTGAGATAGCCAGCTGTTAGTGGTACAAAACCTTGCGATAGAAAAATGGAAATAAATATTGTGAGCCAGCTGTGTAGATCATGCAATGTGCTAGTTCTTTTAAAGCATGTTTTTTTAGGATTTATGTGTAAAGGGCTTGTTTGAAAGGGAAGTTATAATTATTTATGCAACTTAAAGGATTGTTGAATTTCTTTTTCCTGGCTAGGTTTAAGTTCATAGGGTATTTCGAGAAGAGCTCACTTGGAGTTTCTGGAATTTTGTTGCTGTGCCTTGTTTCTTGGACAGTAAGTTGCCTGTTACTGCATCACTGTAGGAGCATCACTGTAATCGTTCTAAAATGTAAGGACATTTTTTTTTTTTCCAAACTGTTAAAGGGGAAAAAATGAGACTTATTCCTGTTGCCTAATGATTGCTGTCCTTTGTAAAGGAAGGCAAGTTAAGTGTCTGCTATCGCTGACTCATAAGCATGGCAAGAATATGCCTGGGGAAAAAAATAATACGGTGTCTCAGTAATACAATCGTATGTGGGTTTTTTTCCTCCTGATATGGCAGTTATCTTTGGAAAATATCTATGTTATACCCCAAAGTTCTGCTGTACTGCATGCAAATAGAAGTATGGAACTCTAGTGGGGGATATACAAAGAAGGCAGCCTGCTTTTAATGAGGCAAGGAAATTGAATTTTTTTCTCAAGTATAGTATAGTGCAAATGAAATCAATTTATAGCAAAATCCTAGTATCTTTTTTTTTTTATTGTTTACATTTCTTTATGCTTATTCACCAACGGACACTTGCTCATGCTGTGTGTTTTCCTGTTAGTTTTTGTTTTGATTTCGTTGCTTTCGTTGCTAGGTTTGAAAACTAGGAAATCTTTTTTTTTTTTTTTTTTTTTTTGAGGGGGTAACCCCTGGAATTCATTCAGGGCTTGACTTTTTGGAAAGGTACTAATGATTTCCAGATAGTTTAGTGACAGTTGAGATGTTTGACTTACGCCGAGTCCTAAGCGTTTGTCATCTCCAAGTTACTTGTTTTCAATAGTGTCTGAAGTTGAGTGCCTAAAATTAGACATGCTCTGAAGTTCAGCTTCCAGAGATATTTGCTGTAGATGTAAGGTGCTTGTAACACAGGCATAACTAAACAGCTGGGCTATGTTCTTGTCTTCTTCGTTCAAGATCCAAAATAAATGAGCATGAAGTGAGAGTGCTGCAAACTCTGAGCAGAAATAAGGAAGGAAAAACCAGCCACAACAGGATATTGTCGCTGTACACATTTTATTGGTGGCTTTTCTTCCTGCCACAGTTATGAAGGGATTAAAAATAAGTCTGCAGCTCACGTGAATGAAGGTTAGATAAATATATCTTATATTAAACAGCATAGAGCAATAACTTTACTTTTAAACTGTGGAACAATAGGGAACAGCAGTATTTTATGACTATGAAATCTTATGATTGTGAAAGCAAATATCTGAAGTTGGCAGTTATAGAGGCTTGCTAATTCTACACAGTCACTGTTATAGCAAAGGAATGAAACAAAGGTAATTGTGCTTGAATTGAAAAAAACCCCCACCCATACACCGCTCTTTGGAAATAGGCTAAAAAATGAAGGGAAAAAGCTATCTAGAAAATTTGCTTGCCAGCAGTATCAAGGGCCATGGTGGAAATGGGGGACTCTGCAAGCAACTGCAGAATATAAAGTTTTCATTGTTCATGGAAACAGAGGGAGTGAGTTACTAACTGTTATGTTTGCAAAGATAATTGCCAAAATGCAAACTGAAAATATGATTTTTCCCAGTCAAATAAATGGGTCTGACTAAAGTTTACTACTAAAAAAAGTGGTTCTGCGTCTTCCCCTTGTGCCATGCTTATTTTTCTTCTCTTGTGAAAACAACCTCTCAGTCGTGCATCTGCACAGGTTCAACTGACTGAAAATTAACTCTAAAAAAGAAAAAATTAGAGCAGATTCACTGCAGGTTTTCCCTGGCCTTTACTGACGGCTTCCCAAAAATGTTTGTGTATCCTCTTCTGCCTGTGAAGGAGTTCCATGTTGAAAGGTAGCTGGGAATATTTTCTGTACCCCCGTTAGTAAATTCTGTGGCTCTGCAGTGTTAGAAATGGTACGGTGGTATCTGTGCCCTGTATTTTGCTAGGTTGGAACATGGGCAGAAGTAGACAGATCTTCACCTCTCTATGTTGATGTACCATGAAGTGATGTTTTTAAGCTCAACTGAAAGCATTTTCTTTGTTGTTCACATGGGTTTTCCTTCTCTTGTTCTGCCTGTGCTGTTACTGGGTGTTTCGGAGGTGTAAAACTGCTTAGACAAGGAAGAGGACAGGAAGAACTGAGGTTTGCAGCACCTGCAGAAGCAGGAAACTGGGTGTGTTTGACTACACCCATCGTGTAGGAGCATTCTCACCCTAAAACTCTTCTACACATATCTGACAGTAGATATACTAGTAATTTTTTTTCAGAAGTCCCTCCTGGTTGGCACTTTTTTTTTTCTTCCCCTCCACCCCACTATATTCCAGGCCCTTGAAGTGGGCTTAGTTTATTGCAGAATACCAGCTTCTAGAATATGATACCATTTAATGGTGCCTCTAAGTGGTAAACTAAAAAGTAGAGCACCAGGAACTGTGGGTCATTTTTGAAAATTTCATTTATTGCAACTAAATGGAAGTCCAGTGTCACAGCCCAGAGATTTCTTTTTGCTTCTGTTAAAGTTAATGAGTGTAGTATGGCTACTGTTGATCTTTGTAAGTCTGCAGTGTACATTTCTACATCTAAACTTACTCATCTAGATTGCTTTTATAGTCAAAGTACCTGGTTTAGACTTGTGTTTTAGGATTAGATGAATTGCAAGCTAGAATTGCCTTTTTTCCCCATTGACAATAAAGGAAATTTAGATGGGCTAGCTCAGGTATCAACATCAGTGTTAGGACAGATAAATTCTACCCCTTCCTCTAGGAAAGTCCTTGCATAAATTTTTAAAGCATGTCCCAGTATGCTAAATTTTACAGTGCCATTGTTTTAAGTTACTATGAGCATGATTGAGCATTTAAATACAGGATGTTCCAGATTTTTGAATGTGTAAGGGCCTAATAAATTCTTATGCAGTACCATTGCAATGTCTGAAAGGTTTAGTCTTTGATCAAGCCACTTAATTACAAGGATAATGTCCCTAAATTTAACACAGTGCTGACAGTTTCTACAGTGGGGAAAAAAAGTCCAACTTTCTTTTGGTTTGTAATAACTTGTGAAGTTGGCACTTTTTTCCCCTTACTGATGTTTGTTTCTTTCTGTTTTGTGCACTTGCTGGGATATCACTGGGATAATATGAACAAAACTGATCTGTTTGTATTGGTGTGTATTTTTAAAGACCACTGTCACATTTTTCTATAGAAAAGGAACTGAAAATAGAATTGCACAGACATTGCAACAGCAGTAACGGGGCAAGTTATTTTAGCTGTGCCAATTCCCATTCTAGTGAAGGATTGCACTTTAAGCCTACTGTTTTATTTTTAAAGTGGTGAATATGTGCAGGCGCGAGGCTTTCATTTGGCCTGAAAGTTAAGTGTGTTTCTGAATTGGGACTTTAGAAACATTGCTGTAAGGATCCTGCCATTCCTACATTCATGCAACTCCCATTGGTATTTGGGGAATATAATTTACATCGAAGCCACAGAAAGACATGCCAGCAGGGTGGCTGGGTATACACACATATGTCTGTATTGTCTTCCTTCTTTGCGTTTTGAATAAATCAGCTATGTACATATGTCAGTATGTAGACAAAATTAAAAGGTGCTTGACTTGCTGTACTGTATTCTAAGTTTTCAAAAACTAAATCTCTAAATCTGGGTGGAAAACGCAGATCTGTGTTGATGCTACTCTTAACACTGCTGCTTTGAAGTTATTTACTGAAAGATACAAAAGTAGTAACCGGACTGAAATCTCCAGAGCAGTTAGGCTGGTGAACTCGAGCTGGATCATGTCTGATGAAACCTGTCTTGACCCTGTTTCTTTTTTGTTGCTGATCTACTGTCTGTGATGGATGAGGTGACAGTGTTGGAGAGCAAGGGCTAGGCAATGCTCTTGAGCGGTTGTGTGAAAATAATTGTTTGGGGTTAGGGAGCACTCATCAGGTCTGAAAAGACCAGCTGGGAACTAATTTCTGAGAAAAAGATGAGTAACTGGTGCATTTAACTAATTATTATGAAAACTAAGGATCCAAGCTCCAGTTAGTTGCCTGAGCCCTATAAGTGGCAAAGAAAAGGGGGAAAGAGTGCTGTGGTGTGCCAGCCATGGGAGGTTCCTAGAGCTCCAGGGACTTTCAGAGGAGGCTTTGCAGGTACTCAAGTCTCTGCTTTGTTGTATTTTACTCTCCTGGAGCTGTTGTTTTCCTTGTTTCTATTCATTTTCACTTCAGCATCTGTCTCCCAACTTTGCATTTGCTTAAATCGTGTCTTCTGAGTGGACCCTGTGAGAAGAGCTGGACTGATGGAGTAATGTGGTGATAAGGTTCCCGCGTCATGAGTATGAATCTACGCACGAGCAGGAAGGGTAGGGCTGTACCAGATGCCACCTCTCCTACCAGAAGTACCAGATCCTAGTGACTTCCTACTTCCTGTGGAAGCTTTTGGAAAAGCAAGGCTGGTAGTCCTAGTGGTTTTTTTGGTTTGTTTGTTTGTTTGTTTGTTTTCTTTTCCCTGTCAAAATTCCCATTTGAATAATGCCGTTTCACTCCTCTTTTTCCTTTTCTCATTAAGATATCTTCTATACTCTGACCTGCTGGCTGTAGTTCTGCTTTTAGACATGTCTGCCATGTTATACCATGTGACATTATACCTGCACAGAGGTAGGTGAAACTACTCTTTTTAAAGTACTCTTTTTAGGTTAAAGGTACTGTAATTAGTGTGCCACCTCACTGATGAGTAGTCTGAAGAAATGCGGCAGCTCTTCCTAACATAGCTCTTCTAATGCCTAAAGGCATTCTGGTTTAAAAAAAACACCTGAATGACTGAAGGCTCCAGCTTGTTTGATTTTACTGTTGCTTCTATTACAGGTAGGAATTAGTGCTGGCTATCTCAGGTACAAGGGAACTTCATCATGCTATGTTTTGGCATTACTCACTGAGAGAACAGTAATTACGGAGTCGCAGGTAGCGGCAGAACATCACTGCACGTAAGTGAGCACTACTTCAACATCTGTTCAACATACAGAGTCATGACAGTTCAATGTAAAAGCTGTTGACAGCAAGCTAAAGCTGTGTTTGGATTGGGTCCACACGTTAAATTTATCAGTCATCAAAGGTAAATGTATGGGTGTGTGACAGCATTAGGATGTAGATTTGACTTCTCAAATATACTTTTGACTTAAATGTTTTTCCTTTTAAATTTTCTGTTGACTCAGAGTTTAATCTGTTTTATAGCTGTATTTGTGTGTCCTGCTAGCGGTTATTCTGCTAGTGGCTTCATTAGAGGTAATCCAGAAAGAACATCTGTTTCAAGTTTATAGTCTAAGTCATGGAAGGATATCTGATCCTGTAAGTAGGGAAACACGGAATTTACCCAGGAAAGCAGCACAACAGGCCAAAATGCTGTCAATTTGACATATTCTACTTTACCAACTCCACATTCCGTGTGCAACAGCAACAAAAAAGCCAGGGCTATGAGAACTTAGTGCTGCTTCTGAAGAGGACAATAATCTGAAATTAGTCATGCCTATATGCTTCTTTCTCTCCCTCTCTCTCCCCACTCCCCCCATCCCGATGAGAGAAACTCTATTTTCAAACCTTTGCTTCTGCCCCCTCAAAACCTTCCACAGGACTCCTACAACAACACAAAGTCAGAAAAATTAGTTGTTTCAGTATAATATTGGAGATGCGATTTTTCAATAGTTGCATCAGTATTTCTTCAATGTAAATGAATTTGTCTCCTCTCTGATCCATGCTGTTTGCAATTCACAGTGCCTGGCTGCAGACTGAAAATACGGCATCTTGCAAGTGACAGTCAATTCTGATTTCTTAACAAGTGCCTGTTTGTGCTGGCTGTCAGTGCACTGAGTTCTGTGCAAAGCGATTCCAATGTGGGTAATAAGGGGAGCTGCACAGATGGTGGTACATGGATCCTTTTCCTGTGCAGAAGCCCACATCAAAATTCTAGCAGTGGAAAACCTGACATGGTTTCTGTGATATCGCCCTCCTTTTTGGGGGTGTTTGTCCTCTCCCTGCGTAGAGCTAAGTGATCTCTGCAGACAACTATTTGTCCTTATGGTTCATAAAAACAGTCTGGAAGATGAAAATATTTTGAAAAATTTCAGTAAGTATCAGATATCTTTGAGATGATCTGATTAAGGAATATTCCATCTCTCATTCTTAACACACCCATTCTAAATATCACCCTTTGGAAGTTGCAAAATGCCATCATAGCAGCAGGTCTATTTTTCAACATCAGAATAGAAGTGTATCCAGCAAAGTGAACTTAAACACATTGCCAGGTGTCTTTGGTTATATGTGCAAAATAATCTTTTAAACAGAGAAAACAAGTTATTGCCCTTCTGTAGTTCTTGCTTTATTCTTTGCAAGAAACACACCATCCTGGGAGATGGGGCTGATCTCTGGTGAAGTGGAATGCTTTATTATGGCATCCCCTTTCCAGAATACCACCCAAGCAGTGTTGGACCCCACAGACAGTGGTTTGTCTTGAGAAGGAGTTGCTGTTGCTGTCAGTAGTTTCTATTAACATGGTTCTTTATGCTTTTCCAAATACTGAAAACAGCTGTGGTTAAGTTAGTAAACAGAGGAGAAATTCTAATTTACCAGATAAAAACTTTGTAGCAGTCTACTAAACTAATGCTCAGTAGCTCATTAGTAGATAGCAGCAAATACAGAGTATCTTGACCATGGGCTACAACTTCATCTGTACACTGAGCCACCATGGGAGGCCTCTGTTCGTACACTTTCTTCCGTTCAGCAGGTGAAATGCAGATTTAAAGGCTTATTCTCTCATTTGGCTGGTAAGCACAAGGCCTGGAATAAAAGTAGAGGTACCTTCAGCAATATCTATAATCTGAGGACAGTCTGCATCATCTGCTGCACACTGAAGTGGGCAAGGACCTGGATACTAGCTGGGAATATTCTGGTAGCCTGGCTGTGCCGTAACACGCTTGTACCTCTGTCTGTGAACGTGTATGAATGTGCAACATACCCGGTTTTTGTCCAAAGGTGGTGTGCTGGGGGACACACGTCAGCACCTTGTTATCCAACAAGTGACAAGTTAGCAGTGTGTTTTCTCATAGTGATTTTCACAGTGAATGTATTATAGCATTAATAGGAATTTTGCTTACAGAGGACGCTCAGGTTGGGGTAATAGACTTAATTGCCATTTGGAGTTTGGAGACAGCTGTGTGGTCAATTTGTTATATCCTCCTAGATTTTTTGAAAGTGAGATCAGCTTTTCTGCTAGTATAAGGGAGGAAAAAACTAGTAAAAGCAAAGCAAGTTCTTTTTGTGGTCAAAACAGAATGTAGGATATTTCTTCCTGATGCTTAACTATAAGGAAATGTTAAAAGCACTAAAATAACAGACTACGTGCTTAAACTTACTTATTATCTCTTCCTAGATTGTGACCTAGTAACCCTCAAATGTCTATTACCACTTTTTTAAATAGGAAGATTTGCAGATGCAAGTCTTATGGGGTGAGGGGAATTGAAACTTCCCAAAGTGTGTGATTAGTACCTACCCGGAACTACAGCAAGCAGTGACCAAGACTATTTGTGATGATTTGGTGGAAGGGTATAAAGCCAAGTTTTGCCTCCTCTTGTATGTTCTGTTTTCCATCTGAAGAACTTCTAGCTAAGAAAAACACTTTCCATTTTGTCCTTGTAAGATTTTTGTGTTTTTTTCAGTCATTTTTCAGTGCACCAAACAACACATGTACTTGTCTCCTTTTGGAAATGTGCTATGGCTCCATGCCTTTCCTGTTAGAGGAATTTGACAAATTGCTACCTTTCCCCGCTTGTACCACCTTTTGCCAACCTGCACCACAGAGACAGTTTGCTCCAGAATGAAAGATGATAACTGTTCCTACACAGTGTTATTAGCAGTGGGCTCATGTCCTCCAAGTGCTGAGATTTCGAGACGCAGGTATTTAATGCCAGGTGTTTGGAACTTTTATTTTGTGACTTACCAACTGGCTGTTGCCTTTAAAAGTCCCCACCTGCAGATGGTTAAAGGGACCAAATAAAACATAGAGCAAAAAGTTTTACGTTTTTCCTCTGAGAATGGTTAGGAAGTTGAAGAGATGACTTTCCCACGTAACATGTGCTGCCCATTGATGGAGATGACTGAAAAGATGGCTGCAGATCCCCAGGAGTTAATGTTTCCCCTTCCTACCGTACCAGTCCAACATTTGCAAAGTTGGTTTCACCCTATTAAAAATAGGAGAAGATGCAAAGGCTCAAGGCAGATGGAACTAACCTTTTACGTACTGTGAGGGCTTTGATTTTAGCATAATAGTATAGGGGGATCTTGAAGCCATTATGTTTGGTTGTTCTTGTGTCAACATCATAGGTGCTTGGTCGATTGGTTTGACCTGACTTCTAGCTTTGTATAAAACTTCATTTTGCAGTCTAAACATCACTTTGAGTTATTGCTATTACAGACTTTGAATGGATTTGAATTTGAATTTGAATTTCCTCCGTTTGAATGGAGGAACTATGGGCTTGGGGTTTTGTTGTCATACCTGGTGTTTACATGCTCTGGATCCATCTGGTCTTTTGAAGTCAAGACTATTAGATATTAAAGAATACCTTAACCAGACAATAGCCATCAATCCAGTTGGGCTGGAGCTGTTCCAGATTTTCTCTCTCTCCAAAAGTGCAGATGTCTTGCTTCTGCATTGCAAGGCTGTTTTCAGCTGGCTGTGATTCAGATACAAGACTTCCAGATGTCGTTGCAGGATACCGTGGTGAGACTGCCTTTCTGTCTTCCAATATTTAATCATGGAAGATGAAAGGAAGATAGTATCTTGTTTTGGCAACATATCACATGCTCTGATTCCTAGTTTTATTACATCTTACTTGCTAGACCATGGCAGAAAATGACTGTAAAAAGCAAAGGTGTTTCTTTTCTGCTAGCAAGGTTGAAACCAGATGTGCAAAAATTTGATGGCAACACTGAATAGATATGACTAGCTAGAAACATGGGTTAAATGACTTATAACGGTGGGTTGGAGTGAGAAGGCTTAATTCTCATATGTTATTTTTATGGGGACACTATTCATTAATGTTCAGAAGCCCTCAATTTACTGTTTAAAAAGTATATTTAGCAACTGTGGAAATAACCTAAAGGGAATAATATGAACCCTCTCTTTGGGAAAGGAAAGGGAGAAAAGTGTGCCTGTTACTTCACTTGTGATGGCATACAACATTTCTTAAAATCTTAGGGATCTGTTTGCTTCAGTACCTTAAATATGTAAAGTGAAGAATAAAACTAATGCTAAATGGAATGCAATAAAGTCACTGTCAGATGAACTGGCAGTCTTTTTGTGTTTGCATGTGAATGTTGCATGTTTTTAAAATGTTACATATAAATAACTAAATAGAGGTGGTAGTCATATGAAAAGCTATCATATCCCTCTATTAGCTTGTCTGGTACCAGAGTTAGTGCTCAGTTTTAAGTATGGAGTTCAGCCTGCCAGGCAGAACAAATTTTTCTCAACACTTGGAAAGGAGAACCCCAGTTTTACTGGTGTCTTGACATATGTTTTACGTTCCTCAAATCCAAGAAACAAGCAACTTCCCTCCTTTCTTTGTGACAAGTTATAAGAAAAGATTTGGGCTGTTCTGTCCATGCTTTCAGCTTGGCGCAGGTAAACTCAGAAGGGAATGATCTGCACAAGTATTCTGCAATTACTCAGCACCTCTAAAAGTCAATCTTGCAGTAAACTGTGTGCTAGACCTTGCAGTGAGCTCTGTGCAGCTACGTTTGATCTTCAGACCCATAAATCATAGGTCATCTTGGTGCATTCAGATTCTTAGTGCAGGTTTATAGGTGGACAGGTACAAGAAATATTCTCCAATACTATTTCCCAATGTTTTTGGCCAACAGGTACCCAATACCTTATGGATGACAGAAAGATTTTATCAATAATTGTATTTACCTGGCTTTCTTGTTCAAGGGTATCCCTCTCCCAACACCTCTGCTGATGAATCCTTTAAAATTGATCACATTGTCTGTAATGTGTATGTATTACTGTAAACACACACACAAAAAAAACCCCTAAACCCTGAAAGCCTTAATGGTAGACAAAGAAAAACAAACACAGCATGTTGTGTTTAGGGACAGCGCTGTCTGTCCAAAAAACATGGTCATGGAGGAGAGGAACCTGGAAAGCTGCCAAAGAGTTAGGGTGGCTGCACTTCAGAAAGGAGGCAAAGACATGAATGTTCTCAGCCAGTGAGCAAAAGTCTTCTCTTTCTGCATTTCAGACTGCATTTTTTTTTGTATCTGTGAGTCGATCTCCCAAGCAATGCACTGGGTGCAGCCTTCTCACTTCCTTTGTTCTATTGTGGTAGGTCACATAATGTTCAAATGACACTCAGGGATCCTGATGTGTGTTTGTGTCTCTTCGACACCATCAGTGCCATTTACAGATCCTGAAAACAAAGATTAATCTTTAGGCTTTTGAATCATATCTGTAACTTTTAATGGTGGATTGTAGCCATTCCTCTGTAACGTACTTTCTAGCTTAATTCAGTACAAAAAGAGTAAACTAGTGTTCTGAGATTATTGCCTGCTGAGTACGTTGGGTGTGTGATGTTTGGCTGCTCTGCAGAAACAACCCTAATAAATTGAAAGCTGATTGAAATACAAGGTTAGCATGTACTTTTGCACAGAGAAGAAATTGTCTTGGTTAATTTGCACAACAAATTGAAGATGTGATAGTGGTGTGGTTGGTGTACCCATGCTAACTTTAATCCAAGTGGCACAGGTAACACGTGGTCAGAGGAATTGATAGTGTAGGCAAGCAGCAGGGTATGTGTGCAAGGCTGCTGTGCTGTCGTATGCTGTATGTTGGCCTGTGATGAAGTCTCTGCTGCTTGCTTTCTGCTGCTGCTGTGGTTACCTGCCTTAGCTATGTCAATGCTGTTACAAGTGTGTCTGCCACGGGATCTTGCACTTTCCTGTTGCTGTGTGTGTGGATGGCTGAAGTCCCAGCATCTTTAACATTTCGAACTGAACATACAGGAACTGGATGAAAGTAAAAAGAAAACACTTGCTTATCTTGATGGTTTTTATGGGTGTAAAGCTTCCATGAGTGTTGCTGCACAGAAGGGGGTATTGTCTTTTAAACAATCAGCCACATCAGGTTTCTTGCAGTCTCTGCACTTTCCTTCTTTATACTGAATCAGGGGGGCTCTGCATGCTACAGTCGAGCTGCACTGGATGTGCTAGTATGACCCTAAGTGGGAGCAGGCTGAGGTGGGATTAAGGTTCACTGAATTGTCATTGATGAATTGGCATCTGTCAGTCTTGGGAACTTGCTTGGAAAGGATGCAATCAGAGCAGCCCCGTAGGGGATGTCCTCTCTTCATCCATAAGAGTTTGGGATTTGTATTACAGCATCTGGGTTTTGTGAGACCAGTGCAATTTTGTTCTCTTACTTTTTAAATCTTGCATAGAAAATAAGAATTGTCTTATTTCAATAAAGCACAAAGTACTGTCATAACAAGACATTGCTAATTACTTGCTTTTGGGTGTAGTTCTATGATACCGTCTGTTATAAATGCTGGCTGCCTACATGAACAGGAAATAAATTGGTATTGTCTCTGCTCCACAGAACTAAAATTCAGCATATCTAAGTATTTAAATTATTGCATTATTCTATTGCATGGCTGCCTGCATCACTCAAATAAAGGAACTGCAGCAATGTAGCCAAGAAAACTTTAATAAAAGCATTTGCTTGAACAGCGCCGTGTTGGATATAGTCCACCAGAATAAAAGCAGTTTGGGGCTGTAGTGTCTTCTGTCAATGTTAAACACATTGTGAATGTTTTTGACAAGAAGCCTGCCAAATCCAACCACCTCTGGACAGCCAGCATGTCAGAGCATTTCCAAGTGAGACATATCATCCTGTCCTGGACTGATAGCTTTGGATAATCCCCTAATCCAAGTGATCGCTTAAATGCTGCAGCCTATTTAGTTTTGCTCAGTCTAGGACGACTTGCTGCTGGAGAGCTCAGGGTGAATTTTAAAAAAAAAAAAAAAGACTGCAGCTGAATAAATGAATTTAACTCCAGCTGTCTAGGGTCCAGGCTGGATTTACGGATGTGATGTCCTAATGCTGTATTGCTCTGTTAGAGACAGCTCCTGAGCTCTGTTGTTCCTCTGACTTCTGGGATTTTTGCTGAGGCTCTCAAAGAGAAGGTGCCATGAAGAAGGCAGCTTGGCGTCGGTTTAGCTCTGAGGACACTGAAGCTCTTGCTTGTCCTTGTGTCTGATAGGAGTAGTCATGGACTACTTGCTCTCCACATGGACTGCCATCACTACCTCCTTGCAATGGGGCCAGACCACTTCCCACACTCTATAGATATATGCAGTAGCCAAAGAACAATTGAGAAGCATTTCCTTTAGCTGTCTGTGTGATGGTAGAGCACAATTATTTTCTTTGCACTCTTGAACTGCAAAAAAAAGGGTAAGTTGAAAGGCCTGCTTGGAGGATGCTCTGGAGTGGAGCATTTCAGCTAAGGCAGCTGTCCAGTTACTGCTTGTGAAACAGCGTCACGTCAGGATTGTTGCTTTTGCCTTTGTTTTGAGGTTTGTGGAGAAAGATAGGCACCGGGGCTGTGCTTTAGAGTCCCAGTCTGCTTCCTGGCCTCTGCCTCCCACCAAGAGAGGCGGGTGATGTCCCCTGCACCTGGGCTGGGCTGGCAGCGGAACAGAGCTCTGCCCCGGAGAGGGCGAGCACTGCCCGGAGCCCGCCTGTACCTTGGGCAACTGGAGCCTGCTCTTCCTCTTCTCCCAGCTTTTGTGTGGCAACATGCTTGTTTAATCCTTTCTGTTGTTGGCCAAGGAAAGTTACCGCTTGGGCTCACAATTGAGAACGTGAAGAAACAAAAGACTCATTGCTCTCACTTTTTTCCTCCCTTTTCCTGGCTCCACTCTTTATTGTTCTGAGAATGGAGAGCCTCCTTCCCCCCCCTCCAAGAATTACAACCATTTTTTTGTTTTGTTTGTCTTTTACAGATCAATTTTGTAGCCTGTCAACTGTTTGCACTTTTGGCTGCATTTTGGTTTCGTATTTACTTGGGTCCCAGTCATGCCAGCTCTGCTGTTCGCCATGCATTTGCCACACTCTTTGGAATATACTTTGCTGTCTTCTGCTTTGGGTGGTGAGTATTTAGTCACCATGTAGACAAAGCTTGGGTAAAAATATTTTTAAACTTCATATGAGCTTTTCTGGATTACATCATTTTAGTCTTAAAGCATTTTCTATGTTACCCTAAAAAAACCCCAGAAATTCCTAACCAGCATAACTGTCCCAAACCCTGAAAGTAAAATGGGCCATGAAACTATTTGTAAGTGAGGTATTTAATCTGTGGTGTTTGTGCTGGAAGTTAAAGCCACACCAGTCTGCTGTGAAGATGCCTCTTTTGGAAAAGATGTGGCCAGTTGGAATGTGCACTTTGAACCAGGCTGCTCTTTCTCTCAGTGAAACACATTGACAATATCTTGTCAATAAGTATTAATCTATGTTGGATATTCAGGCTATAAAGATATCATTGTGATAATCCATGTTTACAGATACTCTGATATGACATCACATGTATGTCATTTGCATGGAAAAATATTCCCTTGCTCTGAACTGCGAGACCTTTCAAGTCACATAGAAATTATCTAAATACTCACTTTGTTGTCTTCAAGGTATTCCATTCATCTTTTTGTCCTGGTGATGATGAACTATGGCATTATGAATATGGCAAGTATTCCCAACATCCACAGGTGAGCTGATGTGACTGCAAGTCTGGAGCTGACAACTTCTCTCCTTTCATGGAGAAGCATGAGGGTTTTTTAGGGCCACCTTCTCTTCTTTCCTGCTTTTATTTCTCAGTTACTTGCAGGAGCTTTGTTCATTCAGTTACAGAAGCAGCTGTAATCTCAATTTGTGGTTTTTCATTGACATATTGCATTTCCCTACAAGATTACTGGCCTCAAAAGGTGGCTTTTGCAGACTTAATAATTTATGCCCAAATTCTGGTTTCTTAAACATAATGAAGTCATATTCTCCTTGGTCTTGTGTCCTTGAGGATTGCTTTTGATAATCCTTTTTAATGTGTTTTCCCCCTTGCTGTTTGGCCTTTAGGTATTTTCCACTTATTCTTGAGTTAGGTAGTTCAAATAAGGTCACTGTGGCAGCTTAACTTAGTGATCTACAAAATTAAGTCTTGTATTTGGTACTGGGCTTTGATCTTGAAAAAGTAGAAAGTACCAGAAATATCACTGATTGAAGCAGAAGCTTATGGCATTATCATGAGAAGGTCTCCACCATGGGATCTTTCTTGTCCCTATACAAATGTCTCAGAGGAAGGAAGACACCTAAGACTCCTAAAGTGCTTTGTCAAATGAGTGCTTTCCTGGCCAAAAGACAAAAAGCACTTTCTTATGAAAATGAAAACTACATGGTCGTTATATCTGCTTCTTTCACTGATTAAGAGGAAGTTCATGTGGAAGAACTTCCCTGCTCAGTCACTGAGCCTTCTCGTGTGGGTACCATAGTCTCAGAGTTCAGCTTGTGGGAGTTTTTAAAATTGTGTAGGTGGAGTCATTTGCTTCCCATCAGTCTGCACAAATAGGAATTTTTATTTGTAAAACTGCTACTTTATACCAGGCTAGAAGGATGAGCTGGCAGTTTTTCCTACCTCTTTACTTTTGTGTTGGTCTCCCTAACAGCATGTGGTTAATTCTGTGGTTTCGTTTGGGTGTGTTAAAGATGAATTCTATCTCTATGCTGTGTTGCTGTTTCTGTAGCTGCTGCTGAATGCTCACATCCACATCAGTCTGGGCTGGGGAATGGAAACCCTTTCTTTGCTTGTTTTCAGGGCCAGGGCTGTCTGAGGATCTGATGCTCAGATAATAATTTCCCCTTCTTTTTTATCACTTCCTGATGTGACCCCTCTCTGATAGCCAAATGGGAACCATCACTTATGATTTCTCTAGGATTGTTTAGAAGCGTGAACCATAAACAACGGGCCTGTCTCCAGCTGTCACTAGAATTTGGACCAGCAAGACAGGTGTTAATCAAAGAGGTTTTCTCTGTCCCCTCAGCAAGTGCAAAGCCCAGAACTCCAGTAATTAATAATTTTAAAAAATTAAATAATTGGACAATGTTTATCAAAAAAATGCCATCCAGAGAGCAGAAGGAAAAGGTGCTAAAAAATTCTATTATTTGTCTCCTCATCATTGTCCCTGCCTGTCACTTGGAGGAAATGCAGGAGTTACTGATTGTAGATCAGAGAAACCAAGTCCACAGAGGGAATCATCCAATACTTACTTATGTCTTCCTAGACAAGTTGAGATCGTGGCAGGGAAACTGGCACAGTCTCAACAGGAAAACCCCTCACTCTTACTGTTTAGCCATTTAGTCACAATGGGAAAAAATAGCTGTATACTGCAACACAAATTAAGCCGGTTCATATAATGTCACCCACTGCTTCAAGATAGTCATGTGTTGATTTGAGTCAATGTGAAATGGCAATCCAACATGCTGAAAAACCTTAGGAGAGCTGGCAGAAATGGGTTAGAACTTTTCTACTGTATTCCACTAGCCATAGCGGTGTGATTCAAAGTACATCCACATTATTAATTTTGGCAAAATAACAGTGTATTCAAGCTGCTTGAGAATAAGCTTGAAAAATGGCAGCTTAAGGGCTGAACCTATTCATACAGAGGGCCTGTAAGAGCACTGGATCCTTCATAGTGGGGCTCCAAGACTTGGCTTTTTTCCCCCCAAAACACAAGTGAAATTGAACAAATGAAAAAAAGAAACTACAGAGTTTCACCTGCTTGCTCCTTTCCTTGGTTATTTTCTGCTAGTTTGCTCTCTGGTTAGGCTGCTAGCCTTCAAGGCCTATAAATGGACAAATTAATCCAGCATCAAAATGCTGCCAGCTGCAGCAGCAATCCAGTACATCTCTCCCTGCTGGCCTCCCTTTCAATCTAGGTGCTTTACGCTTTAGCATTGAGGCTTATTTTAGATGCTTCGTCCCACCTATCACTGTTACATGTCTGAGCTGGGTGACTTGTCTTTGGAGGGATGCTTGCTGTTCTCTGTTGGTGAGAGGGAGCCTGAGGTCCTTGCTGAGGCTGGACTGGATGCCTGATCCAGATAAAATAAGTTAAGATCTGCTCTGAATCTCCTGATGAAGCTGTCATGTCCCCTCAGTCTGCCTTTCATCCAGTTGTTTACTGTGGGCCACGAGACCTGCAAGTTGCCTTGCGATCCATCACTGTCACTCACATTGCAGCTTATTAGTCTCCAGGGAGGAAAAACTCACTTGTTTTAAAGCCAGCCATGATTTGACAAAGGCCTGGCTTATTTTCAGTCATATGCTTACTCACCGTCTTGTCGGATTTCACCTTTAGTTCCCCACCATGATCAATCCTCCCATGGGTCTGGGGAGACCCTGCTTGGCAATGTGTGCTTACCAGCCTGCCTGACCTCCCATGGCTCAGCTCCGCTGGGTGTACAGGATGTGCGGTCTCATTCTGTAGTCTGTAGGTCTTTGCATCTTCTCCCCCATGTGGCTAGCTTCTGATGCAGGGGACACCAGTAGACCTGGTCCTGCCCTGTCCATGTGATGCAAGCCTGTCATTCTGGTGTCCCAGTTCTCCATTGCACTGTCTAGTTTGCTTCATGTAGTCTGTTTCCAAATATCCATCCACTTCGTACCTCCCCAGTATCCTTTCTTGCTCAGGTAAATACAGGGAGAATTTAGTTGTATGAAAGACTGCATCTGCCCCACCTAGACACTGCATCACTTCCAGTCCTCAGACCATTCAACCCTTAATATAGAAAGAGTCATGCTACTGTCCTGCCTACATAATTTTCTGATCATCTTGAAAAACAGAGAGTGAATTTGTCACACCCCACTTACTTCTTCAGTTGGACTCGATGATCTTAAAGGTCCTTTCCAATCTAAATGGTTCTGTGATTCTTCTGGAAGACGGCATATTTCAGCACGTAGAGCTGAAAAGATTAGTCTATGTATCATTATCTGCCTTTATACAGAACCACAGACTCACAGAATGGTAGGGATTGGAAGGGACCTTTGAAGATCATCTGGTCCAACTCCCCTGCCAAGGCAGGATCACCTAGAGCAGGTTGCACAGGAACGTGTCCAGTCGGGTTTTGAAGGCCTCCAGAGAAGGAAACTCCACAACCTCTCTGGGCAGCCTGTCCCATTGCTCCGTCACCCTCACAGTAAAGAAGTTTTTCCTCATGTTGAGGTGGAACTTCCTGTGCTGCAGTTTATGCCCATTGACCCTCGTCCTATCGCTGGGCACTACGAAAAGAGCCTGGCTCCATCGTCCTGACAGCCACCCTTCAGGTATTTATAGACACTGATAAAGTCCCCTCTCAGCCTTCTCTTCTCCAGACTAAACAGCCCCAGGTCTCTCAGCCTTTCCTCATACAAGAGATGTTCCAGACCCTTCATCATCCTTGTAGCCCTCCATTGGACTCTCTCCAAAAGTTCCCTGTCTCTCTTGAACTGGGGAGCCCAGAACTGGACACGATACTCCAGATGAGGCCTCACCAGCGCAGAGTAGAGGGGGAGGATAACCTCTCTTGACCTGCTGGTCACACTCTTACAAATTCAAAATCAGAAGAGAGAAAATATCTTAAACTTTAAATATTTTAGTTTCTGGTAGATCTGAGGAAGAGTTGTACATGTAGATAAAGAACATTTAGAGATGAAAAAGGCAGTGGATAATTTCAGTGATGCACATACAGTATCATCTAATTTCAAATACTTGAATCAGACAGAAATTTCAAAATAATATGTGAGAGTGGGAACTGAAATTGAAATGCTCAACTTGGAAGTGATCCTATTTCTTCTTTGCTTTCCCCCCCCCCCACCCCTGCAGTGTGAGGAGACACCTCTGTAATGTTTCAGCTGGACCATTTGAAAATTTCTGCCAGATCTTGTAACGTAGCTTCAGACTTGTTAACAACCTAATTTGCAAAAATGAGACTCCACTCCTAAACAAGCCCAAACCCAGTTTGAGTGATTCTGCTTCTTGTTGGTACTTGTGTTCGTAACTATGTATTCTGTATCTTATGTTTTTAGGTACTCCTTTGTCGTAGCTATGGGATACCTCACGTTGTGCCACATAAGCCGAATATACATATTTCATTATGGTATTCTCACTACAGATTTTTCCGGGTGAGTGAGTCTGCAAGCTGTGTCAATTAGTATGAGTTGAGTTCAGTATGTTTTAAGAATAATTTTTATCTTATCTGTGGAGCACCTTCAATTTTGTTTCCCTTAATCTTTTTCTAAGACTTTTTGGCGTGGTGTTTTTTTTTTGGTTTGGTTTGGTGGGGTTTTTTTTTGGTTTTTGGGGTTTTTTTTGGTTTTTTTAAGGAAGGAATAAACACTGTGATTTTTTTTGCATTGACTCATTGTTTCTGCTGTTTTCTTGCTAGGCACTATCTAGTTAGGAAGGTAGAGCTTGGTTAGCTAGACTTCCACCTAGAGCAGCCTGGGAGGATAAGTCTGCACAGTCGCTTGCTGGAGCTGGAGGAGCGCTTATAGCCCTGGTGAGCAGCATGGCTGGTGCTCTGGTCCCTGGTGGTCTGCCCCAAGAGGTGGGGTGGGCTGCTCTCCTCCCACCTTCCTAGGCACAGCTATTGGCTCTAGGTCATCCTTTCTCCCCATTCTGATTTATCTTGATGCCCCAGCTGGGAAGGTGTTTCCCACCCCAGGCACTCCAGTGGGCAGGAGGGGTGGACTTGGACAGGGGAGCTGGGTGGTGGGTGGGTAACCTGGGCAAAGAGACATGAGACCAGCTTTCGCTTTTGCCACTGGTCCTACTATGGGTTCTCTCAAGGGGGGCAGGTTGTGGCTGCTGTTTAAATAGCAGAACTTCTTATATGCCATGCATGTCTGTAGAACAGTGTTTTTCACATACGCTGTAGTCCCTATTTGATTTCACTGAAACAGTAGAGGATGCTTTGCAAAAATATAGACAGCTAACTTTATATATTTTGTTTATGAGAGGAAAGTATATTTTTGCATGATTTAAAAACTATGCTAATCTGTATTCCACTTGTTTAATTGAATGTCTTGAATACAGAGTAATTAGTAACATACTATGAAAAACCTTTGTAAACTGGCACAGTAAGTTACAGACGCCTCTTCCAAGCCTCTGTCTTCTTGTGGGCAACTGGAGTTTTTTGCTGTCTGTGTGCATGTGTCTCTGTGTGAGGTGGTGGTGAGTTGAAGCATTTAATTAAATTGTGGGGGGAAAGTTCTTCTGAGACTTGAGTTTTTTATTAGAGGAGGGGGCAAAAATGTGAACTCGTACATGTAGAGAAATTTATTTCTATATTTTTTCTGTGTTGTTTTTTTTTTAATACATAAAAGCATGTCCTAAAAGAGCATGACATACCAAGAAGCCTATAAAAGGGATTGGAATGCTATAGCTCTGTGTGTGTGTGAGACAGAGAGAGAAATACAAGAGAGCATGCTTTTCTGAATAGTGCATTCAGAAATGCACTGTGAGGTGTATTAGCTGTCTCCCTCTGAAGACACTTAATAAAGATCTAACTGAGACTGGGGGTGGAAGAAGAGCTTGGTTATTGTGGTGCTTGTTTGTATTATAGGCTAGATAGTATTTTCTGCTCTGTTGATGAAAAGGGAGCTACTCTTATCTAATGATGATCTTGAGGATAATAATGGTACTGAAAGAATAATACCTGAACTTACTCTGTTGTTTGATTTTTCTCCTGATGCTTCAAGATATAAACAGATTCCTAAACTTCAGTCAAACATAAAACTGCCAAGTGGTAAACAACTGGAAAATGTAGTATGGATATGAGCTACATCTTAATAGTATATTTTAAAAACTAAGAATAAATAAAAATATTGTAGTGCTAGTAATAAAAGTTTGCAATCCTAAGTGCTCAAACCCAGGTCAGCCTCATAAGTCTGTCTTCAAACCTGTTTTCCTCAGCTGTAAATACTGTGCCCACTGAGGCTTCATGCATACACCTAAACAGATGTGATGACCCAGAGAGACAAAATATACTCCCTGACCACAGTTTTACCATATATGAGCAGCAACTGAACCTCCTCTTGCTCCTTCTCCCATGTGTGATGGTTCCACATCTATTGCATGTAGTAGTAGGGAAGCATTCAAACAGGCTTCTGGCTGGAAGGATGGCCTTAAAGTTCTCGCTCAGGACTTCAGAAACAACTGAGACAGAATCCATGGAGCGATCCTCATCTCCCTCCAGCCTCCCATCCTTCTAGGCAAACGTGGCTGGGAATATACACTGAGAAGACAAAACACTGGATTTAAGGGAATCTTTAAGAGGGAGGAAAAAGCCTGTCATCTACTGACTTGTATTTGAGGTCTCAGTATCCCCTAAGTCTCTGGTGATATTTGATTGCAAGGAGGAAGTTTTAATCCACATCAAATAGGCACGTAGCCAGTTCTAGTGCCGTCAGCTTTCCAGTGTTGGTTCCCTGAAGTGATGAGCCAGATGTTAAATGTGTTTCCTAGTGTCGGTGCTGAAAGCTGGCATACCTCATTTGCTTGCTTGACCTGCTTTGTGCACTTAACAGTTTGCATGCATAACCCTTGTGTGCTTGCAAATATATTTTTTTGGTTCTTTAGTAATAGTTGGTTGTGCTATTTGGAGTCCCACCATTTTGAGAACACAGCTGGTAAAATATAGGTAGAGATGGAGAGGGAACAAGGTAACTTTTGATTCATGTCTTAAATAAACTGGAAAGTAGAAAATCAAACTGTGACTCACCACTTCAAGGTTAAGTAGTATGGAAACTTGTTCTCTACTGATGGCTAGTTAATTCTTATAACTCATGCAAGGGATAGGTTTGGTCACTGACTCCCACAATTAAAACTGTACGCAAGCTGCTTGCAGCAATTTGTTTCATGTATTGCATAGTACTTAGGTGAAAAGTCCATTTTTTTTAAACTACGTGCCAGGTTTTAATGAAAACCAGTTACAGTTTGCCACACGTTAATTTTAATTACTTTTAAAAAATGTATATGTATTTTATCAAAGTTCTTTATATTATTCCACAAAAATTTAACGACATAATTTAGGACTTTTCTCCAGACTACTTTCTCAAAAAAACTATTCATTTTTGAATACTAACTGTAAAATAACTGAATGCTGTGCTTCCCCCTTAAATCAGTCTTTGAGAGAAATGTGCATATTTTATTTTGCTTGGTTTGCCAAGGCATTTATACATTGTACTCAGGAATACTAAACCTTAACTCTTTCTCTCTTTTTCTCTCTCTTATTTTTTCTTCTTTATGCTAAGAGGATTATGCTGGTAAGTTGCCTGGTTTCTATACAACTTTATAAAAATGGTGATGCTAACATACAGTTTGGGTTTTTTTCTTTGTATCACAGGCTCAGACTAATTATAGTAATATTATGGCTTTAGGGAGAAATTAGTTTAAAATAAATCAAGGTATCTTGATTGGAATTTTTGGAAACTAGTAATAGATATGGTTTCAATCTAGCAAGCTGCATCAACAAATGCCATATGCATATCATCATCTGGATGGAATTCAGAGAAGCTTCTCATCCGTATGAAGTTGTGTCTGCTTTAATCCTCTGCTTGATTAAGACCATAGAGCTTTTTGGTTTCCTCTTTGAATTCTTGCTGTGTCTGAGCAAAACTTCCTAATATTGCAGCTCATTCGGTGAATGCCAGGGAATGATCCTGCATATGTGAGTTTCTTGGTGCCATTCCTCACAGAAAAGAAACTCAGTTTGTGAAATCGCCACGCACACTGGCATCGCTTTCAATCCTTTGTTGGACTTAGAGAGACCAGAGCTGAATTCAGGTCGACTTGAGCAGTTTTCCTCCCTATAGATGTCAAATCTGTACCTTTTACATGAGTGGACATCGCTCTCCAGAAGGATCGGACATCTTTATGTGTTCGCTCTTTCCCAAGTGCAGAAGGGCAGCAGCATTCTCAGCAAACTGCTTAGAAAGGGATGGCCATTGAAAGAGCCCTCTCGAAAAGCCACATAAGCAGATACTTTAGTAACAAGTGTCACTTCAGGCACTGAGTTTTTGTTCGGTGGTTAGTGCTTTGTTGCTGGTTTTTCCCCTCTCGGTGGCTTAGTATCAACCACAAAAGAAAGGAACAAAGGTACAACAGCCCTTTTGAACAAAGGTACAACAGCCCTTTTTTACAAAGGAAATACATTTGCTGGTGGAAACACAGATGTACTCTGTTGCTGTGTTTAAACACAATGCAGAAAAACCAACTGGTCCTGCGAGTTGAGTTGGTTATTTTTATTTTCTTGCCTTTTAAACGTATGATGTGCAATACGTTGTTGCAGTGTATGTTCCAGCAGCTCTGGGTAGCTTTAGTCCCCAGAGGCCACACAGCAGGGCACGTGCGGGGCGAGTAAGTTCAGTCGGTCTTCCGTGCCCACTCGCTGCTTGACTGCTCTGCTGGGTGTTTGTCCGCTTGAAACTGCACTGAGATTCACTTACCATTGGTTACACAGAACCCCTGCAAGAGCTGCAATGTGGGAATTAACCAAAATTCAAGCAGGCAGTCATTACTAGAGAGTTCCACACATCTAGTGCATCCCAGGACACTTCTCCAGCAGTAAATACTCTTTTAAGTGAAACGCTTCTGTCATGAAGGTGTAAGAAATGCTCCTTGAGAGCTTTCAACAAAAAAAATGCGTGAAGCAAATTGGAGGGATGGACGTGTTCAGTGAAGTATTTTTCTTCTGTGTGCTTCAGCACTTCTTCATTTTGCTGTCAAAAGCAGAAGTAGGAGCCCGCTGCCAGTGAAGCCGTTGTGGCGTCCCTGGCTCGGCCGTCCCCTCGGCAGCATGTTTAATGTCGTAGCAGAGTGTGACTGCGTGAACTTCTCATCATGGCTTCAGGGCTAAAGACATAAACCTGAAATAAATGTTTGCCGATTTGCACTCTTGTCTGCAATGAGCCTTTTGACTCCACCTCCTCTCTTAGTGAAATCAGGTCAGTGGAAACTATTTCCAGCAAGCGTGTGCCAGGCTCCTCCACGGGATTACCTAAGGTCAGGCAGGCTCTGCTTGGTAAACGTCTTTTCTCTCGTAAGCGTCGAAGCTGGCTCAGTGCAGAAGCCAGGCTGTGATACAGGGAGGATCCCCACCGCAGGCTACAAACCGATGCTGACATCTTTAGTTTCACTGACCGGTGCTTCTGTGCCAGTTTCTTTCACTGGGACAAGCCAGGTTTAAAAATGACATTTAACTGGTATGTTTTCATTTGGAAGGTTTAATTAGGGGGGTAAAGCCCTCTATTCAGCATTCTCTGTAAGCTGCTGCATCTTTGTCATCTTGTGTTATTTTTCAAGGCATCTAATTTAAGGTAAAGACAGTTTCGGGTTTGGGGTTTTTTATTTGCTGAAACTTCCTATTTCATACTGACTTCTGGGAGCAATTTCTTGATGTTTTGTTGGTTGTGTTTTTTTAAATTAAACGTTGGCCACTATAGTTTGTGTGTAGGAGGTACAATGCAGCTACAACCTGAGGGTAAAATCTTAGCCAATATATAAAACATAGAGGGGCAAAAAAAGTCACAGTACCACAGGTAAATCAAATTCTGTGTTTCTGTGCTGGTGTGTAACTAGTGCTTAGTAGGTGAAGAGGAGAGGATGTGGAATCACCACTCTGCATGTGGCTGCAAAGCAATTGGAAGGTGTTCAAATACGATGGAGTTCAAGCCATTTAGGCTTTTTAAATATGTTTCATTTCAAATGCTTCCTTACTAGGGGAAGGCTTTCGTGCCTCATCTGCAAATGCAAGTATAGTAGGTAGATTTTCTTTTTAAGTTCAACCTAATAATTTGGCCCACTCCAGTAAGCTATGCATCTCAAAATTTGGGAGAAGGAAAGGTTATCAGAAGTTTTATAGTTTTGTTAACTCCCTTTCTTGTTTGTAGCACTGCTGACTTTTTCCAGTAGAGTCTAAAGTTTAAAATATTATCATGTTGGAAACAGTTGACTATACGTGATATGATGCTGTATTTTGTGTATTAATTTACGCAATGTTTTATTGCTGTTTAAAATTAGAGCTTGCCTGAAAGCCTGACTAGAAATGACAATTGGATACTCTGATATTGCCAAGTTTAATAACCAAAACTCACATGTGTATTTAGGAAATGATGATACAATTTTTTCCCCTTAAATTAAATGTATTTTTCTTATTTAATTTTTAATATTGTTTCAAGACTTCAAATCCTCGCGCATTGCTCTGCAAATATGGGGGAAATGTGTATTTTTCATTCTGAAGAAACAAAAAGTCTTGCTCTGTGTGTGTGTGATGAGGAGAGACTGGTGAGTCCCCGGAGAGGAGTGGGACAGGTGTGGGTGTGCAGAAGGTGGGGGGCCTCCACACCCCAAAGGGGTGCCAGAAGGGAGAGCTCCAGTACTGCCATTGTTGTGCTCTGCCCTTTCCTGCAGCGAAGGCTTGGTCTTCCAGTGAGATCAAGTCAGTGGGGGAATGGTAGATGGGTGAGGAAGATGCTCCCTGTTCACCCAAAACCTTGCTTACCCTTTGTGTGAAGCACTTAACGATATCTGATACTCACCTTTTGAAAGATTTAGAGGGTGTCATCCCATTGCCACTGTAGAGCAGGTTTCCACCTTCCCGAGTAGGGTATAGAAGAGATGCATAGATAATAATGTGTAATACAGTGATGGCAGGAGAGAGAACTGAAGGTATCTCGGACGCACTTTGTGGGTCGCCCTCCCGCCCACAGTGTCAGCAGCGTCACTTTTGTGCTTGCTTGTCTCCTCTGGAGTTGGGATTTGAGGGCGACAGACCGTCTGTATTTTCTGGTTAAAATGCAGGAGAGGCAGACTTGTTCTGCCGGCTTACAGTGTGCCGTCAATGAGGCGATGAATCCCTAATAGAGATGAAGAGAACCACCCTCTTCTCTGTGCTTATGCGTTGTATGACTTCAGTGCAGGCTGCACTTCTGCTTCCCTCGGTTAATCAGCACGTCAGGATTGTTTGCATTTTGGTTCTCTCTGGCTTACAGTGGGGGGCCCAATTTTCTAAGACAAGTGTCTAAATTTAGGCACTTGAAGGCACACGGTTTTGGCTGTGAGCCTGAGTTCTAAAGTTTACCACTTCAATATTGGCATAAAATGCTTGCTGTAAGAAACATCTGCAACAAATTGAACCAATTTGAAACAAGTGTTAGTGTTCATCCATAAAGCTAAAAGGTCAAGTACTGACAAAATAAAAATCTGTGTTTACTGCAGTAGAACTGCTGGTTCACCGACAGCCTCTGTCTCTCTTAAGGATTAAAAAATCTGCTTTTTCATATGGTTAAAGTATTGGGATTTTTGTATCTTTGAAAGCAAAGCTAAATTTTGCCTGAATGGGAAAAGCTACTTTGAGAAATAGGATGCTGAAGATAATGGTGAAAACAGCTTATAAATAACTTTTCTTGAAAGATGAGTTGCAATAAAAATTAGAATGATTATTTCACAATATCGGAGTTGTCTGGAAGGTGAAAAGTCATTGTTGCATTCGTCCATTCCTTAGCTGCGATCAGGTCTAGGTGACCCAAGGAGAGCTGCTGTACAAACCCTTGTGTTACGGTTGTATTCCAGACCCGTGTGTATTTAAGCTTGTTCTGGATTTTATGTGCAAGCAATTTTACTGACATTTCAAGGACATACTGCTGATATGATAAAAATTGTTTCTGATTAAGAAATTGGCTGATATTGCTTGTTCTCTGTTTTTGGGTTGAAAATGCAAATTACTCAACCCATGCAGAATTACATGTGGACTCTTGAAAAAGACCACCCATATATTGTATCAAAAAAAAGACCACTTATGATGAAAGAATGTCTTTTTCCAGTATTCTTGTGTTTACCATGTTCAGCATATTAATTATCTTGAAAATTGGTTTGATTTATCATAGTGGGATAATCAGATTGCAAACAGTTTATCTTAGCTATTTGATTTATATTTGATTGTAACCAGTTGGTTGATTTTAACCGAGGATGATTCAGAATACCTTGAAAAGCTCTGCAGAACATGAATATTTGACTGTTATTTTAGACAGAGATATCACTGAATATAACTTTATTTGGGTTTTTTTTTTGTTTTTTTTCTTACCTTGAGAAATCAGTCAGGAAAATACAGAGCTCAAACTTAAGAAAAAGCCTTCAGCTTTTTTTCTTTCATTGGATTCCAGAAAATAGATTACAATGTTTAAAATGAATAACCATAATATTTGGAGTAATCATCTATGTCTCTTTAAAAAGTTCCATATACCAGTCAAACTCTGCAAACAGCATGTACAGAAACTCAGGTTTTAATTTCCATGTCTTCAATGAAATGTTGAAGACAACATTTGTGTTCAAGCAGAAACCTCTGTATGGTTTATGTTGATAATTTATCACCAAATCGAGAAACATTCCATTGTATTAATCCTCAGAGAAGACAAATCTTTTCTGTGGAACTGGTTTTACATACAATAATCACAATTATGCTTTGAAAATAATGATGCATCCTCATCACCCATTACAACCTCCTGGCTATTGTGGCTATGAAGGTCTCATAGGTAGTGTGAGATCTGGGCACCCTGCACTGGTGTCCTCAGTGGCAGAGCGATGGGGAGAGGCAGTGTTAGCAGGTGTTTATCCCTCACCTTGCCTGCCGTAGGTCCTTCCAGAATACAGGTGTTCAGCACGAGGTTTTGTGTTTAGGGCTCCACAGCCCTTAGAAGCTGTATATGGACCACAGTTAACCCTGGAGCTTCTGCCTATGAGGGACTGCTTAGTTGTTCCCATGGTTTTCCCCCCATCTTTCTTCTTACATACCTCTGAATGCTTCTGGCTGTGTCCTTTACCCTCATGGGGACCAGCTCATGGTGCCACCAAGCTGAGTTTTGCCTTTTTTCTATTCCTCAGCTGCAGCAAATCACATTTGCCTACAGTGCCAAGCAGCTCTGTAAAGCTGGATACGGGAAGTATAAGCGGTCCTGCTGAACATAGTGGCTATTCCTATGCTGCTTGTTTGGTTGGCTCCAAAGCTGCTGGGTTGTTGTAGCCTGTAAGCATGGCTCAGGTACAGCTGGCTCATGTTTTTGGGAGGCTCCAGATCCCACATGCCCAAACACTTCCCGTTGGATGGTGCATCTTGGACTTGCTGGCCACAAGGCAGTTGCATGACCACGAAGCAAGTGGGAAACTCTGCTGTGCTGACAGCTATTCTGGTATTTGCACGTAGTCCTAATTGATAGGGCTATTCATGTGGGGAAATAAGCATGTTTATCTGCAGAGTCGACATTTTTTTAGGGCACTGAGGAGACAGACAATAAGAGAGTAACAGAAAGGAGAGCCAGAGTTGTGTTGCAACAGTATTGCTGGATTCTAGTGTTGCATTGTATGGGGCTTGAATTTGGTCTTTGCCTGAAAGGAAGCCCAGTGGACTGCAGTAGCTGGTATTTCTTAGTGGTGCGATTTCTTCTGAACTACAATTTGCACCGCCTCAGAATGGGGAGACATAAAATAAGGCTTTGTGTGCACTTAGCAATTAAAAATTCCTGTGCAAGTTACTGTGGGGTTGTTTTGAACCTAGACAATTGTCTTATGCCTGAGTTCCTCCTTCAACATTAATTGGATGTTTTCCACTTGTTGCTAATACAGTTTATGCCTTTTAAATGGATAAATACATTCAGTAAGAAAGTTGGGAATAATTTGTGTTACAAGACATTTAACTGTTGTTTCTGTCTTTGTTATAGTCCGCTGATGATAATTACGCAGAAGATCACAACACTTGCATGCCAGTTACATGATGGTAAGAAAAGGAATCTCTTCCCATGGCCTGGAGACAGCCTTTTTATTCCAGCGCGATCTATGGTTGATTACGGAGTAGATTAATGTAGTTCAGCAAGTTGCTCTGAATAAAGGAAAAAGCTTTGTGGAGGGAAGTGAGAAACTTCAAGTTTTGATCAGTTCTCTAGGATCAAACTGTCTTTGCAGTAACAAAGACAACTGTTTTCCGCTTTGGGAACTCTGCTTCCGTGGTCCCCAGTTCGCATGTTAGCTAGCACCTGCATCCGCTGTTTGGATGCTGCAGTGCATTCCCATTAAGCTTGCTGAAGCTGTTCCTGAGTCTCAAAAATCAAGAGCTGTATTTGATACATTGGTTCAGCCATTAATGTCAATGTAGCAAAAAATATCCTATCCCTGATACATTCAGCAATAAGGTACTCCATGAGTTGTGAGAGGTGGAATTCGTCAGCTTTTCCCCAGTGCAGGGAGAAGCACAGTTGCAAGCAAAATAACATTGTCTCCAGTCTTGTGCTGTGCTGTGACAAAGAGCGTTATTATTTCCCAGTGAATGCCTGTGTCTAGTACAGTGCAAAGGCTGGAAATGTCAGTTGTCATCAGTACCGTTATTGCTCCTGTCTCCTGATGTTGCAGTGTGAACTTCTAGTGGTCTGAGGCCCATTGCATTATGAGCTGCGGGTCACTAAATAAGCAGCCTGCTATATAAGAGTTCTTATGGTCTAGGATTTAGGCGCTGGCCGCACCGCAGACTGCAGGGTCTGGCGTTGTTCGCAAGCCAGGTTTGCACAAGTGGGTCTCATGCTTTTAGCTGGCTATAACAGGTGCAGCTTGAAGCTCTGTGTGGGCTAATCGACCTTGTCGTTGACAGTCACGTTGCTGGGACCTCTCTGCTTCTGGTATTCGAGCCAGCCAGCTCAGGTACCGCTGCATGCCACAGCGGTGTGCAGCCTAGATGCACACCTAGAATGTTGAAGGTAAACGAACAGGCGGAAAGGACGAGGTAACAGCAGAGGCAGGAGCATTTTAAGCACAGCAGGAATCCTGCAGATTAACGATGGTGGAAAAGGCTCATTTTGTTGTGCACATCCCTATATGGAGCAGTTGATCAAATGATGATCAAGCTTGCAGTTCAAGCGTCAGTGACAAATTTCTATTTGTAAAAATTTAACGCAGCTGCCCATAAATGGAAACAGACAAACAAAATACCCAGCCCTTTAAGTAATTAAGTGCTGAACCGTTTCCCTGGAACTCCGGCCTCCCAGTATTTACAAACTGAAATAGTGGAGTGAGAATGGAAATACGCAGTTTATCAGCCGCCTTTTTAGAAAATGGATCTTGTGTGTGTGTATTGGTAATTATGGCCAGTAGGTTTAGAACAGTAGTGTTAATTGATGCTAAGCCCCTAATCATATATATATGCATGCTCAGCATCAAGTGCTGTGACTCATCCTGCGGTGACTTGTTCTGCTGAAGCCAGTGGGATTCCTCAGAGTATGTGCAGCTAGAGCTTCAAAGTGAAGGTTTTGAGGTATTTGCTATGAGCCACATCTGTTTATGCGCTGGCCGTCGTACAGGATTTTTCCAGAGTTTTCCTGGGACAGCAAGTTGGTGCTCTACCTCTGGCCCCAAAGGTCTCATGCACTCAACAGGAGGCTGCCCTTCTAGCCTGGACCGTGTACAATTCCAGATTGTTACTGATGTATGTGTTTAGGCTTGCTCCAGCAGCAGGCAGCCAGGCTGCTTGTTCACACCAGTGGAGCTTCTGTTTCCTGAGACCCCATTTCTCTTCCACTGCCCACTCCTCCTGCTGTGAAATGCTCCATTTCTCACCAAGGAGCCAGCAGGAGGCTTGTGCTTAAATGAGCCAGCGGCTTCTGGGAACAGAGGTTCTTCCAGCCCAGGACTGTTAGTAGTGGCTGCTGGGGGTCACTGCCAGTTGCTGGCATTGCGAGTTGCGTTGTGTGTGTGGGAATGCTATGGCTGCTCTTCCTGAAAGTGTAGCAAGGGTGAGAAAGGGGGAATGAGGTAAGGAACTGGGTAGAGAGGTAGGGCAGAAGATGAATATACTTGACCTAAAAGTTAAGAATTGAGCTGTATTGCAACCGCCTGTGACAAAGGAGTCTTGAAGCTTATGGCTTTAGAAAGTTATCTGTGGGATGCAAACATAAGGCTTTGGGGATAGCTCTCACTGTTTGGCTCTCAGAAAGATCTAATGTGACTTCTCTTTCTCTCTAGGAATAGGGCGACAAGCTGAGGAACTCACTGCTGAGCAAAATCGGCTTGCTGTAAAGTAAGAATTTAATTCCCCTACTGATTTGTGTTTAATTTTATCCAAAGAAGTTTAGAGTTTGAGTTTGAATTTTTTTTTTTTTCCTTCACAATGCTAGGGTCAACTTAGCGGCCTGGCCATAAAAATGTTCCCTGCTTCTTTCCAGTCCATGATAAGCCAAAAGTTCTACCTGCATTTTCTATTTGGTTGAACAGTTTTGTTTTTAGTGATGCTGCTGCCAGTGCCCTCCTTATACAAACATATCTTCTCTGCTATATTCCCTATTTCTTCAATCTAGGACTTCTGCCTTTATCACCCTGTGCTTGTCAGTAAAGCACTAAAGTACTCGGCAACAAATCATTGACTTAAATATATATTCCACATGCAACAAAACTAGTCTTTGCTGAATCAACTCTTTTATATTCAGGCTAAGACTGTACTACATGGTCTTTTTGGCTGTTGTCTTCATCCTATCTGTGATATGTTATTTTTCCAAGTAGAATACTCCTTCTCTGTCAGCAAACCACTGCAAAGTAAAAATCCATTTTGGTTTGACTCTGACACTTGAAGTACTGCTTTTCTTTGCCATAGTTTTTGGATGCTGATTTTTTCTATCTCCCTCCACAATGTTAATGCTCCTAGTCTTTCATCTTATGTGACTAGTCTTCTCATTTTTCAGAGGGAGACAGCATGTTGATCATATGTTTGGGCACCTATTTTTTTCTTTTGTCTCTCAATGCAAATGCAGGATGCAGGTGAATTCTTTTTTTTTTTTTTTTTTTTTTGGAAGAATTAGTATTACAGAATTAGTCTTGGAACCGTAACTACTTTTCACCGTGAAGTGTTTGTTTAAGGCCAAGGAAATTATTTACTTTATTTCCAAGGCAGAAGATTCAGCAATGAGAAAATCTGCCTATGAGCTTCTAAAAGTAAGAAGGGAGTAATTTCTTGAAAAGCAAGTGTCCTGTAGGGAGACTTACATAACTTGCTGTGACCCATAGCTTTGTGTCTATTTTTAAAGCTCACAGCATAACGTTTAACTGCGCTGGGCCCCTGTGACCATATGATTAATTCTAGTCAAATTCTCACCAAACAGGCTTTTTTCTTTTTTTCCCCATGTACAGTAGATGTACTCATAATAGAAAAGTACATGCCAATAGCTCAAGTGTCGGTGGCAGACAAGTCATAACTGAAGAGTTTTAAATCCCCTTTGGTAACACAGCCTTTTGTCTTCTCTCCTGTTCTTGGTCTGTTTTTGTTTCTCACTCATCCTCTGTACATTCCTTCGTGCATTGCTCATGTCTCCCCACCCACCCTTGTGCAGAATCTAAGCTGAAACTAACAACTTTATTTTTAATCTTACTGTAGTGCTCAGAAGCCCAAATCACAGACCTGATTTTGCAGAACTGAAAGATAAGCCTTACCCCAAATTGTTTGCTGCTTCTTTCTGTGAAATGATTTCACCAGAGAACATATCATTCAGGCGCTAACATCTACAATAACTAGCAGGGTGAATGCAGAAAATCCTGGCTAAGCTAACTGTTTATTCAAAGTAATTCCACTTCAGAGTAAAAGTAGGCAACAGCAAATGTTTAACTGTTGCTTAGTTTTTCTGCTAGAAATCTATGTTTTGGTCTGAAAGAATTTTAAGTGGGTTTTGGTTTATACATGTCCAGCTGTGTCTTGGACAGGGAAGTCTTGAAACACTGTGCCCTAGTTTCTGTTCTCATCTGGGGACTCCTTGTTTACTTGGACGTCGACTGCTAGCACATTTGTGGAGAGCACTGTGTATCTCAGTGCAGAATTTGGATGTTGGTGTTTTCTGCCACATAAATAAAGCAAGCCCAACAATTTACAAGGTACAGTAGCGGTGAGAGGCCTGTGCATCTTTCTCTTCCATCCTACTGATCCGTAGCAAGGGCAGTGGATCTTCTTCATTTTATGTCTAATGTAACCCCCACCAAGGAACTTGTGGGATCTGCTCTTGCAAAATGGAAATAATGAACACGATGGGACTCTCTTTGACTTTCATCTTCAGCTGTCTTTTGATGTATGTGTTTTTTTCCCCTTAGTTCCTTTTCCTGTTCGTGATGCAATACAAGCAATTACTTCCTTTATTTGCACAGCAGGACAGAGTGCCTCTTCATTCTCTTCCTCTATGTATCACATCACACTTCCCATTTTTCAGAAGGCTGAACTGAAGGGTGGGTGAGAGCTGCTCTCAGGCCTGAGAGTCCTGGTCTTAAATGCTCCCTGCCCTGTGGTTTGCTTAGCAAGGCAAGGTACTGCGTTGCACTGCTTGGTGAGACCAGGGTTACCCAGCTTGTGGTCAACCAGACATTACTGGTCCCTGACATACTGGCCAGATGTCCAAAAACAGTTACCAGCTTCTCACTCCTGCTGCTGCTGACCTGTTCAAAACATGCAGGTCAATTTGTCTGAGAGTGGGTATTTAAATTCATGACTGTTTTTTAACTACAATGTTTCTAGTAATAAGATTACAACTTTTCAAACCAGTAGCAGTCCTTCACCTGTAGCTTAAGCACTTCCATGTTACCCTTGTTTTGACTGCCATCTGCCAGGCATCACTGGGATATAAGAGAGGTTGTGCTTCATCTTCTCCAAAACGGATATAGTGAGCTTTCAGCTGTGGGGAGGGTGCTAGGACAGAGTTGGGCACCAAGGCAGGCAGTACAACAAAAACAAAAGCATTCCAGAAAGCCTTTGCTGTGTTTTACCTTCGATTTTTTTGTTTGGTTGTGTGTGGATGATTTTCACAGGACAAGACCTTCTTTACTGGAGTACTTAAGCTATCTCCTCAATTTTATGAGCATCATAGCTGGGCCTTGCAGCAATTACAAGGATTATATAGCCTTCATCGAAGGGAGGCATGTGCACATGAAACTGTTAGAAGTGAACTGGAAGCAGAAGGGTTATGACAGACTTCCTGATCCTTCTCCAACTGTAAGTTTTAAAATGACAAAGATTTATTGCAAAGGGCAGGAGAGTACAGCTTTGTACATGATTCTCATAATTAAAAACTAAGAAGAAAAAACATTTTTTATTATCTTCCCAGTAAATGTTACAGTGTTTTTTTCCTGTGAAGAGGATGCTGTTTTTATCACAGGGTCAGGGGTGAAGGGGCTAGTTTCTTCCTCTTGAATTCCCCAAATGCATTTGGCTTGCAAAACGGGTCATTGGTTAATGAGTGTCCTTTGTGCAGCGGTGGGAACTGTCTGCAGGTTCTGACAATGAGGGGTTGCAGTTCAGCTCCAGACAGAGGAGGAAATGTCAGGAAAAAATAAGTCAAATCTCACCCGTAGTGCAGGAGATGTTAGAAGTACATGAATCACAGCTAATCAGAAACTGTAGCTTGTCCAGGTGCTTTGCAAGAGAATCTCACACTTTAAGATGACTTGGTAATTTTTCATATACTATTAACACTAATTTTATTTTAGAACTTTCTAATATTACTTAAAACCTTCTTACAAAATCATCTTCTTGTAAGGCAGGATAACATAGCATGAGAACCAGATTCCTTTCTCTTATCTTAAGGTGACACTTTGTAAGTGTGTGCAGAATGTCTCCTCTGAAGTTGACTATGTGCCTATGCATCTCTGATTCCTGTTGCACATGGTTGTATTTCTACAGACTTCAGTGGCGTTACTTCTGGTCTACGTTAGTCTGAGGTCAGAATAAGGCCACCGTGTTAGATGCAAGTCAGCAGAGAATATTAAAACTTGCATTAAAGACAATTGCACATTAGTTTATTCCAGAATATGGAGAATATATAAAAAGAGTACTTGGGATCAAAAAAATGCATTGTTGTTTCAATAGTGTATTGCACTTTTATTAGTCTTTTGAGAACATGAGTCAATTTTTAGATGGTACCTAAATGCCAGATTTACCTTTTTAATTATGACTGTATCAAGGAGAGTTTGCTCCCGATGCATATTTGAAATCGCCCTTTGAACTACTAACATGGTTGTCAATAATAGTGCCTAGCAAGCTGAAGAGCTGTAACGGGAAACACTGGTGTAGCTGATACCCTATGTCATAGGAAGGTATGCATGCTGTATAAGATGTATGCTTTTTGGACAAGTGATTTTTAGGAAGACCTCTGGATAGTAGATGGACACTAAGACCTACTGTTGCACTGAATACCGATCCTTTTAGCTTCCAGGAGCAATCCAGTCTTTAGTTCCAGGAGATGACAGTACATATAAGGGAAAATCTCTGCTTTCCGTTGTAGGGTTTTGTTTGCTTGTTTTCCTTTCTCATTTTAGGACCTCTACTAACTGATGTAGGAGTCTCTTGTGAAGTTCATCACCAATTTTTGACTTCTAATTGTCCTTTGTACCTTTCTGTAGGTAGTTCAGTAAACCAAATTAAACCAAAACTTTGACTGTGGACTTTTCTTTGTCACCTCTTCTAAATTAATTATTATCAACTTTGTCACTGCTGACTTCATTGGTTCTTGAAGCGCATTGTTTTTGTATGTCATGAGCACTGCCTTTTTTTTTTCCCTTAAGCAAATGTTTCTAATGAATGTTTCATTGTTGTTTGTGCTTTTTAGGGAGCAGTGATGTACAAGCTGTGTATCACACTAGTATCTCTCATTTTATTCTTGACACTTACCAAGAACTTTCCTGTGGCGTATATTATTGATAACGAATTTCTTGATAAAACACCCTTCTTGTCAAGACTTGGTTACTTGTATGTTGTAACACAGGCAGCAAAACCAAAGTATTACTTTGCATGGACATTAGGTAAGTCTGGCTACGTCACTTATTTTTATGGATAACAAGTTCTTAAATGGGGGAGAGGGTCTGAAACACTGGAGGCGTGGGAAATGAATTAATCCCTAGGCCGGTAGCTCATGTGGGATATGTACATGTGCTCCTGTAGGCAGTGGACCCCACTCAAATGGGGAGATGTCAAAAGTTTTGAAAAACATGCATAAAAGCTATTCTAGCTTGCCTGACAACCCCTGCCTCCGGAGCCAAATCTGCTTTCCAGCTTCCTGCCAGTAAAGTCAATGTAACAATTTCCTCTTACTTTAGACTTTGCACCAAGATAATTTTTACAGGAATTCTTGGGGAAAAAAAGTGTGCCACCTCTAAACCTTGATTTTTATGCTTTATTCGTAATTTGCCACTTACATCAGTGGGGTTGGAAGGTTCAAGTTTGTCACACTGGCTCAGCCTCTAAAAGTATGTTACAGTGCAAACAGACCTCTCCCTTCCTTTAGGGATGTCTTTAGCACATGCATCTGTATTAAAGAGCTGTAGTGCTTGTTGAGGTGCTGAAGTTAGGCTTTGCCTCTAAGGACCTGCTACAATGTTAGATTTTAGTGGTCAAGAGAAAGGATTGGAGAACCATGGGGAAGGTGGGGAACAAAGGAGGTGATGGGAAGGACCCAAGAATCTCTGCAAGGAAAAGGAGAAGAGAAGGAAGAAGGCTCATTATAGAGAAGCAAGTTTCTTTTATTGGGAGCCAGCTAGACTGGTGGTCAAAATAAACGTTTTGTATTTTACCTTCTTCCTTTTAGAAGTCACCTTTCCCATCTATGTGTGAGGAGTCAAATCCTTCTAGGCCAGGCTGAAAACTGAGAGGCTGAATTTCCTTGCTGGTATTAAGAAGACTGTGTGTAGGGGAGATCCTGAAAGCCCAGCCAGCAATGCATACACCTGAAACTGAGAAGAGTGTCATTGAGATGGGATGGAAAGAGTTGGGGAAGTTCATTGCAAGGCTGTGATTAAACTGCTGGGAAAAAAACTGACAGATTGAGGGAAGACAGCCAGGACTGGCATGTGTGGGATGGGAAAGGCTTTGGGATAAAGAATTACTCGCTCAGAAACTTATTTTTGTGGGATTCAATGTTAAATTGTTGTGTCCACCTTTTCCAGCATTGTAGTTAACTAGAAGCCCATTATCAAAGAGGTAAACTGAACTTGGATTTGTGGCATGACTAAGCCATAGAGTAGAAATATCTTACAAATGAGGGGGCTCAGGAGAAGCATGCATTGCGTACTGGAGGGTGAGGCCTCTGTTATGCACATTGCAAATCCAGGCAGCAGAACAGCAGACACTTTATTCTTTTGCAGTTTAGCTCCCAGTGGCATGGCCCAGGGCATTACAAAAGTGCCTGCTGAAAGGGCCGATAAGCACTTACTGCCCTCAGAAAAGGACAGGCACACTATTGTGCGAGAGCCGTGCTGCTGAATTCCTCAACATCCATGGAAAGATGGAAAATTCGGCTTCTCGCTGCATTAGCAATAGTCATGGGAACGTGGCTGCAAACCTAACTCAGAGCTGTCGATGAAACCAATCTGGGACTGAACGCCTGCATCCAAGGAGCTGTGAAAGCCAGAGCTGTTCAAGACAGCAGGGAAACCTCTGCTGGGCTTTGCGGAGGTTGGGGTTTTGCGAGCAATTCGAGGGTGGACAATTGTGATTCTTCTGTGCTTCACACCTTGCTCTGCAGACAGCAGCTCAGGAAGCGTGAGGCTGACAGGCCTGTTGTATTATTATGTCCCTGGATTTCTGGTTTGTTGCTTTTGGCAAAGAAACACTAAGCTGTCCCTGCTGCCTTTGGAGGAAGGAGGACCAGCAAATCCAGGAGTGCCCCTGCTCTGAGAGGACAATTACATGCAGCTCCAGTCTCAGAGATTCGGCAGCATCCTATGGGCCAATTTCAGGCAGGATTGTTGTTTGGTTTTTTTTTTTTTTTAACAGGGAGAGAATTGGAAAAACTTGGAGACTCTTCTTTCCATCAGTAAAATCTAGCTCTCTTAGTAAAGTGGAAAATAAAAAGGAAAGTTTCAGGTTAGAGAATGTTGCTCAATTATTTATTTATTGTTAGTCTTGTTGCTTTTAATTAGGTTCTGTCACTGGTTTTGTACATTAGGGCTTCTCCATAAGCTTGTGCCTGTGCTCATAGCATTTACAAAGCAAAATCAATTTTCATTCTTGGGAAAGAAATGCTGGCCTTTTCAAAGCATAACTTAACCAGGCTTGTATTTTGTAAATTGTCTAGAAGGAAGAGCTTTACCTGTATTTTTTTTCTTTCCTTTTTCTTCCAATAATCCTCAATGTTGGTTGTACCTAGTGATCCAGAGGTAATGAATCCCTTCTGCTTTCTTAGTACTCTGAGAGAGGATTTCTGGCAAGGGCGCATTAAAAGCAGAATCTTGAGACCCAGTGATGAGGTGGCTCCCAGGCAAGGCTGAGAGGGGAGGTCGTTGACCGGTGCCCTGGGAAAGAGCACGAGTGCAGCATGTAAAATGCCTACCATTACCCAAGTGGGGTAGTGCAGTTAAGTTTGTGACTGAATTACTCAGTATGTGATTTGTAGAGATGGTGAGGTACCTTAGTGATGCACTGAGCAACAGAATTAACAGAAGGCTTTGTCTGCCCAATTCTGAACGAAAGTCTTAATTAAAACAACCATGTTGGAACCCTTAATAGAAATGGTAAGCATGTCTTTGAGACACTACAGTTTTTCTGAATTCTGGAAAATGCTGTGACATCCAGGTACCCTTTTGAGGAAAATGCTCATTCATTTTACTGAAACTCCTGTATATCTATCTCACATGGATAATAAAGGCAAAATAATAGGACACATTATTTCTATTCATTGTTATTTTATTATTTTATTTCTTCTGCCCAAGGAGTAGCTAGTCTTTCCTCTTGAGGAAATGGCTGTTGTGTTGCCTTTTAGCAATGCCCCTTTGCCAAGAGGAAGCTTTTTGGAAGAGAGGATGCTAATTGCTACAAAGCTGGCTTGAATTTGTGTTTAATGTCATACTGACTTGTAAGAAAACACGGTTCCTCCAGCAGTCTGGTTTGACCTGTTTTGCTTTGACATTGCAGCAGACGCAGTCAACAATGCAGCTGGTTATGGATTCAGTGGAGTTGATGAGAGTGGTACTTTCCGCTGGGACCTGTTGTCCAATTTGAATATCTGGAACATTGAGGTGAGTTAAAGGAGTTGCTACATTGGCATAATTATAGAGAAATGGGCATGAAAATGGGGAGAAGCTTTGCTGGAAAGAAAATAAGTCCGTGCCACCAGGCTGCCCCTCTTTAACATGAAGAGGTTTTGTATTTTATCTGTTGGGCAGATAAAAAACATCTGTCACACAGGCTTTGTCATGCTCTGTATTCAGGTTGCATTTCTAAATAGTTTATAGAGGGCTAATAAATGATTAATCAGATGTTTAATAAATGAGCAGTCAGTTACTGTAGATTGTGGCTGAGTTCAGCAGGGTCAGCAAATTGCTCACAGCTATGATTCTCCACCATCTGTGGTGTATTCTGTTTATTTACTTCTAACAGTCTTCCACTTTTGTAACCCAGTTGAGTTCTCTACCCGGGTGCTGGTAGAGAAAAGAGACTGCCACGAGCAGGCATCGCACAAACACTAGCAAGGACTGGGTCCCTGCACATGCCTGGGGTGCTGCTTGTAAACAGAGGGAAGCAAGAGTCAGAGAGAGAACAGGTACAGACTGAGCAACCTGAGTGGGAACTGGCAGGGCCACATAGCACTTAGATGGCTGCTGTTCTAGAGCTCCATCCAGCAAACCACCCTGTTTCTCAAAATATCTGTCACTCGTTTTTCTTGTGACTGCAACATACTTTTAACGTCCACTAGTCTTTTGCAAGCTATTTATGTTTGTTTCTCTAAGGGAAAAGATGGCCAATGTAATTTGTTTGCCCTGAAGAACATTTTGTGTGTGCCAGTGAAATGTGAAAATGTTTGTCTGAGACTGCTTTGTAAAGGCTTCGTTTCTTTAGAAACAGGAGGAGCTTCCCCCTGAAATTCTGTAGTTACAATTTTAAAAGGGAAAGCAGATGAAAATAAATTAACTGCTTTATTGCTGAATGATCTGTAACTAAATGGATGTACTGCAATAGCTCTTCTCAAAAGCAAAAGAGCCCCTGTAATTCTTCATTGAAAGATGCCAAAACTAGAAGTATCATTATACATTCTCTCTTTCTCAACATCCTTTCTGTCTTTTTTTTTACCTTAATTAATCCTCAGCGTACATCTCTCCTTGAGAGACACAGAATACACAGCCCAGAAATGCTCCATGACGGCAGCACCCCAGATACCACTCTGAGATCTTGAATCAATATCTGATTTGGTTTTGGGGCAGGAGATGATTCCTACTTTGATGGGCTGAGGCAGTTTCTGCTTGAAGGAGGAAAGTGAAGTGCAGGCAATGGTCTTTAGTCAAGACAAATTAAAGAAACAGGAGCCTTTGCTCCTTTCTACCCACTGAACTGCAGGCCCCTCAAAACTTTTTTTCCTTTACTGGTCACAAGGGCAATAGAGATCAGGGTGGAGAAATTATTTCCAGAAGCATAAAACAGAGTGCTCTCCATTGATTTGATCTTGTGAGAAGAAGAGGGGCTACAGAGACCATTACTTCGGGTAAACCTTGAACTGTCACTTTATGCACCAACAACACTTCCGGGAGTTGAAGTTTAAGTGTGATTGTACAGAGCGTTTTCAGCAGGTATAGCCACCTGCATATGTAAAATTGCGTAAGAGTTGGGAACCTGAGTGCTAAATGTGGTGAAGAAATTACCTGATCTGTGGTAAAGGTAAGCACATGGCAGGAGTTGTGAGCGCATTAAAATGTGACAGGGGCTAAAAGCGTGTGGGGGACTTGAAAGCCTTGTCAGCATCCATATTTTGACAGCCAATGACTACTTTCTCTCTTGGTAATGTAACAGGGGAACTTAAAGAAGGCCAAAAGTGGCAATATTAGTTGGAAGAGAAATTATGTTTTTCTTGGCTTCTCTTGGTGCAGTAATGCAATTAAAATGTGGCAGTACAGCATTGGGAATTGCTAATCATTTTAACTCTTTAAACACAGAGGATTAAGTGCTAGCCTTCAGGATTCCGTGTGGAAGTGCAAAAGTATCTGCACATTCCCCTTGGAAAACTTTGCCTTTAATCCACCTCTTCAATGTGGCCTTGCCTTCAGCTGATAAGGGAAAAAATGTGGTGTCACTGAATCATGTCCCTGCTTGGGACGCTCGGGGGCTTCTGTCAGCAGGCAAGGAGCAAGGGGGAGTGGGGAAGGGGAACCACCAGAGGTGAAGTTGACCAGGGTTAGGGGAACTGATGCTGAATGGAGTCCAGCAGTCACCTAAAGCTGGGGGAACTGGTGCTGTGAGGAGGTACAGGTGGTTCTCCCAGGACTCTGGAGTCTACTCTGGTTTCTCAAGCGTGCAGTGGACTGAGAATTGGCCTCTAAATTTAGTCCTAACATTTTTTGCCCCTGTTTTTCAGTCTTCCCCCTTCCTTCTCCAAATAATAATACACTTCTTTTAGTTTTTATAACACTTTCTTTTAACAGCACTCTAGGGAAGTCCAGACTGCGTAACGGGTGGCAAGATATCTCTTCCAAAAATGAAGCTGTTTACAAAGTGAAGGGAAGGCCAAGCATTTAAAACAAAAAAGCTTGTCAGATTTCCCTTAATTTGAAAAATAACCAAACACTGTATTTAATTTTGCAAAACAAAGTGAGATTTTACAGCAAGTGCCAAGTGTTAGCAGTGAGCAATCAGCATATTTAATGTCCCTCCCAAAACATATTAGTGTAACGATGGACTGTGGCACAGTCTTCACAGCAGTTAGCTACTAGAATTAATATTTTCCATGTATCTCCTCTCTAATTTAAAATGCAAGTATTATTTTACAGGTTTCAGTGCTAACATTTAATGTGAACTTCTTTCTTAGACTGCCACAAGTTTTAAAATGTACATTGAAAACTGGAACATTCAGACAGCTGCCTGGCTTAAACGGTAAGAGTAGTGAAACAGTAACATGCCTGTGAGACTCAAAAACTTTAGATGGCTTGGAAAATGCTGACTGGTGAATCTCATAAATGTATAGCCTTTTGTTCTTTCTTTGTTTCCTGTGTCTGTAACAGTTAGTGGAATATAAGGTTATTTGGTGCTGTAAAGTTTTATTCCTGCAAATGTAAATGCCCACATTTTATATATGAGCCGCAGAGTCATAAATGAACCGTTCAGATCTTCCAAAATAAAAAGTAATAGCATTTTGATGGCATCTTTTAGGCTGCTGTTTGCCTCTGTTATTATTGCTGTAGTGTTTCACTTTGCTATGTTATGTTTCCCATGTGTGTTACTACCGGAGGTGAGCCTTGCTGTGTCACTGGGGTCCAGTTCAGCTACATTTGGAGAGAAGTTGAAATCTTCAGAGCCCCAGTGTAGTCTGGTTTGGAGTTACCAGAAGATGCGTGCCAGAGAGTCCCTGTTTAGGATATGGAGAAGAGACTTCATACAGCATTGAGAGGATCTGATTTTAACCTGTGAATATTAAGGCACATATAAATACTAGAATAAGTCCAAATTTTGTAGACTGAACTGTCTCTTGTTACTCGTTACACTTTTTGCCCCGATTAAAGCTCAGCGTACAATCAATGTGGTGTCTGTAATGCAGGCACAGATTTACTGTAGTTATCGTAACTATTTTTTTTGTTAAATATATACATCTTAAAAGTCAATGTCTACTAATTTTCATGATTCAAATGATATTCCGGGTAAAAAGTGCATAATCTTGACTCGTTTCTTTGGAACATAGCATTTCAGTTAAGCTTCAGATAGCCAAATAGACTGGTTGGTGTGTTCTTGAACCGGTATAATTCGCTTGCGTCTTTGGAGTAAGATTTTGGGCTGCTTAGTTAGTTAGCAGGAATTCCCTGCTTTGCAATAGCTTACGGCACGCCCTGTTGTTCCCAGCATCTGCCAGATAACAGTGCCTAAAAATACCTCCCTTCAGTTCACCAGTGAAGGGTGGGGTCACATCTCCTTGTCTTTCAACTTCTCTTGATCTGCCATCAGGGTTTTGAAAGGTAGTGTGTGATTCCAAATAGAGCTATAAAGGTGAATGAAGTCTTGCCTGCCCTTTGCCCCATTATTTATTTAAATGCTATGAGCATCAGGAATATTTGTACAGGCATTCTTTGGACACTTGTTGCATAAAAGCATGCTTCCTCTTTCCCTCTAACTCTCCATCTAAATGAAGGGAGAGTACCTGGTCTATAACAGAGGCAAGATAAAACCATTACGAAAACAGAATAAGACCTTAAAAACAGAGAAGGATTTGAAGTGCAATGTCCATTGTTTCAGTTGTATTCAGCCTCTTCTTGTTTTGTTTTCATTTTTGCAGCGTCTGCTATGACAGAGCTCCCTGGTACCCGACGGCTTTAACATTTATCCTGTCAGCCCTGTGGCATGGTATCTATCCTGGATATTATTTTACGTTTCTCACTGGAATCCTTATCACACTCGCAGCCAGAGCAGTATGTACCTTTCATTGTTCTCTTCTAAGGCCCACGCTAGGTACTATTCCAACTGTCACCTGCAGGGACCACCCTGACCCAGGCAGCTTGTCCCTGCTGTGAGCCCTCTTTCATGTTTTTGCAGGCTTGATGTTCACTGCAACTTTGTTCTGTATTGAGGCTAATTACAAAGTACCCCCAGCAGTTATAACCAGCACCAATTCTGCACGTGCTGCCGTGCTGTCCCTGGCTGTCAGAAGAAACGTTGCTTGTAGTGCCACCGGCTATGTCCATGCAGTCAAATTAGCTTGGGGTTCAAGGTCAAGGAGCCCAGACTTCTTCTAGGTCATGTTGCCTATATGCTGGCGTGTAATTGGCTCTGTGCCCGGTCTTTCACAAGAAGCTGTTATGGGTTGAACATTAGCCCAAACTCAAACTCTTTCATGTGGATGCAGTTGATGCAGTAAACTGGTCTCTGTGTTTATGGGCCTCATCTTGGGTAGAGTCACCAAAGACAGACAGGTTTCATGTCTCACTGTTAAATTTATCACTGCTGATCTTTCAGGCTGAACCAGCCGGTTGTGCAGGGCTGGGAAGCACCACTCTGTCTTTCAGAGTTTGACTATGGAAAAACAACCAGGTCAATTTGAAAGATGAATTAACCACTATGGCTATAGTGGGTTGCTTAACATATGATCTTAACACGTGCTTTGCCTCTTATTTGTGAGGAGTTCACAGATGTGAAGGTAAATCAAAATCTCTAGGGAACAGCACACGCTTGCAGGTATAAACACATACTTGTTCATTTCAAGTAAATTTGTTTCACTGTTGGTAAACAATAATAAGTCAACACCAGGAGGGAGGAAGATCAAATCATAACAACTCCCCTGATAGTGTCCCAGGTACACAGCATGAGAGTCTGCTCCTGTGATTGACAGAGGAGATTGGGGGACATTTCTCTGTTTGCCACTGGTTGACTGTGGGATCTTGGATATGTCAGTCAATACACTTTCGTCTTCCTGCCCTCAGTGCTTTCTAACTGGTGTATAAACGTTTCTGTAATACTAATGCTGATGATAAGTGGAGAGTCATACACTACAATGCGTCCACATAACTGCCTAAGAAATGAATTTATATAATTTTCTGTTTACTTTTCCCTGACCTGCAGATAAGAAGCAATTGCAGACATTACTTCCTCTCGTCAGTGCCTCTCAAGATGGCCTACGACGTTGTTACCTGGGTTGCCACTCAACTGGCTGTGTGCTATACTGTTGCACCATTTGTTATGCTGGCTGTTGAGCCCACAATTAAGTTCTACAAGTAAGTTCTCTCCTCTTGACTGTTATTCTCCAGACCGGCACAGGCTTTTGTTAAATAACCCAAACCACACTGAAAGGCAGTTGGCATTTCAACAAATTTGAAAGGAGTTCAAACAGGATGCTTAATAACGTGTAAGGGGTGATTTTTGCACTCCTGTAACTTAATGAGATAATAATAATGCCAAGACAGAGCACTTCACTTGTACTTCTCAGTCTTTCTGTGTCCTTATGTGACTTTTCACATACTCAGTTTCCTTTTTCAAAACAGTTGAGTCTCAACCATTAACAGTAGCCAAGGCTGGAGAGGTTAAGAATAACGTGAGTTAGCAGTAGGAAGCACTCGATGAGAAGAGACCAGCTTTCCAGCTGCCAAATGTGTAGAACAGGAGATGTGATCGGTCAGCAGGAGATAAGGAGGATGCCTGGCAGGGGGTTACTTCTTGAAATGTGTATGCTTTTCTTTTTGAATGCTTCCATAGGAAGTGAGAGCTTCCCTAGGTTCCTTAAAAATAAGAAAACACTGGTGTTGCAGAGTATATTGAATATACTCTAATAAAAATAATTTGAAATAGAGAAAATGACAAAATAATTTGAAAAGGGAGACTGGACTACCTTATGTTACTTTTCTTTCATTCTACAGTAAACTGTCAACATAGAGAAACAGGTTTTGGTTAAGACGACAGACAATTCCCTCCTCTAACATAAAAGACATAAAACTGATAGTCAAGATAGCTGCTGTCAGTAAGCCTGTTTGAAGGGAGTTGAATTTTGACATTTTCTATTCCTGTTTCTTTTATTATTCCTGCTGAAACATTTATTTCAACACAGAAAACTTACCATATAAAAATTACTCTGAATCTTTCATAGTTTCATTCCTTAATATTTTTTGCCCTAGTGACTTTGAACATAGTTAACATTTAAACTTAGAGACCGTTAAGCAAGAAAATTGTAGGTCTTTGGATCAGGGCATGAATTTTTGGAGCACCGAACACCTAGCAGTGGTCTTAAGCACCTTACAGGGATATTAACAACTATGGTAAGAAGCATAAATGTGACCAGAGAAAGGTGCATCTCTGTGGTTAAGAGCTGGACCATACTGCGCCCAAACATCGTCCTTCCCAAGCTGCCAGAGCCTCATGTAATTGGTTTAAGTACTTTTTGTTCCTGTTTGAATTTGTGTATACCAAATTATTTGAAATATAAATATTTTATATTTAATAAGATATCAAATAAAGATACCTCTGAGTAGTTGCCTTCAAAAACATAATCCTTCTGTAAACATGATTACCTGACCTTCCCCAGTTAAAAGTCAAGTGTTTTGATTTATTTCTGATCTCAACACTTGGAATTATTTTTTTTTTCTGTCACTTTTTAAAATTAAAAAAAAACCTTGTACAATTTTTATGTCCTAAGCATGAAAGATGTTTTTTCAGAATGTGGCCATGTATACGCTTAACATTAGAGAGATTAATAAGTCTGGGGTTGGATTACGTGGGTTTATCTGAGCTGTCAGACTTTGGATTCTGGAGTTTGCTGATTGATTCCTTGCCTCATTAACATCCACAGCAACATTTTCATCGATGCCAGCAGATACCACATGCATAGGCTGTGTGAAATTCAAGGGTGTATTTTTGTGCTGTCTAGGTCAGGTTCCTACCTTCTGCATTCATCCTTTAGCACTAAATTCTTCGTGGACTTATTGAGGTTGCACAATTCATGTTATTACCAACAAAAGTATAAAATTCTCTTTCTGCTTTTGTTCCCAGGTCTATGTATTTTCACATGCACATTCTAAGCATCCTGGTGTTGCTCGTGTTGCCGATACGATCTCAAGCCCACTCCATAAGAAAGCCTCAGAATCAGGCCATGCTGAACTCTGTTAAAAGCAAAGACAAATGATGCCTCCAAAGAAAATTGCTGATATTGGGAAATCAAACTGTCACGTTGGAAACAAAGAAAGAAGAAGAACGGGTGTCATGAGGGTTGAAGTACAAGACAAACGGCATTTCTATTGGTTATTTTAAAATCTTACTGGACAGGGCAGAAAAGAGCCTGAGTGACTGTATTTGAAATTATTCCAGTTAACAGAGATTTTACAGGCAATGTTTACAGGCTCATGGGGCATTTTGATTTTTTAATAAATATTTTTATGAAGTGTTTTTATATATTTAAACTTTTTCACACAGAGGGGCATTTTTGCTCTTTTACAGAAGTGTACAACTATTAATCAGTAAATAATCCTGTGATGAGGGACAGGAAGCAGCTAGTAAAGAGTTAGACCGGCTGCCTGATAGCCTGGCGCTGCGGGCAGCTGGCAGGGGAAGCTTTTCATCTCTTGGCTGTGGAGGGAGATGCTGCAAGTAGAAAACTACGGACATAGAGTTGATCAAGATGCTGGCGCTGACTTCTGCCACGGCAGGGAGAAGAGGAAGCAGGGCTTTCCCCGGCAGTCCCCAGAGCAGGGACTGCAGCCTAAACCTCAGCAGCAAAGGTATTTCACATCCTTCAACGTGATACCTGCTGGTAATGAGGGCAAGACAAGTCCCTTGGGAATTGATGTCTGTCAGCACAGGCGACTGGCCAAGTCAAAATCTAAAGCCAAGTAAAAGCGAAAGGAAAGTGGGGGGTGCGCAGGGAAGCCAACCTAGAGTAAAAGAAGGGACATACACCCTGTGATCTGTAGAGTTGTGCTTCTCTAATGACGCAGCTGATGCTCATTGCTACATCAGCGTTACTCTGCAGTTTTAGCCTGATGCAGCACTTCCATTTTGGTATCTAAACAACTGAGGGCCCATGCAGGTTTAGCGTCTTAAAGCTCACAGATATGGGTTAAGTATGAAAAAGGTTTGTAATGGATGAGACTGTTCTACTCAAAAACGTCCCATCTTACAGAGGGGTTACTTTCCGGCAGGATAACACTAATATGAAACCTAAACGGTAATTATCATAGTCACAATAAATCATTCTCTACAAAATAATTGTGATGTGGTATGATCATCACAAGAGTCAAGACTGAGTGCTTGTATGATCTTGTCATGTGACTTGGCCTGTTGATGCAAGTTTCCCTGCCTGTAGTCCTTGGCTTACAGGGATGTTTTGAGGCTTAATTTCTAAGAGCTTGTGCACTGAGATAACTTTTTGCAGAATGCTGTGTCAGGTTTTTTAATTTCATTTTTTCTAAATCCACTTACCTACCCCAATAAAACAGGCTCCTACAACACATCAAAACCAACTAAAACATTTTTTTAAATGACTGTTTTCCAGGAATGTTTTTACCAGGATTTTGTAGAAGCGATTCCTTTGTTAAAGTGCTGGTATTTCTTTAAGATTGTTTAACTGATGTGTGATTGGGCAAAGAATCTGCTGTTTACTGCATCCTGATTTTTGTGTCAGATTAAAATTTTGCAGAATCCTAACGTTTTGGGAAGAAACAAATAGGTGAAACCAAAACAAGTTCCCCAAAAAGTTTGGTGTTTTTTCTTTTCTCTGGTGGGAAGTTTTGGTCCTGTGACCACCTCATGATTTAGAGTGTAGTTCATGGAAGACTTTATTTGGTAATTTATTTTGAAGGTGAGATGGGATTAAAAGGTTGATCAGAATAAACAAAATGCTTTGTGTCACCGCCTGGCATTATTAATTACAAACGTCTAATGTGAAAATGAGTGAGTGGGTGTGAGATCCCTCACATTTGTGAGGAGAGGTGTTCAGGTCTGCCGGATTTTACAGAGCAGCTGGGCTTTATATCCTACTCCTGCTGGAATGGAGACGAGATGACCCCCGTGCGTTTTTGTGGCAGCTTTGTCCTTAATGTGACCAGTCCTTATTTGTGCTCATGTGTGTGTTCTCCTTGTGGCACCAGCCTCAGCTGCATCTGGGACATCTAAGGTTTCCCTTGAGATCTGGCTGGTTTCTTGTGGGAGAGAACCAGGGCACGTCCCCAGGGAGGACATGGGCTTGGGCGCTGCTGGCTGTGGCGTCCTGTGGGCTGAAGCCAGCCTGCATTTACCTCCCAGAAACATAAAATCCAGGCTTTGGCAAGCCTGCAGAAGACAAATGTTTCCAGCAGGTTGGCTTTACGGAATCATAGAATCATTAAGGTTGGAAAAGACCTTTAAGATCATCAAGTCCAACCACTGACCCAACACCACCATGCCCCCTAAACCATGTCCCGAAGTGCCATGTCTGCATGTTTTTTGAACACATCCAGTGATGGTGACTCCACCACCTCCCTGGGCAGCCAATTCCAGTGCCTGACCACCCTGTCGGTGAAGAAATTTTTCCTAATATCCAATCTAAACTTCCCCTGGTGCAACTTGAGGCCATTTCCTCTCGTCCTATCACTAGTTACTTGGGAAAGGAGACCAACACCCACCTCACCACAACCCCCTTTCAGGTAGTTGTAGAGCGCGATCAGGTCTCCCCTCAGCCTCCTCTTCTCCAGACTGAACAATCCCAGTTCCCAGTTCCTCTCGTCCAGTTACCTGCACGATCACTTCCCTGCTCCTGCTGGCCACACTATTGCTGATACAGGCCAAGACGCTGTTGGTCTTGGCCATTAGCACCTGCTTTGGAAAATTGAGGCCATTTCCTCTCGTCCTATCACTAGTTACTTGGGAGAAGAGACCAACACCCTCATCGCCACAACCCCCTTTCAGATAGTTGTAGAGAGCGATAAGGTCTCCCCTCAGCCTCCTCTTCTCCAGACTAAACAACTCCAGTTCCCTCAGCCGCTCCTCATAAGACTTGTGCTCCAGACCCCTCACCATCTTCGTTGCCCTTCTCTGGACACGCTCCAGCACCTCAACATCCTTCTTGTAGTGAGGGGCCCAAAACTGAACACAGGATTCAAGGTGCGGCCTCACCAGTGCTGAGTACAGGGGCACAATCACTTCCCTACTCCTGCTGGCCACACTATTGCTGATACAGAATTAGTCTTATAGCTGTGGGGAAAAAAAAGGAAATCATCTAAAAGCTTTGCTGTACTGCATTTCTGTGGCCTAGGCAGCTTCCCTAGCTGGACATGGCAGTCCTGCAAAGCTAACACAGAGTGGATTTAAATGGCTGTAAAATATTCCTTTGAAAAAAGGCTGTTAGCTTTGGTACTACCTTTCTCAATCCATTGTACTGAATCTTCCTCTCCTTTTCTTCTGCTTGGGAGCAGAAAATTTGGTTTTATAGAAAGACTGCAAACAACCACTACTATTCAGAGGAGACTCGTGCTTGTAGTGTGCTACTACAAGCTGTATATACTCCTGTGCTCCTACTTTGCACAGGAGTATATAACTCTAACAGCCAATGTAGAAATTCAGGTTATAAAATGTGATGTCAGGAACTTGAGCACTGGCCTTGCATTACTTGGTCTCTACTTGGAATACTGTCATTTCAGGGTGTGCTTCAGTGATTAAAATACATGATTGTGATTGCCAACATGTTATTAGTTTCTAATCCCACTCTGGGTTCCTTGTGCTGCAGAAAGCTGAGGGGCTCTCTAGAGAGGGATTCTGAAGACAAAACCAATCTTCACGGTTTGTAAGAGAGAAATAAGGGACTATCAGACAGAAATGAAAAAGGTAGATTGTACTGAATTGACAAAGGTTGTATTTTAAATATAGGAATACCAAAAAGACACCGGCACCCCCTTGGACTGAAGGCAGATTCTAGCTGCTATTTTTCAGCTCATTTGTCTGCATTAGAACTAAACCAGCAGTTGAGACGCACTTAGGAGAGAGGTCTGTGTGAAGAGTAAAACTTAATTTCAGCTTAAGTATGGGTCTGGTATTTAAAGAAGCAACAGATCAGCAATTTCCTCAGTGGACTGGAAGCACAAAGTACTTTCTTTTACTGTCCTGTAAGCCGTCCCCCTCCTGGAGTACATTCCTGCATGTCCCCTTGGAGCATGCCAAGCAATGGAGGCAGCACAGAAGTGGGATACAAGGTGGGCAGATATTTTTCCTCCCTTTTTGGCTGCTCTGTTCTGCATGCATACGTTGCAGATAGTTGGGATTTTTGCATCACTTAAAATGAGGTAGGCGGGCAAGAAAGCCGTGGATTTTCGCTCTATTGGTAGGTGTTTGCATAAACCTGCACTTGCCTCTCTGCACATGTAAAAGCAGGCTCAGCAAACTAGATGTGGATCCTGTCTTAGACATACAGGTTGAAATCCTGACATCCAAGGAAGTCTAGCGGTAAAATTCCTATCAATCAGTGAGGTCAGCATCTCTGGTGTTTAAAGCCTTTATCTCCTTATCCCTGAACTGGGGACATGATAAAAATATTCTACTGGCTGCAGTAGTAAAGGGACTGAATGCAAACTTGTCTTTGACATTTAAGAGTGTGTTACAAGGAATGCCTGTGGTCCACATGTTGTGGACAGAGGAAGAGCATGTGTCTCTTCATCCTTGCTGGAGAGAAAGTGACATGCATGGTTGCATACTGAAATATCAAATGTCCTTTGAGGTACCATTCTCTTCCCTTACGTCACTGAACTAATGTACTTCAGCTCTCAGGGGCTAGAGACATTCCACTGCGACACAAAGCGAGAAGCCTCGCCTGACATCTCGGCGCGAGTACGAATGCACAGTGTGCGCTTTGAAAACGTATTCTTTTGTGCGGCGTCAGCCTGCCGCTCCCTTTCTTCTTAAGAGATGGCAGTAATAACATGCCTGAAGCATTCGGATTTGCTCGGGGTGGAAACCGCAGCCTTCCGAGCGCTGGTGTGACATCAAACGGCAACGCGTTTGCTGGGTTGCGCTTACGCGTAGTGCCCTCTGTGGGAGAGTGGGCCGCGGCGAGCGCTCGGAGGAGATTGAGGTGGGCTGAGTGGGGGACGCGGCAGAGGCGAAGGTTTTTGCAGCCGCGCTAACGGCAGGACAGCTGGTGGTTTTTGCACGTGCGGTGACAAAGGTGCTTTGCTTTGGGGCAGGAGATTGAAGACCTAGGTAGATTGGAAAAAAATATTATTACAGGAGGAAATGCTGCCTTGTTGGTAGAAAAGATGGTGTTCCTATGCCTTAAGAACTTGGGGTACGCTTTTGTTCAGCTGACTCAAACATGGCCCGTGGAAGGGAACCACAGGGTGGGGGAAAATGAGTTCTGAGAAGAAGTTCTGAAGACTGCCCTTGGGACCCCATTTTTTTATTGTCCATTCATAGAGCAGCTCTGAAAGCGAGACCTCGGGCTTGTCTGGAGGCTTTTCTGCAGCAGCGCGGTCCCCTGCACGCCCGGATGTTGGCACAAATGGCAGGCTGCGGATCCGGGAGCGTGCCGTGCTCCCAGTCGGTTTTCCCGATCCCTCTGTCAGATGCTGGCAGGTAACTACCATGCCCAGCGGTGCTGGGAAAAGGGTTTGGAGCGTACTGAGGCCGAACCAGTCAGGGTGGGACAGGGAAATGCTGCCAGGGCCCAGACATGCTAAGTGACCCGTGCCTTGTCCAGGCATGGAAACTGGTACCCCTTCGGATGGTGACGTTGTCACTATGCTGAGACGCAGGGTTTTCTCTTTGTTCAGATTTATTCTTGCCTTGATGGCTTCTGCATTAGTGCACTTCAGTTTTTCAGCTTTATTTGTTTTATTTGTCTTTGAGAAAGGTGGTGTTATGTGACTCTTTTATATCTGATCAGGGAGATGATACACAACTAAAGGCAACCTCGAAAGATGTGGTGAGTAATATGATAGATAACATTAATTGATTTGCTATTAATTTGTATCAATTACTATAAATTGATTTACTATTACTATTACAATTATTACTATTACTATTACTATTACTATTACTATTAATTGATTTACCTGTCTGTGACTCTGATGTGGGGTTTTTGCCTGAGTGCTCTTAAATGGCACCTTCCAGTGCGCAGTGGATGGTGCAGGTTCCCCCTGGAGGTGTCTCGGGAAGCAGCTCGGACAAAAAAAGAGCCCATTTCTGACACCCACAGGCCCCCCCGGCCGGCCTGGTCCACGGCGCCTCAGGACAGCCGGGTGCGGGGCTGCCGGGCAGCTTCGGGGTAGTTTGGGGTAGCGTGTGCTTCCTCCTTCTCCCACCCTGTGAACACGCCGGCGATCCACGGCGTGCGTGCGTGCGAGAGGCCGCTTGCAACTGCGTCCCTCGGCGTGCGAACCCGGGTGGGGGGTCCCCCGGGTACGTGAACAAAAGAGACGATCGTCGCACAAATCGTGAGCAGAAAGACAGATGGCTTTGGGCAGCAGGCAGGAGAGACAACGGCGCAGGTGGGGACCGTGGGTACGGCGAGCTTGTGACAAGGGACGGCGAGCCGGCAGCTTGTGCCACGAGCAGGAGCAGAAGGCGGGTTTCCGAAGTGCCAGCCGCCGGCTTCACGTGCCTGCCGCCGGAGACAGGGGCAAGGTTTGCCCGCTGCTTTTGGAGGAGGCCCCTCCAAAAAGTTTTTCTTTGGAGGAGTACCCTCCCCGTGCTTCCCCTTGCCCCAAAGAAATCAAGAGATGCTCTGAAAAGACGAAATGTCATCAAGAATCTTGAGCGTCTTTATATTCACCTTCTGATCTCGGCGCCGTTGAAGCCCACGCGTTCGAGCTGTTCCCAGCCGCCAAGGCCGGCACGGCTTTCAGAAATGGTGGCTGTCAATAAGGCCGTTTCCACGCTGCGCCCAGTCCCCCGATGTGTTTCGTAGCCACGACGGGCACGGGAGCTCTCCTCTCCCCTCGCTCCTTCCTGCCCCAGGTCTCGGCTGGCCGGAGGGGCAGCGGCAGAAGCTGCCCGGAGGGTGGGAAGCGGCATTATCGGCGGCTTTCGCAGCGCTGGCTTCTGCGGGGCGGTTTTGTTTGCAGCCAGCCGCGTGGCCCCGGCGGCGTGCTGCTGGCCGGCCTCCATCAGACTCCTTGACTGATGGCCAGTTTAATGAGCCTATGTACAGAGGGTCATTCAACATGGCAATTATACCTATAAATCTATTTGCAGCGGGGCTCGAATAACCTTTTGCACACAGTTCTTCATAAAATGACTGTCTGATTAATTAACATTAATTTATCCGCTGTATGGAACCAGATGCAGTCTGTATGAAAGCCGCTGCTCTGATGTGCGGGCACTGTGTGAACTGGGAGGATTTGGGGATGGGAATGGCTCTGATGTTTTTTAAAGCCTCTCTTTTAAATGTTTTTTTCCTCCTCTTTCTTCCTCTCTCCCTCTCTCTCTGGTCCCAGTTGATTAACATTCCAGGGCAGCATCGTATAACAGGGGGCAAAATTCAATTAATTGAATATGAAATATTTATAACCCTACTCTATGTGTCTATCAGAGAAGGGTCCTTAATAGATCTTCTCATTAGCATGGACTGGTGACTCACTTCTCTGCTTTCACAGTCATTTGGAATTAAAATCCAATTAATCTAATGTCCCTGTGAATATTATTAAACTATTTGAAAAACTGCATGGTAGAGATATGAGGCAGGGGGTGAGGGGCTAACAGAAGAAGAGGGAATATGTCTTGAGTTCATGAAGATCCATTTCTTCTCTGTTAAACATGTAGTCTGGAAAGACTAATTCCCTGTTTTCTGGAAAGTGGATAGCTAATTCTTAGTATCAAAAGCTTGAGAGTGGAAAAATAACTTGCTTCCTACAAGCAGAACTGTGTCATCTTTGAACAGGCAAGGAATGCCCTTACCTCCTCCCATCTTTCAGGTTGCTCCTACTTCTTGGCTGCTAATGTTAGCTTGAAGTGGAGGACAGATTCACACAAGGTGTTTAGGAGCCATGAGATAGTTCTGGGGCTCGTCCCCAGCTCTCCAGCACCATTCAGCTGCCCTAGGCTGCTGGGCTGGGTCTGTGGCCAGAGACCCCTCTGCCCACCCTGGGGACCGGGAGGGCACCGCGTGTCCCGCCTGGCCCCGGCAGGGAATTTCCCTTCCCATGGGAAGGGGAGCGTGGGCAGAGGCGGGGTGAGACCATACCTTCCCGGAGCGAAAACAGCCAGGGCACGTAGATCCCAGGCCGGGGAGCACTCCTGAGCTAGACGTAGCCTAGAGGACTATTTAATTGTTAAATATCTCTGTCTCTTCCGTGGATAGGGCGCTGACCTGAAACTCGGCAAGGAGGGATCTTAACCATGAATTTCACATGCGAACTTTGAGCAGGAGGCAAGTTTCTAAATTGAATATTCCCCTAATGGGAATGACTTGAGGACAAAATCCTTTAATGACTCAAAGGAATTCAGAGACTGCTGCAAGAGCGTGTAAGTCAGGAGATAAATATTTCTGAGCTGGAAGAATATTCTGGATATTCAGATACAAAATGTTCCTCTTCTATTTTAAAAACAATAAATTAAAAAAACTATCCATAAAGTTTGCTCTGGTGTTGTTTATTTTCTTTTTGTTTTAGGTGGAAGTAGCCTATTTGTTTGAACGCTGCCCCCCCGCCCCCCTTTTTTTTTTCTCTATTAGAACCTTAGTCCAACCATTAGTCACAGAACATAAATACACATTAAGATACAACTGGTATACATCCCAATGTCTTTATGAAGCCTTCTAAAGCCAGACTTGAGAGAGACAGGACATACTTCCCCCGTCACAGAGGTACAGCCCACGGGAGACACTTAGCTGCGCAGTAGTGCTGCTGTACGGATTGTGAACCAGAAGCAAGGAATACTTGGGCTTATTGGGCAGAGGTCAGGCTCAGTCGCTCCTTTCCTTTGGCACATCTGGCATTTTTGTCACCCCTGTATGGACAGGTTTATTGTATCTGGTAAAACTGCAGGTGGTGACTGTGTGGTACAGTGACATACAACATGCAAATCTCAGCTGCTCTGGACTTGATGCAGCGAATAAATCACAGGTGAAAGTATGGATTTTTAATTCACCAAGGGGAATAGGTGCCTTTTGTGCCCCTTTTCCCGTTATTGTAACCTCAAAAATCATCTAGACCTTTTTTAAGGTTGCTGAATTACTTGCAAGGAAAATCTCATCAGTAGTTTGGTTTGGTGCTCATCTGCACCAAGGGTCTGAAGTCAAACCCAGCAGGAACATATTCCCATTCACAGCAAATCTGAGTGAGAAGCCTCTTAATTCAAACCACAGCTTTTCAGGGAGCAGAAAGCAAGAATTAAAATCTTAACCCTCTTCAGGGAAAGTGCCTGAAGCGTGGTGGCACCTCAACAGGACAAAGCCAGAACGCCCTGAGGGTGCACCATTGGTCTGGTGAAAGCTGGTGCTACCGCAAAAAAATGCTCTTTGGGCCTCTGTAGCATTTCATACCTGTTTTGTCTGTCTGTCTGTCAACCTATATTTATTTATTTATTGCTAGTGACATGCTATGAAGGCTATAGGGAGGTGGCTGAATCTGAACTACAGGCTTAAAATTTATTTATCTAAGGCTCTAATTGGGTTTGCTTTTAATATTAGAAGCGAGTGACTGTGGCAAAACTCTCGAGTCCCATCAAATTAAGAGAAGAATTGAATTTTTTTTTCTGTAACTCTGTGCTTTTTCTGCAGCTGGTCAGTGGATGTTGCCCCCAGTTTATTCTTACTCTCTCTTCCATCCTAGCCAGAGATAAATGTGGCAGCCCTTCTCAGTGGCTTCCCTCTCCCTTGGTCTGTTGTTTATGGCCTGTGTCCTAGCTTAGGCTCCAAGCCCCAGTGGTCAGGGACAAATAGTCTTGATTGCCCCTTTCCCTGGGATCTTTGCAGCAGGAAAATAGAGAAAGGCAACATAAAGTGCACTTGTTCTGTGCCGTGAAGATTGTGCTCCCACTTTGCACTGGTATAAAATGACTGCTGATGAAGGAGGGCAGTGGAAAATCAAATCCAGGGTCTTTTTTAAAATCTTCTATAGTCCTCTGCACACTTCAGGCGCTGTATTAATCATTATAATGTCTTCCACATTGCCACTTTGTCTGCGAGCTTCCTTTGAGCAGTGTTTTCTGTTTTGTGCTCTCTTCCAGCAGGCTCCAGCTTTTCTGGAAGCGGCTGCCTGAGCTCTTTCCCAGGGCGAGGATATGCCAGCCAGTGCATCAATCCACTTTTGTTTTCATTATGCCAGCTTCCTGCGATGTTTTCAAATTAATTTTAATGTCTCCCTCAATTTTAAGGCCTATAAAAAGACTTGGTTCTGCCTACCTTGGTGAACTGGGACCTGCTCAAGAATCTGGAGGATGCTTTTGCCTTGGTGCCGGGGGTAACCGTTTCCTCCGCCTGCGTTCAGCGGGTTCCTGGCACCATCAGTCTGAAAATATCCCGACCCTTCCCCAGCACCCGCCCTGGTCGGAGGACGGACCCACGCTTCAGGTATCGCTCCCCTGCCCCACACTGTGCCGGGTTGGGCGATCCCAGTAGGACAGTCCTGAACCTCGCGCCCACGTCCCCGTGCTCGGTCGGCTTGTGGGAGCCAGGGCTGCTCCACAAAAGCCCAGCCAGAGCTGGGGGGAGCGCCGAGGCTGAAGTGACAAGGGACGTGGCTTTCCTACACAAGGTCAAAACCAGAAAATAGAATAAAGGGTTTGGTCTGTGCCTGCACTGCAAGGCGAAAGGGTGCAGCTTTGTGCGGACTTACTTGTGTTAGCTTTAAACTCACCAGCTCTGCGGCAATATGGCCTTTGGCATGGGCTCAGAGCTGGCAGAGGCGCGGCGGGGTGAGGACATCCTTGTACCCATGCAAGCTGTCCGTGTTGCATGCTAAGTCAGCCGTCTATGACTTGTGGATGCTGATGGGTCTGTGGACAGCTGCCAAGGACTCTGTGAGGAAAAGGCAAGTCTGATGGCAGCCTTACATTTGCGATGTAGGCATCTTCACTGCCAGTGGAATAATGTTCAGTGGGCCTGCAGGTCAAAAAACCAAAAAGCTCACCATGGGGTAAGATGCCAAATTGCACTGGGTGACCTCTTGTCTGCTTTTCGCTTAGCTCTCTGCTAAGTGTCTTTAACAGGTCCCCTTTCTGCTGAAAGAAAGGATGCGTGTGGTAAAACAGTCTGGAAAGCATTTGCCTTGCTTGCAATGGGTTGCTAAGTCCGTGCTTCCAAGGGACACCCTCTTCCTTTCTAAGAGCTGTCTGTAGGTGACAGGATTTGGGGGGACAAACCAAGGCTGCGGAGAAATGACCACCCTGTGCCTCTGGAGTCACAGGTCTATGTCAGCGGAGTGTGGCCGTGAGCTGCAGTAAGTCACAATGGAGCCAAACAACATTCAGCCACGTTGCTCCCGAGGGAGGTCTGAGAAGCAGCGTAACTGAGGCTGGGGGGAACCTCTGGAGGTCAGATGGTCCAGCCCCTTTGCTGCCACGTGAGGCTGACACGGGGATGGGGGGAAAAGGGCAAAATATCCATGAAGAGGTCCCATAGACATCTTTTTGAGTGTAGTTCTCCCTTGTTCACACCAGTAAGGGACCCTGCTTCTGAATTCGGCGAAGTGGCACTGCCAGAGCGTGGCCATTGGGTGGAAAAGACCGGAGGAGAGACTCCCGCCTTTCTCCTACTCCCAAGTACCTTTCACAGTTCAGGTGTTTTAAATAACAGAAAGGGAAGAAACTTCTAAAAACTTTCTATTCACAACAAAGAAAGAGAAGACGCTGCCGGTTTTCCTATCGGCTGAAGCCTGGTGGCCCCGACTCAGCCGTTCCCTGCTGCCTGGGGAGGCTTCCCCCAGTTGGGTGGTGAAAGGAGCTCCTCTGCCAGCGCCCACCTGCCCACCGAGCACTGCGCAGCCTCAGGTAAGGCTGACACCTGGGCGGCTAGAAGACAGCCTGCTTGTTAGTATTATTTTTTTTTCCCTTCCCAGCATCAGGCGGCAAATGAAAATACCTTCTCAGCCCTCGTATTATTACCCATATGGACGGCACCTTCAGCGCCTGCCATTCATTGCTGTAATAGCTGCACCTGTGTATAGCACGCGCGCTGGAGCTGTGGCAGCTGCGGGCTGTAATTGCAAAACACTATTTTCTGGTTCTCCCTGAAAGCTTTTTTTTTTCCTGTTGTTGTTGCCGTGAAGGTCCATTTATAATGACTGCGGACCTCTTTCTTTCTGCGGGGCTCCCTCGTCCTATTACACCTATTTCTGTATCCTGGAGTTCTTCAAAGAGCACCCGCGCGAGCGCACGTGCCGTCTCACGTGGGCCTGCGCCCCGCAGCCTCCACACGCGCGTCCCGGGCGGGCGGGACGCTCGCTGCGGGACCCGGCGCGGTGCGGTCGGCCGTGGGGCCAGGCCGCACCCGTCATCGCCGCCGCTCGGAGCCATGGGCTTTTATAGGGGTTGGCATGGAGGCTCTGAGATGATGAATTCATTTGTTCCTTAAGCATTCTGCCCCGGGGTGCCTGCATCACGGTGAATCAATTTAGTACTTTCAGGCCTGGATTAGTGCACGTGCCGATGGAGCAGGCACGGGAGGAAGGAGGGGGATGGAGTGGGGGGAGCGGGGGGGTATCCAGAACACAGCTAGCAACTCTCAAAAATGAAAAATACAGGGAAGGAGTGCTTTAAAAAAAAATAATTTTAAAAATTTGTTCATTAGTTTTTCAGTCATTGCAGCTATCATGCTGAATTCAGTTCGCTGAAAGGCGAGCAGCTAGTCAGTGTTTCAGGTTGTGCCTTATAAATCAAGGCTGTAGCAAGGAATTTGAAATGTATATTGATGCTAGCTGTTCTCTTACCTCCCACTGTAATGAATTCATGTCTGCAGACAACAGACACAATTATTATGGAAATTACGTGCACACACAAACACTCAGAGGAAAACGGGGTGGGTTTTTTTTCGGAGCTCTTGCCTTACCGCTCCTAGCCCAGGCCTCCAGCAACTGAGGGGGCTGTCACGGCTGGTGGCAGGATTTTGCTTCTCGGGCAGCTGCTGGAGGATGTCACCCGTGGTGTGTGTCCCGTCCCCCCCCCCCCGCAGCTGGGGGTACAGCTGGGGGTACCATCACCTCCCAGCCCGCTGCCCTGAAGTAGAAGCAGGAAAGCTGGGTGTCCAGCTCGGGGCTGAACAGCGGAGCAGCAGCGCAGCCGGAGGTGTGGGAAATAACCAGGCATCCACTGGTGGCTCCCAGGAAGGCTGTTGGAATTACATTCAATCAGCAGTGCATGTCCCTTCCCCGGACCCCTCCACTGCGTTCCCTCCGGGGCTGCGACCCCTCCGTGAACCCCTACTCTTCCAGCCTTACGTCAAAAGGCAGCCTTCAGTCAGAGACGTAATACCCCCCGCCGCCGGGCCGCCTGGGGTGGCAGCGCGGATCTGCCCCCCCGCCATGAACACTCCGGGGGCCGGAGACGCGCGGGGGGCGGCCCCCCGGGCCCCGCGGTAGCCCGGCGGTAGCCCGCGGTAGCCGGGCGGCGGGGCCGGCCTGGCCCGGTAGGTGGCAGTGCTCCCCCAAGAATTTGGGAACGGATGTTGGGGGGCGGGAGGGAACCCCCAGACCTCGAAACCAGCGGCTTCTTTGCCGATGCGGCTGCAAAACCAAATGAAAAGGAGGGCAGAGCGCTGTCCCCCTTTCTCTCCTGCTTTTTCACAGGTAGAAGTAGTCATCTTTCCCTTTTCTCTGGGTTTAAAATAAAGCCTGAAGATTTCCTTTCTGTGCCTGGAAGTGAAAATGAACAGACCTGCAGCTTAGGGAGCAGGTTGGACATGAGGAGGTCCGCAGGTATTTTCAGTGTTGCCAACCGCTAACGATATACAGTCGCCACTGTATTTGGTATCAGTGAAAGGGTACTGATGGCTAAAATACCGCAGCTTGCACTTAGATGGATTTAGTTCTCCTTAATCTGAGGCAAATGCATTTGTTTCTCCTCCAGCCCCAAAGACAAGTTATGCAGCTCTTTGTAAAACCTCAAGTCGTGTTTTGTTTATTTGTTGTCTTCCTTTTGCATAAGTGGTTTTTTCGTATTTTATTTCCACAGCATTATGGGCTCTTCATTGCTTGCTCTTTGATAGTGCCCCAGGGGTTAAGGCAAGGGCAGGAGTACAGTGGAGGCATTTCAATGAGGCAGAAAAAAAGCCTCACAAGAAAAATTGTCCGGATAAGGATACATCTGAGTGCCGCATACAAACCCTCCTCGAATGCCACAGCTTCGTGAGAGTCGCTGTGCCAGGGGCTAGAAAATGTTCCTGTACCGAAGGAGTTTTTTAGGGTAGTTTATATGGAGGTTTCCTGAATTCAAACTTTTTTGGGCTGCACGCGTACATGAAGGCTGTTCTGCAAGTGCAAGTGCAGTGCTGGTGGTGTTGGATGGTGGCACGGCGTGAAGGGTGCTTTGTGATGTGGCGTGTGTCTCATGGCTGCCCGTATTTCTGACCCCAAAATGCTAGTGAGGAGCATTTGCAAACCTTGCCTTTTCTCTCGGGTCCTTTGCAAGCAGCACCCAAAGTCCACTCCAGAAATTCCCCTGAAGAGGCCAAACACTTGTGAGGGACAAGGCTGAACGTTCGTGGCCGGCTGACCTCCATCTAGCGCATTCCCTTTTTCCTCCCCTGTGGATTTGGCGTGCACGGGGGTCAGCCCTCTGCGCACCGAGCCGGCGCGGCAGCGAGGGCAGCTTCCCTCGCTCCGGGGCAGAGCATGCACCGCTCGCCGCCGCAGGCACCCCAGACCTGCGTGCCAGATTTTCACACGGTCCTTCCCGTGGGGTGCTCGGACGCCGTTTTGAGCCTGCCAGCGTGGGTGTTAGTTAACGTTACCTGTCTAGGATGTTAGTCCGAGGCCAGGAATTGCTTCTGAAGAGGCCGAAGTGGCCGCTACGGAGCAGCGACGTTTGGTCAGTAGCTTGCCAGGCTGAAACTGCAACGTGGCGCACAGAGGTGATGGGTTCCCACCTAGTCTTGTCCGTCACCATGCCCCTCGGCCTTCCCGGCTTGTTTGCTTTGAAAGAAATAATTTTATAAACCGACAGGACTATGCTGAGAAATCTTCCTTGTGGTGGGGAACAGCTTCATCTGGATTTCAAAAACTATACCGAGTCTTTGAACTTCCTCCTATTGCTGCTCACCTTTTTCTGTGTGCTGGGTAATTCAGTTAGGGGGAACCACAAACAGAGAATTCTATTTCCCTTGGAATTTTTTTTTTTTTAAATATATTTCCTAATTAAGAAGTTAATTGCAAGGCAGAGCGAAGCATCGGGTGGAAGCTGGCTTTACCGGTGGGTGACGGCAGCTTTTTTGTGCCTTTATTTCAGAGAGGAAATCTTAAAGGATGGATGAGGTGTACAGAGTTTGGTCATGATGCAGCAGTTCTTACCTCCATGCCACTGGCTAAAACCAGCTGAGGGCTGCGTAGATAGCTGTTACCATCTGTCAGTTGTGAAATGATTTGATAGTTTCGAGCCGTGTTTCTATGGGATGAGTTTCTGTTTAACAAGAAAACACCAGTGAAACAGGCGCTCTTGCTAATAGTTGGAGGCCAGAGATTGAATAGATGATGGAAACTGAATTTCTTTCTCATCTAGCTCTTGTCAACACTGCGTGAAAAATAGAGCAGGCCTAGAATCAGGAAAATAGCTTCATCAAATTTTGAGCTTTCAAAGTTATTTTCATTGTGCAGGGACCAGAATGGGCTTTTTTATTTCTTGTGAAATAGGCCACAGCATCCTTTAATGAAATTTGTTAGCAGAACAACCCTTGAGATATTTAATTTACTGAAAGTATTTTTTTTTTCAGAGAGCAAAATCACTCAGTCGTAACTTTGGTGTTAATTTTGTTTAAAATGATGGTAAATTTTTGCAAAAAGAAGGGAAAACCCTGAGAAGTGTCATTTTTTCCAGCTAAAATGTATTTAATCCAAAAATTCTGTATTGTTCCCAGGTGAAAAATGTGTTCCAGCCATTACTGAATGATCATTCAAAGACAGGTTTGGGTTTTGCAAGCTATTTTTTTTTTGTGTGTAATAATTAGTAGCGACACTGGAAATCAGATCTTTAGCTGACGTTCATTTGAACTCCCTGCAGTCGCCTGTCTTTGAACATTTTTCGAGACTTTGAAATGCTTGCACCTTTTTTTTTTTTTGCATTACAGCCGTGCCAGCAGACTTGAGCGAGGATTAGGATCCTGTTGTGAGCAGAGTTGCACAAGTGTGTAGCAAGAGCCAGTTGCTACCCCAAAGAGTTTTATAATCAACATAACGAAGACGGATGACATTTGGGAGTGGAAGCAGGCAAATGGAGATGGAGGAACTTGTCCAAGGTCAAGGCTGGGACGAAATCCAGATTTCCAGCGTCCTTGTCCAGGGCCACAACTGACTCAAGCTTTCCCACCCTGACCCCTTCTTCAGCATTTTGCAGTTGAGTGGACTTTTCCTCTGGCCTTCCCTCCCATTTCACACCACCTTTTGGGGAGCCACCTCCTTCGCAGTCAGAGGAGGTTGCTGAGAGGAGAGGTCAGACGTCAGGGGGGAAGGCTCAGCGGCCGGCTCGCCGGGATCCAAGCCCTATCACCAGCAGTTGCCGGAGCCAGATGCTTCGGGGGGGATAAAGAAGAAACCCACAGCAGGCAGTTATGAAATGGCTTACCCCTGGGAAAGTTTCCTTTGAACTGCTGTCAATTAAAGGATGACTTGTGGCCCCGAGCACTGGGTTTTTTTTCAATATTTACTATTTAAATTCTAGATGTTCTTGTTACCCAGACTTGTTTATGCTTGGTCTGCCTAATTTAAGCTAAAACAGCTCCTCAGGGCAGAGTTCTGGTCTTCTTACGTTTCTAAGTTACCACATTCCCCTAAAATCGTGCAGATTGTAATAAATAAAATAGCAGTGCTGGGTCCTTCTGGTTTTAACCAGCCATTCCCAATCTTTCCTTCTCTTTTTGGTGTTGCTTAGGCACACTGCTTGGGTTGAAAGCATCTTCACCCCAGACTTTAAAACAAAAGAAAATTGTATTCCAAGACAACCAAATCCTATTCAAAAAGGTGAGGACCATCTTTGGGATGCCCGTATCTTTGTTTCTGTGAGATTTTTCGTTTGGGAACCTGAGGCGCCAAAAACTCCTCAGCAGTGAAATTCAGTGTCAGGAGTCAGACCTTCAGCTGGGATAAGTCAGGCTGCTTCCCCAGCGGCGGGGGGAACTTCAGGGCACGGCACCTTGGGGGCGCCTGCCAGACAAGACTCATTTTGGGGATGGCTCGTGAAGCGGCGTGAGCCCCTCAGGGCAGAGCTCCGGGGAGGCCACGGCCGTCCTGCTGCCCGCTCCTGGCATGGCAGTCAGCCCGGCCGAAACCAGTGCGTGGTGGGAGAGGTGGGTTCCTCAGCTCCTCCCCAGACTGGGCGAAGGCGACGTAGCTCATATAGGGTCTTTCCCAAGCTGGTATGTCGGATGACTTTGATACCACCTATCCTGGAGCTTGCAGGACTTTTCCCTGAAGTCTGTTAACTGCTCCAGAAAGTGCTGGTGAACCCGATTTGTGCAAGCACTGATGGCAAATTTCTTGCGAAATGTGCTCGGTAGGGCTCAGCGCACGCGCTAAGGAGGTGTGGGTGCTGAGATTGGGAGCAGCCACCACTGCTCTTGAAAAGGAGGAGGTACCACCGCGCCTGCGAGACCTGTGGTCCTGAAGCAAGGCGTACTTAACGTCAAGAAGGGTTTGGCACAAGCCCCTTGGATCGTACACCTCCACCGTGATATTGTGGATGGCTTTTTCTCAAAGCAGGACAAAGAAAAAGCTTTTTCAGGGCAAGATTAGTTTATTTGATGTGGTAGTTTGAGTTAGATTTCATTGTGCTTGTCTAAATGTCACTAACCTAGCCATGAAGCAATCGAGGAAACCGCATTACAGCTACACAAATGTTGTGAATTAAAAAAAAAAAAAAAAGCCACCCAAATGCAACTCTCTCTGGTCCGGCCTTACTGAAACAAACGAAGATAAACAAAACCTTATGTGAACTCTGGCCTAACCCTTGTCCCCAGGTCTGGCTGAGATGGAAGATGAGTCATTTACTGTGGCATGATGGTGAAAATGAGCATCTGGATTGGGTTTCTAGCACGTAAAAATCCACACTCTGCACACTGCGGTCCTGTGTGCCTAAGTAGGATGAAACATTGATTTTTTTAGCAAGTAGATTTCTAGAGCTCTTATCCATCTTCCTTCTTCCCTTTCCCTCTCCTCCAGCCCCACGGACCGAACTGGGAGAGGTCAGGCAGAGCACCTCCCGCCCCAACGCGTGCCAGCCTGCGTCCTCAGAGGGAAGCGAGCATGCTGCCTGCCTGCTTGGGAGTAGTGCTCAGATGCAAGCTTTCACCACAGATGGCTGAGACTGAATTTTCAGTTCACTGGGTGTGTTATTTCTACCCTGTTTGAACCAGAAATATGTTTGTTTAAATATTTTCTTTGAAATTTCACTTTTGGAAATTTGCCTTGTAGCATTTCAGAACTAGTTCACTTGGTGGTTTGTTTAATTTGGGAGCTAATCATTACAATTTTATGGTATTCCTTGAAGTCAGTTATCAGAACTATCCTGATGTAACTGGTAAGTAATACAAATTGTACAAAACCCAAAATGAACCACCTAAAACCGTTTTGACATTACATTCTCAAATTTCGTTTCAAAACTCCAAAATTGGACCTCAGAATGCCAACATGTTCTGGGATGAAGATGCCTAACTCATTTTTATTTCTTTTCAGTATGTCTTTCATGGGATTTCTGTTGAGATTGTTACTAAAAAGATTAAATTGGGTAAAGCCTTCAGGTTTTCATTAGAAATTCACTCTTAAATTCTGCCGCCCCTACCCTGCACCGGCAGCAGAGCCGCTTGTGTGAGGTACATGTCTGCATCGAGTCTAGATGAGAGGTTTTTGCCTGGGTCTGAGAAATGTTTGTTGTGGTTTAGCCCCAGCCGACAACTGAGCCCCACGCAGCCGCTCGCTCACTCCCCCACGGTGGGACGGGGGCCAGAATCAGAAGGGTGAAAGTGAGAAAACTCCTGTGTTGAGATAAAGACAGTTTAATAAGCAAAGCAAAAGCCGTGCACACAAGCAGAACAAAACAAGGAATTCATTCACCGCTTCCCATGGGCAGGCAGGTGTTCAGGTTTCATCACTCCTGAGAGGAGCATGGAGAGAGCTGAAGGAGAGGTCAGAAGAAGACAAGGTGAGGAGATAGGGCAGCAAGCCTCTAGGTTTAATGTTGAATATGGTGAATCTTGAGGTCATTTTAATTTCTGGCGGTGGTGAGTTCCACGCCACATAAATCACAGGTCTGTGGGCGAGCGGCCAGGCGCTGCTGTCGGGAGGAGATGGACGGCTGGTGGGGAGAGGTGGCCTCCCAGGTGAGCCCGGCTGGCCCACGCGCAGGCGCACCAGGCAGCTTAAACCGCTCGCCGGATGCACTGAGGTGTTTGCGTCCTGCCAGCAGGATCAGGGTGGGGGTTTGTTCCCAGGGACCCGCTTTGCTGAGCAGATGTGCTGCTCTGCTTTGCACCAATGTATAACTTCTTTTTTTTTTTTTTCCTATGACAGCAGGAAGCATCAAAACTCTGCTCAAGCCCCAAAACCTGGGGGTGAGCGATAAACGGCCACAGGCAGGTGAAAAGCGCTTTGCTTCCTACCTCCTGCTTCTTATCTCCCAGTGCTCAGCCCACTCTCCAGTGTGGCAAGGGCGGACCCCAGCAGCCCGAGCGGGCACTGCCGGGGAGAAGAAGACAACTGAGGCCGAACAAGCCTCCCGGGCAGGTGGCTGATGCTGCCAGTGGCCTGGCAGGATGCACGTGGGAACAACTTTGGCACTTGCACCCTGTCCCTCCCAGAGACCCACCACTCCTCCTGCCAGCCTGGCATCCATCAAACCTTCTTCTGACGGGACCGAGAGCGGGGGTAAGCCCCGGGGTGGCTGAGGCTTGCAGCTGGCCCGCCCGGCTCGCAGAGCGCGCTGTCCCTGGCCCTTCGCATGAGTCTCCTTCTCATGGGACAGCAGCAGGGCGGCAGGGCTGTACATCACGCCGTCACACCCCTGGTTGTCCCCGCCTGTCTCCGCACTCCTTGCCCTGTGCTGAGCAGAATAGAAGAGTGGAGATAATGATCCTCATTTGTATCAGTTAAGGTCTCAGCCCACTCTGGAATTTACTTCATTAGGACTGTAGGCTGAATTTATTTTCATTTCTCCTACCCTAGTGTAACTGAAGCATTGCTTTTGAGTGTACTGAAGTACCACAGTTGTCTCTTCTCATTTCTTGTAACCTTCTTCAGCTTTCTCTTCCTCCCCTTCCCACTTCTCCTTCTCGCTCTCCCTTTTGCACGTTGTTCACCCGCAATCACCCAGCCTCTGACACCGGGCATCATCTGGACTCATCAGCCGCTAGCAAGGAACAGGCAGCAGGCAGGGACACCTGCCACACTCGGTACGTCACTTGGCCGATGGGTCAAACCGCAACCTCATGGCAGGGAAAGGTGCCTCTCCCTCTTCCCCCAGCTACAGCAGGTCAGAAGATGCACTTAAGCCTGCATGGGGTAAGAGGTGCTTTTGGCTGAGGGAGGGCAGAAAGCTCCCGCTGCCTCTCGGTCCAGGAATAAAAAAGCAGGAGGGGCAAGAGCCAAAATTTAAAAAGGAGGGGAGCAGGTGGGGACACTGGGAGCGGACATCACGGCTCATTGCCTTTGACTGAGAGAGGTCAACCTGTGTGTGGTGCGATGCGGCTGTGTATATGCGACCCCGATAGGGTCAAAAGAGGTACTTCATGCCCAGCCCCGTTCCTCCTCTGACCAGGGGCTGGGATGGGACAGCCCTTTGAGAAGGTGACCCATCCGCAAGCAGGATGGGTCCTCTCTTTCCCCCTTACTCCCATTTGTACCCTTGAAGGAGGCAAAGGAAGCAAAAGAAAACCTTTAAAGAGGCCTTTGAAGGCTCACTGCCTCTCAGAGTTTTGGCCCCTCCAAGCGAGGGGCGCAGAGTTTGTGGGGACGTGGCTTTTGAGGAGGTAAGACCCTCTGACGTGAGCAAGAGCTGCAACAGCAGCAGCAGCCCCCGAGGAGCCCATCCCGTGCAGGCAGCCCGTCCCCAGCGGCGGTGTCACGGTGCCGGTGCCCGCGGTGTCCGCCACCTCCCTCCTCCCCTTCCCATGCTTGCGGGGCCCCGGCTCCCACCCCGCGGGCGGAGGGTCAGCTCGGCCCCCTGCCGCCTGCACTGCGGACCCCCCCCATGCCTCTGACAGCACCGGGGTGGGCGCCAGGGCCCTGGGACACGTTTTCAGGGAGGGGGACGCTGGGGTGAGGTTATTGCCAGGCTTGCCATGTTTTGCCCGGTTTCTGCCGTGAGACTGGTACTGCCACCTCTTCATCTTCATCCAAGCCCCGGTGCTCCCTCTGCTGGGAAAAGTAAAGAGGTGAAACCCAACATAAAATAGGCAGAACGAGCCTGAAAAGTGTTAATGTGATATTGCACTTCCCACTCTCTCACAAACTGCGCAGCCGGAGCTGCAGCAAGGTCACAGCCACTGCCTGCCTGTGGACATAGGCCGACAGGGGCTTTTTTCATAGGCTTTCCTGTGGGTCTCTGATTTAGGAGAGATGTAGGGCCTTCCTTCACGACAGCCTGGCTTTAATACAGCTTGTCCGACCCCTCTGTTTGCCCCTATCGCAGGTCTTTTTCTAAAGCCTGACCAAAAACTCGGGGTGCTGGGGACTGGTAACTCAGCACACCCATCAATTCTTGCTCTTAGACCCGGTATGAAGACCCTTAAGATGCTCCCTAGACGCAAAGGATCCCTTCACTGGGGGTAACCCCGTGATTGCCCTTTTCGTGGAGCACCAGTGCGGCATTATGACACCAGAAACACCTCTTTTGAATCAGTGAAATGACAAGGGTTAAATGTGTGTGCTTGTGTGACGCACAAACCTGCATCTGCACTCGTGCTACCAGTGGACAGGGAGAAAGAGTCCACCAAGCCCTTCATCCATTTTGGAGGTGGTGGCAGCACATTTGCTTCTATAGAGAGCTTTATAGACTTGTTTCCCATCAATGGGCAGCCCTGACTGCATTAATTCCTTCCATTGAAACAAATGAGTCTGTGGCTGGATCTGACTGCATGGCTTTCAAGGGAATTCATTCTGTATCTTTCATGCTAGTGATATCTGTGAAGAACAGGAAACTGTTTTCCCATCTCATTCACATAATAGATAAGATGAGAAATTAGCTGCTGGATGAGCATCCTGGGGGCTGTTCATTTTGTCACAATAAATAAGGATTTGATGCCGCTGCCGCTTCCTGTGCGCACACACCACGCACACGCGCGCGCACACGCGCGTGCACACTCACACTCACACTGTCTCTCAGGATCAATCTTCTCACCTGAGCACAGCTCTGCCTCATTGCTACAGAATCCCTGATTCGGAAAGGTGTTCCTCCCTCGAGTCTTCTCTCTTGCTTTGTCCCACAGCTGCTGCCGTGTGGAGTGCCCGCGCTCCCCACAACTGGCTGCGTGCACCCCCAAATGAGGAAGGATTGGGTGGAGAGTGGATTTTCAGCATCACACCATGGTAGATAACCCCTCCTGCTCAGTGCTCTTCCCCCTTCCACATCCAGGGACAGGGACCAGATGGGAGCCCTGACGTGCTGCCACGCTGAGCTGAGGGTACTCCCCGGCCGGTGACCCCCTCGGATGGCCTCCACGGCTTGGCAGCAATGATTTTTCTCCAGCCCGATGGAGACCACACCGTCCTTCTGCACGGCTCCCTCCACAGGCGGTGACCAAGGCCATGGCAGGGTACCACCGTAAGCTACGGGTGACAGGCAGCACCGACTTTCTTTTGAAATTTGCTATTTCCACCACCTCACATTTTGCCCATTTCCAAACAGTAAAATGAAGCCAACATCAGGCAGAATTAATCACGTTCAAGAGCCCATGTTGGTGTTTAGGACGAAACAAAAGTACTCCCAGGAGGACGCTGCAGAAGGAGAGGGTGCTTTTGCCCTTCCAGTTATCTTCCCGCAGACCCAGCCTGGGGGGAAGCTCACAGCCTTAGAGCAAGTTTGAAAAAACGAAAGTGTAGTCAAAGCAGAGGTGGGGTTTTTTTGTTTTGTTTTGTTTAATGTTTAGAAAACTAAAGAAAAGGAAATCAATTATGAGGCCTACCTGAATTTTATTTCCTCACCAAAAACCAAATTACTCAGCAAACTTATCGCTTGCTATTGCAGGCCTTGGTATTAAAGAAAACAATCAGGCCAGCAGGATTAATCTCTGACAGCTGCCTTATCTTTAACTTGCACCTTTGTTATTTTCTGATGAGCTTCTCTTTTTTTTGCTGCCACGTTGTACCATACCTCACTGGTTCCTTTCATTTTATCATCAGGCAGGAGCGGAGGACCTTTCAGTTTATTAAAAAACCTTTATTTGTGAAGAACAAAGAGGGGGGAAAAAAGGCAAACAATGAGGTCAGACAATCTCCTCCTTGCCAGGAGTCACTCACCTGTTATTTAGAGTGTTATCAGTTAGAGGAGACTTGCATCATTGAAAATCAGTCCCTGACAGCATACTCTGTTAATACGCACACTCACGCGTGCACACCCGCGTACGTGCACGCACACAAAAGCCCCTTACGATTGACTCATACCAACCTCCAGAAAAGGTCCTGTCCCGCCAAGGCTGTAATATTTTCACTGGAGGAAGTATCCGTTTTTGCTCTGGCTCAGGAGCGGCGGTCAGGGTCTGTGGTGCGGGAATACGGCTTTGACAAGTCTCACTGCACAAGGATAACCGCACTGCCAGCAGCGTCCCCCACCCCTCAGGAAAGCCTCCTGTCCTGACCTGCCTTGTGCTCTCCTGGCAGCCTGTGAGACGCAACGTGGCTTTGAGATTCGCTCTCAAACAATAGCCTTTCTCTTCTACCGGGGTTGTTCATCTGCCTCTCCAATTAAGCTTTGCTAATGAGGTTGACTCAGGTAGCACCCAAAATGACTTTGTCAGGTAGGAACTTGTCATCTCCCAACTGCAGTCCTCAGTGTCATGTGGATGCTGATCCCCTCGGTGCAGGAAATGCCTCCTGCCTTTGTCCTGCTGGTGGGTTTTGCTGTGGAAGTCTTCACAGAAGCTTGTAGGGGCAAGATGAGCTCTGACTGCAAAATGTAGAGCTGGTTTCCTGCTCTTGATGTAACGAGTCCAGCTTGCAGTGGTTTTGTGCTTCCTTTCCTCCCAACGAGTTCTGGACTTGTAGGACATGAGCTCACGAATGAGTGATTTTGAGTTAGTGGCACCACATTCGTCCCACAGAGCTGAGAGCTGCACCTGTAAAAGCAGGGTTATAAAACCAGACTTGTCTTTCTGGAGTTTGAAGAGCAAACCAACTCTAAAGCTGTCTTTGAGGAAGAATTTGTTGAAGACATTGAGATTATTGGTGACTGCTTTATGACAGTGGCAATGGATTATGTGCTCAGTAAGTTCACTGTACTCAGAGCTCATCTTGATGTGCGCATTACACGCATATGTCAGTCCCATTTACATGGTGTAGGTGAGCTGGGGGGGTGCTTGCAATGTATGCATTTCCCACAGGCTTAGGGTCATGGTGGGGAAATTCTCTCACGAAGGAAGGAACAGATCTAGTCTGGGGTGGAGACTCAGTTACAAATGTGTCATGAGACACAGTTTTAAACAAGACTGCGAGCCAGACAGGTGATTTTTTAAGTCCTTTGAAGCCATCTCTGTACAGCTGAAGGCTAGCCAAAGACTACATGCATGTTGCAAGAGCTGTGGAGTTAATGCCATTGAGAAATTTTTCAGTATTTGAAAAGAGTTAACAAGAGAATCAAGGCAAAAAAACAACCAACCCATAAAAAATCACAGTAAAATGGTGTTAACTCAACCCCCACAAAAAGTTAAAAAGGCCTGGCTCAGAAACGTGTGAACCTGTAGATACATACCTTTACCTCACTGTGTCTGTGTGGTCAGAGACCTAGTCATGTACATGATGACAGAAGACATGATGATCTAAGACTATAAATGGTTTACTGGCAGGGTTTAAATTGGTCTGCTGTAAATCATGCTGCCAAGAGCGGTGCATGGCAATCTTGTCCTTTGCCTCTCCTCTGAACCAGAGGGGAAGCAGATGGTGTAAAACTGTTTCTTCCAGCACTATGCCAATCCCCATCCTAGGAAACAAAACCCCTCTGCTGCCTGTTTGAGGCAGCTTTCAGTCTCCTTTACACCACTGGAGAGCAAAACTCCCCCAACAAACCGTTTCTACAGGTAAAGAAAGCACGGTTCCAAAGGGCTGACAGCTCCTGCCCGTTCCTGGTTAGATTCTTTGGAGAGCTGGGTTTCCCTCCTTTCCTGGGTCTTGGGGTGAGTTCTGCTGTGTGTTTTGTCCATAGTTTTGTCCATAGTTTTGTCCTGTGAGCTCTAGGGAAGAAGTCTTCTCTGCCACATGTGGCTACAGAAACTGAAGGTCTACAATTGTCGCTGCACACCCAAAAGCCACCGTGAATTGTGGCTGGTTTATTAAATAGACATATGCACAGATCTCTAGCTAGGAGGGGTATAATTGTCTGTAAAAGGAGTAGATGAGTTTCCAGACTGTGGATATACACAAAGAAGTGCTTTGCTTTCTGCAATCATGATCTACTTACCCATGTGTGTATATATGCACATACATGTGCCTTTAGACAGAATCAGCTACATCATCTGAGACCTTTGGTGATTTTCAGCAATCTGCCTCTCTTCTTTCTAGGTGTTTTCATTTCTTCTCCAGAAGCATTATTCAGTTTGACGGCTCAGTTCAAATCTGCAATGTACAAACCCAGCTGAAAAGAACCTGAGAAAATGAGCAGAGACAGCCACACAAAGGGAGCGTGGGGGGGACTAAAATGAGAAGAAAAAGAAAGGTAGGATAATTCTTTGACAAAGGGGTCTTTGGGGTCTAATGTTGTTGTGTTTTTGTTATTGTACTGCATGCTTTGTTGCTGTTGGTCGTTTACTCTTTCTTCTTGGGTTTTTTTTGACAGTGTGTCTTGGTCGGTATGAGCTTGAAGGACATATCAGGCCCCAAGACCCCCCTTGCAAGGAAGCCAATCTGTGGCATCCCGTAGCATGAGCTGTGGGAGGTAACCTGGCTTACTCCCTTTCTTTTGGCCGTACCTACTTAATTCTTTCCAGTGCAGCAATACTCTACTCTTGCCTTTCCTTCCTTGGCTCTCCAGTAAACAGCACTGGCCTGAAGCAATTGTAATTATTTATTTGATTTTGTTTATGCTGTGCACAATCTTAGATTGCATTAGCTACAGTTAAAATAAAAACAAATCAAAACTCACATCCCCTACTGAATTATAATGCCATGACAACAACGAAAGTGAAAGTGCCCTCATCAAAACCTCCCTTCTTAGCCCACCCCAACATATTAAACTAAAACTTAACAAAAGAGACAAGTTTTGCAACATGCCCTGAAGGTTCACCACACAAGGAAGCAAATTCAAGAGCTGTGGGCCGCCTTCTGCTGAGAAAAAAGCCATTTCCGAATGCGCTGCTCCAGGGAGTCTCGGTTCAAATGCCTCGGCTCATCTCAACGGTGGACGTAGCGTTTGTAGGCAGAGGTAGTCTCTGGGGGACAGGCAGGTTCAAATCACAAGGAGATTTAGAAACTAAGGCCTGAATTGCACCTGGAAATGAACTGAAAATTGGCGCAGCCTGTGTACCATCTGCGCTCTATGGTTTGTGTCTGAAATGTGGATATGTAAGCAGGCAGCTGCATACTGCAATTAGCTGAAGTTTCTGAGTGGTCCTCAGACGTAGTGCTGAGCAGACCACATGGCAGCGATCCAGTCTGGAGATGAGAAAAGCACAGACAATGGTGACACAGTCCAACAGGACAAGAGGTTGAAATCTCCTCACCAAGCAGATAGGAGAAGGGGAAATAAACACTCGTAGCTCCTGCTGCCGCTGGAACATTCAAAAGCATCTGGAAATCCAGGAGGCCTTCTCCAGCCAGGCAACAAAGGGTAAGGCTTCCCTTCATCCAGGCGGCGAGCACTACTTTTGCCATCTCCCCCAGTTATTTCCTGCCACCATTATCGTTTTGATTTCATGTGCAGTCAGCCCTTGTCTTCCAAAACCTGGATTTGGTTGAGCCTGAGAAAGCCAAATGACTGCAAAACCTGAAGTCCCATGAAATAGGAGTCACAGAGCTGAATAACACGAGCATTTTGATGGCATTGTTTTCCAGCGCTGTGATGGTTCCTTTGTGAGTATCACAAGCCATCTGTGGAAAAAGCAATGAAATAACCCTCTAATAACCCAAATTACATGCAATTTTTAACTCACGTCAGAACCTCTTGACCATAAACTAGGCGGATGCAGAATATAAGTACTCTGAGGCATAAGCCCTGTTATAGAAGACTGCCTCTAAACTTTGCCTCAAAGGTGGTGGTCTCCTTGCTGCAGTGAACAAAAACTATTTGGGGCCTGCTACAGTTACCATATCCAGGATTCAAAAGTGTGGCAAATTTTAGCCTTAGATATAAAAGTGAGGAAGACCTCAGCGACTTTTCTGAGGGAATTTTTGGGAGGAAAATGGTGGCTCGAAATGGGAAGCTGCGGTCGGATCTTTACTGTTGGCCAAGAGTCGCACCGGTCTGAGAGCCCAAGTATACCATACCGTGAGTGCCTGATGTATGGAAGGGATGCCAAACAGACTGATTAAATTACAAGATGACAACTGCATTATAATGAACCCAGCGGATCTGACCTGCCACTGCACTGCTCGGGTTTTAGGCTGGTGTAACTCTTCTGAAGTGACTTCCCTCTGTTGAGGCATCCTGCAGCAACGTGTTGCCCTGGAGCTGTGTGACGGTGCAGCTGGTGCCATTTCTTGAGGGGCAGAGAGGAACCGTGCTTCTGGGGGTAAATAAGTAAAATCACTACAACTCAGAGTTTAGACAACAGTGGAATCTAATGGTGGCTATTCGTTAGCTAAAAGGAGTTTAATCAATAAAACAACAAACACGTGGAAACTCAGACAAATTCACATGGGGAGCAGATTCTAGTTTTTCAAGAATGATTGTATGTCAGGGGTGGTAATGTAGAAATCCACCTTGTTATATCACCCAGATGTGAAAGGTTTGGTTTAAAGTTATATTTGCTCACTGTGCTAACTGAAATGGAGGGTATACTCCTTTTTGCCCAGCAAGCGCTGAATAACCAGCCCAGCGTGCGATGCCCTGCTTGGTTTTGTTCCGACACACCCAACATCCTGAGGACTGGCAGCTAATTTCAAATTGGATGGCTCTGGTTGTTAGTGGTGTGTGAGTCAGAATGGCAGCGCAGGCTGAGGCTGTTGCTGACAGTTAAAATAATGATCTTTTTACTAGTGAACTGTGCACATTTGATCTTGAGTCACCAAGAGAAAATAGCATGGAGAGAGTTCCAGGAGGCAGCTTGCACGGTGCCCTCTCTAGTACAATGGCGGGGGAGACTCGCCCTTCAGATTTCTGCTCACTTGATACCAGCTTCAATTTTGTCCAGCTTTGAGTTTGCTCCTAGCATAAAGTGCACGTTGGTTCAGATCTGCTAGTTCGTATTTATGCCTAGGAGAAGATCAACACAATAGTGTCAGTGTAATTGTCTGCATAATGAATTTGGTAGTCTTTATTTTAAAATCCTGTTTTGGAGCTGTGTGACCTTCTGAAACTTTGGAGGCATGCTGTCTACCAGGTCATCTATGTACCCAGATGTCCCAACACCTCAAATCACTTGACCATCACGATCCAAGTTTTCTATGGCTTGTTGTGTTGACCATGACAGTCTGTCTTGAGGGATTCCCTCCGCTTGCTTGTCTTCCCGTGCTGCACTGAACATCAGTTACATATCTTAGTTTTCAAGGCCTGATTCCCCAGCTAGCATGTCACTGGGTCACCACCATTGCATACTCATGAAATGTCTGCTTCCACCTCCAGTTAGACAATTTTCTGGTCTCTGTTGCTCGTTTGTTAAATTTTCAAACAAGGGCCTCTGTGTTTTCTTCCCTGTTGCCTTGTTAAAGTTTCAAACAAGTGTCTCTCTGTTTTCTTTCCTGCTGCCTTTTGTGCTCAAGATGCATCCCCTGCAGCCAAATCCAAACTTGCCTTATTATTGCTGTCCAACCCGCCTTGAAGCTATCCTTTATAATGGTATCTATAAAAGGCTGGACAACTGCTTGTGGGTGTGTTGGAGTGACTGCCTGTCCAGCTGACTACTATTTTCCTGTCATTTCCTTGTATTTCCTTCCTGCCTGCATTTGCCTGGGGTCTTTTTTCTCCCAGTAAGCCTCATTTCTTTGTAGTTTAGACCATTTTCTTGTGCTGTGCTTATACAGCGCATGCCACAATGTGAGCCTTGCCTGTGGCTAGGGCTCTTGGATACAATGGTGGTTTATGTCAGGTGGAGATGTACTGCTGTGAGGGAGGAAGATCCCTGTGTTGCCTGTTGCTAGCCCTGGTTAGTGTGGGACACGCGTTCCTCAATCCCCCGGCATGGCTGTGCAGTCTCCTGGCACTCTCCAGCCCAATGGATTTGAGACATAATCTGCAAAATTTGCAGGGGATTTACAGTGAGGAAACGTCATGCTATAGCACAAAAAGATGCAGGGTCAATTCTCTCCCTGATGCAAAAGGAGAAAACTTCATCTGAGCTAATGGAGACACAGCCATGGCATGTTGGCAGAAAATGAGCCCTCGTGCAGGTGGGTAAGTGCTGTGGGGTGTCTCTGCCTCTGGGTTGAACCAGCCACTGTGAGCTCATGGCTGTCATCAGCAACTCATACCAGGTCAGCAGTGGGAAGAGGAAGAGGAAGAGGAAGGAGAAGGGAGGGAAGGGGAAGGGGAAGGGGAAGGGGAAGGGGAAGGGGAAGGGGAGGGGGAAGGGGAAGGGGAGGGGGAAGGGGAAGGGAAGGGGAAGGGGAAGGGGAAGGGAAAGGGGAAGGGGAAGGAAGGGAAGAGAAGAGAAGAGAAGAGAAGAGAAGAGAAGAGAAGAGAAGAGAAGAGAAGAGAAGAGAAGAGAAGAGAAGAGAAGAGAAGAGAAGAGAAGAGAAGAGAAGAGAAGAGAGAGAAGAGAAGAGAAGAGAAGAGAAGAGAAGAGAAGAGAAGAGAAGAGAAGAGAAGAGAAGAGAAGAGAAGAGAAGAGAAGAGAAGAGAAGAGAAGAGAAGAGAAGAGAAGAGAAGAGAAGAGAAGAGAAGAGAAGAGAAGAGAAGAGAAGAGAAGAGAAGAGAAGAGAAGAGAAGAGAAGAGAAGAGAAGAGAAGAGAAAACAAAGGGCATTGTTTGGAGCTATTGACCAAATATGTTTTAAAAATATAACTGCATTTTTTCCACGTAGATGGAATATGGAAATTCTGTGAAAGTATTTTAAAGATAAGTACTAGGTAAGTAGCCCCCAAATAATCATATTTTTCTTTGAGCTTTTTATTTCTCTTAAGTTAAATCCATTAGGAGATTAGGTTTTGCCACCTCTATTCATGGATATTTGATCCTTGAATCCTTTCAAGAAAATCAATACGTGGCTTTCCAGCTAATTAGCATAACGTTAATAAAATGTATAACGCGGCCAGGATTGCCGAAACCCCGCACTTCGCCGTACGAAGCCTGCGGGGAAGGTCAACAAGCACTTCGGGCGCATGGGCCAGGGGCGGGGGCTGCGGCACCCCGGGCGGCGCCGGGGGCTCGGGGGGGCGGCGGGGACGGGGCGGGCAGGGACGGCCTCCCCTTCCCTGTTCTCTGTGCGTGTGTGTCCCCGCTCCGCGCTTGCTTCTGCAAATCAAAGCCGCCATCTGCTGTGACAAGTGTTCCCATTCACCTTTTCCCTCTTATCTGCTCCCTCGCAGGGAAGTGCTCCGGAGGCTGACAGCCTCATCTCCCTGCTGATGCTGCATTTCTGCAGCCATCGGCCCCCGTCTCCCTCCTCTCCGTACCCGCCCCCGCCTGCCCTCCGTTAGCGGCGAGAAGGGGGCTCTCGGGGTCACGGGGGGAGCGGGGGGGCTGCTGGCGTACGGGACGAGGAGGTGGAGTACCAGGTACCCGCTGTTCCCCAGCATCTCCCAAGCATCCATCTCCAGGGGTTTGCCCCCCCTCTGTATTACTCCCATTTTTGAGGCAGATGCTGGGGGACACACACCTTGCTTGTTTTCCCCTTCACCCTATTTCCCACGGACTTGCACAGCTCACCGGTATTTCTCATTTGTTCAGAGGAAATCATTTGGGTGAGTGAGAAGCTTAGGCTAGAACATGTAACGGGCCCCAATAAATCACAGTGGTAATGGCAATGCAGCAGAACGCAGAAATGCTGGGGGTAAATATTTTTTTCTTTTCCACCCAGTCAGCTCATGCTGACACATCTGTGGTTGCATAGGTGTCAACAGAGAGAGAATTATTTCCCTGCGTGAAAGAAACCTGAGAAGGGGAAAAAAAATGACGGAGGAAGGGATAAGCAGCTCCTGTGAGTACTTTTTTCCTGCTGTAAGGGAAAAAAAATTCCCTTTGTTTTGTTCTCTTGTCTGGATGTGACATTTTACACCATTTCCCTTCTATTCTTTCTTATCCAGTTTTAAAGGCTGTGGTTACCTCATGTAAGTATTTCTGTGGCAGGCTGTTAGCTGCCCCGAAGGCTGCCAGCGTGGGCAGCAGCTCCTGCAGCAGCTCCGTCCTCAGGGCTTCACCCTAGCGGTCCCACAGCGCTTGCTCGCGGGAGGGTATCGAGTGATTTCTTGGGAGTTAATGCTGATTGCTTGAGAGTTGATGCTGCTTCTTTGTAGTGTAAATTCCACACTCTCGGCTTTTCACACCCTTTGGTGCGAAAACCCCACCGTCCAGTGTCTCCCTGCGCAGCAGCACAACAAGGCCTTTCTGTTCATTTGAACCATTGGAGGGTGAAAGGACTTGGCAAGTTCAGTAAAAGTGAACAGAAAATAACTTCCATTAGAGGTAAAGCGACAGAACAACATCACTAGGCGGGTTTACAGGAGCTGTAGATACTGGTGGAAGAAAATGGAAAGTGGGCGGTAAGCCTGCCTTTGCCACTGCTAAACGTGGCTTGAGACTGGCCACAGGTTTTGTTGCCTTTTGACAATCATAGGTGCTTCATCCACGGGCAAGTATTGCTTAACACTCTTTTCTTGAGAGCTGATACTAAATGTTTTCATTAATCTCCTAACAATATTTGAGCTAATGCAAAAACGTTTAAGTTATTCAAAGCTCCTGAAGACTGTGAGGAACTTCAGAGTAACTTGATAAATTCCGGTGGGGAGATTGCTCAAAACCAAATACAAATAGTGAAAAAAGGTGAAGGGCATTCACGGAGATAGTTTGAATAAATCACGGGCGCTAGCTGGGACTCCAGAAAAAAATAACGCAAGTAATGTGTTAGAGTCCACAGGATTAAAAAAATCAATCCCTACTTGTGTAACTATAGTGTTTTCAGCCAGAGAAGGAAAGTTATTCTACGTTGCAAATTTTTTTCAGTTTATCTAATAAAAAAAAAGAAAAAAAAAAGCTCAGGATGAAAGATGAAAGGATCTGCGATATGAAAGGATTGAAGTCGGCTATGGAAGTTGTTAGAGATATGGAAAAATAACCTTGGAGAGAGGGGAAAATGCATGAAATCTAGAGCAGAGCAGAGACTTGGAAGGTGCTCACAGAGGTGTGTGACCCAGAGGATGCCTAAAGGGGAAGGAGAGCTGCGCTCTGCACGGTGTTAGAGAAGATTTAATCTATCAGTGGTGTAAAACCTAATGCTCCATGGCATAGCTCAGAGACCCACTGCCTAGCTTCAGAAGACAGTTTTCAAGTGGGTAAGTTATTTCGGAACTACGTACTATAAATTGCTTTGCCCTGTCGTCGGGGCTGCTCATATTGGTCACTTGTGGAGGCCCGATTCTTGCCTCCACTGCTAATCTGTTACGGGATATAATTACACGTCTCCGTGCCAGACCTCTAAGGGTTCTCGGAGAATAAATTCCTTACAAAAGGTTCCTAATATCCTGCCACATAAATGTCCTTGAAAATTGTCTCAAGGACTTCTGCCCATACACTTGGCGCTTTCTCTCACTGTGTTCATGTGGGCACAGCCCCGTGTCCCCCTTCGAATGAACTGGGAAGTCCGTGTGGGAGGACACGGACCTGCATCCCACGTGTGCTTTTAAGTAAAAGAACCTTTCCCCAAGAAAAGAAAACGCATGTGGCTGGTGCAGTGTCAAAGCGCCGAGCAGTACATTTTCTGAGCGTGAAACACATCGACAAAAATCCTCTGTCTGGCCAGATGGGATTATGATGAAGTGCTGTGGCTTCATCGCTGTTACTGCCGTGCCGGCTTTTTGTTTCTTGGATTGTTCAGGTTAACGTTTGTAACACTGCTAAAAAGCAATTCTCTGCTCGTTCCCCATTCAGCTGTTCTTCTTGCGTGCGCTGGACTGCGCAGAAGTAGCAGGACTCAGGGTGGGAGTACGGTGAGCTCTGGCTGGGAGGGAGGGCCAAGCAGGGGACTGGAACGTCTCCACTGTGGCGTTGTGAAGTGTGTGCGCGCGTCTTGCCGCGCTTTCAGGGCATTGCCAGCGATACAGAGCTTTGGCTTTTGATTCTTCCAGATGACAGGTACAGACTGCTCTTCAGCCGGGCTTGCTCTTGCACCCCGCAGCAGCGATGCCTGGGTCATGGCTCGGGGGGTCTAGAACATCAGCGGTGATGAGGTGAGGCGGGAAGGTCTGACCCAGCCCTATGGCTAGAGCAGAGGGAGCTGCTAGATGTCTGCAAGCATGAAGGACATTCCCGTCATCTTTCAGGAAGCTTCTCTACCTTGAACTGACTGGCAAAGGTTAGACTAAACTTTCTGTACTGATTAATAAAGTCTCTGTGGATGGGGTCCAAGCCAAACCTGTGAACAGCCTCTATCTCTGAATTTCAGTTTGTTACAGCATTTACATTAACTTGTAGATAATGTGCTCATAAAGCATTAATCCGGTACTCTGAATTATGAAACAGCTGCAGTTGAATTAATGTCTTTTTACAATCAAGTCTTATTTTGATAGCACTTAGGTTCAAATTCCCCCAAAAATCTCCTTTCTACCTAAGATTTGCATATCTGTTTTGTAACAAATCTGGTAGAACTGTTTGACAGAAAGTATGAGGTAGATTAGCGAAGGTATTTTACAGGCTTAGGCATGTAAAATGAGCTGCAGTACCTATTTTGCAATAGCTTCTTCCATTTTTAACCCATGTCTCAAAGTTGTTGTGTTTTGGAAACGCGAGCTGCAAGATGCAGATTGCAGAAGATACATCCTGTTGACTTTGAATTTAAATCGGTTAGACATGCAGTAGCTCACCTCGTGAGTTTATGAAGAAGTCAGTTCAAGGCTGGAAGATAAATTTGACACATGTTTGCAAAGGTGAAACCGTAGGACCCGTCAGCCAAGCATCATATTGGAAAGACAAGTTCAACTCTGCTGGGACATCCTAAACTAAGGTGGCACTGGAGTCAGAAGCCTGTATAATGCTGGTACTGAATGTATTGGGGCTCACTTCTGATTTCTGGTGGCAGCGAGGCAGACCAGGACCTTCGCAGTTCTCTGTTGAACCTTGTTCCGATCACTTTTCCTATGTGCAGGAAATACCTGGTGTTTATTCACTAGAGTGAACTACATCTCAGAAAACTCGGATTAAAATCCTTGCCGACAGGGAGTAGACTGCCTGTCCACACTTTTAGTTAACCCAGATGAGACAGGACATCATGGTGGTCCTGATGGGTCCAAGTACTCCTTTGTACACAGAGCAAATCTACAGTAAGAAGTGACTCGAGAAATCTGAGGAGTTATATGCTCATTAGGTAAGTATATTTCAAAAAAATAAAATACCTTTTCATGACGGGAAAACAAAAAGGACACAGATTTGGTTTTTTTATTGCACCAAGGGGTTGCTGTGCTACTGAACTGTGAGAGCAAAGTTTGCACATTACAGTATTTGTCAACAAATTGGTTTCCCAGCCTGTTTTGTTTATCAGCTACTTATGTGATTCAGATGGTCAGTAAGGTAGAATTATGAGACAGCAAGTGGGCTACAATTGTGATTTTTCAGTGATTTTCAATGAGTCCCTTTAAATCTTCAGGCTGACTACCTCAAAACACTCCAAGTATTTTAAACAAAGTTGTTGGTTATGTTTACTAACTGCAGGAGTAAAAAACACAACTTGGCAAGTTAGCTCTGTAATGATACATATTCTTAATATCCAGATAAACTCCTAATCCTACTGAATTTTTTTTGCTTCAGTCATATCTATTGACAGTTAGCTCCGGAAGTTACTTGCATGTTGTATACAAATAAATAAATCCTTTTATCAGTTTTCAATTGAATGCTTTTCAATTTTTTTTTAGCTATCTCTTGTTCTTTCATTATGAGAAACAGTAGATAACACAAAAGCAGATTTTTTTTGTGTCACATAGGCTAGCAAGTCCCCGTTTTCATTACTTTTCTAAACTAGATGTCCTCTTCTTTTCAGTCTTTCTTCCTATGGAAACTTTCCTCATATCTCTAACAACACAGCGCTGAATTACACAACGATGAACGGAAACAGGATGTTTCCTGTTGTGCAATTAGCTTTGATGAGTGGGTCTGCCAATACTATTGACTATCATCAATTGTCAGTTTATATCAAGTACTTGCGGTTCAGGATTCATGGATGGAGTAGACTGACACTCTTCCTGGTGGGAAAAGGCCGGGAGGGATTTGCTTATCTAATTTTGGAGAGGACGGTAAGCAACACTGCTGAAGGGGCGAGGTGCCAACCTCCTTCAAAGAAGTAATTGTTGAACACTTTCTCAATAAATCATCTCTTGTTTCTGATAAATTCACCAGTGTTAGTTCTGCTGCTTCTTTTCCCGGCAGGAGGATCAGGCTAAGCAACACCAGCATTTCTTGAGCCTTTTGCCTTTCTTAACCCTAGTGAGGTTGGTGCGTGCTGTGGGAACCCCATGGAGCAGGGCTGGCCAGGCTGCTTGGTAACACTGCAGAGGGTCATGTTGGTCACGCTGACTCCCCAGGGTCTGGGGCGGCCAGGCACACCAGGTTTGTCCGGCGTGGAAGCGCACACACTTCCTGAGAGAATACAAACCTGGTGACTGTGGCATGACTACGCTGGGCTGTAGTTGTCCCAAGACTTTCCCCGGGATCCCCTACACCTTTGGTGGGCCTCACTTCTATTCTCACTCTTGTCATCTTCAGGAACACAGCATTTGTAGACCACCTTGGTCTCAAGCCAGCTCCTAGCTGAGGAACTTCCAGGTTTTTCCTTCAGCACCCACCTCCGCCTTTCCCCCTCAGCCGGTGCCAGTGGCCCAGCACCCCTCCACCCCCGTCCCTTGTCCTGACGCTATCCTCATGGCAATGACCTTTCCCCATCGCTCATGACTCCCTGTGGTATCTTGCTTCTCCACCGAGGCCCACAACAACTCTTTATTTGCCTTTTAACAGGAGCATTCAGATATGCAGAACTAATGCAGAGCAAGTTTTGGGGGATGTACTTTTCAAGAGTGTTTAGGTGTTGCTTGGGCATTTTGTAAGACCAATAACCCTGGTTGTTGCTCTGCCTGCCAAATACCTACCTTTGTGCCATTCTGTGTCCAAATTATGAATACCTGTTTCCCCCAAAACTCTTCCTTCTCATAAAGTAGGTGAGGAGACTGCTCCTGTTGCCTGTTTACTACTTGTAGAAATGTCAAAAGTAGTCTTGACTAAAACGTAGACATCAGCAGAGGCAGTTCTATGGTGGCTTGAATTAATGCAACAAGATTTTATTTGGTTTAACTTCCAGACACCTTGGTTTTCATGCAGAACCGCAGATCTGGGTATGTTTAATTTCTATATACCAGGATGCTTGGGAGATGGGGAGTTTGTTTTGTGGTAACCTTAATATGGTTGTTGATTTGTATCGTAACGACAATAAACTTCCATTATCCAGACACTGTTTCTCAAACTTTTGATCTGACATGAGTAAAATATTAGAGTTCATTTAAAGTCATGGATTCTGGCTCCTGTATTTTATGTGTGAAGAAATGTCCATAGGTTATTTTTTTCCTATGGACATACACAAATTTGTGGTTTCTAGATTTCACTCTGAGTATATTGCCTTAAATACAACACACAGAAAAGCATAAAGGCCAGAAAAGAAACACAAAAATGTCACTATCAACCCCTATATGGCCTTGGTAGAAGTAGCTGCAGGAGTGGCCCTTCAGCGCATCATCTCAGGCTTCCTAGCTCTGAGAGTGTTTTCTTCTAATGATCGCTGGAGAGAGTTATTGCATAGGAAATAAGTGTGTGTGAGTGAGAGAGAGAGAGGCAGGCAGGGAAAGTTTTTTAAAATTAGTATTTTAAGTCTTCTGTAATTTGCAGCAAATCAAAACACATTATCATATGAATAATATATAAAGAGATAATAATATAAATGCATGCTACATTTCCTTATCTGCACACCCAAATAAAGAAAATTTGATTCACTCCCATAGTTTTTCTCACCCAATTGCTGTAAAAATCTCTCTTCTCTCACATCTGTCATTATAGTGTCTGAAATACGAATATGCATCCAGACAGCAAGAGAGGTTTCTGAGAGACTGCAGAGAGGTTTCTGCTCTTCCCTGGCCCATAGCAAAACTAAGTCTTTAACAATATGGGAAAAAAAAAATCACCTTTTGCTTTCAGATTTTCAAATTTTTCCATTTCTATTTTACTGAAGCCTGGTTTGATGATCTTGTTTTCTGCTGTTGTTGCTTCTTCTCTCACCTCTACTTGTTTTTCCAGTAAAGAATAAAGCAGAGCTGTGGGGAAAAGCAGAAGAAAGCATGGAAAGAAACAGGCTTTACTCACCCCTAATTTTGACATAAATCTTCAGACAAAACAGTGAATGAATGAAAAAGTTTGTCCCAGAGCTGTCAAAGGAAAACGTTACTGGAAGTTGTTACAATTTTTGAGGAATTCGAATCATCACCGCTTGCAAGGGAGCAATCAGCTGCATTCAGTTAGCAATACAGTGATCTGAGGTTTCTTCTTCCTGGCTGTTGATGTTGAAATACTGGCACTGTTCAACTACTTTCTGAAATACTCCGTTCCTAAGGCACAGTGTTTTGTGGGATCCTAAACCTAACAATGATTTCTGTAGATTAGATTTATTTCGAATGCCCTGGTGAAACTCATTGCTTTGGTACAGAGGTCTCATCCCATCCCTGCTTTTAACATGCACATTCCTCAGTTGAGAAACCCATTGTTCTGCCTTAAACCAGTGAGGACACAGATTAAACTATCCAAAATCAGAGCACTTAATGGGGAGTAGCCTTCAAAACGCGTATACTTGTATATGTGCTTGGGAAGGTGTCTGCATTTTGTGCAACCCAAATCTTTGTTATATTTAAAGGGGTGAGAACCGTTACTTCTGAAAACAGTGTGAGGGGGATGACGACACCGCACTGTTCCTGTGGCCCCACAGGCTGCATCGCTGCTTACCAAGATCTTTGCGAAAGTACGTGACCCAGGGCTTTCGGTGTCCTCAGTGTCACCGGTGCATGGATGCTGCAGACGGATGTGTACGCATGTATGCACGTGGATTTTTAACGTTTGGTTATATATGTTTAAGTGCGCGTGATTTGACAGAGAGAAAACATTTGTGCTTGGCAAATAAAAATCGTTAGAATGCAAAGTGTCTTTTGCTAGACACAACGGGGTATATTAGACAGAAGACTGAAAACTATTATTATCAAGTACGATTACTGCTTAATGTGCAATGCCAGAAGCTAAACTTTTCTTCTCCTTCCCCTCATCCTGTGATGTTTAGGATGTCCTGTTTACAGCCATACTTACCTCGCCTAGTTCTGGAGTTATATGTGACATCAAACACCTCCATCCTGAGGTGGGTCCTTGACCGTCTTTAATACGACAAAATGATCTGGGCTTCTTTTTCCACCCACGCGTCCATCGCAATCCTTGACGACTACAAGGAACACGTGGCTGGTCCCAGCCTAACTCTCAGCTGCACAGCGCTGCATTGTCATCACATTTGGACGTGATAGATTTCCACGCTGCTTTACTAAAAATTTGTTTGTGATTGAGTAAATGTGCCACTTGCTGTGGGAAATAAATTAGCCCAGAGCAACAGCAGCATGAGAATTTTTTTAAAGTTTGTGTGCTTTTTATGTATATACATACAAATATATCTATATGTATATATACACACACATATAAATAAAGCAGAAAGGCTGTATGAACAGGTCAAGTGCCTAGCTAAGATTAGAAAAAAATCCCCTCCATTGCTAAATGGCATCCTGAACTCCATTTTCTCAATGTGTGTTGTACATTTTCCCCTCAGAGCGGGTGAAAACATAAAAGCAATACTGCAGACTGCAGCGTGGGGGAGGGTTTTCTTCTTCACACTTTCTACTTCTGTCAAGCCACCTGAGAAGTTGATATGAGAAGGGCATTTTAGAATAAAGACATTGCTCTGACAGCAAATACAAATGAAATAAAATTGGCCTAAGGCTTTGATGCCAGAACCTGAATGAAGAGCTGAGACTTGGCAATGCACTAGTTTAATACACCAGAGAAATAGAACTAGAATAATTTGCAATGCAGCATGATGAAAGAAGAAATATAACAAACCCAGAGATTAAAATAGACTTTCCAGCCTGTGTATATTCGCATTTTGCACTCAAGTTGATCCATAAACATAGCAAGAGAAGTAAACATGCGCTTTTCGCTTCTCTTGGAACAAAGCGGTTGGACGTGGGGGGACACCACATCAGGAGCCTGGCCCTGAGACTCCAGAGAGAAGGAACTGAGGCTCTCGCAATTTGTGGATGAAGTCTTCTTCGTGACCGTCTCCTGGTTCTGGCAATAGCCACCACCAGGCATGTTAAGCCATGGCTCTGGTCACTGATCAGGCGAACACACTTTGTGGTGGAAGAGAAGGAATATTTGAGAGAAAGAAGGCCCTTGTAGGACACCTTGTGCATGCCACTGCAGTTTTTTCCCTGTACATGTGCACTCACATCCCTGGCTTCCTCCCAGTCCTATTACTTTCGTTAGTGTAAAAACTCCTGAGTTCAGGATTATTTGGGGTTTCGTGCTTGTGCAGCGTTTACAACCAGAAGTGATCCTATGTGTTGCCACAACGCAAAGAGAAAAAAAAATTGTCAATGGGTTAAAGAATGAGTTGGTTCACATTAACATGTGGATCTGTTTATTTTCATACCCTCCAGAAGACATCATTTATTGGTCTCTAATGTTTTTCAGGTTTGTATGACCCAAATAAGAATTGTTTGACTTTTTTTGCAATAGGCATTTTGGCAAGTACTGAATTCATTTTATGGTATTAAATCAGCTGTAGAGAAAAATAAATAAATTGTTGAAGTATCAGAGCCAATTATGGGCACTGGTTCATGTGTTGGATTCTGCATTTCTCCTTTAGATATTTAAATTATTCCAGTACATAGGCCCAGTCATTCCAAGTCTTTGGATGTATTTAAAGCAATTGAAAATCCCTCTTCAACACAAAAGTCAAATACTATTACAGTCCCTTTAGCAAATACTAACGGTTACCTTAAGACTGTGGTAGGATGTAAGTTTTAGCAGGAAATTCCACTTGCTGGTAAAGGAGTGTTTAGGCTACACAGAAAAAGAGCCATGAAGTACAAGTAGTAGTAATAATAATAATAATGATAATAACAACTCTTTTTAAAAAGAACAACCCTGGGTTCAAAGAGCACACCATCCTCACCTCCTGGTGTAAGTCACCTCAGTTTCTTCAGATGTAGAGCTTGATTGAACAAAGAGCGATTTGCAGCAAATAAATGTAAGACACGTAGAATTATACAGCATTGTCCTAAGGGGAAACTTTGCTATCAGCTCTGTCATACAAACTATCCTTAGGAAGGAAACCAGCAATTCAAATAAACCAGTGATTAGTTTGCATCTAACTCATAAGTCTGAATCCTCCAAGTCATTAATTTGGGTGGGAATTGGGGTGGGAAGGGCAAGAGTACAGCTATTGACTGATTCTGCAGTAGAGTGAGAAAAAGTGCTATCTAATTAACTGGGAACTTATGTACATTAGAAAAGCAATAACTTTGTCACAAGTATACAAACTACCACAAGTAAACAGCTTCTTCAAGCCTGATGGAAAAAGCTCCAGCATGCCGCAGCAGCCGTGCATTTGTTTATTTTCCTATATAGTTTAACCCGTTTTACCAGTGACTGCCTGATTCTCTGCTTTCCACCCAGGTACAAAAATCCTAGATTAGGGCGTAAAGAAAGGCAGAGCTTGTAAGGAAGAACTGCCCAGCTGGTGGTGGAGGTTATTAACTGAGGACAAAGCAGACATTTACAACAGTGGGGCAGAAAAGGGAGAATGAGAGAGAGATCTTTAGTTATATTTTTTTCCTTCAGAAATATCACTTTGTCTATGGCAGTTCAAACACTTGGGGAAAAAAAAAGTAATAATATGAATGTTTAGGCTTCCCCTAGGCATTTTATGTGCTCTAGATATCCCCAGAATGCAGCAGAGCATCCTAGCTCACCACTGAATAACGTCTCAAATATGCCCTTCCCCTCACTGGCTGGAGGGACTAATTTATGAAAAGAGATTAAAAGAATTAAATATAGATAGCTTTGCTAAGTGAAGACTACAGTGGGACAAAAGAATAGCCTACAAATACATGGAGGGGGTAAATTCCTGAGGGAGGTGAATTATTTAGGACAATAGGAGTAGGTTTAATTAAGAGTAATGGGATGAAATTAAGAACAGGAAAAATTAGGCTGAATATATAAAAGAAATCTTCTCCACAGCAAGATCTATTTGGTGGTGGATGACTGTCCCTTGGGAAGTGATGGAAAACCCATCGTTTGGTACATTTAGAGGCAGGCTTTGAGAAAACATCAGTTAATGCACTGTGGGAAACAGCTTTCAGGGAAATATGTGAAAGGAGTTGTTAGGTATTGTTGGTCTCCTCAATTTTTCTGTAATACATCTCATCAAACCAACCCCCCAGCTCAGTGCATTGACTTTGCCATCGTCACACTTGGACCACATGGATCCAGAGACTGCTGTGTGAGAGCTATCACCATCACCGTCCCCTTGCCCAAGCGGAGGCTGGTAAATCTGGCAGGGTCTTCTCTTGGCACGGGTTCCTTTGGCAGGTCAGGGTGTACACGACGGCTACCTCCATCATACGGCTCCTTCTGTACTCTTGGGGGCTGGATTATCCTTTCCCTCTCACTTAGCTTACACCACTCTTTGGAGACGCTGCCACAGTTTCTTCATCTTTAAAATTCTCCAGCACGGCTTCATGTTGTCAGCTCCCTGAGCCCGCAAATGCTTGAAATGCCTCCCTCTCTTTCAAATGTGTGTTGGGAAGATAGTCCTTATTGCCGCTGCCGGTGACAGCGGTGACAGCAGTGCAGCTTAAGAAGTACATTGCATTTGAGTTTTGCTGTTTGTTATAAAAGGTGGTGATGGCTTCATCTTCGGTTTAGGGGCAGAAGAGATGTGGTTTCTGCAGCTCCTCAACAGGAGCATCCTCAAACCTGTTGTATGCCTGCGCATAAGAAGGAGCTGCAGTACAATATAGTTTGTACACACATTTACTGAGACTAAAAAAGGATTAAATAAAAAGACATGAAGTCCATCGCTTTTAAAGAAGTGGCAGACAGAACTACACTCAACATGTTTTTACCAGTCATTCAGACCCTCAAAGCAGGAATAACGTGCTGTGACGGAAAGGTGACTTTCTAGACGCATCTGATTTCCATTATATTGAAGAGCTTGTCTTGACACTTTAAAATCATTAAGGCTTCCTAGTTGAGATGTGGAATGTTTCTGTATATTACCCCTGCAGATCTCTCCCACCCGAAGTCTTGATGTGACCCCGTCAATTCCCGAGGACTGCACCACCACCCCAAGGGACGAACGCCCCACGGAAAGGGGGCTTTAAGAAGGCCCAGCCTCGCACAAAACGAATTCAGCAACTCCTGTTTGTCATTTTGCCCTTCTTTTGCAGGAAAAAATACCCACCACCAACAAAAAAACCCATGCTAGTCATTTCTTTTGACTTAAACTGGGCATTCAAAAAGCTGGTTTTATTAATGAATCATATTAAGCCATCAGTGAAAGGCTCCCTGACTCTGTTTAAATAACAGGCTATGATTCCTCCCTCCCGCACCCCCCTTCCCTTTGGCTCCACTGCTATTAATTGAGGAGTTTCTTTGTTTCTTTTCTAATGAAGCTAACAGAACACATCTGTCAGGTGCTTGTATTCTTCACCCGTCTATAGTATGTAATAGCCCAGCTGGAGGCTATAATGCTACACAATACCCCTGGCCGTTACAGCAACTATTTATTCCTGGGCTTTTCCTCAGATAGGGATTTGAAAAAAGTCTGAAATTTGGGCCTAATTGCTATTTACACAGCGATAGACACCTGTTCTAGCTGAGACACTGGCTCATGAATCCCACACCTGAGACCTTAGGGAAAGCGAAGGGGGAAATTTCAAGCAGCTGCCAGTCCAGTTTGGGAACAGGGAGCTTTTCTATGCGGTACGTACGTACAGTACATAAATTCGTGCCCGCGTATTGCCATAGCTACTGTCTCGCGGCCAAATGTTCATTTAAAGGCTTAACATATGCTGGTTGTGTGGACACACGTACGCAACCGGGAGGAGAGAGTTTTCTGCCTTCGCTTCTACATGTCCATTGGACTCTCCCAAACCCCTTGTGCCAGGATTTCTGTCGCCAAAGGTCGGTGGCCGCGGGTTGCTGCCAGCCGCCGAACCCCCACTCCCGCCTCACGTCGCGCGGCACAGTTGCTCCGCTTTCCCCTTGTTTACGCGAAGGATCCTGCCCTCCCTCTTCGTCGTGGTCCAGGGGAGTTCTCGCCCGCGCGCTCCTCGGGAGCAATAGTCTGCGGTGACGGCGGCGGCGGGACCGTTTTGTTGTCGTAAAGCTGATAACGGCGGGGCCGCAGAGTAAAACCATACATGAATCTGATATAAGTTAGCAGCATCTCCAGTGCAGTTAAGAGCTCGAATTGATTAAAATGCAATTAGCTCATAAAACTCCCTGTTTATTACCTCAGATGTTCGTCAAAGACACAGAGCTGAAGGAAAGATTTCTTTCTGTTTCTCTCCTCTCTTGGCCATCGTCATTCTTCCCCCCATTTGTTTCTGTTCGGCGCCAAGCAGCCCCAGTAGTCAGGTGTGGGACAGAAATAAAATGTTATTGCCCTGCCACGGTATCTCCCGACAGCATCCCCCGCCGCTGCCGGGGGAGGAAGCTGGGGCGTCTGCTTTTTACAAAACTTTTCCCTGCAGTCAGGGAGGGGGCTCTGAGCTTTTTGGTCGAGACCTCCCTGTTGTGGGAAGACCTTTAATTCAGTCTGTTTCTTTAATCCAGTGATGCTCCGGCACCCCGAGCCCACTTCTGTAATGCTCTTGTTCGGGGGGAGGGGAGAGCCAGGAGAAGAGGTTGAATAATTAATTGGGAAAATTGGTTCTTATGTCATGCAAAAGACATCTGAGAGCTGCTGAACATCAAATGCAAGAAGGGAAGGTGAGGAATAGGAAGGTTAATAGATGGATTTTAAAAAAGGTGTGAAAATCTCGCACAAGGGATGAAACAAGACTACTGAGCCAAGCCGAATATTCTAGAGGCTTTTAAAAGACATATATCAGAAACAGAGAGATGAGTCAAGGAGCCAGCAGAGCTTTTCAGATGGGGTGGGGCACCCAGATTGCTGAGAGACGAAGGGGATACTGCTAGTATTAATTATGTGCCGCAGGGCTCGCAGAAGCAGTTCAGTAGCTGAGGACCGAAACAGAAATTCATTTCCCAGAGGAGGAAGAAAGTAGTAGTGAGTGATCTCAGGGTCACTCCAGGACAGGTGATAATGAAATTAGAGTTAATGAAGATTGGGAAGACACCAGGCTCAGATGAGTCTCCATCCTAGGATTATGAAAGTGATGCTAGTAATAAATGCTCCCTGCACATGAAGAGGGACCTTAAAGGTAGAGGGAAACCATGGCTGCATCTGATTTAACAGGAGCTCTGGGGTAATAAGAGACCCTAACCGTCATCTTCTAAAGACTGAAGTTTTAATAGCTGCTGAGTACCTAGGAAATGCTGGTAACACACCTTCTCCATCTCTGGAATAGCCTCCACATTAAAGGGAACAGGTAGTACAGGATGGATTAGATATCATTTCCTTGTTATTTGTCCCTGTATGGCACTGGGACAACTTTATCTGGTGAAACCAAATCTTTGATCTCTAATAGAAGCCAAACTATATATACATATGTATGTGTACTTATATCCTTCACTGCAGAAGCTGTACGTGCTTGTGAATACAAAACACAGGAAACAAGGTGAAAGCAAGCAAAGCTGGAAGTGTAGCCCCCCTTGCAGAGGCAATGAGGTGACAGCTTTGACCCACTGCTGGCTCGTGCCGGGGTTGTTGAGGAGGACACTGTCTCCAGCTGTGGCCTAGCCAGTGGGTAGGGACCCAGTGACCGTGTCTCCGCTGTAGTGGCACTGATTTTGTTTGCCCAATATAATTCTACGTTCAACAAGGGTGCTGCCCGGGGCAGCTCTGGGGACATGCTCTCTGTTCTGCCACCTGCCTACTCCTCTGGGGACGGGTGTGCGGTCACTTACGTCCATGAAGAGAAGACTTTGGGTCTGTTGTCCTTGCTGAGCAAAATTCCTGCTGACTCACATCCCATGCCTAGCAGAACACAGTTTTTCATCGTTTCCAAGTGTCATGACAGGATGTTAGTGTCCTACCCACCTCACCCGTGTTTCACCAGCGTGATGTTTTTACGGGTCTGTTCTGTGGTTTTGTTCTCAGTATCAGACTCATCCACTGCTCCTCTCTATTAATGCCTGTATATTCCTTATTCAACCTGGTTCCGTATACGAACTGTTTCTTATATTTTGGTTCCTAACAGCCCTTGCATGTGCTGCAGATCTGGTCACCTTCCTCCCCATTTCTGTTATCACAGATGCCTTTGCCTGAGCTACAATAAGCTGATCCTCAGGGCAATCCTTTGAAATACCTTTCTACCGTGAAAGTTTTGCAGGAGAAGGCCTTGATTTTTTTTGTAATCAAGTAAATTACTTCCCAATTGAGAATGAAAACATTATGCTTTTGAGTAAATTGTAGTAATCCTCTCATATAAATCATCTTTTTGTACGATGCTGCCTCAAAAGCTTTCGTGTTGTCTGGGTAAATAATGCTTGGTTTCCTCCCCTTGATTCTGGGTGTTACTTTCGTGGTGATTTCTCTTAGCTTTGCTGGCCATTATGTTTCTTAATAAAGATATGTCTATACCTTTGGTTGGACTAAGTGCCACTGAATATTGCATTACTCCAGCTCTGTGTGGCTAGTGTCTTCCCTGTTAGGGAAATCAAATTCACAGCTGTGAAGGGTTTTTAAATCGTTAGTTCTGCATCTGAGTTTAGCAGTTTCTGCAGTTCACCTTGCTTTCCTTTGTTATCCTCTGGCCAAAATGACTGTATCAGGAAAGCGTATTTGTCAGGATGCCATTCCTGGCTCTACTGTCTTTGTCATAGGTTAAGCCCTTGATCTGTGTTACATACGCAAAGTTCAGGGTGAGTAGCACTGGCCTCAGCAAACGTAAAGAGTTTTTTAGGCAAGCAACGCGAGTTCAGGGTGACCAGACAGCCTATGCGATAGCATCATCATTTTGGTTTGGCTCATTATTAATGGGTGAAGCTCTAGATATAAGGGAAAGAAGCAGTTAATAGATTTTAAAAGTTAGCTTTATATGAAGGCTCCTAGTTTCTGTTTGTCAGCAGTCAGAATAATTGGCAACAGTGGTTTATTTCCAGCTCTGGCTGGTTCTCAGTTTTCTGTGTAAACTTGGTTAAATGTGAATCACAGGTTACTTCCAACTTTTCCACCATATTCTTTTTAAAGACAAAGTGTAAAAGAAGTCATTTGGTCCTTCAGAAGTTTTTAAGTTAAGTGAAATGGTTTGAAAGACTTAATCACAGTTTAAAATCCAGCCAGTTTTGATCATTATTGCAATATTACCATGATATATTTGTTCATGTTGACAAACACTTAGCCTTTGAGAAGTCCTGCTTATTTTCAGCAGCACTACACTTGAGATAAAGCACATAGTTTTGGAGAGAGAATTTAATACTGTATGCTCTGATCTTCCTGTGGGAAATATTCTCTAGAACAACATATTTATACCTGTATATAATCAGAAATACAGAATATACACTCATACCCAGATGTATGTATATGTGTGTCTTAAAAAAAGCATATAAATCTATAAAACAGGTCTCCTGAGATCAGTGAGACTGTTCATGGATAAAGACATTGCACAGTGTGTGCAAAGGTAGGATATTTCGGAACTTTTAAATGCAGATCTAGAAATCAAATGAATGAATTAAAAATAGATGGGAAGAGGGCGATGAGGGCTTCTCAGGCTATGAACTCTTTGGAGCCAGGGCCTTACACCACTGCGTGTTTTTACACTGCCTTGTGCAATGAGGTTTCGTTTTTTTGGCTGACTTAGGCACAGCGGTAGTGAAAAAGATTAACAGTGACAACACGTTTTAGTGAGACTCGTGGGGTCGGTCCTTCCCATGTGCGAACGTCTGGCCGCACAAACCATCTCCTTCTTACCAGGAACCGCAGAACATCCTTGCGGCCAAGGCAGTAATTGCTTACAGAGGAAATTAATGTTGGGAGAGTATTTAATGTATTTTAAGCTGCCTTTTAATGTTATTTAGCAGGTGGAAACAAGGAAGAGATTTAGCAGCATGTGAACAGCCAGTTCTCAGTGGACCACCAAAAGGTTGGAGCAGCTGAGTTGAGCTATCAGAGATGCTTCCAGATGTTGTTCAACAGCATCCATTTGACCGATTATGTGGAATAATAGTGGAGTCCAGATGTGATCGAGCCACATCTGAGTTCTCAGGGAAAGAAACATGCCTATACATGATATAGATATTATATGGTTACTTGGCATAGTCCAGGAGTTTATTTTACATCCAGCGTTTAACCTCGTTTCCCCCCAAGGTACAAATGTCAATATTGGATTTTCTCTGGTTGAATGAATGTGTCACAGCGCAGATTAACCACTGGCAGTGATAAAGGACTTTCACTTGCCAAAACTAAATTTCTCACAAATGGATCAAAACAGTCTGAGGTACAGAAAAGAAGCAAGGCTGGAAACCTTGCCAAATTTAGTCATGATGGTTCATTAAATTGATCTTAGGACCTTAGTGTATGTACTTTATCTAGGAGCTCCTGCTTTCAGCTGGTGGGAAGCACAGGCTTGTGTGTGCCGGCGCGTCTGTGTGTGCGAGTGCACGTACACTTGGGGATGAAGTGGCAAGGCAATAGCTAACAAGACAAATGAAGCCAACACTTGTCACGGTGGGGTTCCTCAAAAGCCCGCTACCCTCTTCGGTTATTCCCATTTTCAGTGTGGGCTGAGTTTCCCCTCTCGCTCTCAGGGTAATGTTGCTGTTCCAGCGTTTACTGTTGCGCTTCGTTAATCGCAGAGCCGCGCGCGTGGGCTGCGGGAGGACCTGGTCCCCGTGAGCCGGGCTGGGTGGGACCTTTGCTGCTGGGTGCAGCTGGTCACACTCCTGGATGTCTGAGCGCCTTAAAAAATACGTCTCCTTCCCCCACCCCATAAACCTGAAGAGCATCTATTATTCCTGCGTAAGGAATCTCTCCCTTTGCTTACATCATAACATAGGTTGTTTAAGGTAGCTCAGCTCACCTCAGATTTAGCTCTTGCTGGAAAACTGACCTGCCCTTGTTATTTATTATTCTTTCGGGTTTCATGCTGTCTGCAAAGCTCAACGGCAATAATTTTATATGTTCTTCTGGTTCACTGATTCTTTTTTTTCCCTTGGTATCATTTCAGAGGCCTTTATCAGTTTTCCACTTCTGTGATTTTTAAGTTTTACGTGTTTATTGCCTTGTTAATTATCATGAAAAGGGGAGGAGAAGAGAGAAAGGGAAAAAAAATAGGATACACACGCATCTGTTATTAATATATAATGGATACAGTAATGTCCCAATTGTTCACGACCAAATGTTAGCATTCACAACAGTGACTTGCGAGGCAATGTGTCATTGAAGTGTGATGAGTGCAAGATTCAAAGCACAGATCTGCTTTCTGTTTCCTTTGACTTTACATGACTGTTTGCTGGGAGATAATTGCAAACACAGACATCTAGTAGGCAATGGAAAAGGGTATACCAAAGAGCTGTGGGTCTGATTTTTCTGGGCTGTCAGGGTACATATGTAAGGTCAGAAGGGGTGTTGCTGGATGTTAAAAAGCATCAAAAATTATTTGATCTTTTAAAATTAGCATTTCTATATAATTTGAACTGAAGAGCTTTTGAAGGGTTGGCTGAGCCTCTTCTTGTCTTTGAAAAATGGGGGAGCTCCAGTAAAGCAAGAGAAGGCCAGTATTAAAAGTGACTCCTCACTCAATCCAGGTGACTGAAATTACCCTGAAGTAGATTTACGGGGCCAATAACATCAGGCTTGTTACTGGCATCAATACAGGATGAAATGAGTATCACTGAAAATTATGTAACGGCTAACTTACTTATTTTTAAAACAAACTTGATACCTTTCAGTGGTGAGATTTCAAGTATGATGACTAAAAGTACCTGTACTGTCATGGTAGGCATCTATAATGTGCCTGACTTGATGCTTGATCCATTCTGATGGGCTCAGGGGACTGTCACGCCACGGAGGCCTGCGGCGGTCCAGCTGGACGGGCGGTGGAGCAGGAGCTGTGGAAGCTGCACAAATTCTGGTTGAAACCAGAGCACGTCTTCCATGAAATTGTCCTGTCTTAACTGAAAAACATGCACTCATCTAAAATCAGTATGGCACAAGTAAAATGGATTACAATTTTCTATTTTAAATAACCTAAAAGCAACTGAAATATTATATTACTCTAAGTTAGGTAGGTATGAATTATTGGTATAAATAATAGATTGTAATGACATTTTTATTACAGTAATAGTAAGAGAAGAGAGTCAAACAGCCTGATAGAGCCAATAATTTCACGGGGAATCGGTATCTAGCTGATCCTAAAAGGATCTAGTGAGGACATCGCTGCCACTGAAGGGACAGAAGGTAGTTAACAACGGCACTCTCCAATCCTGGTGGTCTGGAGCCGGGTCAAAAGCTGCGAGCAGCCCAGTGCCCTTCCTCTGGGTACTGAGGAGCACCGGGGGAAGTGTTGGAGCAACGTCCTTTCCAGTTGGGTTGTTGTTTTCCTATTGTGTCCGCATATCGCATTCCCTGTCTATGTCAGCCTGACAGCAAGCAGACAACTGTGGCATTAACAGGTTGTTTGAGTAGTGTATGTTCCTCAGGAGCAGTGATTTACAAAGTTTTACCGAAGTCCTGAAAAAAGTGTAAGCAGGAAATACCACCCTGGACGGTAGAAGCAGCGTATTTATTAGGGAATGCAAATGAAAATGTAAATATAAAAGGAGAGAGGGAGATGGCTGGTAATTAGGAGCTGCTCCAGGAGAGAGGGTGGGTGAGGACAGGGCAGCCATCTCATGCAAAGCAAAAGGAAACTTTAAGCAAGAAATTCTGGCATAAACCAAGAAGCCTGGCCCTGGAAGAGCAGCCAAGCTGACCGCCTCCGTCAGACGTGTCTAGTCCGAGTGTCTGGTGCACGCTGCAGGATGCGACTGGCCCCAGGTCCCCATGGCTTGGGCAGGGACTTGCACAAAAGTTCTGTAGCCCCGTGCAGACCCATGCACCTGGTTTCCTCCCCACAGGGGTGCGGGTGGTGTTGGAGAGAGGATCCATCTGAGGGGGTCTTGCTCCAGCGTCAGATGAGATCCATCTCTCTCTGATGTTGCCTAAATTAGCTGAAGTTTGATCTTGAGATGATATTATGTCATTTTGTTCTTGTGTAGCTGCTTGCAGGCTTGCAATTGAATGTTTGACCCTGACTGAACAGTGCATGAGGGAGCTTTTTCCCTCCAGCTTTTATCCATCACATCGCTTTGCAATAAACATGTCTGGAGTGGTATGTTGCTGAAAACTGAGGTATCCTTTGTAGGGAGGAATGGATATAAAATGCAACTGTAGTGCCTGTTACCTGGCACAAGCTGTACGGGTCTCAAAGGCGGGGATGTGCTCTCTGCCAGCCAGCCCCACATACCAAAATAACACCAGGGAGCTGCTCGTTGCAGACGTAAGGTAACATCCCTTCAGCAACACCTTGGTTTTAGGGTTGGATTATGACTTTGAGAATATCTTGGGCTTGTTGGCACCAGCCAGGCTGGTGGGAGCGGTGGGGATGGTCAGAAAGCAACAAGGAGTTGCAAGAAGTTCTGGTCTGGCCATGCAGTGAATGAGCCCGTGCCCAGCATGAGCAGGGGGAAGCTGTCACTACTCCTGGTGGCACCAGCAGGTCCAGCCCAGGAGCATGTCCCTCTGCTGTATGGACTGTGCTGAGAGCACCAGGCAGGTCTTCCTTGCGGGCAGCTCACCGCACTGCTGTCACCGCGGGGTGATGGAGCAGCAGCTCGCCCAGCTGCCTCTCCTTGCAGGGAGTGCTCAGGCCCTGCGGTTTTACTCAAAATGACCCCGAGGTGTGCAGTGCAGGTGCAAGCAATGATGAAGTGCAGACAGTGAGTTGTTTCAGAGGTTGGTTACAGCCTGAATGCGGAGCCTTTCCCCTCTCATTTCCACAGGCTTATCTGCCTCTTGCAAGATGTATCTGACCCGTGCGGCTCCGTCATGACAGAATCACAAAATCACAGAATCATTTAGGTTGGAAAAGACCTTTAAGATCATCAGGTCCAACCATCAACTCAACACCACCAGGCCCGCTAAACCATGTCCTGAACTGCCACATCCACATGTTTTCTGAACACTTCCAGTGATGGTGACTCCACCACCTCCCTGGGCAGCCTGTTCCAATGCCTGACCACCCTCTCAGGAAAGAAATTTTTCCTAATATCTGGTCTAAACCTCCCCTGGTGCAACTTGAGGCCATTTCCTCTCGTTCATGACGTATGCATGAAGGGTTCAGTCCAGGTCCTACAAGCGAACAAGCCCAGAGCACCATTCCTCCAAGGAGCTGCAGCGGTCTGGGTGCATGGGGAGGTTTGCAAGGAGAGCCCATCCCTTTCAGCGGCATCAGCTCTGTTTTTCTATCAGAACTCAACTCACATGCAAAAAATTTATATTGATAACTTAAAAAGACATCATCAATGATTGGAGTCAAAGCAATAAAAGTGAAGTGCATGGCTGCTGCCAGGCTTCTTTCTTGCTCCTTGGTGTTCTGGTTCCAGCATTCAAGCAATAGATTTAAATATAAAACAGATCATTAACGGCTGGCTCAACATCTGCTAATATTATTTTCCTTGCATTGTCTGTGCGTCTTTGTTTATCTCAGTGTGCTACTTTGTTTTTCCCCTTTTATAATAAGGATCATTCCTTTATTTTAAAGAGCCGCATCAATTTTCAATTGCTTGGGCTCTTGGAGCCTCCCACGCTTTGCCCACATGCTTGCACCGCACGAAGAGGTGGAGAAACAAAGCGAATGTGAAGCGTGGGATGATTGTTGCTTCAAAAAACAGTAATTAAGAATCTGTTAGAAAAATAACAACTGAGTTTAATAAGAGCTTAACTTAGCTGCGTGAGCTGGACAGAGAGAGACTCCTGGGCTGTTTCATAGAAACCAAGCAACTCAACTATTCAGGAGACTTTCAAGTGACATTGAAGTGCATTCATGAAACTCTAGTAAAAGACATTGTTCTCATTTCTGTTGGAGAAATGACTTGCCTTTTTCTTTTTTTTTTCTTTTAAAGAAGTTATAATAATCAGCATTGTAATGAAAATTCAAATGTGAAAAGTGAAAACTTCAGTATAAAATCTACCCTTATACTAAGGTAGCTTGTTTATATCAACAAAATCCTGGGCAATTCTCAGTTAAGCCCCAAAGCCAGTTGTTATTAAACATATCCCTCTACCTCCATACCACGACGCAGATGATACAATATGCAAAATCACCAGCTGTTCAGATATTCATAGAGTACTTAAGGTAAGTGAATTGAAGATGAAGTGTACTTTTTTACCTTGAAATTCATCTATATTTCTTTTGTCCCCACTCTCCCAACTTTATCTCCAATAAAGTTCATCACATTTATCCTGATGAAGAAGAACTAAAGAGAGAAATTAAATCTGTAGATACCTACTGAATATAACTTTCTGGGAAGCAGATGGACTTATAATATGGTATCATATGACTAGAGCTGTCTTCTGCTTAGGACTGTTCAAAAGTATCTATCTCACTCCTTACTTGCCAGAGACAAGAGTGCCTTTCAAGTAGTCTTTCCTTTTCTCACACACAGAAGCAAAAAGCCACTTTCCTCTTCTTAGACCTCAAAAGATCTTCCATGACCTCAAGAGGTCTTTCACTACATGAGGGGGTTTCTGGTTGTCCAGAAAAGCCCTCATTCCTAAAGAACAGAGAATCTCCACTCCTTTTAAGACACTTTTATTTCAGGAAAACTAGGTTCAGTACTTTATTGCTGATACTGAGCCAGGAAGCACCACAGTTCCCTTCGTGCCCCTCACCTGGACCTGGGGCAGCAGTCTTGCAGTGCTAGCATGCTTGCTCCCCCCACGTCAGAGATAAATGCCCGAAGATGACTGTAAAGCATGGCCAAATTCCCTTGCTGTACCCTACGTTTCTTCAAAAGTCCCCCTCTCCCTTGCCTGTTTTCATCTTCAGAGCTTACTGGGATTTTGAGGGACTGGTAGCAATTAACGTACATCTGCCCTAGAAGAAGGCTCCCACCAGCATAACATAGACACGGACTGTTTAGTGTCACCCAGGGAGATCTGAACAGCCCTTCTCTATGGTAACATGTTGCTTGTTGCTGTTGTTTTTAGGGGCCTTAAATTTGCTACATCAGTGAGAGGTGACAGTATTATGTTAATGGTGACTCTAAGTAAAACACCGCTCTGCCTCGGCATATAACTATTTCCTTTCTGCTACCTCTGCCGTGCTGAGGCTTTGCTTGGGAATGACACATTTCCAAAAGGTTTGATCAATAAAGTGTCGCCCCAAGTTTTATGACAGCTGGTAGCAAATGTATGCAAGAGAGAGGTGCAAATTATATTATCCAGTGTAGCAGGATGGTTGGCTTTAGGAGAAATGAGCCACTTGCAAAATCCATCCCTGGAGTGACAAAATTTGGAACTGCCTCTGGTGCTCACCCACCCTTTGGCTTAAGGAGGTATTGCAAGACCCTCCTTGGTGGTAACTTAAATATTACTTCATTGCAGTGAAGTGTTAAGACAGATAGTAGTTGCAGTAGCTCAGTAATGATAACTCAGTAGTCTGTAAATTTCCTTTGGGTATCTCACATGAAACACTTCAAAAGCTGAGGCACGTCATTCGCAGTATGAAGCAATAATTTGAAATACTGCAGATCCAGATGCCGACTTCCCACTGAATTCGTTGTAAATCATATGCATTTGTACTGTCTAAGTCTGGGCAAACAGCTCTCACCCGAGGAAACGAGTTATGCTCAAGTCTGCATAAACAAACCCACACACCAAGCTTATTTCACGAGGCAAAAGTCCACTCCTAAACTCAGGTGGGGAGATCACACTGTTAACTTACCTACACGGAGACCAGAAAAAGCTCAATTTCATTGCTGTGGAAAGCCAAGATGCCTTCAACAGTCACCCATCTGGTTGGTGTTTCATGACCTGCATTCACACAGAAAGTGTTTTTGGGTCAGGGCCACTGTTTTTCCAGAAGCAACTTGCGAAGTGCCTAGCATGCATTTCGACAATGCACGGAAATGGAGGACAAGGTCCATCCCTCCATGAAGGCAGCGTTGGAGAAGGATCGCCACAGATCAGGTGGATCTCAAGCTGTTGGAGCCCATTACTGACATGAACAGACCCCATGAAATAACATCAGAAGCTGAGGTTTCCCATCTGCTCCAGGGCTGGCAGCTGCTTCAATGCATGACAGAATCGAGGACATGACACCATTTTGCTTCTGCGTTTCTTCAGTGCTTCTCCCGTGTTTTAAAGAAACTTTTGACTTTTGTCCAAATGCAGTTAACTGGGACAAAAAGGAAAACTTGAACGGCCTTGCAAACAGGTGGAAATAGGTGATAAATAAATGCAGTCTGCCTGATATTATATGGTAACCGGACTTGTATAAATCATAACTTTTCAATCTTTTATTAAATGAACGAGAGTGAGTTTTGGAATAGACTTTTTAAAAGAAGACTAATAGTAATTCAGCTATGGTGAAGATCAGATCATCCACACTAAATTTGTTCTGGCTCATCACAGCCCAACTTCTCATGTGTCAGCTATTGATAATTTTCAGCAACCAACCTGGAATACTGTCTGAATTTCTGAAAAAATAATCTGCTTCAAAACATGTGAAAGGCTTCAGCATGCAAATAATTGAGAGCTCCTGGAGAAAGAGTTTCAAAGGTACTAATTCTTTCCACTGCTTTCAACTGAGGTTGTATGTCCCAGACTGCTACGATCCATGGGTCTTCCTGAATGAGCTCTCACGAAGCAGGTGTCTGTCTGTCTGTCTGTCAAGCTCTCCTGAGTTTTCATAAAAGCATCTTTTGTCATTGTAGCAAAGGATTTTAGGCAAGGTTATTGATGTATGAAAAGAAACTTCATTACTTTTGCCACCAGCCAGGTAGATGGAGACGTTTAAGTCTAAAACCCCATGGAGGTTTCCTGAAAATTTGAGCTTGGTAAATTTACAGCCATTTTTGCAGGGAGGAACACTTGCTCTGATCTCTGACTGTTCTCATATACACTTTTTCTCATCTGGGATGATTCTCTGGGAATTTGGCACCACACTGGTGTGGCCACATGGTTCCTGACTGGCTCGGAGTGCGGTCAGATCGAGCCTGAGACTGCCTGCAAAATGCTGTGTAGAAATAGCCTTTGATGTGTTCCTGAGCCAGATGTAGCACTTTCCAGCATAAGGAATGTGAAATAACAAGTTTTATGACATCTGGTGGTGCAAATGTTACCCCAGATTGGACATTGATTCCTATCCAAACTGATAATCTCTTTGTGGGCTGCACTACTTATTTAAGGTCTGTATCTCCAATGCTCAAGTGTGTTCCTCACAGCTTGCATTTGCCTGTGCAAAATAGACGGTGTCTTGCATGTATATGCAGGCAAGCAGTTGACTTGCAGGTGGAAATGAACTATTCCTAATAGCTGTAAATAATGAGAAAAATGAAGAATCACAGAGAAGCTGATACTCTTGTGTTAAAGGTCTTATAAATAAAACCAAGGAAAGAAGTGGCAGCATATGTAATAGGGCTGTTTATTGTCCCCAAGTTAAGGAATGTTTTCTTGACTGAGCAATGTCTCTGCCAAGTGAGTCATGAAAAGCTTTGTTGTGGCATAAGTTGAAGTCAAGGAAAATCTGTATTGTTATAGGCCTTTGGATCTGTCATGGGCTTTCTGCAGAGTGACTGGACTTTGTGCTCTATGGTGAAGTGCATATGTCAGCGCCTGAAAGTTAATCCAGGCTAGGGAAGAAGCAAGATAATAACAGAGCTGTGAAAAATTTTGGGAAAGAAGCTGAGCAGAGAGAATGTGTACGTGATGTCTAAAGGACTTGTGGGCACTCAGCAGCTCCAAAAAACCAGACCACTGATGGTGGTTCTTAATATATTGACTTAGCTGCTGAGCTGCAGGCACAAAAACATAGACGTTTGGGGGGGATCCGGCAGTCTCTGCTTGTTTGCCCTCCTTGAATGTGTGAAAGCAGACATCTAAGCACGTGCTCATCATACTGTAAGGCTGGTCAGAGGGTGAAGTTGAAGCATGCAAAGGTTGCTAATATCTCCAATGTCATTTTTATTTTCTCAGCCACGCATCAGCCCACTTACTGGCAGCAGGACGTGGTGTAGGGCGGTGTGGAGCAGGCGGGACAAACATGTGAAACCAGTCAGGAAATGTTACTCTTGCCATCTTAGATATTCCTGGGAAGCCACAATCATCCTGATATACAAATGTCACTGCAGACACTGTTGGGATAGGTAGCCAGGAAAATCCTGGGAATAGATTAGATGTAGTATCTTGTCCTAAAAGTGCTGTGTCATGTCAGCACCGATACCTCTTGTCTTGCTGATGAAGTGTGCACGCACAAAGGGTGCCCCGCTGCCCCTCCCAAACTCAACAGCTGCTACTTGGAAGAGGCTTTTTTTCCCACATAATTGGTATTAGATGATGATGATGCCATAGGCTTTGAAATATTGGAAGCCAGCACTGATCACGCTTACAGATAGCTGAACAATGCAGTGCAATGTAAACTAGGCAAACAAAGCCATCTGGGTTGCCAGAGAAGGCAGAGAAAACCTCTAATCTTCTGGAAGCAGCTGTTGGCCACACTGACATTGAAAGGCATTATTTTTAAAATGAAAGCTTCTGTGTGGGTGATGAAAGCTGCTGGATTTCTTGCTTTGGACTGGAAGCACTTGTCAGTAGCCCAGACAGAGATCAAAATTGTTGAATGCTGCAGAACTGGAGTGATAAGCAGGACCCTCTTCAGTAGGTAATGGATTCCTGTCCATGCTGGGACATGGCGGGTTTTGCCAGGAGTAGGTGCTTACTGACAGCAGCAGCAGCGCTTGCACCCAGGTGAGCCGCCCCGGCAGCTTTTTAATTCGGAAGCGCCTGGTGAGCCTCAGCTCTCCTTTCCTTGATGCGCCTCGTGGTACGGACAGGGATGCAGGGGCCAGTGAATGTGAGCGGGTGGGAGGTGGTGAGTGGGTGGTGCTGGAGGTGGTGGTGGACACCCTGGGGCAGGGTGGGAGCGGCACTGAGCCAGGGCGGGAGAGCTGATGGTGCACCTGAGCAAGCCGAGAGCCGGGCTGCGGTACGCACCCTGCCGCAGATGCTCACCAAACTGTGTAAGTCAAGAGGCAGGCATCCTGGTCCAAATCCTTCTGGAGCATGGAGAAGCTTATTACCCCGAGCTGAGTCCTAGGGTGGACTTTGTCAGGACGGTTAGGTGAGCAAAACCTTCCGCAGGTAGCCACAGCCTGGTGCAGCAAGCAAATGATGTTGCAGCAGGAGTCTGGATGTGCTGCTCATGTAAACCAAGTTACATCAGTCAAAGAGGCTTTATTCCAGGACGAGTGAGCCAAACCTAGGGATTTTACCAATACAATATAATAAAGTTACAGGAACAAGCCCCCAGACCCTAAAATTACATGATCATCCTGGCAAGTGTCTTTAAAGGGCTAATCTCAGTCTCTGAAAACTTCAGTTTGGGAAAAAAAAAAGCAAAGAATAATTTCACTTATGAGGAAAGCATTGTTAGCATCAATAAGCATGTGGGTTTTCATCCAAGATGAGATGGTACAGTTCAATTGTGGAAGAGCAAAGGAGACCTTTTCCAACCTTTTCTGTGATTCTGTGTGAGATGAGATCTCCCGTGTGTACGGTGCTCTCAGGAACTTGGTGGTACGTTACCAGTGGCAGTAGCAGCAGGTAAAACAGTTGTAATTTTATTGCTTTTAACAGTCTGTGATGCCTGAGGGATGCTACAAAGATCTGTATTTTTCTTTTGTGCACTGTGACTGCCAGAAAAATAAAAGCTACCCCTACCAGGATAAGCAGCATTATTACCCATGCTGCAGTCAGGGACACTGGACCGCAGAGGGGTTTGCTCGGAGCCGTGCAGTTTGCTCGGTGGGAGTCACGACAAGGCTCCCAGATGTTAGCAGAGGCAGAGCCAGGACCCAGACCTCTTTCGCAGAAAAGAGAGATGATGCTGGAAGACACTGCATCGGGCTCTGTTGCCAGCAGTTAGCAGTTCCTCTGGTAGGTGGCAACCAATGAAGTAGTAACTTGACTTAAGGCTTCTAGGCTTGGAGGCTGGAACGAGAAGAATAATATCCAGTGGTAGTGCTAAACCCCCTCTCTGAAAGCAAGTTGTCCTTTGGGCATTGGTGCTGGTGGTTTGCCCGGCAGAGCAAACACAAGAGTAGAGAAGCAAGAAAACATTTCATTATCCTCATTGCCAGAGAGTTAAAAGAATCTGACAAGGAGACTTGTTTAGCTGCAAAGCCATATAGACCATATTGTTTAAATACATCTTGTTTTCCTGTTAAACTCCATTTATATGAGTAACAAGAAAACTAATAAAATCTACTAAGAACAACAATGGTAATTTAGCACTTGGAGAGAGAGAGGAGCTGTATCTGAGGACTGTATACGCTTCTCTAATGTCTTCAAGTCATGCCTGAAGTACAGATATTTCTTCTGATCAGCTATGAGCTTGCACAGGAAGGGTTTTTTCTATTACTTTTTTCTTCTGGACAACATCTACTGTCTGTCTTCTGAGGCTTTTCACACCAAGATGTTGCCAGCCAGCTTTAGGGAGAGAAGTTAAAAGGCTGAGTAGGTAACGTAATGGTTTGTGAGATGAAAAATGAACCGCCCCAGACGCAGTCATAGGTTACTTTATATGAGGTCTCTCCTCAATTTGCACTGCCTTGTGGTGACTTTCATCACAACCTTGTGAATCAAATATCAGATGTCACATTTTTAAAACTGTGTCCATCAACAGACATGCGTTGTCTGTGTCAATGTGTCAATCAATGTAATGTGTCAATCATCTGCTTGACAATGGGCAGTCAATGCACTGCACTTTCAGATGCACCTGAACACAGTGCCAAAGCTTTAATGCAACAATACTTCCAACAGCTTTGTTCTTTCCCACTTGCTTCAGCCTCTTAATTTTTCCACAAAATTTTTGAAAAAAAGAAATGCATTTTTAATGAATATTAAGAAACTAATTCAATATACTTACTTAAACATAACAATGTAAATGGTGAAAAGCAAGAGGGTAAAACACCACAGAAATTAAAACCAAAAAACAAAATACCATTTTGTGGAATGACTCTATGTCCAGACTTGAGATTTATATAGTTATATTTTGGTGTCCTAAATTTTCAGCCTTTATCTTAATAGTCCCTGCCCAGTGCTGCTGTGAGGTCAGGTTGTATGTGGTTAAACAGCTGCTGTATTCCGACCAGAGGTGGAAGCACTTCCATGATGGTCTGAAAAGAACTGGTGTACGGCATTTGTACAGCTCTTTGGGGATCTTCCTGGATGAAAGGCACTATTATACGGGTAAGATCATTATCATTATCATGAAAAACCTTCTCAAGGAAGCAATTCCACCTTCTGCTTCTGACACCTCATTTCTCTGTTGTCTCAGGAGCCTCTTTTGTATCTCCTAGGAGTGTCAGTTCACGTCTTAATCTCTTTGTATGTAATCTCATTACAGATAATCCCATTTGCTGGAGATGTCAGTACTTCTCCACTATGTGAGGAAGGATTTCCACTCGGCTCATTTTGTAACTGATCCCAGTTACACTCACTGTACGAAACAGGCTGGCTGTGCCTGGAATCTCCCTTAGGTTAGGTTTGCTGTGGGCAGAGATATTCAAGAGAGAAAAAGAGAGAAAAATAGAGAAAGGAAGAAAGAGAGAAAGGGAGAAAAATAGAGAGAGGACAAGAGAGAAGAAGAGAGAGAGGAAGAGAGGAAGGAAGGAAGGAAGAGAGGAAGGAAGAGAGGAAGGAAGAGAGGAAGGAAGAGAGGAAGAGAGGAAGAGAGGAAGAGAGGGAAGAGGAAGAGAGGAAGAGAGGAAGAGAGGAAGGGAGGAAGGCAGGAAGAGAGGAAGGAAGAGAGGAAGGAAGGAAGAGAGGGAGGAAGAGAGGGAGGAAGGGAGGAAGGGAGGAAGGGAGGGAGGGAGGGAGGGAGGGAGGGAGGAAGGAAGGAAGGAAGGAAGGAAGGAAGGAAGGAAGGAAGGAAGGAAGGAAGGAAGGAAGGAAGGAAGGAAGGAAGGAAGGAAGGAAGGAAGGAAGGAAGGAAGGAAGGAAGGAAGGAAGGAAGGAAGGAAGGAAGGAAGGAAGGAAGGAAGGAAGGAAGGAAGACTTCTTTTTGCTAATAAGACCTAATGATTTTTTTTCTCCATCTCATTGTTTACGTGAGAGAGGAATTTTCCTTTTAAAAAAAATCAAGGTTTATAAAAAGATAATAATAAAAGAAGTTTAGAAATTACTTTCACAGCCATCCATCTTCAGTCCAGTCTGCATGGTAGAGGGAGATTTCCTCACTTTGATTCCTTGCTTTTTAGTAACTCCTGTCAATTAGGAAGGATATAGTCTACTCTCAGTTCATTAAGTGCACCACAATTGTCAGCTAGTGACAGGCTCAGGGGAGGCCAGGACTAAATAAACATGGGGGATAAGTTATACAAGAGCACAGTTTGGAGAAAAACAGGGCCCTCTTTATATAACACGCTTATCCTTAAAATCTTGAGTAAACTCCTATTGTTGATAAAAGTCCAAAACCTCATATTCTTAAAGAGAAGAGTGAGGGAAAAAAGCAGTCACTCTCCTTTGACGGTTTGAAAAAAGAAAAGATGTTTGTACCACTCACTGACTGGCTAATGAATAATCAGATTTCACAGCTTGAGTGCTGGGGTGGTAATTTGGTTGCACGCCATGCTCCAAATCCATGGAATAGTGCTTCATTAATGTGAAGACCTGTATAATCAAACAATTAGCAGTCTCTCTGCTGCTAAAGCAGCTTTTCATCAGCATATATACTTCGTTGTAAGATGAGTCTCAAATTACTGAATCTGACAGCAACTAGTCTTTTGCTAAATCACAGCAGTAGTAAAGTAGGGTGGACAGAACATCCATTTTTTAACCCATTTCTACATCTGCAAGAGGTTCATTCTCTCCATACCACATGCCACATATAACTACCACTGAGAAGGTGAAGACATTATAGGTGAACTGAAATTTCATTTAAATGAATAAATCACAGATTAGATTTTTTTTAACAGAATGTTCAAATGCCGTAAATTAGCAGTGATATGTTGCTATTTCTCTCTTCACCTACTTCTCACTTCACTTATCTCTCAGGAAGGAGGAAGACACTTCTACCTGTGTTCCATTATCCGAGAGTCATCCTCTTGCCTTCCTTGCACAGGATTTAACTATACAGGCAGAAGCAAGAACCACAAGTTTCAATTCTTTTTCTATACTTTGACATTGGATTCTGCTGAGGTCCAAGTGTAACTGCCCTCTGTTCTCCAGTTCATTTGAAAACATCACAGCTAGGGGAGAGGAGGTGGGAAAAGTGAAGATGAGGCCAGACTGCAACATTAGTCTTCACATATGGATATGAGTCTCCCACTTGTTTCAAGCTCAGAAAGCCCTGGTGCATAGAGTCTCTTATGCCTCTCATCTCCACACCAGCTTGGGATGTGGTTGGCACCTTCCGGGGGACAAGAGAGTCAATATGGGCCTGAGCAACTGCTCGTGCACCTGCTGCCACCCGACTGGTGGGCAATGGCGGTGTTCCTTGGAAGGGTGGGATGATGCATAGGAGCAGAACAAGCTAGCAAAGTATATGGAAGGATAAAGTGTTTTGTGCATGGATGGTTTTGCAGAGCATTCCCATGCTGTAATTACGGACACTTTCCCTCGTATTAGCAAATAAGGTTTAGTAATATTTATTTACGTACATGTTAGATGGCTTTTTTGTTTCCTTTAGTATTGCCTTCCTTTTTCCAGAAATCAGCTGAACGCCAATGGTTTGTTTTGTTCTGTGGCCCAGCAGGTGCTGGTTGCTGAGTGTACTGGAAACATCTAGCAAATATTTGTGTTGTTGGCAGAGATATTGCACCAGAACCTTAGCTTGTGTGTGACAGTGCAATGAAGTTCATTTGTGTCAGCTGAGACACTGACCCATTGCATTTACGATCTAGTTTAGCAATAGCTGATCTAAGGTGGAATTGCGCTGGACTGTTTTCGTGGCTGCGGTGTTTTGTCTGGTTTTCTCTTCTTTCCTGTTTGTTAAAAAAAAAAAAATAGAAATTTTACATGTTGTGGGTGCTGTACCTGTTCTGGGACCCAAATGTCTGAAGTGCAACTGATGGTAGCTGAAAGGTTCATAGCTTAAAGTACCTGTTAATCCGCCCTGCCTGAATGGGTGTTTTCTAAATATCAGATGTAGAAGCAATGATGAGTTCAGGTTCACCTTAGAGAAAGTTTTCTCCAAGAGCAATCTTAAAACCTGACCATTTCAGAGAAGATGAAGGGAGAGGTCTCCTGCTTTCAGTATCTGTGTCAGTCTAATACCAACTTGAGAAGACTGTGCTGCAGAGGTCGTCCTGTTTGTTATGTCAGAAACAGAGAGACTGAAATGGGAAAAGGCCAAAATACCCCTCAAGCCGACTACCCCGTCTTCAGCAAGAGCTATGAGGTACTAACGCATAATCGCCTTTAACACAGCCGGCCTGCACCAGCATTTTCACCCAAGCTGTAATCTCCTTTAGACTTCCAAAAGACCCTGCGGTCACGGAATGCAGGAAGTCTGCAGCACTTCAGGGGTTATTTGGTGATCCGGGACTTGCCCTCGCTGTCAGGTGCACAAGCAGAGGACGGGACCCAGCACAGGATCCAGCCCCTGCTCCTTGCCCGTATTTGCTTTCACTAACTCATGAGGGGCACCCTTGGGTCAAAATTGGCATAGTTTCTACAGAAATGAAATGTTAAACTAAAAAGCAGGTAGTTTTGGGTTTTTTTTGATAGTATGATGTATCTTAATGCCTCTTTCTTTTCCAATGTACACCAAACAACTCTTCTAGCACAGGCTACGCCTCTGCCATTGTATAGGTATGGCATCTGTAAAGAACCTAACAACTAAAGATATGCATTTCAGGTCACAGGGTTGGCTGGTTTGAGCGATCTAACGTCTGGATTTAAAAAAAAAAAAAAATTCTAACATGAAGCTTTGAAATGCTGAAGATTTTTAAACTTTGTAATGTACAACTCGTGTGCAGATCGCGTGCGGTGTTCCCCTCCTTGTCACAGGCAGAGGGAACAGAGTCCATTACTAGACACCAAATATGCTCATTAATTTTCTTAGGCATTCGTCTTGCTTATAACAATGTGGATGTGTACGCTGAAACTCATGAGCCCATTCATAAAGCTAGTGTCGCTTTGTGGAATGATGTTGTGACACTTTCCCCAGCAACAGTTCTTTGTCCAGTCCTTGCCTGAAAAACAGTTAAGAACTTTTTCCATCGGATTCCTTTACAAATGTCCTCAGTGATCATTTTCTTGATGGAAATAATCCAGAAAGAGCTCTAATCCACCCCAGAGGAGAGCCCTAGCTCTGGGGTGGGCTCTCTCCAGCCTCACAAGCCGAGGGGAGGTGGTGGGCTGTCTTCTCCAGCCACCTCGCGCTGCGGAGCCCACCCTTCACCCCTCTTGCAGAGGCACTGTCCTGCACAGGATGGCAGCCCCGTCGCCGCTGCCATCCAGCAGCCGTCCCAGAAGCCTCGCTCCGGGCAAACGGGTGCTGCCTAAACTCCCCGGGGTCCTCCAGAGCAGGCCGTGGAAAGAGGATAGAGCCGCGACCGCCAGCCGACGGGCTGTGAGGCACCAAACCCTGGCACGGGAGCGTTTCTCCTCGGGAGGAAGGAGCGTGAAAAAGGCCTGGGAAATTCGTGAGGAGGAGGAGGCTTTGACAAAAGCCCTCTGGGAATTAGGCACAAAGACTCCGCACAGGAGGTACGCGCCTACAGCTCGCCGGCACTTTTGTAATCTTACCCTTAAGCCACTTACTTGATTTCAGGTTCACCCTCCCTCCCTGCAAACACCCAGGGGGGAAAAAAAAAAAAATTAAAAAAAAAGAAAAAAACCTCACAGGTAGAAATTCAATAAAAGCAGGGAGGCAGCGACTCTGCTTTCTCCTTGCTTATGGAAATAGCAGGTGCCCCAGCGTAGCAGGGGACGCAAACTCCTGCCAGGGTATGCCGAGGCTGCGGGAGACCAGCAAAACCAGTGCCTTGCACCCACTGTACTGGTTTCCGTTTCAGGATGCTGTTCCCTGAGGCAGCGACACACGGTGCAAGCATGACACTCTGGGTACACGCAGGTAACACATGTGTGAATTTATAGTATTGCATGTCTGAATATATAGTACATATAGAACACACACCCCTACCATTTTTAACCACATATTTTTAGCATAACGGGTATTTTTTGGCTATGAATTCCTCGACTGTAAAAACTCTTTTCCCTGCATGAGACCTCTGCCCCTGTCATATCTCAGGACCCAATCCTGTAGACGCTGCTGTGTGCGTTCAGGTACAAGCACCTCTGCCAGTGTAACTCTTGTAAGAAGAAAAACAAACTCCAATAGTAGTAAGAGGCAAATAACATGAAATAAAAAACGTAAGTAAGTAAGTGTGGCGGGAATAGGGCTAAAAGGGATGGAAATGTTCATATGGTGCCACAAAAGATACAGTTATGTGAAACTTGGATTGAAAATAAATGAATGTATATATGTAAAAAAAATCAGTCACAGTCTATTGTAGATTGATCACAACAAACACAACAGCTCTAAATAAATGTGGTCCAATACTCATGTTAAATGAGTTTAATTTGTTGTTGTTTTATAAATAATAATAACAGTAATAATAATGATGTTATTTTAGGACTAATTATTGAAACTCTGCCAATCCAAAATAATTTTTTAAAACCCACCTTTGTATAAAGATATTAATTTTACCCCATTTTTTGAAAAACAGTGTAGTTTTCCTTCTCTTCTTTTTTCACTGTTGCATAAAACTTGTGTTTTAACAAATCGCTGCCATGAGCTAACCCAGATCTGAATCCAGAAAATGCTCTCAGCATTATCCTTCTCTGTTCACATACATTTGAAGTAAATTACATCAAATTGTATTTGAAATACCAAAATGGCATTAATGGAAGCTTTTTTTGCTCCAGGCACCATTTTAAAATAGATGAGCATAAAAATGCAGTCTGCATCATTAAGTTTATATGAAACTAGTGAGAATAAAAATCACCATGTAAGTTCTAATAAGATGTGTTTTTCATTCCAGTTTAATAACCCAAGACTATATTCATCTTCCAGTATAATAAATACACTGAAAGGAATTCATTCTTTTGTGGTTTTTAACATGTTGAGGGTTTCAGAAGATGGAGTTTTCTGGGAAGCTGGGTGAAGAAAAATCTTTAATATGGCAGTGCGGAGTATTATTATCATAAATAATTAATGTGCACAGCAGAAGAAAGCCTAGCTTCATTAATAATTCTTATTTTTAGTTGGCATAAGCTAGAGGTGCTGTATCTTCTTTCATCCGATCTGTGTCAATTTCCCCCATTTTAATTTACTAAATGTTAAAATTTTAAAGGTACGCTACATTTTGCAATGGATTTTTGTCTGCGACTTTGCATTAATATCCTCGTGCTAATTCTTATCCTTCGAGGTATTTTTAGTAACAAGCGAAAAAGGAAGAAAAAAGATAGTAGCAGCCAGGCAAGGTAGAGTGGGCATCAGTGTCAGCTCCTTTCATCTTTCATTTCCCTTTGGGACCAGTTAAGATGCTCCGTTGATTAGGACCTCAGGAAATATTAAAAAGCTCTTCTATGAATTTAAACTCATCAAACTTGTCTCTGTTTATTTTTCTGAATACCGAGATAATTCACCTCCCGCATTTGGAGAACACAGGTTCCCTCCACCCCAACCGCCCGTCTCCGATCAGCTAAGCCTCTTGTCAGCATCGCTGAATCTCTCCTAACAAACTTTGGGCTTCATTAACGCAGCGCCTGAGCCGGAGCCGCTCCTGAACTTTCCTTATTAGCACAAACGAGGAAACGGAGGTGACGCCGCAGACGGCGCTGAGGCGGCACGCCGCGAGGCGCGTGCGGGTAGCGCTGGGGCAAAACAAGGGAGAACGATGTGACACCCGAAGGAAAACCACAGCGTGGGGGGAAACCATTTTTTCTCCTTGCAAAATGTACGTGGGAAAGAGACTGCGACTCTCACTGCAACTTTGGAAACACCGATCCCGTGGAGACGCAGCGTTAACCTGCATTATGCCTTTTAAACACCTTTGCAAATGTTCTTGTTAATCAGCGCAAATGTTAGAGCTGGTTGAAAAGCGATGGGGTTTTTCCCTCGTAAGTATTTAAAATAAAAAGTGTTTGGGTTTTTTTTTTTTCTTCCTTCTAAACTATATTGAGCTTGCTGGGAAAAAATAAGCAATCCCTTCCTCCTGGTTTTTATACTTTTCTCTCCATTTTAACTGCTTACCTCCTTTTATTTCTTTTGAGACCAAAAGCAGAAAAAAACAGAGAGGCACGGAAGAAGAAAAAAGATATCACAGAGACCATGGGAGAAGGGAGCACCCTGTGAAAATAATAATTTTAAGTTGGGGGGAGAAGGAGGCCAACAAAAAGCAAAATGCATGAAGGCAGTCACTGGGGAAAAAGGACATTTTAACCTCATGTGTTTTGGGATGAAAATTTTCAGCTGGTAGCAATATCGCTAGCATGTAAAGTAGCCCTGGTAGTCATTGCAGCCGTGTGTCACAGCATCCTCAGTCAGGCATCGGTGTTACACAATCAATTCCTCTTTAAGCATTTTCACAACTTTTTCCTACATTGCCATGAGGTTCATGTTATTTAACTTAATGTTGTTCTGAGGCTTGTGTCCTGTTGTGGTTCAGAAAGCCAGGCTGGGCAAGCATGAGACATGAGGCTCCCATCAGGGAAATGCTGATGCCTCTGTGTACACCCCCCCAAAAAAAAAAAAAAAATTAGTGATGTTACTGATCCCACATGCACAAACTCAGCAGATTAATTTAGGCATGGCCAGAAAATTGCATTTGCTTTCACACGACCTCCCATGTGTCTGTCAGGAGTGCGATGTGGATGTCTGCAGCACCTGGCAAACATAAGCTGGAGCCTGGGCACTCTCTGGTGTGCCAGGAGGGGACATGGAGCAGCCCAAAAGCCCCCAGGAAGAGCTCCTTAAAAGAGGCCTCCAGTGGTGTGTAAACCCAACTGGCGGCAGCTGCCCCTTAGCACAGGAGAGCCTATTCCCCTCTCTGCTTCTGCCCTAAGATCCCAGCTCTGGCAGGAACAGCAGGCATGGATCTGCCAAAGAAACAGAGCAGTGTCCAGTGTGAGGACTGGGATGCCGGGCAGTGGCAAATATCTACCAAGAAATACTTACGGTCCCTGTACACCATGCAGGGAGAGATCTGGTATTGCGTCGTTTTTTTTTTAAAGCAAAGAACAGGCACCACACCTCAAACATGCCATTAACTACTTATCTTCATTAATGTCTACATGGAATAATAATGTCAGGGACCACACGTCCATAGGGATGCTGCTTCTGCTGGATTTCAAGTCTACCAAGTTCTGCAGATGACACCAAGCTGAGTGGTGCCATTGACACACCTAAAGGACGGGATGCCATCCAGAGGGACCTGGAAAAGCTCAAGGAATGGGCCCGTGTGAACCTCATAAGGTCACATAAGGCCAAGTGCAGGGTCCTGCACCTGGGTCAGGGAAACCCCCAGTATCAATACAGGATGGGGGACGAAGGGATTGAGAGCAGCCCTGATGAGAAGGACTTGGGGGTACTGGTGGGTGAAAAGCTGGACATGAGCCGGCAATGCATGCTTGCAGCCCAGAAGGCCAACTGTACCCTGGGCTGCATCCAAAGCTGCGTGGCCAGCAGGTCAAGGGAGGGGATTCTGCCCCTCTACTCTGCTCTGGTGTGACCCCAGCTGGAGTTCTGGGTCCAGCTCTGGAGCCCTCAGCACAGGAAAGACATGGACCTGTTGGAGCAGGTCCAGAGGAGGGCCACAGAAATTACCAGAGGGATGGAACCTCTCTCCTATGAGGACAGGCTGGGAGAGTTAGAGCTCTTCAGCCTGGAGAAGAGAAGGCTCCAGGGACACCTTACTGCAGCCTTCCAGTGCTTAAAGGGGTTTTATAAGAAAGATGGGGACAGACTTTTTAGCAGGTCCTGTAGCGATAGGACAAGGGGTAACGGTTTTAAACTAAAAGAGGGCAGATTTCGACTAGGTAGAAGGAAGAAAGTTTTCACAATGAGGGTGGTGAAACACTGGCTCAGGTTGCCCAGAGAGGTGGTAGATGCCCCATCCCTGGAAACATTCAAGGTCAGGTTGGACGGGGCTCTGAGCAACCTGGTCTAGTTGAAGATGTCCCTGCTCATGGCAGGGGGTTTGGACTAGATGACCTTTAAAGGTCCCTTCCAACCCAAACTATTCTATGATTCTATGATTCTACACCTTTAAGGCACTTAGTTACAAAGATTTTAAACATTTTTTTTCTGTTTTGTTCACTTCTCCCTCCTTTCTCTCAGGCAGAGTCAGGTTCTACCATTTCAGAATAGCATTGCATATCTGGCATCTTTCTTTCTGACATTTCAGGATACCTTAGAAAGCTGATGGGCCATGATTTTACTGCACTGTTGTTTTCATAGGAAGTACAATAAGAGGTGACATTCCTATGTTTTATTGGAGTATTTGCTACCATAAAAAGGGAAAAAAGTAACAAAACTTTGTGTTCCAACAACAGCATACTCACTAATCAGCAAACACAGACCAGTTATACAATAGGTGAAAGACATGGACTTGCATGCTAAAATCAGCACCAAAAGAGGCGTTTTCCTGACTTCTGTATTTCCTATTAATCCTCTGTAACAATGGGTTTATTTTGCAGGAAAATATGCAAATACCTTAATCTGGTAGGACAGTATGACAGTCTGAATGTGGGTCTCTTCACTATTCATTGACAAACACTTGTTTAAGAAGACCAGCATTAGAAAGATGATAAAATTCTGAGTTTAAAATCAGAATCTCTGCAGAAAAACTGTGTAGTGTTTGAAAAGAAAAAAAAAAAAGAAATGGATTGGCATTGAGGAACTGTTTCTCCAAATAATAAATTTTCATCTTTTCTGAAGTACAATTCATTAGTAAATGAGTAGGTGAAGGAATTGGGGGTCTTTTGCTGCTTTCTTCCTGCACCCATGCCAGGAAAAACCACATTTTTTTAGGAGGTCTGTTGTCTCTCTGTTTTATTTTATACATTAATTATATAGTGTCAGCTGTTGGAACAATACTTCTAAAATATTCCTGTAAATGTTGAAACTGTATCTGCAGAGACTTTTTTGATATTTTTTTTTGCAACAGTCTAATTTGAAGAATGATTTAAGAACTGGTTGGCAGTTGGCAAAAAATGAATGATAATGAACTCATTTCGATAGAGATGGACCAGATAACATGCCGGCTGTCGAAACTTTTCAAAGCTGGTTTCTCTCCAGTAAATGTGATCCTGCAGGCTCTGTCCATCTGCCTACAAGAAAAGAGACGTTTGCATTCTGCAGGGAATACTGCTGAGAAAATATCGTCGGGAATTATCAATTTTGTGATTGCTTGCCGCTCTCAGCGAGGAAATGGGATGATGATAAAAACCACGGCAAAACAACAGTGCTGAGCTCCTTTCGGTTTTTTTCCTTTTCTTTTCCTTTTTTATTTCCTTTTTTTTTCCTCTTTTCTTTCTTTCCCTTTTTTGGGTTTTTTTTTTTCTTTTTTTTTCCTTTTTGCATTAGCAGGTTACTGGCATGCTTCAGTGTGATGCGGAACATGTACGTTTGTCAGGCAGAGGAGTAGCTGCTCGAGCGGGGCTGAGCATCCCTCCTTCTGGCAGGGATTCTCGGGGGTGACCTGAAGGTGTTGCTTACAAGGATGGTTTGATTCTGGCCTCACCCTAATTTTTGCCGGTGCAAACTGAGTCGCAGCCACCACATTAAATAGCTGAAGTGAAAAACTGCACCAGCTGTTAGGCCTCTCCAGTTGCTCTCCTGTTGCATGAAACTAAAGTAGCTCTGAGATTTAAGGAAAATGGCACGAATTCACCCAGGACACAACACCTGGGGGACAGGCTTTTCCTCGCCCCCTTGGCTGTTGGCCACCACCGCCGAGGTCCCAGTCCCTGCCCCGGTGCCCGCCGCAGACCCTCCCCAACCTCTCTCCGTGCCTCCGGTTTCGAAGGCGGTTCTCAAATAAAGGGTAGGCATCGCTGCTACGCCTTTAGTCAGTGAAACAAAGGAAACGAAGCAACTCCCACAGCATTTAACTAGCGTGTGGCTAAGCCCCAAGCCTTACCCTTGCTTACAGACAGGAACAGGGTGGCAAGTACCTATCGTAGAAGCCATTTAACATCCCAGGAGGTTTTGCTCTGGTGGGTGGTACTGCGGTCATGCGACTCTCATTAATATTACGTGGTGTTATGGTTGCACATGGCCAAAACAAAACAGAGAGGAAGTACTTCTGCAGAGGGATCTGGACAGGCTGGATTGATGGGCTGAGGTCAACTGTATGAGGTTTAATAAGGCCAAGTGCCGGGTCCTGCACTCAGGTCACAACAACCCCATGCAATGCTACAGGCTTGGGGAGGAGTGGCTAGAGAGCAGCCCGGCGGAAAGGGACCTGAGGGTGCTGGTCGACAGCCGGCTAAACATGAGCTAGCAGTGTGCCCAGGTGGCCAAGAAGGCCAACAGCGTCCTGGCCTGTATCAGCAATAGTGTGGCCAGCAGGAGTAGGGAAGTGATCGTGCCCCTGTACTCGGCACTGGTGAGGCCGCACCTTGAATACTGTGTTCGGTTTTGGGCCCCTCACTACAAGAAGGATGTTGAGGTGCTGGAGCGTGTCCAGAGAAGGGCAACGAAGCTGGTGAGGGGGCTGGAGAACAAGTCTTATGGGGAGCGGCTGAGGGAACTGGAGTTGTTCAGTCTGGAGAAGAGGAGGCTGAGGGGAGACCTTATCGCTCTCTACAACTACCTGAAAGCGGGTTGTGGTGGCATGGGTGTTGGTCTCTTCTCCCAAGTAATTAGCAATAGAACGAGAGGAAATGGCCTCAAGTTGCACCAGGGGAAGTTTAGACTAGATATTAGGAAAAATTTCCTTATGGTGAGAGTGCTCAAACATTGGAACAGGTTGCCCAGGGAGGTGGTGGAGTCACCATCACTGGAAGTGTTCAAAAAACGTCTGGACATGGCACTTCAGGACATGGTTTAGGGGGCATGATGGTGTTGGGTTGATGTTTGGACTTGATGATCTTAAAGGTTTTTTCCAACCTTAATGCTTCTGTGATTTTGTGATACTTCTGCGTGTAATGCCGAATTCACTGCTACATCAGTTGTTAATTAAAAAAATTGGCTCGTTTCTGTCCCTTTACACAACCAGAATGATGTAAATAAGAACCTTATCCAAAAGCTTTTAAAATTCATTTTAAAAAAGGTTGGTTACAATATTTGTACAATATTTGCAGCTGAGCAGAATGAAGCAGGGAATAAATGTATCTTCAGCTTCCCAGTTTCCACGCACAACCACCACAGTCAGCTTAGATCTGCCCATCGCGGAGAAGGGCCGAGCAGGTTTCTGTGTTTGTGAGGCAGGGTGCTAGCAGAAGGCTCACACCTGCCTTTATGTGGAGTATTTGGTACCAGCCACTGCGAGAGGCAGCAATCTTTGTGGGCAGGGTGGTGGGCCAAGTCACCTAAGCAAATTCAGTGAAAGCAATTCTCTTAATTATGAACATGTAAGAAACAAAGGAATGATGTTTCTCTAAGTAGACTAATACTCCAGACCTCAGCGTACCTGGCTTATGGTCCTGCTGCAGCTGGTGTTGCCCTGGGGCGTCTTGAATGGGTGATGCTAACGGGGTTGAACTGGTAGTAGAGAGGCTGGTGCTCCGCTCTTTGCTCGTAGCTAATTCCCAAGACTTGAGACCCCACCTCTTCAACCTCTTTATTTTGTTCCAAATGCTTTATTACCTATGAAACTCTCTGATTTGTGTGAAAAATAGAGATAAAGGAGTTTAAGTCAACCAGCAGCTTTTGAAATGAAAGTCCTGATGCTAAAACCACCCCATTACAACCAAAAAGCTAGGGTATAATATTATGATTTATTACGCATATTATGGTAGCTCTGCAAGAAATGAGCGAAGATTTGGGCCTTTTTCTGTTTTATTCACAAGTGGGCATGCTAAAAGCCATTGGAAGACGTATTGCTTGTCCCAAAGGATTAACTCAGCTCTTACTAACACTTTCATTCCTGCCTTCCTACAGCTTACACGTACATGGAAAAGCACTCATAGGGTTTATTTCACCGCGCCTTTGAGAGGCAATACCTGCTCATGAGTTTTTCAGAGTGTTTGTTGAACACAAGAAAAAAGCATAGCACCATCTCGTCACAGCAAAGTGTCAGCCCTTGGCGCAGAGGGCACAGGGCTATGCAGGAGGTGAGTGCGTGTGACGTGCTCCCCATCCCCGTCTTGAGACCTCAAGGGAAAAATAATGTGCTTGGTGGAGTAAACAAGCGGCATCAGAAAGGGCACCGAAGATGTTTCTGCGATCTTGGCTCCCAGTGCATTCGGCTGACAAGGGCTGGTCCCCGTCTCGTGGGCTGCCTTACCCTCGCCCATTCAAAGGTGCTTTCACCACCCGATCACCTCCTGTTTCTAGTGTGGAAAATGGAGTAGTTGTTAAAAGGGGTGCAGATGGGAAGCCCGCTAAGAAGTATTTTAGTGATGAGGACAGGAAGGAATATAGTATCCCTTTTTTCCAGGGAAAACCTATTTCCTCACTCCTCTTCCATCCAAGCGTTAGCCAGTATTTTTCACCATCGTGAGAGCAAGCAGGGCCAGCACTGAAGACAGAAAGGGGAATCGCTATAGTGTGGATTCATTAAACCCATCTCGGCCCATCTCTTTTTTTCTTTTTTTCTTTTTTTTTTTTTGTATTAAAGGAATATGGAGTAAAGCAGGGCAGAACGAAGTGTTCTGGGAAACTGATAATCAAATGGCCTAAAGCTAATGTTTACTTTTTTGAATGTTTTACAGCAGAATTACTTGGAGATGTGTTAAAAACAGGGAGCGAGAGGGAGGGAGGGAGGGAGCCTAATAATAGCCTTCCAGTTACAGAAATAGAGAAGCAGCATAGATATGATAATTGAATTTGGTTTGGATGGGTGATAATCCGCCTTTATGCTACAGCTGTAGTTCTCAGATTTGAGCCTTGCTGGTGGCAGGTGTTGGGCAGCTTCCCCTGCCTCGGGAAGGCTCCACGCGCCCCTGCGTGCCCCCCGCTCCGCTCCCCGCGCCTGCAGGCAGGAGGCTGCGGGGTGGGTGGTTTTGCATGTGTGGTTCTGGTTTTTCTCTGCATTTACGGGGCTTGTCCTGAAGGCGACCTGGAGCCTCCCTCGCCTGCCGGGCCAGGAAAGGTCACCAGTGAAGCTGGAGGGGGGGTCTTCTCCTCCCCAGCAAACTCCATGCTCGGCCACTCTCTGTTTCTCCTCCACCCTAAATTATTCAGCTCCACACTTGAGGAGCTGACACTGCTAGTAAACCAAGGAGTTATATATTTTTGGTTGCACTTGGAGATTAAGTGCCACTTGAGTTATAGTGTCTAGATTCCCAAATATTTGTGTAATTTTAAATCACAAATTCTCATTCCTGACTATGTTTAGTATAAATATTTATTCACACATCTCTGTCTGATAGATCCCATGGAAGAAACTGGGGGGGAGTGGGGAGGTGCCTCCAAGCTGGCTCTGCACAGGCATGGGTCCCCTTGCTCTCTCGTTTCCTGAAGCAAACTCCAGTCTCACTCTGGCTGCTCTCGATGCCTCTGTTGTGGGAGATATTCTGGAAAATGTGGGGTGAGAGGCAGTGGGTGGGATAACTGGGCTGCAGTGGGTGGATAGCAGGGCCACCCACTTTCACAAGGTGACCTTAAATATTTTGTGCCAGAGACATGGGGCTGGCTGCGTGCTGCTGTCCCACTAGCAAGAGAAGTGGGAGAAGGGTGAAGAGACCGAAGTGGAAGAAAAAGTCACAATATTCTTCCTGGCTGGTGGGAAGCCTCCCTGTCACTCTTGCTGCCTTCCTTCCTAACAAAATCCTCCAAGAAACTTTATCAGTCTCTTCTGTTCCCTTGGTTGATTTTAGCAAAAGCGCTTCTGAAGGAAAAGCATTAATTAATTTCCTCTTTATAAAAAGATGCGAGAAGATTTTGGTTTCTCCAGGCACTGAATTAAATTCTGGCTGCACAGGAGTTTGCATTTTTAATGGAGCTGTTTTGCAGGTCACCAAAATTGTTCCCCATTCAGCCACTCTCATCATCTGGGTCATTACGATGGATAGCCGCAGCTGATGCCTGGATCCGACTCCCGCAGCACTCAGCTGGCACTCACATGCCACCTCTAATGATAACGAAGAGCGTGATGGCTGCTATGGCACCTTTTCTCCAACTATCTCAGACGAGCTTTACCGCTGTGATTAAATTAACCTCGTAACGTCATCGTGAGGCGGACAGGTAATGTGCAAGTTTCTCAGGTGAGATATCAGAGGCACCAAGCAGCATGTTGCTTAAACTTTGCAGCCCGAGAGCCCAGGTGACGAACGAGGACTTGGGCTATGGGGCTCGGCAACCCAGCTCAACTGAAAGCTATTTCTGCGATTGGCAGGGAAATTAGTCATGCTTCTCCCAGTTTCCAAAGGATTTTAGATGATGATTTGCTTGCCACACAAGACTTTTTTTGATTGTTCTGTCCGTGCTGTGTTCTCAGCAAGCTTCTCACTGTCCTTAGTGTGTCCGTGTTGGCTCAACCCTCAGGTTTTCTTTTTTTCTTCACACAAAAAAAACCCCTACTTATTACCCAAAGTGCATATTTTGGACTTGGGAGGGCAAAGTTTTGGAGACATAAATGACAGCGCACAGTGTCGGTTCAACACTATTTGCTTGTACTGCTCATTAATTTCTAGCCAGACAGGAAATACTCACTATATCCTAAAAGCAGATATCTATGACTATGCCACAGTCAAAGATGGGATGGAAAATACAAAGAACATCTACAAGCACTTCTTCCAGTACTCAGAAAGCATCAGACTCTTTCTTGTCCAAATTCCAGCTTTGCATCCCTGGAAGAGGGAAAAAAAAAAGCATTTTCTCCAAAACAGTGCCTAGCAATATAAACTCCAAGCCATCTCTTTCAGTCTCTGGCTTTGATGGATGTCTTTGGATTCTGAAAAGGATCATGGTAGATGCCTTATTACAATAATATTCCAGCATCTTGACAAGCAGCTTCAGATTTATATGGCAGCTTTCCTTTCTATGCCAACAGCTATATAATACCAAAGGACTGCAAAAGGCACCATGCACTGTTATGATTGGTTTGTTTTTTTTTTTATTATGGAAGGGTTGTTTTAATCCAAGAATCCTTGTTTCGTCCTTCCTGTTGTTTTCTGGCACCCTTGTCAGTTTACGTTCTTCCCTCTGCAGTGGTTCCCCACAGTGCACACATCCATCTTTTCCAAAAGTAGAGGAAAAATGGTGTAAAAATAGTCTCTGTGTGGGCCTATGATTTGGGTACCCCTTCTTTGCCACTGATTTGGCTGAGTCCCCTGCAATTGCTGGGCTCAGACCGCTAAATGGCTAACTGGGGAAAAAACCTGCCTTCACCTTACGGTAGAGGTAGGGGGGAAGAAACACTTTAAAGAACTGTTAATATCCAGCTTTTATGGCAATGTTAAACACTTAAATGCTTCAGCTAGGGTAACTCTGGATTTACTGCCAAACCTTCCGTTTCTGTGTGTCTAGCCCGGTATGTCTGAGGTGATGTATCGTTCATGGCCGCTGACGGGAAACAGCACACACCACTCCAATTAGCATTTTCACTGTTCACTCGGAAGAACGAGTGAATCTCCTAAGCAAACATCAACTTTGAAAGAGGTGGGCTGGAAATCCTGCTTCGGCTAACCTGTCCCTTCTCCCTCTGCTATTCCTGCTCCTCTGGGCAAATTACAAATCTCCTCTTTTGAGAGACCGTGAGCTACCAAAAGTGCCTGTGGCTCTATGGCCTGGCAGGCAGGAGACAAAACCCAGGCTGTGCCCCTGCCTGGATGGATGTCCTCTTTCATCAGAAGTGAGAGAGACCACACGAAAATCTCTCCTGTCTGGGCAGAAGATGCCAATCAGCAGAAGCTCCCCACTCCTAATCCTGGAAGACCACCCTAGACATCCTGTCCTTCCTCCTAGGGAGGGAGGTTTTCCATGGGATTTGATGAGCTTTTGATCAGGCTCTTTTCATTTTCTGGGCCCATCTAGTCTTGGGCATGCTAAATACTGGGCTTACTTAGAGAAGTCAGCTGTAAGAAAGATGCGTTTTCCCCGGGAGCTGGACTAAGGTCTTCAGTTATTTCATGTAGGGAAACTAACTGGCCATCAAGAAGAAATGCTGTAATTATTGTCACCAGAGACTTAAATTAAGACTGCCGTACCATAGAAAAAACTGAGGTGGTGTCTGGTCCCTCCAGGTGAACTAATAGGAGAAGCTGTAAGAAAACCTGTGTTACAGACAAGGGAGAAAACACCATGAAACACATGGGAACAAACAGGCCCCATCTTCCACCTCCCTTCTCTCAGGACACCCACATCTTGACCCAGGAGGAGACCTCTTACCCTCTAGTTTATTGGAATAGCCACCAAGCTATTCACCCTCAAAACCCTGCATTTGTTTGTCACCCAGAAATAGACTGCGTTATTGGTTTTTAATCTTCATGGGAATAATTATTTTTTGAAAGGGAATCCAGTGTTCAAGCACAGAAACAAATTAAGGTCAGAGAGAAGCACCTAGCTTTATGTAAGTGTTTAGTCTCTCCTTGTGAAGTGGCTGGTTCTGCATGAATTACCATTAATAATAAAATGTATGTAAGATAGTAACATTCGGTGCGCATGTTCTTAGTTCCCCATTAAGCTGTGTTCCCTAAAAAGGTTTCCAGGTTTATTTAAACATTCAGGAAAGAATTTAATATTAAACAGAAATAAGATGTAATAGAATTATGTCAAAACACCTGAGGGAATTTTGGATACCTGCAAGGAATGAGCTCTGAAGTGATTCATAGCTAGGGCAAGTGATAATTTAGCTGCTATATTGAGAAGAAGGGGGGAAAAAAAAGGAAAAAATGAGTTAATTCTTCCACAGCTATGAAATCCACACCTGTGAGATGCTGTAGTCCACAGACTCATCAGGAGTCTTGCCTCGGCATAGGCGTTATTTTACTTTCTGATGCTGAAAATTAGTGTGGTGATCTTGTTAGCACTTTTGCATGCGCTTAACATAAGCATGTGACTAGCTCCCTGGGGTCTGGTGGGACTGCCGATGTGAGGGGAGTTAACACATAATATAAGTACTCAGAGGCTTGGCTGCTATTCTACAACTTCTGGAGACAAATGTGTGATGTAGTCGTAGCCTAAGTTGGGAATCTCATTACATCATCCTTCAGCATTTTAGATTGCAGAATTGCATCAGATCCTGTAATGGGGTAAAAACTTCAGCTTTTATCATTTTTGGAAGTCTGGACACAAAACAGACATTCTGGTTAGTTCCAAAAGGGACAAAGCATAGGGCACGGAAGCTTATTTGCATCGTAATGCAGCTATAGACTTAATGTAAGATATTCCTATTTAAATTAATATTTTCCTTGTCAGTTCAGCAGTATCAGCACAGTGCTAATGATCTCCATATCCATTAAGATCAGTTCAAATGCACCTCAGTGTAGCTTTCTTACTCTATACTCCTGACGGTATTTTTTTAATCTGATCTGTAGCTTATTATTTTTATTATTCACAAATGTCACAGGCTTTTTCTCTCCCTTTTGGGATTGTTATTCTCCTGTTTTAGGTCTTTTCCTTTCTTCTAATGTTGCTTTGGGAAAGCTCTGGGGATATATAAAGCAAAATAGACAGATGCCTTCACCTACCAGATTGTTGTGGATAATAATAATCACCTCTTATATATCCCTTTTCATTTTCAAAGCACTTTGCAGCAATTAACTAATTTGTCTTTACAACAATCTTTGATAGATAGGCAAAGGCATTTGCAGAGCGGTGATTTATTTATTTATTTGTTCCTGCATAAAATTGTAATAGTTTTTCTTCTTTTCCTCCCTTTATTTTTCTTCTTTTGCTGGATATTTTTGCTGCCCTTTTTTGTCCGAAAGGTAAATTTCTGTGGGATTGCTATGCCCATTAGCACTGCTAATCACTGAACCTAATTAGATTCTCATAGAAATGAAAGCACACACCGGCAACAGATGAACAACAAATTCCTTCAAGAATTATAAGCCGTATCTCGATGGCAGTCAGGTATGGCTGGAGAACTGGGAGCCATAACTGAGCCACGCTTAAGACAGCTGGTTCAGACACCAGCAAGGGAGACGATGGGGGTACAGCTAGTCCTACGCAAACCCCTTGCATGGTCCAACTCGTCGAACGCGTTGACCTACAGAATGCGTGAAGGAAGAAATGTAAAAAACTGCTCCTTTGGAATAAAATCCCAGGAAAACCTGATGCTGAAACCCCAAATCTGTCAGGGAATTGCGTGCCTATTTGGGTCAATGGAAAAGCGTAACCGAGCAGCGTCTCAGTGATTTCTACAGCCCAGTTCACCAAGGAGAAAGTTTTAAATAAGTCGAGTAGGCCAGACAATTTGACTCCCCTGAAATACGGGTTACCGCAACCTCATCTGGCAGGCGGTGCGGGCGCGTCTGAGGGTGACGGCAGACTCCTACGGCCGCCTCCGCAGCCCACGCAACAGGGAGAAGGGCTCTGCCAGCACGGCTTACCCCTCGTCCTGCTGCAGGAAGGGACTGCTCATGCCAGGGCCATCCCACGTCCTAACACCTCCCCGGGATCAGTCCAGGCAGTGCAGTGGCAGCCAGCCCCTGCTACAGCATTTGTGCCACTGCCAACCCTTGTGCCGCTGCTTCATCCCCTTTTCTCTGCCTCTTCCAACCCCCGAACGACTCTTTCCCACCTTATCCTTTGTGCATCGGAATAGGCAACTTAAAGCTCCCCAGAATGGGGAAGGGAATTGGTATGAATACTAACACGAGATGCAGTTGTTGCAGAAAATATCTTTAATGTGTCTTTTACAACTAACGGCTTTTGTAGTAACAAAGCTGCAGTGAAGGTTTTATTTTACTGGTAAATCCTAACTCACACGGAAAAGAGCACGGAAGCCCCCACTCTAGTGTCTCTGTGAGGTGTTGATGCAACAGGGATCCCCCATACTTTGGGGTAATCGAACCATAGAATAGTTCAGCTTTATCTATAAACTCTCCAGCACAATGCTTCGAGTGTGTAACCATTTACATTATTCCTGGAAAATTAGGTCAGCTTTTCACAGAGAAAATGTCAAATTAAACAAAAAAAAAGATATGAGGAAGGGGGGGGGGGGAAAAAAAAGAGAGACTTCCTCTAAAAGAACATTTCCACCCAAGATAGGAAAATGTCACCCTCTCCTCCCAGCAGCATCAGCCCCGCTTGCGAGCCAGGGTGGGAGCAGGGGCCGAGGAACAGTGGGCAGCATCCACACTCGGCTCCTTTGAGCTGGAACACAGCTGTGTTATGGCTGTGTCATCATTGCGAGCGAATTAAAAGAAATGGAAACATTAACTCTGTGGAATCTTTTCAGAAGCTGGTGGTGACTAAACTGGGAAGCGCTAACAAAGGCAAGCTTTCAGCAAGTGTTTGGCATTTGGAGTGCAGCACGCTCTTTCCATTAGGCTGTTGTGAGGGTTAAAATTAATCCGCATTGTAAGGGGAGAAGGCCGTACAATGGATGTTTATTGTGGAGTAAGGCACCTGGAGATGTGTTGTGTTGTCAGAAGGCTTAAATAGTTTGATTCCAAAATTTCAGAGCCTATTAAAAGAACCGCAAGAGTCTAGCGGGGAATATCCCTGAGATTCTGAACATCTCCGCAAACCAACCAAAAACACTTGGAAGATGGTGGTGGCCCTGCCAGCAGCCTCGCAAACTCAATCACAGGTTCACAGACCTGCTCCTTGCCGCACAGGAGTGTCACCCAGTTTGGCCTCGAACCTCTGAGTACCTCCCCATCGGAGGGAGAAAACATAGTCCTGGAGGAAAAGAGGTCAGGACTGCAGGATGCTGCAACATTTGGTGACTTACCACGCCACTTCCAATTTCCAGGGGCAGCCACAGCGCATTTATAATCCCCAAAATGAGCAGGCTGCCTGCGCTCTGGTATGGAAGACCTGAGGGATGCTAGAAAGGGAAGGAACAAATTCGGAGCAATGCACAGGGTGCATTACCTATATTGGGGGGACACACTGTTCCTGGGCACTGCCAGGCTCTCAGCTCTGGAAATAGGCCTCGTGGGGTGGACAGGAAAAAGACACCAAATACAGACGATTCAGGCTATTAGAAAACAGCTGCAAAGTTTTTGTGGACACGAAGTCCGAGGAGGCTGGTGCTTGTGCAGAGGCTGCCCGCACATGCCAGCTTGCAGAGCAAGTGTCTGACCTGATACCTGCATTCCTTGGCTTCCCAAAGGTTTTTTCCTTGGCTTCCCAAAGGTTTTTTCCTTGACTATTAGGTTGCATTTATGGCCCATTTTTGCATGACATTCAGACGAGGCTGGCTGGCTCTCCTTCCCCCCGCCAGTGCCGCAAGGCAGCGGTTGCTCTACAGGCACAGCCGTCGCCTCGGCCCTCGGAGAGAGCGCACAGCTCCTGCCCGCGCTTTGCTGCGGCTGGGCTGAGGCTTCCCTTCTTCCCGGAGGTCCCTCTTGCTATTCAGTAGCTCTGACAGAACGGGATATGGTAGCCATGGGATCACCAATGGCTTTGCTGTGCTGGAAAGGAACTTGGTGGTGGCAGAGGCATCGCATTCAGGCGGCTACCACTGCGTGTTGCTATGGGCACTGATGCGGAGGGGAAATACAGGCTAACCCATCGCTTGATTTTCTATTCAAGCAACTCTTGAGTACTAAAGGAATGGCCATCTGCCAGTGTTTGTAATAGAAGGTCAGTATACACTGACATTCAGCAAATTGGTATTATATGCATTAGATCTCTGCTTTATGAGGTTTTGCTCCATTTTGGAAATGTGCAAATTGACTGAAATCATGACTAAAATTTTAGAGGTGCCAATCTGCAGCTGCAAGCGCACTGACAGTGCCCCAAATAGCCAGGCAAGCAGCAGGTCTGGCTATTTAAGACACAGAAAAAATTGAAAATAAGCGTGTGTGTCTGCTGTGAAGCTGCCACCGGCACCAAACCCACTGCTCCAGCTCGCTGCTGTCCCCGAGTGGGGTCCTTCCCTTGGGGAGGAGGTCACGCCGTGGGGGTGGGCAGTGCCCCCCACTCAGCTGATCGCAGTGTGATGGCAGCAGGAAGACAGTGCTCTACACGGGGCTGTTGTAAACTGCTCTCTGCAGGGTCCTGTGTGAGCTTGCCAGGCTTCACAGGGAGAGCGTGGGGTGTTCACAGCCTCCACGGCCCCCCAGCCCGGCCAGCATGGCAGAGGTTGGCTCTGTGGGGCTGTATGTGGGACCTTGTCCTCCGAGGTCACTCCATGCCCAAAGCACAGTCCCCCAGTGAGATGCCTGAACCAGACCAGAAACAGGTCTGAAGTCTCAGGTTTTGGGGTAGATCCGCCCTCTGGGAGGTTTTTGACAGCTAATATACTAATTGAGCTCTTAAAGCCAAATTCACACATGTTTTTTTCTTTAAGCAAGTTATTTTCTTCTGCTTTTTCCCCATGACTTCGAGTATTTGAGGGCTGGCTGGAGGGCAGCCCCCCTCCAAAACAGCATTGTCATTATTTTAAGGGAAAATAAATGTTCCAATGCTGGAATAGTAAAGGCTGCTCCTCCAGGACCCCCGTGCACGATGCAGAGGCAGTGCCAGCTCCAGGCTGAGTCGCAGTCCCTCCCGCATCCAGTACTTTCCCAGAACACGGGAAGACAGGAGAAGGAGCTTTCACCTGCTAGCAGAGATGGGAAGCCCGTGGCGTCCACCAAAGAGCGAGTTTTTTTCCCAGAAGGAAGCTTTTCCCTGGAAAAACCTCTGGGCTGAGGCAGTGTGGTCCCAGCACAGGCAGGCGCCGTCCCTGCGTCCCGCCATCCCTCAGCAGTGGTCCGCGCCGACGCGCAGCTTGCAGACGCACTGTCCCCAGTACGTGGAACAGCAGCTTATCTATTTGCCTCCAGTATTATGCCCCATTAACTTAAAGTCAGGCACGATTACCGGTTATCTTTCCGTATCTTGTATGCCTGTGCAAGGCGGGTGGTAAGAAACAGGGAGGATTTCCTGCCCTCAGCCTGAGCCGGGCTCTGGGACACGGCTCTTTCATGGGATGAGAGTGAGCTGCTAAACGGCACAGGGAATACGGTCCTTTCCTGAAAGCTGCCACGAAGAGAAGTTTGAAGGGCACTGACATGTCATGAGTCAAGAGTTATGTTTGTCTGTCTTTCTCTCTCTACACCATGATGAATTGCATATTATTTCCTTCATTAGCTTTAGTCTTCAACCACTTTGCAGCGCAGACATGAATAAAAATACGGAGCGGTTTCAGTCTGGTGACGATTTTATTCATTGGTGCTACGTGTCAGATAATAGTTGTATTCCACTTCTTCGCTCCACGAACTTTTCAAATATTTCACAGGCTGAGTCTTTCATTAGGTATCCTCATACAAAGTCCTCTGCCTCTTCCTCTGAAAGGTAATTGGTTAAGTGGATTAGTAGCTTTTCCTGGAGATGAGCAGGGAGTGGCAGAAAAGAGCAACACGGCTGTGACACTCTCATTCTGACCCTAGGAATATATCCAGAGGGTTGCTAAGATCATAGCTGCTCCAATTACTGTCAAAGGAAATTAATATACCGCTTTATTCCAGCTAATACTCATCGGTCAGGCTGGGAAAAACACTGTGGTACAGAATATTCCTCCAAAACCAAAAAAACAAACCCTGCTGAAAATCTACATCTTAATGGGTTTACTCTGCCAAGTCTTCTATTCTTTACAGAAATATTTTTCATGTGCTGTTTCACATCATCACGACTTCATATTGATTAAGCATCCCACCTCACCCTGGGTCTCTGAAAAAAAAAGTATAACAGAAGAAGATGCAGCCCCGATCTCAAAGAGCTCGCAGCTGTAATGGGGCAAACGCATTTAGCAGACAAACTGAAATATAAGATAGAAGGATTCAAAGGTAAGAGAAGATAAAGACTCGAGGTTTGACACTCTCCAGCTTCTCTGCGTGCTGCTTGTCGTGACGCCAGTAACGTTTTTTACATCCTCTTTAGTACATCCTTCTGCTTCAAGACAAAAGAGGGACTAAAGACTGAGGCTGACAGTAATGAAAAGGTGAAGACCGGCTGTTATTCCTAAATCTGCCGTGTTGCTCTGCAGTGATTCAGAAGGTTGTATGAGATTGTTAAAAACACGTCAGGGTTTTTAACCCCCCTTTTTCCCTCATTGCTAGTGAGGTCTCATCCAGGGAAGAGCGGCGCTGACCCGAGCACCTCTGCGGTATTTGGGGTTTGGTGCTTTAGGCTGGGTGGAAATAACGGTGCCACAGACGGAGCAGCTGCAGGGGAGAGGTGGCCAGGGCTGAGCTGTGAAAATGCCAGCGGGGAGCCAAACACACAAGCAACGTCTGTAAAAGTTGATATCGTAGGTATTGCAATGAGTGGCCTTAATACATATTTGTAAAGATTTCGCATATCTCACAAGTGTTTGATATTGATCATATTTTTCAGTTTAGAAATTTAATTTAAGAGGTCATTAGCATTTATTAAAAATTGATAGGGTGGCTATTTCTCGTTGCTAATGTTGGACATTTAACACCCAGTATTAAAATAGTGACGTGAAAATGTCTTTCCATTTTGGATTTTGATTGTAAGACATGTTTTCACTCTCATCTCCTCGGCTGCATTTATTCCCGCTGTCACACGGCCCTCACCATGCACAGATGTTCCTTAACCCAGGGTCCATTTGTGTTTCACCAGGATCTTCAGAGATCAGCAGAACGCATTTCATTTCCTCATTTCCCCCCTCTTCTGCTCCTCTTTCTGCTTCGGTGTGTCCCTGTTTGCTTTCCTGCTGCGCACCCTGCTCAGTCCTCTGTCCCGCAGCTGGGGTAGGAGCACAGCAGTGCTGCCTGTGCCATGTCCCAGGGCTCAGGGGAACATTTGCAAGGACCCTAGTTCTTACGGAGCACCTCGCTGCTTTTCCTCTCTTTGTGTAGCCACAATTTGAAAAAAAAAAACCACAAACTCCCCTGTATTTGTAGGTGAAAATGTAATCTCTCTCTTCCCAGGGCTGAGAGGGTTCGTGGTCAACCTCAGCAGATGCTCACGTCCTACAGATAAAACCAAAACATTTTGCAGGCAGCAACAAAGGACAACCTGAGCATCCTGGGCATATGTACCTGCTCGCTGTTGGGGTGCGCAAGGCAAGGGGGTGCTTTGAGTTAAACAGCTCGGTTTCCCAGACTCTTGATCAAGGTTTGCACCTGGGATGAAGCAGTATCCCTCCCTTACCCATGCTCCTTTTTAGGTTAAGTGCACAGAATTGCTGGTGGGGCTCTTGACACGTTGGTCCCTCATTTCAGATGTTTTCTCTACTATCGTTACGCCTGGCATGGTGCTCAGCCAACCCCAGGGCCCCAGAGCCTCCAAAACCCCCATGGGCCCACTGCCTAATGCGCTGCATTTAAGAGAGGCTGCAGAGGTGAAGCAGAACTGCGACGACAAGAGACCATTGCTCTGCTTTGCTGGTAACTGTGATGTCCCCTCTGGTTCCTTGGTAGCTTGGTCCAGGAGGCACTTGTCCATGGTGTGGCCCATGCTCTCCCAGGGGAACCATGCGCCGTTTTACTCTGCTGGTCAACCTGGCCTCCGTGCTGAAACCCTCGTGCTACCTGCTGCGCTCTTTTTTCTCCTGACGGTTTTGAATACACCACTTAGACTTTTGTGGAGCTTTTTTGAGTAGGACAGGCCGTGCTGGGGTTTCAGTCATGTGAGGAGACATAGCTTCCCCATACATCTCAGGTCGGATTGTGTGTTGAAATATATATTCAGACGCGTGGAGCTGGTGCTCTCTCTCTTTCATCGCAATTAATTGCATTAGTAATGCCAAAATCTGAATCCGGGGGGATTAAAATGGCATTAATACTGCAGGGGCTGCATTGTGTCCTCGGATTTTAAGCAGAACTTCCCATTTATTGCAATAGGGGCTTTCACGGGTGGCACCACGTAGCCTATGGAAATTAATCTTGTATTCTTTTAAGTTTCCTGGCCTACAAGGGGAGGACAGAGTGTCACCTCTCGCGGTTGTTTGCGACACATGATTGTGTCCCTCACACAGGCGTTGGCAGGTTGCGTGGTACCGAAGGCAGGGAAACCTAGCAGCATCTGCAGAGCTCACTGCTTATCAGGAATACACACTGGCAGCCATACTGTAGGGCAGCAGCAGAAAAACAAAGCAACAATCAAGGGAGCCCTTTGTGATGGATTAAAAGGGTTTAGAAATGTCTGAGCCATGCAGTTTTCAAGCACTGACACTGCCAATGACTTCTTGACTGAAAACTAGAAAATGTGCTTACGGAGTGCACAGCCCGAGTTTTGCTTGTTTTCCCAAAGCCTGCCTTTTGTTAATGGCCTTTTATCTGAACAAAGTTTAGACACAGTCACTTCATAATGTGACCCTTCCCTTGAAATAAATCAGGTTAATAATATTAGAGCACCGCAGCCTGTGAACTGAGCAAAAGGCCTGCATGTTTCTCTATTATTGGGGCATAATTTTCTTTTACAATCTACACTGCAGCTCTTTTATCCTCCGGTCTCCTTTGCATGCCCTGCACCGACTCTGCAGGCTTCGCTCCCCAGCATGGGAATGTGATGGGGGAGATGCAGGACCCGGAGCAGGGACGGTCCCGGAGGGGGACCCCCCTTCCCACCACTTCTTCTCTTGATTGCTTGAAAAATTCTTGTATTCAGCCAGTGTTGAAGGCTTAAAACCATCCTCGTCCTCATCCTAACATTTTATTCAGCCTGAGCTGACATTGCGGAGGTATCTTTAGCATCTTAGGAGGAGAAGATAATCTGAGCGGAATGACTCACCGCCGACACTGTACGGTTCTCCCCTCTCCTTCCCTGAGGGGGACGTTCATGAAGACGGTCTTCCCACCATCTCTCATAAATGCTGGCTGACACAGCAGGGGAAAGCGCGGCCAAGGGTGCACGTTTAAGGCTTGGACCTCAGCAAAACAGCTCTCGGTGGCTGTCACTTGTGGGAATGCAGCCAGAGATGGTGTCCCTGCAAAGAGAGAGGTCCCCGAGCCCCAGGCCACCGAAGACCCTTAACAGGATGTAGGACCGTATTCAGAAGCCCTCTGTGGTGTCTCTAAGCATTCCGATTTTGCAGCCCCTGTGGTGTTTAATTTCAAGAGAGCTATGGGTCACCCAGGGTATCTGTTGCCCAGGGTTTCCTGCAAAATCAAGGGACAGAAATGATTGCAGCACTCGTGATGAATGGTCTGAATATGGTCTGTGCCCTTAAACTTGACTCAGCATTTAGTCAGGAGCTAGAGGAATGAATAGAGAAACAGGCGGTTTGTGCTTGCAGTGACCCGTGCTGCTGAGCTGGTCAGCTGCTGTGCTACAGACGTATTTTTGGCTTTTCCAGGGAAGCTCTTTTGTTATCACATCAAACTCTTCACTCAGCTGGCAGAAGGCATTCGAGCAGCTGTGAGTCTGGAAGAATCCAGCATCCGAGAGATGACTGCAAAGTTTGTTGTTTTTCTATATTTTCTTCCCATTCCTGAAAGATTTGTACATGGTTTTGCTTTGTGTTTTTTTTAAAAGCATAGGTTTAATATGTGTTTCTACAAGTCAATTAGCATTAATAAGAATACTGGCTATAAACTGACAAAGTCATTGGTTCTCCCAGCAGACATTATAATTCATATAGCAGAAATTCTTCAAAGAGAGAGCCATTTCATTGGGGCAGGGGAAAAAAAAGAAAAATAGTATCTGAGGCTCCAGGTGATGTACTCAAAAGCAAAAGTAGGTAAAGCAAATTTTCTCCTTTTGCTGCAAGCCTTGCAAAATGGAGCTTGCATTCAGAACAAGTTGGTTAGGCAGGTTATATTCTAGTTGGTTAGGCAGGCAAAGTGCAGTCTATATAAACAGATTGCCTAGATTATTTTCAATTTCAATTTCTATCAAGAATTGCTATGGTCTTCTTGGATAATGTGGACAAAATAACGATCCATTTCCTTGGGGGTCTAAAGTGCCAAGAGTGAAGAAGACATGACTTCAATTACCTCTGAGATGGGCAGAGCTGGCTTTTTTAACTTACTACCTTGGGAGCAATAGCAAGCTGGAACAGAAAGAAATGGGTCTGTCACTGGAAATTAATGGAGGGGTGATAAGTTCATATTAATCCCTATATGTTGTCTTCCCGGGTTTGACCCAGAACAGTTTCAAAACAAAAAAGAATCCTTCAATTATACTTGTGTAAATCTTCTGTAGCTGCACCTAAATCAGTGGGGACTGGTCTGCAGCGATGCTTGTGCACCTCACATCAGATGCCAGCCATCAGTGAAAGCCACCTCGCATATCTCGAGGGCACACAGGAATAAGTTAGACTTACGTAAACCTTTACCCCCTCTTTCCAAAATCCTTAAGCCTTCTGACCTGGAATTTGAAATGCTGGCAGAGAAAACAAGTGTCTGTGCCCCTGCTTTAAGCGAATCAGCTCGTCCAAGGACAAGCTATAAACTGAGAGTGCAATGCATTAATTAATAACTCTCAATACCTTGCATCCCAGTCCCACTGAATAGCTAAGGGACATCAGTGGCCAAACAGAGGCATGGTCTGGAAGCTGCAGCGATATGTGCAATGTACACTTGCCCCAGACACCTTTGTACACCATGTGGGCACAGATTCCTAGGCAGTATTACACCCCTGGTTGCCTCAGTGTGCGTTGCCCAAAATTATCTCATGGGAGCACAGATACAGTAGAGTAAAAAGAGGTAGGAATGTAAGGTAACACTGTGTATGTTAATACAAATGTTTCTTACCCTATTTTGAATGGAAAGAGGACCATCTATTGGCAATTTCACATTATTATTCCAACATTCACGCTTATGGGTTTAGAACAAGGTTGTTTCCCTGTGTCTTGGAAAAGGAACATCATTCCACAAACCTGTACCTTCACCCAGCTCATGTTCCCTTGCTTAACCCTAAAACACAAAGGTGCAACAGGTTCAACTTTGGTTACTGGACTTACCAGCTTTTGTAGATTCCTAATGGGAATAAAAAGAATTTTCTGTCTTCCATCTTGCAATCAATAGGCAACGAGGTAGAGCGTATCCTGGACATGGAGATATTATCTGTGAAGGTGGCAGCTTTCAGGGTATCCTTGAGGACTGGACTTGAGGTCTGGCCTGCTGGTGTGTCACTGAACTGAGAAGCTGCCCGTACAGGTCCCGTGCAAGCCGGCTGCGTTAGCAGCAGATGTGTTTGACTTCTCCTACTAAAGGGAGTGAAAGATGATGCTTCAGCAGGTTAAAGCTGCTGAAGGCCTTGGGAGCCACCACAGATGATTACCTGAGGGGCATGGCTTGCGGTCTCCTACACAGGGGCGGCACCAGGGTGGTGGAGGTGGTCCGTGCTGGAGGGGCTGGTGGGCAGAGGGTCAGGTGCCAGGGAGGCGAGCCAGGCAGAGGAGCTGCCGGCAGCATCAGGGAGCTTGTGCTCCTGCTGCCCGGAGGTTTGCTTTCCACTGGAAGCAGGAATTGCCAATGGGAGACGGTATCTTGTTCCCAGACTGGGGATCTGGGAAATGCCCCTGGACCCCAGACCACTACGGGATTCAGCTTGCTCGTGGCTGTGAGGGACCGACTTCAGTGACCCAGGTGATGCCTTCTGCTCCTGTTTCCCTGCATGTACCTCAGCTGCTTTGATCTTTTTTCAAAGGTCAAAGGGATTCCTGCTGTTTTATCTGTATTGAGGCTTACCCAGGCTCCTTGCAGCCAAATCTTTCTCTCAGTTGGGTACATCTAAGTGAAAAATTGTTTTGTAAGACTTAAAAAGTAGACCTTTGTGGCAAAAGGTACAGTGAACTGGAAGTCACCCACAGAGCAATGAAAGTGTGGGTCTCACTACTGTTCTGTTGCCCCTGTTGTCACACACAGATAACACAACTTCTTGTGATTTTTTGAGTTTAAAATAGGTCTTCCCTCACCCGCGCAAAAAAAAGACCAATATGGAAAAAGAAGAGGATTTTGATTCCACATCTAAATAAAGGAGAGGTGCACTCATGAATGTCTATCTATGGAAACATATTATTGTCTTACTCCCATGCATGTGAACTTGCAGCAGGTACATGGGAGCTATGCATTTATCTTTGCCCAGAGGTAGTTTTGAAACCAGACTAGGCCCACAGTTCAAGACAGCAACCAGCACCAAGTCAAAGTGTGTCATGTGAGATTCAAGCAAGTCAAACCCCCTCATGTAGAACCCTTGGCTTTACCATTAAGTACTTGTTTCTGATATTACTGAACCCAATATCTTCTAGGTACCCAGGGTATTACCGTATGTGTGCTTACATGAACGAGCAAATCATTGCAGATTGAGATCAAAGCTTTATATATGCCTATCTCTTCCATGCGTTGTTGAATAATGAGGGGGAAGGCATCCACTGCTCTTGGGCAGAGGATGAGCTTCAAACCCTCCACAGCCTCGTTAATTCTTCCAATGTGTGCTAGAAAAGTTATCCTATTCTATGTCCTGCTGGGCTTAGGCCATGGTCAAAACTGGGACTTTAAAAATTGGGTTTAGATGTTCAAACAAATGACAAGCATCTGAAAGTTTTTTTTAATGGTTAGATAATTCCAATGTTCCAACACTCATCCCATCTCCAAACTCTTAAGACCCTTGCCCTTGTACAAGGACATCTGGGGAATATCAACCCAAAAAGATGAACACTGGAGCAACGTAGAAGCAGCTGGAAGTACACCACCTATTGCAATAAGTGCTTGTACAAGAACCTGGGAAGAAGAAACTTTATGTATGTATGATTGCTTCTTTAAGCCAGATCAAATCTTAAGCGTTCAAGAGTAATGTCTGTAATTGCCATCAACTTTTGGGAAATCTTCCTAGTCATCAGTCATTGTGGAAAAATTATGGAAAGGTTTTCCTGGGATACTTATTCCTATTCATTTCCACAGTTTCAAAAATTCCATAGACTTATCTGGATGACATTAGGTGAGACACTTAAAGAAGTTTCTGTTCTTAGTGGCTGTGGGACTCACAAAAAAGTGTATAGACCCAGGGACCCATGACATTTCCCAGGGGTGGGGATGTATTTAAGATGCAAGACCATCTGTGTGCATGTCTTTTTTTTAATAGGCCCCACAAAGTGCAATTCCTTTGGCAATATTCCCCACAGGGCCTTCAAAACAAGATTCCCACCTGCTCTTCATGCTGTCACTGGATTGTACGTATTCCTAGATAATGCAGCTTCTGCATTTTTGTCATATGATCCGAGAAATAATTTGCATTACTGAATGCCAAGATGAGGGCATTATTTATATATAAAAATATAAATATAAACACACACACATGCTGTAGGCTCCTTCTTTTGTCCCACATCTCAGCACGGACCTGGCGCACTTAGGTAACCCCTACAAAACTGAAGGGGAACGAACAACGGGGACTGGGCAATTCAGGTCCTATGTGATGGGCAAAGTGGCTTTACAGAGACTGTAAAAATGAGTTCACCTTCTTTCTACCTTCTCTTTTACCACCCATCCACACAGATAAAGAGAAAGAGGATATAGATGCGCACAAATACCCAAGCATACTCTTGGCAGAGAGATCACTTTAATGAACATCTCTTGCAATATATACATTTGCAGACCAGTCCTGCTTCCACTGACATCCCCTATAATGTCCTTATCAACCCAAATGTACAGAAATGCACGTAATCACCTGCCATAAGTAACTAAAATGTAATACAAAAATTTAAAATCTCCGAATTCCTTCAGGTGCTCTTGCATGTAAAATCCGTCAAGGGAATAGAATAGAAATCCCTGTCCATTTTTCTTCCCTGACGTGCGCTCGTTGGCTTCAGCATAAGTGAGAGCTGTTCAAAGGTTTTGATTCAGGGAGCAAGTCACCCCGGGCTGCCAGAAGACGTATGCTCCACCCGGGTCCTACAGGCGCTTCAGTGAGGACTACGGTTTTTGCTGGACATCACCACCACATGAGTGAATTTTACTTTTTCAGAGGAAGAAAGCAAACCACCCCTTCTGAAGAGCGGAGCTGCGTTGCTCTGCTGCAGGACCGCTTCTGCTGACACATCCTAGCCCGAATGCAGCGGTCCCCATTTAACGCCCTCGTATTAGCGCTTGCACGGGCACGCGGCGACTGGCGCCGGCCCCACAGGCACCTGCGCTGCCTTCCTTTACTGCAGGCGGGGGCTGCAGGTAACCTAAGCACAGGGCTCGTACGCGATGAGCTGGTTTTGCTGCTGTCCCAGAGCCGATCCCGTGTTTATTTCGCAGCGCGGCAGCCAGGGCGGGTATCTGAAGTGCGGGGGTGCTCAGCATAAGTTCTCACTCCGATCCGGATTCGCAATCAGCGCCGACAGCCCGGCTCAGTAATCTGCTTGTAAAGGCTGCTTCTCCACCTTCCCATCCCCAATCCAGGAGCCTATTAAATTAATGAGACAGAAGTCAGCGCAACAGCAGTCAACATGTTATTGGCGTACAGCACTGGTGCTGTTACGATGTGCCTGTTTTTTCTCCTGGGACGTTTAATTTCCGCTTCTCAAATGAGCTGCAAAGCTGTGAAGCCTGGCAGTGTTCTTTCTAGACACTCTGCGATGCAGATAATGAGGGTACTGATAGGTGCCTAGGAGACTGTGATGGCTCTAAGCACAGCTATGGTCTGATAATGCTTTATGCCAGTAGTGTCACAGCGGAACCACTATCATCCCTCAAGGAATGGTTCATCTTTATGTGTAATACAGCAGCTGTCACCTAAATGGCTAATGGGGAAGCAAAGTAGAACCTTAGTGCTAGTAATCTTTGTCACTTAATAATTTTAAAGGGATCAGACTTCAGTAGCTCCTGCAAGTTCCAATAAAAAGTGCGCTTGCCTTTTTTTTTATTTATTCTGTTTGCCGTGGATTAAACGTAAATTGAGAAATCCGTGATGCAGCTCCGTGCAGATCTAATTTGGTATAATTTGAATAGCCAAGTAATTAAAATGTATTATAGGTATAAGATGCTGGGATGGTGGTGTGTCTGCATTTAAGAGGAAGATTTATTGGGCTCACTGCATCCACAGTGAACCTTCTACAACCGCATTAGCCAACATCTGTCGGAAAATGTCAAGACGCGGGGCATAAGACGCATCCTCACAGAGTGCGTGCTTGCATGTCTTTGAACAACAGGCTAAGAATACAGAGCAACACTTGCAAAATAAGCTGCTCGGGTAGAAGGCGCCTACCGCTGTGTGCCATATTTGACTAAATTTGTAGGTGGCACAGAGCATATAGATGTGCATAGAAAACACACGCCCGTCTACAGACATGCATGCAAGGTAGCGTAGGTGAACAGGCACATTTTGAGTTGTATGTGCATGTGGGGAGGGAGGGGAAAGACGCTTCTGTAGGCTTTTTCCCAATTAATGGTGGTTTCCCACAGTGCAACTGCAGTTGCATTCAATTTATGAAGGCAGGTAATGATAATAATTAATAGGGCAGTTGACACACATGATGTGAGTATTGACACTGCGCTATTAGCGTTTCCTGGAAGATTATGTTGTTTGTTTTTGCTTAAGTGCTCAAGATTAGAGCCGGTGATTTAGTAGGCTAGGGCACTGGCTTCTCGAGAGGAGCCAAGCTCATTTCAATCACACCTTCAGACAGCCTGATAATCTTTGGGGAGTAAACACACTTAGGCTGGTGAAGGTTAAGAGGAGAGCAGTGCTGGGACGTGTACGTCCGGTCATTGTCCGGGGGATGAGTTACAGATCCAGACAGCCCACAGTTCAATCTGCCCCCGGCGCTGCGAACGCTGAGAGGATAAATCAAAGGGCATTTCTGTGGATTCAGGGAAGGAAAGAGGGGCTACAGAACCGTTTTCTCAGTGCCGGGGAAGTAGCAGGATTACTACAGCAACATCAGGAAAAGCGTGCGATAGGAGAGGGATCATTACAACACAGAGTACCGTGACCTACGCTGAATATTTAAGGGAATGCACCAAGTGGAAAATATCAGCAATTTGGAGCACGATGGCAAGCGGTGAGCTGAATTTCCTGCCTGCGAGGCTGCCTGCCTGCGCTGGCTATTACCCTTTTGTCTGACGCGGGGGGCCAGGGCTCAGGCGCGGGCAGCCGGGAGCCTGCACCGAGCTGGCCCACGCGGACCAGCGCTGCCGGCAAAGGGGGTGCCCAGCCCTCTGGCACGGCTGCTGCCTCGCCGGTGGTCTGGGCACGGGGGTGCACTGGCCACATAGATACGGCCAAGGAACACAAGCATGCAGGGCAAGGGTCGTCTTCTTGCTGCATACTCATACAACGCTGGCTGCAAAGGAGGACCTTGGGCCGTGGCTGGTCTCTGGGGTGCGCAGACAGCCAGAGCAGTGGTGGTGGAGAAAGCACCAAGTGAGAAACTGCTGCCTACCATCTAGACTAGGGAGACAGTGGACAATTTCAGAGGGGACAGGGCAAAAGGGCAGGTCAGCGGCACACAAAATCCGGTTTTAACAAATGCAAACTGATATACTTTAAAAGAAATATTTGAACTACTCGTGTGCGTTACTGTATTCTAAATTAGCCTTGCTAAGCAAGGAAAAAGGTCTGACTGCTGTTTTGGGGAGAGTCTGAGGAACGGGGGCAGTGCAAATCTGTGCTAGGGTGTAGAATACAAAGGACAGAAAGAAACAATAATGCAGACCTTGCAATATAACTGTGGTTCTTTGGATTCCCCTGGATATTGCCACCTTCCCTCCAGACTAGGAGATGGGTAAAAACACAATTTTATATTTTAAAACTGTTGCAAATATGTAATTAAAATATTTAATTAAAAATAAAAAGTGCACATAGAGGTTTCCAGAGGAAGATGATTTCCATGGTTTTTATGGTTACCTTATAGAGAAAATGAGCACAAGAGGAGGGCATGTTCACAAAACAACAAAGAAGCTGAAAAGAAGTGCTGTTGTTAACACTTCTCCATAGATTACAAACATGAGCATGCTTGGTTTTGTAAAAAGACCCAATGATTACAAAGGATAGACATAAGACGTTTTCTTTTCCCACAGCGTAACAAGTTCTTGGAGTTCCTTTCCCCAGGGAGGATGAACGAGGCCTGGCCGAGGTCTGGTCCTGTGGGTGGAAATAGAGAACATCCAGGTGGTTCACACCTGAGGTGGAAGGATATTCCTGAAGGACATCTACACTTGTGCTTTGAGTGATACTGCTTCATTAGTGCTCAGAAAGACATTTCACCAGTAGATCCTGCAGTGATCCACTACAGTGCTTCACACAGCTTCCAGTAAAACTGTAGGTACTGTTGGAAAAGAAACCTGGCCTGGAGATGCCAGGGGCCTTATTCAATATAATGATTACTATTCTTCACTTTTGTCACAGTCATGAGTGACCTCACCAACCCTCCTCACCTCCCAGACAGCGAGCTTCAAAGCCCTCCTTGCAGCTCAGTGCAGGGGACGTGCCTTTTGACACGTCCTTGACATTGATGTTGGGATGCCTCTTCACACCTCTCTTGACAGAGATAGACATGTTGGCAAACAGAGAAACTTGGAGGACAACAGTGTGTCTGGGGCAGGCAGGGCTTACTAAAATGGGGGGACACTTTGACACCAGTGTCATTAACAGGTCACATCCTGCTCAGATGAGAAAGTCTCCCACCTATTTTCTAAATCAAGCTGAAGACCACCTTATGTCATCCCCCCAGCTGGACCATCTGATCCATACACTGCAAAGGGCCACTGGCCACACACCACCTCTCCATACGCCGGGGCTGGGCAGTTGGGGGATTTTGGTGCCATATCCATTCTCCCAGGCATGCTATTCCTGTCCTTTATTCCTTCTTTCTCGAAAAGAGTGAGTTTGCAGCCTCTGGGGAGTCGCCAGCTCTACTTCCCACACTTGGCAGATAGGAGGATGCTTAAATAGGATACCACAGCGTGCACTTGTATTTCCTATTAAACTGGAGGTATGAATTTATATTTCCAAAACCACAGGGTAACTATGTGCCTGGGGCACATCTTCAGAAATGTGAATCATTGCGGTCCCCTCTCTTGGATGTTTTTGTCTTCACGTAGCAGGCGGCAGCGCTGGCAGAGGGAGGAAGCCGGGCTTCTCTCACCCGGGCAGCCAGCACGTCTGGGTTTCAGCCCACTCCATCCCAGCTTCTCTTTTTCAGCATCTTTGAAGCAGCGACGATAATACTTTCCGCCCTTCTAAAATACGTGTATAAAGAGAGATTTGAAAGGAAAGGGAGTGTTTTTTATTAGATTGATTGATTGAACTGGAAAAAGTTTCAGGCACAGGGACTTTCTTCAGGCCTGACATGGAAAGCCATTTGCAGCCTTTGCTTCAAACCTGAGAAAAAGATTGTGCTCCCAAAAGCTTGTCCGCTTTTTCCAGCTGCATCTGCTGCTCTAGTAAGAAAGAGATACGGCCCCTCCCAGCGATCCTCATCTCACTTACATCCCCCGTCTATCATAGCTACACCAGCACTTCCGCGACAGGAATCGGTGGGGCTCTATCAGAGTTAAGTGCTATCGATGAGGTAGTGGAAAAATGCACGTGCAAAGCTTACAATTAAGAACAGGGGAAAAATAATTCTAAGGAATGCATTTCCCCTTCACCCTGTTTTTCCACATGCAAATCCTGGCTGTTCACTGGAACATCATTAATCATGCTGAATTGTTGTGCTATGCGTATGTATGTAAAGCATAAACTCCTGACGAGTTCTCCTGTAATTCAGCATTAATTAATGTCCACTTAGTATAAAATGTGACATCATATTTTAGGTCAGCACATCATTGTTAATGTAAACTGTAAACATAGTGCACAGAAAAAACTGGAGGATAGGATTTTCTTGCAGTATCTCTTTGACATGTTTACATAAAATATAAAGATAATATATCATTTGGCATCAGATTTTTTTTCAACTGTGTGTACTGTGCAATACACACAGCTCTGTGATACTTGTAGGCCATCTATTTCCACAGCAGAGTAAGCTTTGTGAGAAATTGCTACCTGCAATTCAATAAGGTGTATTTTAAATGTTTTTGTTGCACCAAATATCAGCTGATGCACCTCTTATTAGTATAAATGGCATAGATTAGTGTCAGGCATTTTCAACAGTGAAGAAATTACAGAAGCCTGCATGGCTCATTAGGCTCTTGTTGCATGTTAAAGAGGGCCAGACCTTATTAATAAGAGGAAAAAGGGGGAAAAAAGAGAATATAATGTGAAAAGTATAAAATAGCTTTTTAAAAAAAATAAAGCTTTCTGGTTTGGAGAAAAATAAAAGCATCAATTAACCTCTTTCAGTCTCTGAACACTTTCTAAAGTCACCTTAGCTTTGTTTCTATGGTATATACAGGTTGCATACAAAGATTTCAAGCCGAGAAAACCCTCTCACAACCACACTACACCACCAAGAAGGACTTTTCAGCACCTTGCACACGGTCGGTCTGACCAGCTTCGTGCGGGCTGCGTGCAAGGAAAATACAGGTGCGTGCAGGAGCGCACCTTTGCGTTCCTGTTTTTGGGAGATGGAGGCTGGAGTGCTTGCTGCTGCCCCAGCTGGCAGTGGGCAAGGGGCAGCTCTTGCTCACGTTTATACTTCCTTTACCTTTTGTGGTAATACATTAAAAAAAAAATACTTCTTTTGTGATTTGCTTGGGTGCCAAAGATGGGCTGGCTGCTGGTGGTGTTGCTCAGGACGGGGCAAAGGGGATGCGGGATTGCTCCTCACTGAAATGGCAGCCAAAAGGCTGCTCTCCCTGGGGCAGAGGAGGAGACCTTGCCTCCTCTTCCATGCAACGAAATTCAGTCCTGGTCTCGATGCCGAGTGACCGTGAGCCTGTCGCTCTCCTTTTTACATGCTCAGTGGTTGGGATTGCAGAAGCAACATGGCAGAGTCACGTCAACACCAGTCACCTGCTGGTGTAGCACGAGCAGAGAGTGATTTTCTATTTCTTTAGGCTTGTATTTCTGAGTTTGAGTTGTTTTTCCAAGCTAGCTTGCTATTTATTGTCACGGCTGCCAGAACTCACACACGTATGTCAGGCCCATCCTAAGGAGGGAGCCACCGTTTTGGCAGAAAACAGATAAATATAAATGAGTCTGAAAATCATGGTTCTAGGCAAATTAAACTAAATATGCAATATTTCTAGTCTTTCTTCTCTGGGACTCACATGTCCCATGATGTGGGCACAAACAGGAACATGTTGTGCACCTTGGCCAAAAAGGCCCAGCTTTTCAGCCACCACATTAGTGGGGTGGAGCTGCTTCCAATTTGGAGCTCAAATCAGAGCTAAGTTAGTGAGCTATTTCCAATGCCAAGCACCACAGACCAGCGTATTGAGTTTTTTACGTTTTTTCCCTGTGTGATTAGCATTTCACTTGAGTCTGAGACATTAATCAATAAAAACAATACCCTGTAAACAGAGTAAAATGAAAAAGCAAGTGCTGCATTTTAATAATATAAATAGAAGACCCTGTGGCATGAGGGGCCAAGGCAGAGCCTGCAATCTGAATACCATCAAAAGTAAAAGAATTGAAGGCAAAGGAAATTTTCAAGGCTGATTGCACACAGATGGAAAAAAAAAAAAAGCAGAGAAAGATAAAATATTGAACACTGGTTAGTGTGGGGGACATGTCTGAAATATTTTATTTCACTGTGTTTTAAAAATTTTGTCCTTGCGGACGCCGATTTTAAAGGCAAAGAAGAAAAGAGAGGGGAGAGGGACTCCAACCCCTGGATTCAATAAATTAAGTAGAACAACATAGAAAACTACTTCAAACATTGCTGTTAAAGCAGAGCCAAGTTCTTAATAATGAGCCCACTTCACAGTTTTTGTTCTTTAAAGAACACTGTCGCAGTGGTTACTTAAAAAAAAAAAAAAATTAAATTTATCTCATTGCATGTGGCACAAAATATCATGCTGGAAGCCTGAAAATAATAGCCAGCTGCTGTTCAGTGCTGTTCATCTGCAGAGCTCAAGCGCTCTGGGAAGCTGGCGAGTATTGTCTTTCAGGCAGAAAGTGTGGAGGCCGCACCCCGCTGCCGGCGAGGCCGGGGAGGAAGCCAGCGTGAAGGCCGACATCACCCGCCGGCTCCTTCCACGCTGCGTCCAATGGGTCACGCTGCCGCCAGGCGAAGCCACTTGATGTATTTTCCGACAGGGACCCCACGAAGCAGCGGCAGACCATCGGTGTAGCGTGGCTGGGCGGTTCGGCCACCGGGACCAGAGCTGGGGGGCCGCGGGAGAGGCCAGGCTGTCCCTCCGGACGGCTTACGGATCCCCAGCTGGGCTCCTAGTGAGCCGCGATCTGCCCCGTGGTGGCTTACCCCATCAGGGTGCCACCCTCACCATTTAAAACCGTGATGCCGCATGGTGGCACAACTGCATTGCCCACAGCTAAGCCATACGGCTTCACCAAGAATTTTTTTTTAAATTTTTTCCTCAGTGGCTGCTGACTTGAGGCACTGTGTTCCTTACTGAGCAGAAATTAACGTTCACCTCGTTGTTTACTTTGTTTACTTCCTTATTTTTGCCCTCTTGCAATCCCTTCCTCCCTCTCCCCATCCTTCGTATTCTCGGTGGTGTCACCACAACTTGGGCAACAGCTTTTATTCATGAACTGCTTTATTAATTAGCTTCTTATAGAGCTGCAGCGATTAGCGGGGTGAGCTCTCAACATTTGTCTTCTGTAGGCCCCACACAAAGACTCACCAGTTGGTTATGCTTTTTCTTTGCAGCAAAGGACTGGGTTTTGATTTAAGAAGAGATTTAGAAAAAAACAGGCAAGGAGAGAAAACCCTGAGCTGCATAAAGGCCGCAGGAGTACCTCTCTTAAAAGCAAAGGGTCAGTGTGCCTGAATTTGCTTCTGCTGCAGCCTCCAGAAGATCCTGCCCCAACGTTGCTGAAGGTGGTTGCTACCTCGCTCCTCCTCTCCTCACATGGAGGTCATAATGCTTTCTGTCACAGGTTGAGAGGTGGTTTTGTCCATATGAGATCACCTAGGTGGTTTTTAAGTCTTTCTAACCTGCAGACTCCTAAAAATTTTCTAGCCGAGAAAGGGTGTCTTCTACAGTAAACTGAAGTTCCCAGACAGTGGGTTTTGTCTCCTTTAGTGAACCCTTTAGGAGCAACAACTGGTCCCCCAGAAGTCTGCAGAAGGTGATGTTAGAAGCCACCAAGCTAGAGAAGTAGCAATGGAAAAGGCTGATTTCTGAAAAGCCCCTGGGTAACTCTACGGTTTACTAAATGGAAAAGTGTGGCTGCCGGTTGATTCATCTCTTGGAAACACAAGGAAGCAACCACGGGACTTGGGGTGACTTGCTGATGGACTTCCTTCCTCCTCCTCTGCGTGCTGCAAGTTTTGCCCGTTCTTTAGAAAATGTTTGTGCTGCTCATTACTTAAGCATGAACAAAATGTTTGCTACTGCACAAAAATACTAATAAAAGGACATTGTAGGCAACGCCTTGTCTACAAAAAGTGACATGCTGTTAGTTTGGTCCCACAACATGGGTGTAAGGATGCAGCTGCAATGTTCAGACTGTAGGGCTGAGGTAAAAAATAATAACTGAGCAGATGTGTCTCCCCGAACAGTGTGGAATTAAAAGGAACATCTGGCCCTTGGCCCCTAAAGGATATTTCTCGCAGAGAAGAGTAAATTAAGGGTGCATTGAAGATGTAGGGACTCAGCTAAAGGGAACTGTTACGTTAGTAACCATCTCTAACCTGGCTTCCAGCTTCTGAAGCATAATGCCATTTAAAATATAGGGCAAAAATTGTTGTAAGATACATGCAACCAAGTACAGACATCAAAGTATCCACAAAATATATGCCTCTGTTTTGTCCAAACAAATAAGTAAAGAAACAAAGGGAGTATTTTTAAACACTAAACATACACCAGTTATATTGCTGCAGGATAAAACATGGGCTTTTTTTAAAACCTATTGAGTCATAAATCTCTGTATTTCCCTTTGTGTTTGATCTCATATATTACTTGGAATTTCTAAAATGATAACAAGGCATGCATTAAAAATATTTCTCTTATTGTTACATTTCAAGCACGTTTACTGTTAGCTGCTTAGCTTCATTATGTATCATAGTCTGAATCTACAAATCAAGTATAATTAGACTTAGAGAACTGATTGGATTTCTAATTAAGCTACATTGGAAACAACAATGCACAATCAGTAAATATTCTGACTAGGTACCTTTTAAAGAGCAACTCTTGGGCTTTTTGCTGATGACTAGACACCAGTGTCATTAAATTTGTTGGTGGCAAGCAAATTTTAAAGCTAAAATCGAGGCAATTAGTAAAGATCTTGAAATATTTAATCACGTTTGTCCAATTAGTGTGCAATTAGGCAATGGTGTGGCGTGGGACAAACATTCTGCTTCAGTGTTTGGTAGAGAAGGATCCCTTTGAAATTTTGCTATTTAGTTTATTGATATATAAAAAGGAAGTTATGTTTGTAATTTCCAATTTAAAAAAATACTGTGCAGATGGTCTGACTATATATTTAACAATGTTAAACAAAACTAAACAAGGGAAGCATGTTACCTGAAATTACACAGCTGTGATCAGTGAATAAGCTCCAGATCACATTAGATTACAGCTGTGGGCATCTTGATCACAGAAAGCGGCAGGTAGTTATGCCGGTAAAATCAAAGCTATGATGTAAGCTGGCCAGTCACATCTCGAGATGATAATAATTATTTTGTCCTTGACCAAAAATACACATTTTTATTTGAGCTTCACCTGGGTGTTTTGCATTCCTTCCACGAAGCCTTACGCCGGCAAGGTCATTGTGGAAAGTCAAGTGGTAGCTTTTCATGAGTAAGGCACTTAAGTATTATCTTGACTTCCCTTCAACTGGGGGATATGACTTCCTTTTGGCAAATTTTAGGCCCTCTTTTAAAAAAATGATCTTGATGCATATTAGTTGATTTGCAAAACTTCAAAGTATTGTTTTGGCTGGCATGTTGAAAGTGTCTGCTGCCATGCATTTCAACATCCAACCCTTCTGAAAGTGTCGTCATGTTGGTATTTTATCAAATCGGTTTGCTCTGTGTGGCCATGTGCAGCTAGTCAAGGAAACAATGCCAGGGAATGTCCCCAGTTGCTGGAGCTCAATTTTCCAGATGGTTAAATTGCTAGAGCGGTTCTTGGTTTTGGTCGTGGTTTTGGCTTGGGTCAAGTATGACTCTCCCCAGCCATTCCTGGACACAGCTCAGGTGTTAGCTCTGGCCAGGGACCATTCCCAATAGGCATTTTGGGGGGGAAGGAGGATTAGGAGAATGGATGTGGGTCATCTTGTGCCAGCTGGCCTCCATGTCAAAGCACATTTAACCTTCTACTGTTGATAGTCCCCACGGGTTCACCAGAAGTGAATCTGAGGGACGATGTCTGTCAGAACTAACTAGGATGACGTGGACACCAGCCTGGACCCCAGACTTCTTCTCTACTGCAGAGGCCGTCTCATTTCCACCTCATATTCAATATGGACTAAAGAACAAGAAGAGACTCTTTCTTCTCCCAGTGATCAAAAAAGAAAGAGATTTGGTTTAGTTGTTTGGATTTGATCGCCAGGTAATTAATTTTTATTCAGATAAAAGAGTAATAGATAATCAAATTTTTAAATGTCTTTCTATGTATTTCTGATAAATGTTATCATTACTGCAATGCTGTTAAGTCATTGTGGGCTTAAACATTGTCAACTTTATAAAAGCAAATAATACTTCCTAGCAATTCTATGTGTTTTGGTTTTTTTTTTTCCTTTGATAGATACAGACCTGGAAATTCAAAGTAGAGAGTTCTGTCTTGCGATCAGGTTGGTGCCTGTGAGAATTTTATGAACAAAGTTGTTTTCATTTCTTGAGTAACAGTAAATCAAACCAAAATATATTTGAACTGAAAAGAGAGATGATGCTAAGAGGAATATTGTGTGGGAAAGAACTGAGACAGGTAAAAAAGCCAATAATAGATAATTACACAAACATTCATTTATTCCTTGACAGTGGGCAAAATTCACCTGGGTTGAAGGCTAGATTTTGACCCTTTGATATTCAAAGGTTAAAAGCAAAATTTTTCAGGTTCGCTACTTCCCACACCTTAGGAAGAGTTTGCATCGGGTTTTCCTCGGTGCTTTCTCTCGGGCAGAAAAGAGGCCAGTGCTTTCCTGGGGGCTGGAACGCCATCAGCCCTTCCATGCAACACAGGCATTGCTTTAAACCCTCTGCAAACCTGACTGCGGGGGAGAGATTTTGAGCCCTGTTGTGAAGTGAACCTTGCAGTAGATGAACCACTCAAGCTTTTAATTATGATTCAGTTGTGAATAAGAATAATTCATAATAACAACATTTGTTGCTGTTGTTTTTACAAATACACACATGATGTCCTTAATCATATTTTTTGGTTATGCTTAGGTTTATAGATATGCCCTGATTCACAGAAGAGTCAAGTTTCTATGGGTGTAAAAAATAAGAGCTGCAGGTCTTCAATATGTTGGCAAATTGGCTGCCAAATCCTGTATGGAAACAAGGTGTGAAAGCAGGATTTCATGGCCTCTGCCTCACCACATCTTTGTTCAAGTAAGAGACCAGGAAACCCAATCAATAGGCTGGATGCCAGAAGATTGAATAGCCAGCTGCAGAGGCAGAGCAAGAGAAGAGGCACCTCTTACAGTTAACGCCTTGTGAAAATCACACAGGTCCCCGTAGGGGTTAATCAAACATTTACTGCTCTGACTTACTTACAATATTCTTTAGTCCCCAGAAGAAAACGGTACCTTTCAGAGCTTTTAAACATCTAGGAAAAAAAGAAAGAATCTGCATCTCTCGTTGTAGAAAGTTAGTAAACCTAGCTTTAAGCTGCACTTCAGTGTGAGTACTTGTGTATTTATACCCCGGATTGTCTGCTGAACTTCACAACCTGGGACCTCAACCCTCAGGCATATATGGTCGTATGTGTGTGTGTGTATATTTATTTATACACATATACACAAGTATCCATATATGTGTGTATATACGTTGTACATGTATAGGAACTGTGAACTTCAAAAAGGAAAAAAATGTTTGGGAAATTCACAAAAGGAAAGCCCTGTTTATTTGATAATGGAAACAAAACCAGCACTTGAATAGCAGCTCATACACTGCTGTCAAAGCAAGCTCTGGGTGGACGCGCAGACCCGCAGCTTCTCTGTAGTTGCTGAATTCCTCACAGTGTTGTCTTTATCAAAGAGGTAAAACGTAGATTTGAAAAAATCGCTTTGATGTGCAAGACATCACAGAACAGCAGCTCCATTCATTGCAGACAGACCATTATTTAAGTCTCTCAGGCAACTGTACAGATTCCCCATAAAGGGAAAAATAATGGGATTGTGGAAATAACACCCCCAACGATGTGTATTCTGCTGGCTTCTGGAGTCTTTCCCTCCGGTTTTCACGTCTTGACTCTGTGAAATTATATTAGGCTCGGGCTCGTGTGCCGACGGTCTCAGATGGGCAGTCACTCCTGGCCAAAGCAATAAGCCTGTTCCTGCCGGACCCCTCTGACCCCGGCCGCGAGGGTGAAGGGAAGCATCGGTGAGAGGCCCTGAAAAGGCTCGTCACCTGCCTTCTGTCCTTGAGACTCCCCCGTGGCTCACCTTAGCTTTTGCTCCAGCGCTTGCCGCACGTCTCGGGGCCAGCGGGGCAGGTCACTTGCCCGCTGCATCCCGGAGGGATGGGGTAGCTCTGGCACGATGCCACTGGCGCCCCGCGGGCTGAACTGGGCTCACCCGCAGAGCAACGTCCCCCGTGGAGATGTTCACATACGATGGGGAAGGCAGACGGGAGCCGGGGGCAGAAGGAAGGGGGGAGTCGAGCCCCGTCACCCCTCCAGTGGCAGGACTGCCCGCCAGGTGACACGCCATCCAGGCACTTTCCTGTGTGACAGTGGGGGGGACGCAGATTTCCCACCTCTCCCCTGTACTGTCGTAAACCGTGCGAATGTCTAGAAAGGGTCTGTGAAATTAATTATACTCTGAGTGCTTGGTAACCAAATGAATTGTAAATTGTACATTATTAAAACAGCATCAGAGCACCGACTGATCTATTATTCTTTAGGGAAATGTATGAAGATAAGAGCTTTATATGCTTTAGGGGTCTTTCCAGCTACAGCACACCCAGCTTTGTCAGAAAAAACGTGGCAGTATTTTGTTACTGTCTGAGTTGCAACGGACACAACACTGTATCACTTATTGTTATTAAATTACCTCCTATTTAATATATATGAGATAGTATATACTACCAGTGACACGTACATGCCCAGTCCCTTTCTGTTTATCCCATTTCAGGTGATATTTGGGATTAATCACATTCATTTCTGTGTCAAAAAATCTGTAGGTGCAGAAAAAATGAGATAAATATTGAGACGCATGCCCTTTTGCACAAACCGTGTAGCTAACAAGATGCACAGCTATTGTTAGCCCGATCACTTTGCCTGCGTTATTGCTCCGTGCTGCCGACCTGTCTTTTAGCTTCTGAGAACTGTGAGAGGGGTTGGTGGGGAGCTGTAGGTTCAGAAAAAGCCTGTTAAATACTAAGAGGGAAGAAAAAGACCATGGGTTTATGTGTGTGTGCGTGTTTTCCTCCCTTTCTTCCACGACGCATGCCCCCTTTCACATTTCTCCGGGGCAGTATCTGCTACCCAGGTGACCTCATTCTCACATGTGCACGGGCACCTTCTGGTAGAGAGACCACAGACCAAAACCCGCATGCCCTCCCTCCTAGGGATGCTAGTTTTCTGTATGAATCCTTGCAGGCAGCCCCTCTCGACACGTGGTGTAATATCCCTTTTCACCCCTTGCCTCTGGCAGAAAGGTGTGTTAATAGGAGAAAGGAAGAGCGTTTTTTTCCAGTGCCCCTGCTGAAGAAATGGAGGCGGTAGCTACTCCAGCACAGCCTTTCCCACAAGGTCTCCTTTATATTGCCTCCTTGAAGGAAGATGCATGAGAATATGCCCCCTCCTTGCAGCTGCTTGCCAGTGAAGAGGAGGAACAGCTGGAGAACGTTCTCCTCCCTCCGGCTGGAAACACATCTCCCGACTAAGCTGCTCAAGGCAGAGACACGTTGGTTTCTACAGCCTCCACATCAGTGGCCCCTTACCAGTGGGCAAACTTTGGGGGTTATTATACACTAGAGTAACCCAAAGTGTTTCTTTTCTGGTGCAGAGGACCAGCGGCAGCCAGTGGCATCCTCTTTCCTTCAGAGAAGGATTTTCAGACAAAAAGTTTTCTTCCAATTGTGAAACCTAAATGGGGATTCAACAAATCTCACTCAAATAGCCAAATTATTGCAATTTGAGTGAAGACCCACTTAAAGTAGTCCTAAGGTGTTCAGGACTTGGTGTCCCCTCTATTCAGGCCCTGGAAACAACGAAGTTTCCCCGGCTGAGATATTTCTTTAACAGGGTACGGCATCTTTGCTTTGCTTGTTTCCCAATTTTTCAAGATAAAGAAGAGAGAATTTATATTTTAGCGAATTCGCATTCTTCGGGACAACTCTCCTAACTCTATTTAATAGTATAAAATACGGCGCTGCCTTTCTGGTCGTTCCTCAGCCCCGCCGGAGCTCACTGGCACCTTTCGGGACGCGGTGGCTCCCGCTGCCCGGGCAGCCCGCTGCCAGGAGGTGCGCTGCGTCCTGAAATTCAAGAGAGGGCAGCATTTTACTTAGGCTGCTGGAGAGGAAGGGGACGACTCCCAAGCGTGTAGAAGAATGTCGGCAAGTGAAAATCACCGCTCACTAAACGTACACATCACGTTCTGAAAAATGACATTTAACGGAAGCAACATAAAAATGGAAGCGAAATCTTCCTAAGATTTTATATTTACCAAAAAAAGACCTAACTGATTGACGACATTAATGAGTACATGCCATCGATGTTCAAGGAATTCTTTGCGCGGTCTGTCGTGCAGCTGTAACGCTCTTTGCAGCACACGGCAATGGCTTTGCCACCAACTTTTGCACTGCAATAGCCAACTAATAATAGACTGATGCATTGCAGAAAAATGCAATATATGAATGAAGTGTTAAACTGTGTCTGAGGTGATTAAAGAATCCACTGCTCTCTCATTAAAGTCCTGATTCAACAAAATTCTTCAAACTGTGCCTAAAATGTTCCCAGGCAGCAAATATACATATTTACTTAAGTATCTGCTTAAAAACTGGCAAAGCCCATCCAAAGCGAAGAGTAAGAATTTTGCGATATAACCCCAAAATATATGTCTTCTAGAGCGAAATAATGAAGCATGCAAGGAAAGACCAAAATGCTCGTTTTAATCTGGAAGCCTTGTGATCAAGTGTATGCTCCTTTCAGCTGACCATGACTTACCTTCTGTTTGTGAAGAGTCCATCCGATGTTTGCTCTGCTTGAACAGCAGCACGGCATTGACTGTTACAGGGAAATTCTAAGGAACGAGATATATCTAAAGTACAGGCTGGATGGTAAAAAAAATTAGAGGGCACCCAAGTGTAATACAACACTTCAGTTTACCCCCTACTCAACATTTGGTGCAATGTTACCCTCCTGAAATAACTGTACTGTCAGCACTGTCTCTGGCACATTCCACCAGGTTGCCTGAGTCACTGAAGAGCCCAGGACAGAGCAAATACCCATTTTCCTTCTCTGTTTGCATCTAACAAATAACAGATGTTGCAGTATTGAAGACGCACACCTGATGTGACTAACAAGGGATTTCTAAAGTATTTGTCCTAAGATGACAGCCACCCTGCTATTAAGCATTTACTTAATGAAATCTGTACACAGGGAAATGTAGCAATTCTGCTTAAGAGGGAGCAAGCTGCTTGAAATAAAGGTTTCCTCCGTGATCTCCAGCTACATCTGCAGTACCAGAAGGATGCAGACCCAAGCTTGAGGATACTTGCTTCCTCCCCACCTTAAATAGCCACTAAAGAATCCCTGAAGGAGCCTGTCGGACCCAGGACTTGGTGCCGCCGTCCCCACAGCCGCTCACCCTGCTTCCCTTCGGGTGGCAGCCCCTGCCATGGGACGGTCCCCCCGGTCCCCGAGATGTGCCAGCTGAACCCTTTCGCATCGTGTGGCGGGAATCTGGCACGGCATCTCCCAGCGAACCTGCCAGGAAGCAGGGTCAGCCCTTTGCAAATAAACCCTGCCTGATCTGAGTAACACAAATGGACGCCTGGAAGATTAATTCATCCCCTGTAATAATAAAACTACTGTTTGCACAAACCAGTGGCATGCGATAGTTTCTTATTAAAATACTCAGGATATGCATTAAGATCTCACTTAAACGAAGCAGGGCTTAAGGATGGGAGAGAGTGCAGAATTTCCGTGCTTACAATTTGCCACTCTTTCATCAGATTTGATATAAAGCTACGAGCAGCGTTGTAAATGGACCAACGAGTTGTCTAATCATCTAGAACACCCTCATGTAATTTATATTGTCTCTTAATTTCTGTTTTGTAACCTCCATAGCTGTCTTCAGTGAATCATAGTGTATATCTCTACTCTCTGAGAGCGTATCGGAGTATGATTTTTCCCTTTGTTTCCCAGTTCTTCACAATGGAAACATGCAAATTTAAGCACGGTATGTACCTACTGCATTAATCCTTTCTAATGTGATTGCAGTTGGCCTTTTAAAAGTAGAATCCAAAAGATTATTTTTAGTGTTTCTGTTCTCTCTGTGGCATACAGCTTTCTTGCTGAAAGGATATCCATCTGATTCTATACACACGTAGATGAATATACACTCGAATCATAGATACATATCAATACAACACACATCACAGGCTGGAAATACGTTATTAAAATTAACTGCATTACAGCGAATAGATGTAGAGACAAAACTGCTGAGATACTCGACCCTCCCTATTCTAAGGTGCCTTAACGCTCGCCGCAAACCTGCCACCCCTTTGTAATGCAGTCCTGAGATACTTAATCTCCTTCCTCTCTTCCACCGATGTAAATCAGCAGCAAAGTTGTCTGCGGAGGGGCTGAGGCCGGGGGATAATTGTGGCCTGGCGGGTTATCTCTCTGCAGCCACGTGCACAACGGGTCGGCTCACCGAATTTTTAGCGTGCGTATTTTCTCGGGCTCTTTTCCAGCAGGGAGTTAGAAAGAGAGAAACAACAAGACTGGTTTAATGCACCAGGTAAATCAGAGCAGCTCATTGTGAAACCTATTGCCGCGCGTGATTGTTATGATAATAAACGCGGGTGAGCTCTGGTTATTACATGCACAGCCCTGTACTAACTGCTCCCTACCGCTCGCCCGTTCTCTCTCACTTTAGCAACACCCCACACACCTGTTCAAATAATATTACTATTACCTTGTGTTGACACCACATCCACCCTTTCCTTTCATATAATAAGAGCTCCTGGTGAACTGTAAATGGAAAGCTTGTGGCAGCAGAAGCTGATTGTTTACCTGTCTCCAGTTTGTTGCCACAGATACTTGGTGGGGAGAAGGGAACAAAGATCAGTTTGACATCCTTGTTAAGCAGGATTTGCCCCCCACCTTACCCACAAAAGGTTACGAGTCACTATTCAAGCCTGAGCTCTGCAGGTGTGCCATCACACCTGTCTGAAAGAAAACAAAATAGTTTGTTTCAATATGGCTGTTGCCCCAGCAAAATAAAGACCTTGCCCTGCAACACAGACACGAGCATTTGTTTTAATATTACAATGAATCCAAGCAAAGACAGACCGATTTCTCCATTTATATTTAGCGTTCACACTGAACATGATGCAAGTGCCCCCAGCAACCGATGGCACTGAGCATCCGACCCTGCCGCTCCTGCTAAAACTCGTGGCCGAGCGCAAAACTCAACTCAAAACCCATCTTGCAACAGGAAAGAGGATTTACTAACTTTCCGCGTGTTTACGCCAGGCCCTAATCCCAAACCCACTGAGATATACAGGAGACCGAGCCCAAAGCCAAGCTGGGGACAGGTCTGGCCTCACGATTTATTTCCTTCACCGTTCAGCCCTGCCGGAGCGGCTGCTGCTGTCGAGTCACGTGTAACTCTTCCCGTAGAGAGTTGTCGTGGTTTTGGAATAGGAGAAAGTTAAAAGCTGCGAGCGCTGGTGCCGTTCTGCTCAGTCAAAGGCTGCACCCAACTTCTCACACCAGTGACAACAGCGTAGGCCTGGACTAAACCTCTAAAAAATGGTAAAACCTAGCTCCCAACTGAGGCCTGGGTGAGGCGTAACGGGATTTTGTCCACACAGAGCAAAGCACTGCAGAGCCCTACATGTACCCGTTCATTTATGTGAATTTGCCATTCAACATCTGCTAAGGTGATGGAAAGACTTCGGTGGGCATTTGATCAAGAGCTGAGTCACTAGAGTTTCCAATGCTTTAGGTAGAAACATTTTTCACCAAAAAGGGCTAACGAGAACTATTTGCCCATTTTCCAGATAAAGCAGTGCTCTATTTCTATTTCTTTTTATTCTTATTAGAAGCCTTATCCATAGCTGCTTCCATTATGGTTTAAACAGCGTTGTTTGTAGGCAGCTGTAAGGTGTCCGTGCATTTACAATAGGAAGTGTGGTGGATGCAGAGCGCCAGCTGGTTTGGAAAGAGTTTGTATACGGGGCTGCAACTTATGTAGAGAAATGTCCTTGAGGCAGGGAACATATTTTATTTATTGTTTTATTTATTGCATATGTCAAGTAAATGGAATCCCACATTATGAAGATGCAAAACACAGTGTGGGTATTTATCAGCACTGAATTGTTTTTATGTGCTCCAAACCAACTTGGGGTTTCCCAGCTGACTGTGAGCAGCTTGCTGGTTTTGAAGATCTAGCACCTTTGGAACCGAAGGGACACGCTGAATTTTAAGCACTTGGAAAGAGAATTAATTGCACGGACAGCAACATTTTCCCTCTTTTTTTTTTTTTTTGTATGCTCATCAATAGCAAATGATGAAGCCTCTGGGGAATATTAACACAAGTAAACTAAACACAGGAGTGGGACTGTTTAAACAAGGTGAGACAAAAGCCTTCATGCTACAAGCAAATGACTTTGATAGCAATTTTTTTATGTTTCCACCCCTATTGTTGCAGACGTCCGCGTTGTTTAAATAGGAACTTTATCTTTCTCGGCCCAGGTTCTCCTCCTTCATTAGCCTGCACCAAGGTCGCAGGCCCTCTTATCTCGTGGGCTACTCCTGCAGGAGCCTGGGAGCTTGGGAGCTTGCCGGGTTCCCCTTGCTGCTTTCTCCTGAGGTGGGGATAGAACTCCCGCCGGCTCCCCCACCCTCTGGGAATAGAAAAGGGTTTGCGCTTGCTCATAGCTGCCGAGGCGAGGAGTCACCCGTGCGCTTGCCTCCGCTTCTGCGTGCCCTGCACCTCCACGTCTGCCCCAGGCTCTGCCCGGCATGGAGCCTCCGGAGCTGCACCCCCCCAAAAAAAACCCCAAAGAACCCAGACCCCTAAAAAACCCTGCTGGCACTTCAAGCCCTGGGGCAGCTCACAAACCGGTGCTGGTATATCAGCTCCTACTTACGCGGTGAGCTTAAACGCGTGGACCGAGACACCGCTTCCTCATTAAAACTGGAAGAAGGTACAACGGTCATTTTGTACCACTGCTCCCCCAGCGCTGCGACGCTCCCGCAGGGATCCCCCCATCTCTGGAGAGGCACCGCAGAAGTCAAAGGGAAATGCTTGGCCTGTGGCTCCCTGTCCTCCGGCCCCTCCGAGGCCAGGCACTGCTGCCCTCCCAAACCCGCCCGGCGGTTCATTACCGGCACTTGCAGCCCACACACAGAACACCCTTCTGGCCCTGCATGTCTCCAGGGCTGGTGTAGAAAGGAAAGGGGAGCAGAGGACGGAGTCTTAAAAACCTGACCCAAAATGGGTGTATGTCACAGTCTCATTCATTTGAACTGTTCTCTCCCGTTTCCACATTTTCATGGGGATCTTTCCAACCTGCTGAAAAGGCTGAGTAATATTAATTTTGAAATATTCTAAACAAGATATAGATGCTAGGCTGCTACAAATATAGACACCGGCATCTCTGAATGAAGAGATGGCCTGTTGAAAAAATAGTACATATTAAAAAAATGTCTGAATAGGAACTTACAGGATAAACTGTAACAGCTTCAAAGGAGCTACTGATCTATGGAGTACATAATACACATGTTAAAAATCGTTGGAATATTTATTTACATGACACACGGCTCAGAAGAAGCCATTATGGTCCTTAAGTAAATTATGCATGTTGTGAAAATTGTCAAAGTGCTGCTTTTGCCAGAAACGAGTGTATCCTGTCAGTTGATAAAACACATTATGTTTGAGGGGGGGAAGCAAGCAAACCCAAGGCTAAAAGAAGGTTAAAACAGAAAAAAAAAAAAAAAGGGGAGGGGGAAGAAAACAAAAACCAACCCTCGTACCATGTCAAAGCATGTTCCATGCCCATCAAAGGAAGAAAAGCCCGAGCTGCCCTGCCCCGCGTCCCGCTCAGCGCTGCCGTCGCGCTTGGCGCGGGGAGGGCTGCACGCCCGGGGCTCTCGCGGAGGGGCTGCTCCCGCCTCCGCGTGCCAAAGTCCTGGGCGCCAGCTCTTCTCCCTGCAGGCCCAGAAATGACAAATGGGGACTAATTCGTTCCAGCCACCACCATGTCCTTTACTTTGAAATGAGCTGCCAGAAGAGCGCTCTGCTTTCCCCGCCCGCGGCCCTCTGAGCGTGGTGGGGGACAGCCGGAGACCCGCAGCCCGCCGGCGCCGGCTTCACCTGGGTGTACGGGGAGCTGCTTTTTACGGCTGCGCTTACAGGTCCTCAACCGCGCCAGCGCAGCCCAGCGGTGGTTGCAAGCGGCCTCGCCTCCCCTCGCGTACCTTCAAGAGGGGAGAAACGGGCTGCTGGGGGGGGAAACATTGCCTTGCAGCGCTTAGCGTGCCCGGCAGCCGGGCACGTCGGTCACCAGCATTTTTCCGATGACTTCAGCTCCGTGTCTGTGCCCCAGCGCAGCACTCGGCAGGGCTTGCACCGCTCCTTCCCCAGCGCTCCGTGGGTGACACGGCTCTTTTGCGGCAGATGTTTTGCTGAGGAGGAGGAGGGATGCCAACTTAGACAATCCCCCCTCCTGCCCGTGTTGCTGTGATTGCACAGCAGTCTAGCCCCTGCGATAATTTTTTTTTTTCTTGCCCCCAGGCCGTGAAGGGGAAAAGGGTTTTTGTCAAGGAGGCATGGCCAGGACGTGGTGGCCGAGAGATCGGCGCTGGCCTGCGCCGTGCTGGCACTCCGCCGGCGGCTGCCTGCAGCCCAGCCCCCGAGCGCTGCGCAGCCCCGGGGCGCCTGGTCCCCAGCTCAGCTCAGATGTGCTCCGAGGGCCGGCGTGGGCATGCCTGCTTTGGGCGTTCGGGAAAGCAGGCTCTCCTATTAGGCACAGCATGGAAGTTTTCTCTTCCACAGGAATAAAAGTAAAGTATGGATTTTCTAATGCAAGAAAGCAAGCAGTTGTATGGGGGGAATATATTTAGCCTGTGTTTTCAGATCACATGCTCTGGGACCGGAGAGCAAATCGTTTTCAATACTGTTTTGGAAGCACGCGATTTAGTATCGCAAGCCTCACAACTGGAGAAGCCAGTAAATTGCGTTGCATCTAAAACAATTACTTCAATCACTTGTAGCGTGGTCTTTTCTTTCCAGCTGCAAAGGTTTTACAAAAATGTGACTTCCACAGCTACAAAAGCATTGAAAATACAAATAATATAAAGTGCTGCTCTGCATTTGCATAAACCTGTTTATCCTATATGTGGTTTATTCATTAACTCTCAGAACAACCTGCAGGACAGCTATGGCATTCCTTATGACCGCTTCGCTTGTGGCTGAAAACGCAAGAACTACTTAAAAGCGACACTACATCATTTAGAAAGTGAAAATAAATACCATTCCCGTGTGAAACAGTGGGGAAAATGTAGCTATCACCGCAGGAGCTGGAATTTACGTGGAATGAACACCTCCCAACATTTGGAAATTTGAGGGGAGTCTCAGCATCTGCGAGAACGGGGACCTCCGCACCGCAGCTCCCCAAAACGCGCATGCAGCATTAGCAGTATCCATCACTGCATTCTGCAGACAGCGTACGAGTTAGGGATGGAAAAGACCTAAGTATGCTCATCTGTTCCTCAAGACCATCTTCTAGTCCTTTACAATTTCAGTGTCCCAAGCAAGAGAGCCCTCTCGGCCTCTACCCGCAATGTATTTCCCAACCGTCTCCTCTTTAAGAAGGCTTTCCTGATAATCGTCCCAGCTCTTCCTACGCTTCCTCACCCAAATCATAATCCCTGTAAGAAAGATGAAGCAAAAAACATGAATGCGTTTTGCCTGCTTCATATCCCTGCTTCTGTAAAGATGAGTACGTGTTGCCACTGGTACATTACAAATGGAAAAGTGGAAGTTCGTTGGACAGTCGGTGACTTGCTCAAGGTCACAAAAGAGCCTCAGTAGCAGAGCTGGGAACAGAATTTGGTATCCTAATTCCTAATCTGGCAGCCTCACCACAACTCTCATCACGCAATCAAAAAGCTCCTTTTAAGGAATGCTTTTGTGACTAAGAGAAAATCCAAGGCATAAGAGTCCTTTTAATTTGGCTTTGTTCAAACACTTATGCCCTTTGCTATATGGAGAACATGATTTAAACAAGATATAAGATTAGAATATGGTAAAACACTCTTAAAATCTTTGAAAAACAAAAATAACTACGGCTGTATTTAGGGCTGTAGCGATACCAGCCATGAGGAAGTGAGCAATTAGACATTCCTTGCTTATAGTTTCATGCATAGCATAAGCAATAAATGAAGACCAGCATCTACTATGCTCCGATAGAGCTTTTTTGAGTGTTATATGTTATTCGTATTTGTCAAGAATACTGTATAACAGGAAAAAATTTCACAGCTCTTTAATTAAAGACTTCATTTTCTAAAGGTCCTCACTTGCTGCACTGCAAGAGTTTCTAAAAAAGCAAACCCAAATGCTCAAGTGGCCAAACTCAATGGGAGATGGCCCTGGCCTGAAACAGTCTGGGGCTTGGTATGCTCTCTCCTGAAGAGTAGTTCAGTGATTTATCAGCTCTCCCAGGATACACCAGCTTTGGTATGTGGAAACTCTACAAGGTAGTTTCAAGACAGCACCTTTTGCTTGCTTCCTCCTCTAGGTAACAGAATACTGTAATTTGGCAACAGTGGATAGAAACAAACGAGGGTATTGAGAACTAATGTTACTGAAAAACTGTATACAAAATAAACTGAGCTATACCAGCTAAACTAAGCAGGAGACTACAAATATTAATAGGACAAAGAAAGAAAACAAATGTCAATTCAAACCATTCATTTGGAAAAATGTTGCTTTTTTTGAACACAATGTTAAGAATTCCCAAACTGCAGTAAAAAAGCCTATTGACTGCATTCTTACTGTCATTGAATTAGTTGGGAGACACAGGATGAGAGGGTCATAACTTAATTTTACAAGAACATGCATTTTGGTCATTAAACTATTATAACGTTTGAGCTGGGGGAAAACAACACAGTGACCCACTCCCCATCCTTCCAGTCAGGGCTCAGTCTGTGAAATGCCCCCGCTTTCAAAGAATTTGCAGTGACAGGAGGCCTTACGTCTGCAGATGTGTTGGCGACTTTTTGATTTGATCTTTATGCAATTATTTTGAGTAAGAAAATGTTCATCTTGTTGACATTATCACTGCAGTCAATAGCTAATGACTCCAGTAATTTCCTTATAAATATTTAACTTTAAATAGAACTCATCCCTTGGGTTATAGTACTTTTGACACTTGTATAATGTGAAACAAATCCTCTCTTTTTTAGTCAAACAGACCATGTTACACACAGTTGGCTAGCTATTTACAGAGCACCCAATTAAATCCTACTTAATTCTCCCACTCTGAAAATCCCGTTTCACTAGTGTGCAGGCTTCTGATCACACAAAATGAGCATCTTTCACTGAGCCTGGACGTTAGTTTGCAGTCTGTGAGACTTGATTGCACAAAAGCCTGCTGTAAAATGAGTTCGCCCGCCTAATGGTATGTACACAAAAAAACAGGGAAGAGAATGTGTGAATCAAGAGGATTGAAGAAATAAGCTGAAGAATCACAGTTAAAGACAGATAAATCTAGTTTAATGTTCACATGTAGTAGTTACACATCACAAAGATTAAACAGGATTTTAACTGTAACACAGCTGCAGTGAAATGAAAGTCATTTTGTACTAGAAAAATAATCTTGATGCAGTTATCAGATTTTTGGTCTACGTAAGTTCATTTTAAGATGAATTTACATCACTGATTGTTAATGACTTTGCCCATGTGCCTTTCTGCAGTTCGGTATTAATAATACTCTTTGGACGAAGGAAACAGCAACTGGTTTTGTTAATGGTTTAGCCTTTGGTTGCAAGCAGAGAACTATTTTCACTTTTTAAGCAATTAGTAGGCTGTAGGAATGCAAGTTTGCAGTAAAACCTTTTGGTGCTAAATGAAGTTTCAGAACAAATTTTTGATCTGATGCAACAGCAGATTTAAAAAAAAAAGCTGATTAAAAGACCTAAAGCATTGCCCCCATAATGCAAAAACTAGATAAATTTTTCTATTCTTAGTAAAAAAAAAAGCAACCAACACTACTTACTGCTACTTTTATAGAATGCACTAAAAACCTCTGTGCCTAAATGACAAAAAGTGTAGTCTCAAAATGTATAATACACTTACAAACATTTTAAGTCTAGATTGAGGAAAACACGTTCTTACGGACTCCGAACAAGTTTATTTGCAATTAGACATCTCATGCAATCATGCAGGACCACTAGCTATAGCTGTAACTTCCGTGTCTAAAGGACATTCGGGGACAAAAAAAAAGGCCCTAAACATTCAAGATCTTTCCTTATTAGCAGCTCCATACTTGAGCTGTGGTTTTCTAAAGAGATATTCCCACAGATTTAAAAAAAACATACACACCTTTATAATATTTACAAAAAATATTTAATTAAAAATATTTTATAATTACAGTAGTCTATTAAAGCATATACTTTTCTCACACTTATAGAACATCTCTATATATACACAGTATGAAATGTCACTCATTTGTCTATACAATATGTAACATTCCTGCAGGGAGAAGAAAGTTCCCTGGGCCCCAATAAAATTCCATCTATTTTAAACAATAGATGTCAAATATATCTACAAATGCTCTGGTAGATTAGTAAAGCTTCAAGATTCAGCTGCTCGGTCTGCTCGGTCCCTTAAAAAGAGTTATTAGCGCTTCTAAAGTCAGGTTTAGGCTCGGTCCTCTTATCCCAGGGCAGAGTCGCGACTTTTCCTGCTCGAGTCCTTCCGCCTCCCGCCACCGCGGGGGCCACGGCGCGCAGCTGGTCGGGGATGAAGAGACGAGACGGGGGGGACGGGGAGGCGGGGGACGGGGAGAGCGGACCAGGGACCGCTACGGACGTGCAAAACGGTGAACAAGGCTGGCTCTGCCGGGACGAAGCAATGGGAATTGCTGGGGGTGGGGGGTGGTGTGGATGGCTCCTTCCTCCGGTGCGGCGGGGCCGGGCCGGCCCCCCCCGCCCGCCCGCCCCCCGCGGTGCCTCTGCGCGGCGCCGCCGCACACCTGTGGGAGAGGAATGAATAGAGGGGGTGTGTGAACCGCTCCGCTCCAGACCGACTGGCGCCACCAACACAACACAAGACATGCTTGATCAACAACCCAAAACAAACCAGGTCAAACAACAACCGCAGCTCCCAGGCTGGGGCCAAGGCGGAGGGATGCGCAGCTGCACGCCGCAGCCAGAAGCGCTTCGGGGCGGGGGGGGGGGGCGGGTTTGGGGAAAAAGAAAAAGGTAATTAAAGACAATAACCACCCCGGTAATTAAAAATAAAACCCCAGGCCTCCTGCAAATATTTCTCGCCGACCTCCAGTCCGTCCCCGTCGTCCGTACACCCCCCTCGCCCCCCCGAGAAGGCTTCCCGGCGGGTGGCGGTGCGGCCCCGCCGAGCCCAGGCGCTGCGCCCCCCTGGCACTCACCTGGGGAGCAGCGGTCAGCGGCAGAGGATGCTGTCCCCTGGCTTGCTAACAGGGCCAGCCTGCGCAGCAACGGAAACACGGCAGTTAAAGGTGGGGATGAAGGAAAAAAAAAAAGAAAAAAGACATTGAGATCTCCCCGCTCCACTCCCCAGATCCCCCCTCCGCGTATAGAGCACTGCCGGGGTCAGGCTCCCGGGAGCCCCCCGGCTCAGCAGCCCGGGGACAGAGAGCAGAGGGGGCGGTGGCAGCGCTGTCGGCGGGCGGGCGCCCAGCGCCGGGCCCGGGGGGGAGCCCCGGGGGCAGCGGGCTGCCGGGACACACCGCTCCCCGCGCCTCGCTGCAAGCGCCCCCGGGCTGCCGCGGCGGGGGAGCGTGTCCCGTAGAGGGGAGACGCTCCCCGTTTCCCTCCCACCCCCAAGAGCACGCTGCACCCAGGGCGTTAAGTGTGCGCAGCCCCCAAAGCCGCTCATACTCGCTACGCGGAGGGCTGGGAAGCGCAGGAGCAGCGCGCCTGCTCCCGTGTGTGCAAACACGCCGATTACAGCTACTCCCTCGAGAGGCTGTAATTACACGGTAAACATCGTGCGGGTGGTTGCCCGCACCAGGGGGTGCAGGCACCCGCCGCGCACCGCTGGGACGTCTCTGCGCCCGTCCGCCCCGTCCCCTCCGGGGTCTGCGGCTCCTCGGCAAAGCCACGAGGCCGGCAGCGGCGAGGCATCACCGGGGCGCTCCCACGGCTGCCGGCTGTGCCGCTACCGCCCTCCCCGCTCCGCACCCGAACCGCGGGCTGGCGGGCCACGCACCTCTTACCGGGTCAGTGTTGAGGGCTGTCAATGGGGTCCTGGGGGTGCCCGCGGGACAGCCCCCTGGGTGCAGGGCGGGCGGCTGCTGCTGCCGGAGCAGAGCCGGGTGCGTCTCCAGAGCCAGCTGCAGGTCGAGGATGTAGTCGATGACATGCTGCAGGATTTCCACTTTGCTGACTCTCTTGTTGGGCGGGATGGTGGGCACCAGCTTCCTCAGCCGGCTGTAACAGTCATTCATATCGCACTGCAGGCATAGCGCCGCCGGCTCCTCGCCCGACGGCGGGCCCCCCTTGCAGCCGCTGTGCTCGGCCAGGCACCGCAGGGCCGGGTGTCCCCCGCCGCCGCCCGCCACGCCGGGCTGTGCCTTGCGGCTGGGGTGCCGGACGGGACTCACGGCTTTCATGGTGCCGCAGGGAGGGAGGCAAACCTCCCTCTCCACCACCGCTACCGCCTCCTGCGACCTCGGGCAGCCGCGCACGCACCGCCCGCAACGCGACGGGAGCAGGGCACGGCAGCAACCCCGCCGACGCTACCGGCGGCCCTCCCGAAGAGTGTAACGGGAGGCGCTCGCAGAGACCCCGCGACAACGGCGGCACAGCCAAAACACCTTCCCAACAACCCTACAACCGCCTCTGCCGCCGCTGCTACCCGCGCCGCCCGCTATATAGCGTGGGGCGCGGGCGGGGCGCAGCAGGCGGTGCCGGGGGGAGGCGGGGGCGCCGCCGCGGCGGGGCAAGGCGAGCGCGGCGCGGGGAGCACGGGGGGGCGCCGCGGCGCCGCGCCGCAGCCAATCAGAGCGCCGCGTGTCCCCCCCGGAACGCGGCGCCGGCCAATGGCGGCGGGGCCGGGGAGGCGGTGGCGCTGCTGGAGGGGGCGGGCGGCTGGCGCTGACCCCCGGGGGGAGGAGGAGGCGGTGGCGGCGAAAGGGGAGGAGGAGGAGGAGGAAGGCGGTCCCGGGGAGGAAGGACTGCGGGAATGCGGGCGGGACCCACCGCTCAGCGGCTGCCGGCGCCGCCCCCGCGGTCCGGCGCGCTGCTCCGCGGGCGCGAGCGCAGCCCCGCGCGGCTGGCGCCGCTCCCCGCCGCCCGCCCGGAAGAAGGCGCCCCCTCCCCCAATCCCGGGGTAGGGGTGGCATCTCCTCGGGTCGTGAAACGCGTTTTTATCCTCTCGGCGTCGGAGCGCCAGCCCGGCTTTAAACATGGACTTCGGGATGCCGGTGCAAAGGCAGGGAAAATCCCAAGCAAAACTTGAGGGGGAGGGAGGAGGGAAGGGGAGAGAGAGGGGAGGAGGAGGGTTTAGGGACTTGAAGCAGAGCAATGCCTGGGAACATTAAATTAGAGCACATAAGTATTAAAAATGCATGGAGATGGAGTATTTAAAATTCCTCCATGACATATAATATTAATCCGTTTTATGTAAAATTCATACCTGTAACTTAATTTGGTCCATTAATGCACCAGATCACGTATTAGTAGATGTACCATGTTTTAAATATGATGCTGGAAATGTCCAGAGTTCTGTACTTTGAGACAGAGCATTAAAATTAACAGGCACATACTCCTGAGTCCTGCTTAAGTCATCTTGTGGCAGACTGTAACCTTTTAATTTAATAATGCAGTGTTCAAACTTTCTGTTCATTCTTGCTAAGCATTAAGAGCCATTGCATATTTGCATGGGATGCTGGTGTAAGAAACTCGACTCCCAATCCTACAAGATGCTGCAGCGCTTCGAGCTCTCCGTGAGTGAAGCAGGGCTGGTTGCTTGGGCAAAGGACTGCAGGAAGGAGTAAAGGCTGCAGGATCTGCCCCTAAGCTTGTAAGTCAAACCCCACAGAAGGGAAGAAATCCATAATGGTGATTAATGATTGCATGTTCCCTCAATGCTTAGTCACAATGGGTGATATATAAAGGATACAGTGGGAAGCTGTCAAACTCAGAACTTGAATGAGCGGTGAGACTGGATCATCTGAAGTGTATAATGAAGCACACTTTCATTCTCCCTTGCCCTTTAAAAACATATGTTTTGTGACTCTGCTTACAAATACTCACGCTCTTGTTTTCCCTATTTTGTCCCGCATTACCCGTGCCACCCATGGCAGTGGGGCTCCCCTCGGCACAAAAACTGTAAATCTTAGTCTGACCAAGGTCTAGATTTGTATGCTACATCATGATGATATGATGGGAAGACGTATTTCCATTAGCTACCAGCTGGATGATCCCAATTCTGCTGCAGTCATTGCTTTTATTCTGTGAAACTCCACTCCCTGCAGTCTCCGAGTCTCATGAGGTGGAAATGTGTATGGGCCTTAAAGCATACATTAAGGTTACACTTTGTCTGTTTCCCAGAGTCCTAGTAATATGTGCTGTCTAAAAAAAAAAAATTATTTTTAAATTATGGTGAGCATGCAGGCTCAAACCTTGCTGGTCCCATTTAATTAAAATCTGCATGAAACTAGATACACCGTAATACTGGGTCGTTCTGTTTGTACTGAATCCCTCCTGCGAGCTCGGCTGATCTCGCTGGAAATCTCTGGGAAACCCCAGTATGTAACTGGTTCCCCTTTAGCTCTCCCAAAGCTAATTTGGACAGATTATTTCTGTACGCACACACAAACTCACACACACAGTGTAGCAGCACTATAGCAAATCCACTGAGACCACACTGGCTCTTGGAGATGACTCGGTATTTGTGGAAACCCGTGCAGAACCACGATATGCCGCAGACCTCTTTTCCATTGGGCTGCTTCCACTGCAGAGGGTACGAAGGGAAATCCAAGGGGCTGTTAAGTGCTGTTGAAGTTGCGAGAAGGCTGTGTGCTACGTGCGTTCACGTAGCTACCGTATCACGGCAGAGATATGTGGGAGAGGGAAAAACAGCCCTCCCCTCTGACCAGCGCATAAATATTCAGGGGATTTCCTCTAGTAACTCCCTTTGATACTCATGAAGTTGATACATACTAGTCCGACATGCTCTGGTGAACAGTAGGCACCAACTCCCAGTTAACAACCGGTCTGCTTTTGCTCTCCTTGAAGTCAATGGGAGTTTTGTCATTGACTTAAGTGGGAGCAGGTTGGGTCGGCTGCTTTTTCAAAATTTATGTTGGATGTGCACCAGATGCTAAGTAAATTGCTCTAGAAATGGGTTGGAAACCCCAGAATGTTAGCAATGGAGGTAGGTCTAGTGAAACTCCTCATCCCTGAAGACCTACACGAGAGAGGGGCAGTGGCTACTGTTCATGCTTTTGTCCTGTGAACAGAAATATTTTTCATGACATGAGTATATAGGGATTAACACTCCTGTTTTTCACCAGACCAAGTTTGGATTTTTAAAATAAATTCTGTGCACCTTTAAGCATGTGGTCCCTTCCTGGCTGGCTGGAGGAGTTCATCTATCTTGCCTGGGTTTTTCTCTGCTCTCTTCCCACATCCAGAGTCAAGATTCATTGCCATTGTAAACAGCTCTTGCAATATTATCACAAGATCCTTGATAGTGCTTGAATGGACCAGTTTGGTTCATTAAAAGAGAATTGATGAGTTCAGCTCACATCATAGGTGCTCTCTGGAGCTTAAAAAGGTTGCTTTCGATTCAAAACCAAACTAGAGCAAGTTAAAAATGAAAATGTAATGACCGGCCTTGTATCCCTTTTGTCATGAGGGTAATTCCATTGAACTCAGTGAGAATACTCTCATGAGTAAAGGAGGCTGAATTTGTCAGCACAGGTCTGGGTATATGAATATATCATTGACTACAGCTGAAAAAATAAACCTGAGACATTGACATTGTCTCTGGGTCATGGCACCAGGGAAGGGGAACAGTCTTCCAAGCGCAGAACACAGTGGACATTTCCTTGGACAGCATTCTGGATCCACAGATCTCTGTGCATGATATGATGCCACTGAACCAACTGGTGCATTGGAAAGTACCCCATTAGTTAAGATAGTCTCAGGACAGATACAATTTGAAGGGAACACATTTAGGTATGCAGAGGGAAGCAAGCAATCAACGTGGTTTCTTACACAAGGTTACTTGCTATACCTACCTTAAGAGGGCATGAAATGCACACAAATGCACAATGCGTTTTTATTCTCAAGCAGGTTATGAAACAGTGGTTGAGTCAAGTGTCCCTGTATTGGGGCTTGGGGCACACCATATCAGAGCAGCGAGGTAAAATCTCAAGCTTTTGTTAGCTTGAGGCTGGTAACTGGTGTGACGAGTTTCACCCTGGTGGGCACAAAGATATGTGATACTGAGGCCCCCCCCCATTCCTGTTGACTTCAGCAGGCAGCCAGAAGACTTAGGATCTCGGAGGAGCTGCTCAACACCTAGAAGGGCTGATCATTAAAAAAGCATTATAAATCTCTGAATGGTTTATGAGGGAAATAGCAATTGATTCCTCAGTGGTGCCATTACTCTCCACTATTGCTATCATTCAAATGGCAATAATGTTGGTTATTTACCTTCAATTAAAATATCTAGTTAGTTGTGATGTCATTTAAAATAGCACTATAATGTCTTTAGTGCTCCCTTACCAAACACCATAGATAAACTCCTCCTGGCAACAGGGGATAGTGATATGAAATGAAAAATTGGGTGGAGGAGTGAGATGGAGGAAAGAATATGTAAACCTTTTACTGGATTATTGTTCCTACATACCTATGTCCCCTTGGAGGCCAGGCTGGAGGCGAGACTGCGGGTTCATTTGCAGTGCCACTCCACGGGTCCTCAGAATGGGTCAGGGAAGATTTGTCGGGCATTTGGAAGGAGCACTGAGAAGTCACCTCCCTCTGTAGACTACCAACAGACCAAAGTCCATCGGTCTTCTGGTACCTCTCCTCACCAGGGACAATTAATTGTCAAAGCTCTTCCAAACTCTTCTTAATGCAAATTTTTTCCCCAAATAGCACGAGCCATTTTCTGTACTGTTGTCCCTATTTTCCTCAAACCCAAAATCTAAATACAACTCACAAACTTCACTTAACATGGTAGGCTTTTTCTCATTCTCTGGTTGGGGTCATGAGAGAATCTTATGTTTAATGAGAAAAGCTAAGAGATTCTCAAGACTTGCACCTCCCTATCACCCCCCATGCATGATGTTTAATATAAAATAAAGAGAAAAATGTTCGTTGATAGCTCACAACAGCTCTTCACAGACAAAAGAGAATTTTAATTTTTTTTGCATGTTCATGTACGTGTCCAGTTTCGAGCATCCTTCTCATGACAGGAGCATACTTCTACCCACCTCTTTATGCTTTTTTTTAGCTTTGTACATGACAAAAGATCACATGACAACAAAAATTTCAGAGACATGAGGGACAGATTAAAAAAACACCTTCTCCATGGCTTGATGCTTATGTAAGCTCTTTTTTACACAAACATGGAAATAAATGCGTAAAGAAATATTTTACCTCAATCAGTGGAGAGAACCAGAAAAGACTGTAATGGGGTTAGTATCTAAAAGAGCTTTTCTTGCCGTGCTGCCTCTAGCACGGCTATGTTGTAGAAATCTGTGCAAACCCACCTTCTCCCTTCGAGAGGCTGCGGCAGCAGACAACATCGGTATGTCACTGACTGACGCCCTGGCATTTTGCTGGTGGTTGTCTGTCGGCTGAACTAATGTCTTGTAAGAAGGTTGCTTTGTTCAGGTGACTAGAAACACTGGGTATGTTGGGTAATGTCAGATTTCTGCGTTCACTAACGCAAGCTTGTGGCAAGAAAAGATAACTCACGTTGACAACCTTCTGCAGCGTGGTCCAGATACAAGCAATCAAGAGGCTTATTCTGGGGAAGGGGAAAATAATTTAGGAGTATTTGGAGCAGCTTCCTGAGGAACACTACATTAAACTGAGTTACATAGTAACAGATTGAATTTGGAGTCTTAACTTTAACTTTAATTTTATTTTGTGTAGATTTGGATCAGATTTATGTGCAATGTCGTGCCCTTTGTTTGTAGACAGAAATCCTCAGCCAATCTGCCCGAAAACTGATGGCATGATACCGCCCCATATTATTTTCATGTTTGTTATGAGTTTGCATTAAGAGCTCTATAATCACACAAATAACACAGCCTCCAGGGACAATGAGCAAATCGACCTAAATTAAATAAGTATCTGGATGTGTACATGCTCATCTGCATATGTTATCATTACACCAATGATACTGGTATTTATTTTCAGGGGACCTGAAAAGCTTCGTCAGCAAAAGCAGTCTAAGTTCATGCTACAAAGAAAACCCTGCAGAAACAATAGCAATACTTTGCACTAATACAACATTTTACATTTTGAAAGCTAATATTAACACGTTTGTTATTGGTTCTCCATGAGTGTTTTAAGGAATTCTTCTAAATCTTTGGGGTTTATCATTTTAATATTTTAATTTTTTTTTTAAATGAAAAGAAGAAATCTCCTCTCTCTCCCTCACTGTGAAGACAGCCTTTTCCACAGCAGAGGGACATCCAAGGTAGATGGAGAGACCTTTGCTTCCTCAGTGTTGATGCAAATGCATCGACGTTTTCTGTGACTGCAGTCGGTTGGTTCTCAAAAGTACTTTTATGGGTCAGTGTCACTTTCAGATATCACCTGCTTGCCAAATATTCATTTACAGTTCTGCATTTTGCTTCATGCTAGTGACAGCCTGACCAGTATTTAAACCGGTATATAAAATGCTGTTTGTTGATTTGGTTCAAGTCACACCAGTGTCATCGCGGGGAACAGAAGTTAGAAAGAACTAGAAAGTCAAGTCTGGTGGTGGTGTGTGTGGAGGGGAAGCTTTTCAATGTATTTTCAAATCCCCTGACCGCAATGGTTTATGGGCCATGCCATGCACTTCCAGTGCACGAGGAATTCTGTGTAACCTTATGATCTATTTATTTACCTGCTATAGGGTTCCGGTTGCCGTAACATGTGAGGATCTACCAAGTGCTTAGTAACAGAAGCAAAAGGCTCTTCCTCATTCTTCTCTTCCATCCTGCTGAAGAAATAGTAGAATAGTAGGAGATTGATTGTAGGATCATAGCACTGTTTTAATTTGCTTATTATGTACTTGTGTGTGTTTGAAAAAGCAGTCTGCTAAAAAGATGAGTTTTGTATTAATTTGTGGTAGGATGATTTCTGTAATCATTCTTTACAGCCTGCATGGCTTCTGAGAAAGTTGTCACTTAAGAAAACAAGAGCCCTCAGCTTTTGTTGACAGAAAACAGCTCTTGCAGGATTTCATGTTTAGAGAGCAAGAAAAAAAGCAAAACCAGTTAATGTCTCTTTTAGGCAGACAGGGTCATACTCACGGGTTTTAATTCGAGCAACAGTATATACTACAATGACCTTATATATTTATTAGGACAACAGGATTGTCTACGGAAAACCACCGTGTAGCACCATGAATTTAAATCATGATGTACATTGCAGAGCGCAAATGGCTGCAGATGCAGAAAAAAGAAAGATGGATGTAAGGAGAATATTGGACAATGATCCATGAACTGCAATTCTTCACAGTTAAGTATATTCTGTGACTTACTGATTTTCCCTTATAAGAAATGGGAATGAATGTTATTTTCCATTTTAGAGTAATTGTATAGTAATTCTTCATGTTTTTGCTTCTTGTGCAGGGGGCAAACTGTGCAAAAGTATTTTAAAGACATATTCAAAATTGCTGTTAAAAATGCTTCAACATGCAAATTTTCTCACAGTTTTGACTTTGTTTTCTTAAAGCTAAATGATGTGCATATATAAGAATATTTTGGGTAATCACACAGCTTATGCTAAGTAACTATTTCAAGTTGTCTTCAATACCAGAATGTGTCCACATACTTACCTTGAAGTGTTAATGACATTTATTCTGGTAATTTTTACTCCACTAACATGCTCTTTCAACACTTTAAAGCACTGATATATTTTACTCAAGCAAATCTCTTAATTTACCTCAATGGAGAAACTGACTTGAAAAGCAGCACAAATCCTTGCTTATATAGAAAGTTTGTCTTGAAGTTAATGAGCTTATTTGCCTGAGTAAGGATATGGGTATAAGGACTGCACAAGCGAGCAGAAGTTTTACAACAAGATGCAAAGTCATTAGCTTATTTCAGACCAGCCTCTTGAAATAGTTACTCCACACTGAACTCCTGAGAACTGATTCCCCAACAAAAATGTTTTAAATGTGAAAACGCAAATGCAAAAGAGTAAGAAAAATTGAAATTTTAAATACAAAAGTTTAATTAAAAGTCATTGTAGTTAGTGGTGATGGTTATTCAAAGAAAATTTTTGGTCCCCACTGGGTTTTATCCAGTGTCCATTGCAGTCTTTTTCCATTGGGAGTAAGAGGACTCCTTATAGACGTAAAGAGCTTTCTTTTGCCTCCAGGAACGCCTTAACACACACAATGCATTAATCTTCCTTGCAGTATGGTATGAATTATTATTAGAAATACATTAATAGAATATTATGTATTTGTAATCTTAGTATGAGGTACGATTTACTTACAACCTTGCATCTCAGTTTCTCTCTTTTTTTTTTTCTTCTCTCTTTTCCCCTCTGTATCTTCTTTCTTCTGAACAGTCTTACACTTGCAGCATCAGGATTCTCTGTGGTGTTTAATGTTTTAGTAAGGTGGCAGTCTCTCCTTTCACTGTTTAGGGTACTGTTTCATCCTAATGTGCTGAGAGATGCATGCTTGTACCTCTGCATCTGACAAAAGGTACCCCATGAAGCGTGTGAGCAAGCAAGTGGGGATGTGTGTGTGTGTGTCCTCCTTCCTCCGTTGCTGGAAGTCCTGGTTGCTTCAGACAGCAACTAAGGTAGTTACAGCCCATTAAAAACTATGCCAGATGAATCTTAAACTGGCATTGCATAAACAGAACACACAATGGGCAGGCACTGGATAAAACGTTTACTTTCAGTTGTTATTGATGACCTTTCAGAAGTTGCTCGTGGCTCTACTTTGGCCTGTCACTTGTGAGCTAAAGGGTCATCAATAACTTATGGAAATAAATGTCTTATTGATAGTCTGGCTACTGCAAGTCCAGTATATTGTCTCACATATAGACACACAGGCACATAAAATACAAATCACAGAGAAACCACTTTTGATATTAGCCCTTGTCCTTTTATCTTTGGAAAAATGTGGCTTTCGAGATTTTCTGTTTCCTTTCCATTTTTCTATCTACTTCCTTCTTTCTTCCTTCCTTTTCTTTCTTTCTTCCTTCCTTCCTTTTCTTTCTTTCTTTCTTTTTTTTCTTTCTTTCTGTCTGTCTGTCTTTCTGTCTGTCTTTCTCTTTCCTTCCTTCCTTCCTCTTTCTTCCTTCCTTTTTTCTTTCTTTTTCTTTCCTTCCTTCCTTTTTCCCTTCTCTTTCTTTCTTCCTTCCTCTTTTCTTTCTATTTCCTTCCTTCCTTTTTCCCTTCTCTTTCTTTCTTCCTTTCTTTCCTCTTTCTCTCTTTTATCCCTTCCTTTCTTTCCTTTATTTTTTCTCTTTCTCTCTTTTCTTTCTTTCCTTTATCTTTCTCTTTTTCTTTTCTCTGTCTTTTCTTTTGCTTTCTTTCTTTTCTTTCTCTCTTCTTCTTTCTTCCTTTCTTTCCTTTATTCTTTCTTTTTTCTCTCTTTTCTGTCTTTTCTTTTGCTTTCTTTTTCTTCTTTTTTCTCTCTCTCCTTTCTCTTGCTTTCTTTCATTCTCTGTCTTTTCCCTCTTTCTTTCTTTTTCTTTTTTCTTTCTCTCACTCTTTTTTTCTTTTTTCTCTTTCTTTTTCTCTTTCTCTCGCTCTTTTTTTCTTTTTTTCTCTTTCTTTTTCTATTTCTATTTCTTTCTGGTATTTCATAAAGATATGCCCTAATTTATTTATAAGGCTAAGTCTCCAGAACAAGGTAGCATTACTGAGCTGGCTTACCAGTTCCTCTATACACGAGTACATTCATAATTGATGAAACGGTCTATAGTGTTGTGGCTAGAATAAACTTAAGGTCAGATCTCTGGGAGAGCAAATCTTGCCATTATTCCTGATGAGAAATAAATACGTGCAGGAACTAAAAAGTGCAGAACTGAAAGGGAATAAAACTGAATGTATAAGGGCATTTTGAACAATTCATTCCAAAGTGAAAGTGCTTTTTCTTAGTTTTTCTTCATCGCCTTGATCTTCCTAAAACTGTTGTTGGGGCAGGTTAATGACTGACCTTTGAGGGAACCACATACCAGCCTTTGTTCCCTAGCAGTCAGGATCTTGCAGGGGCTTGAAACCTTTGAGGGGGAGAATAGGATTAAACTGCTGTATGAAGTCCAGCGCAGGTGATGATCAATGGGAGCGGAGGAGCGAGTTTCTCAGGACGCTCTCTCCCTTCCCCCACCAGCTGGAATTTATTCCGTTTACTGCAAGGATACCTGATGGAGATGGCTGACTGTCAATGATTCTTCTCATTAATTTCCCTTAAGCAGTCAGCAAAAGCATGCAGTGTTAAAATCCCAGTAAGATTATTTAAAGGTTACAGGCCACTTAGATTTAAACATCCTATCGAGCAGTTAAAATTAGAAGGACTTGAGTCGCACCTCACACTAAAATCGTATTTACATAAACTCAGCTTACTTGCCATCCTCAAATTTCCCAAGTGTCCAGCAAGCTCAAGAAAGATGAGCGTTTGATCCTGCCACATGCGTGTGCACTGGCTGACCTCAGATAAATCAGCGTTTGCAAGGGTGAGTCCTTCATACGTGCCTCCGAACGACGCCATCCGTCCTAATACGTTACACCGACTGCAAGGTCCCGTCGCGTGCTAACCCCCCTCTGCAGGGGCTTAGCCTTCACCTTGCCCACAGACCCAATCCGCGCCGCTTGAACCGACTCAAAAATCCATCCTCAGCGCTAGGGCTGAGCCGCCGGCGGGATGCACGGGACCCCTCCCCGTCCTCCCTCCTCCCTGCACCCCCAGGTCCGTGCCTGGCCCCGGGGAGCCCCACGCCCTGTCCTCGCAGGGCGTTTGGCCCACCCCGGGCCCCCGTCGAGGCGCTGCCGCTCCCCACACGCCGCTGCCCGCGCTCCTCCGGTGGCTGAGCCTTTGCTGCAACAAGGTTCAGATAAAGGGTCTGCAAGCCGACGGGTGACATTTCGGCGGCCGTTTCCGCTGCCTTTGAAGGCTTCTGTATGACTGCAAGCGGTCGTAATTATCCCTAAAGGTTTGGACTCAACCTCCTTTTCTTCCGTGAGAACTTTCCCACCAAACCAGTTTATTAACAGGGGAATTAAAGCAGAATTGCAATGAAAACCGTTGCAAGCGTCCCACCTGCCCGGCCGCAAACGGCTACTCGGCAAACGCCAAGTGGAGAAAAACAGGAAAATGCGCAATTTTAAGTCGCTCTAAGGGGAACTTTGCTTGACAGGGGAACCTAATGCCCCATCTCCTCAGCCTGGAAGAGCTCCCACGCACGCAGGCTCCGAGGCCAGCAGCCAGAGGTGCTGGGCGATCAAGACGGGAGAACAGAGGAGCGGTAGGTTCTGACTGACGGATGGGGGCCTTGTCATTCACTGCCAAAAAAAACCAACCCCACACTCTGTGACAGTTTAACGTCTTCACCGCGAGACGTTTATGTTTAAACCCACGCTGCCTCGCTTGCTGGGTCACAAAACACCTCAGCTGGCTTTTGCTGAGTGGTCTCTGTCCTTAACCCCCCGAAACGACGAACGTAGAGAGCAGCTCTGGGTAAGCAGCAACCTGCGTGAAGGAGCGGCCTCGTTCTCCCCACCTGCGCCGCTCCGTCAGCCATTTACCCCCCCGTGAAGAGGCGCAGTAGTGCAAGGTGCCATACGTGAGGTACGCTGGTGCATCGCGAGTTTTGAGCGGGTATTTTACTGGAACCGGCTAAATAAATATAATCAGGTATTGGGCAGCGTGGGAATCTCGCTGCCGAAAGCAGTGGGAAACTTCGAGGCTGAATGAGGGGCGCTGGGGAGCGTTGGCAGGGGTTGTGAGCCTCGCTGGAGCGCAGTGAAAAGCCCCTCGTTCCCCCAGGAAAGAACTTTTCTAAAGTGCCCGCAGATGAATTGAGGACGGAAAGAAGAGACATCTCCCCGCAGACAATGGCGAGCTGGCAGGGCCCGAGCGGAACACCCGGCCCCCACCTTTCAGCGGGGGCCAAGCGGGACGGCAGCCCGCGGCGGCACCCCCGCCCAAATCCCACCTTCCCGCCGCCCGCAGCGGCGACAACCCGCCTTGGGAGAACTACCCGCCCGGCTGCCAGCAGCGCCCCACGCGTGGCTGGGGGTGGGGGGATGCGGGGGGGGTGCGTGTGGCCGCGCGGGGGTGGGGAGGCTCTTTTTGCGGCCACGGCGCGCGGGTTCCCGCCGGCTCCGCGCGCTGCCCGCCCCCGCCCCTCCGCCTCACTCCCAGCTGATGCCTTGGCCCGGGCGGCCCAGACTGGCCGGCGCCGGGCGCGTGACATCACCCATTCACACTGCGGCCCAGCTGGCGCCGCCGGGGCGGTCGCCGTGGCAACGCGGACGCCAATCGCCGGGCAATGACTTCCAGCTGCCCGCCCGCCCGCCCGCCAGAGCGCGCGCGCGCGCCCTCGCCTTCCCCACTCGCATACCCCGGCGCGGGCCGTTTCCCGGCACGGGGGCTGCCCCGCGTGACGCTGTGGTAATAACGGTCGCTCCTTTCTTCCCCCCTCCCCCCCCGGTAATGTCGCCTGTGCGCCGCCCTATTCGACGCGCCGCCGGGGAGTGCTGTGGGCAAAACCACCTGGGCGAGGGTGTGTGGGGAGAAGCTCGGGTGGCCGAAGTGCGCCGCAAGCGAGGCGGCCGGTATTCAGCGGGCCGAAAGGTCTCGGTCTGTGGGCGTTACGCCGCGGGGGGAGAAGGTCAGCAAGAAGCCCATGGCTGGCGGCCTCAGGCGGGTTTTGAACACAACGGCAATGGAAAAGGGTGTGTTTTTTTTCAGGGAAGAGCTCTGCCGTGAGGCAGGGGGCGGGGGCTGGTCTGCAGCCGGTAGCCGTGGCTTGGGGGTGAAATATGTGTCCCAAGTCTTGCCTTAGCGGCTCCCCTGAGGCATGGCCGGCCAGGCCGGCCTGCCCGGAGCCCTTCGGCGGGGCTGCCCAGCGACAGCGTGGAGGAGCTTGACGTGGTTCATGCCTGGCCCAGCACCTCGGGGATTGGGGGGTTAAAGGACTTTCTGGCTTGCAGGTGGCAGCCATTGTATTTAATAACTGTCTATGGACTTTCTGTGCAAATTCTTCCGTTCTCTTACTTGTTGGGTGTCTGTGGCATCTGGTGGCGATGAGTTCCACAGTTTCACTGGGTGCTACAAGAAGAAAAAATTTATTTCAGTTGCTCTGAATAATTCAGCTGATAATTATACTGGCACCTCCTAATCCTTGTATTATGAGGGAGTGAATAACTTCCATGTACACCGTTTTGACATGTTTACTGATTTTGCTGATCTCTACCATAGTCTCCCTAGGTTTTTTTTTTTGTTGTTTTTTTTTTTTTTTTTGTGCTGGAGAAAATACATTCCTTCAATCTCTCCCATGCGGAACCCATTCTGACTCTGATCATTCTGGTGCTCTTCTCTGCACCTCTGTGGTTGTGTAATAGCCTTTTTGAGATGGTGGGAGAAGTATAGCGTGGAAACAGTGTATGAGACTGCTGTGCGCTGAGCACTTTTGAAACCCGATTTCTCTTTAGCTGCCTAAGCGTGAACCACTTTTGCCCTAGTAGTGTGGTCAAGTACACAAAAAACGGATACTAAATATTTTGAAAGCTGAGACGCTGTAGGCTTTCCAAACTTGAATGAGAAACTTAAAATGCTCGATGTCTCTATGAAAGACCTAGGACTGCTGTTCAAACTTTGTGAATAACCCATTTTATTGATCAATTAGATACGTTTTTGTATTTAGTGCCCATAATAAAAAACTTTTAAAGTCTGAGTTGACTGCAACGTGGAAGTGGAAGCACCAAGAGGCAAATGAAATGAACCTGCAGTACCTACTGTATAACATTAAAAGATCTTGTGACTTTTGAAGCCAATCCTGTGATTTTTTTTTTTTCTTGTGTGTGCTTCAGAAACTTCTCATGCTTCAGTTTGATATTGCTGCAGTTTGGCCCCATGTTGCGTCCCAAAGTCCCAAAGGGGCACTGAGTCAAGTGGGGGAATAGAAGTGAGAGAGCTTCCTGGTTTTCTGTACAGCCCTTTGGCAGGTAGCTCATAACCCTTCCTTTGAGAATGAATAGTTACTACCTATTGCCTTGCAGTTTGTTGATTCACAGTTCCTGCATGAAACCATCTGTAAACATTAGCCTGCGTAATTTGTAGTGATATTAAACAGAGTGATGAGAATCCTACTTAAGAAAAAAAATGATAGCTTTCCATATGGTTCCAAAAAGCTTAACACTGATACTGGTTAGCACAGTGTAGGAACAGCACAGTTCTGACTCATTTTATCTGTAAAAATGAAGACCTAGTGAAACATTAATTTTCCAAAATTACGGAATGTTTTAATGTGATTGTAATTGCCCCTTTGTGCTTTTAATTTATTAACATTGTTATAGCAAATTATAACTCATTGTAACCAAATGCTTTAGATACGAAAGAACCAGGCTGGTATGCTGGCATCTTGATATAAAGATGATCTCTCTATAATGCAATCATAGCATATCCATTCTGATTTACTTGGAGTAACTTAACACTAATTTTGGTGTTTCTTTTGCATCGTTATTGTGATGCTTTTATGTCTCAGGCTCAGTCTTGTACGTCGTCACATCTTACCTTTCTATAATGTGTTTTCTTAGGGAGCTGCACCTTGGCTCATGACAGCCGGGAGAGCCAGATCTTGTACAATGGAGGCACAGCAAACTAGTGCAAGTGATGCTGGGGAGGGGATCCCTGTGGAAACTCTGATGTGAACTAAAGAGCATGTTGTAACGATGCCGGATTAGTTCATCAAGGAGCCAGTGTGTGTCTGGAACATCTAGCACTGAATATGAGCCTGGATGCAGTCCAGCTGCTTCTTTGCCCTACAGAACCAAGAGTTAAGTCTTGCTGAACCAGATCTGTGCCTGTTTGGGTGTGTCTACACTGGGTTCCTGTTAGTAGGAGTGCTGAGGAACCCAGCACAGCCAGTGTCCATAATAGAGGCTTGACTCTGCATCAGCATGGTTGGTGCTGAGCTGGAGGTACTGGTCCGGCCTGAAGATTGCAGCAGCATTTGGAGCCTGCATGCTGTGCTCCATAGTGCACAGACATGAGCTCAGTTACATTCCTGGATCCAGACAGGATTTGTGCTGTGCCCAACCCAGGACTCGAATTGAGTTCAGTCTGGGATTAATAGCACCAGCTCCATCCTAAAGCCTCTCAAATCCATCTGGACTTTGCTGCCTAGGTCTCCTGGGAGCACAGCATAGGGATAACTGGGCAAGCTGTACGACATGCGTTCATATTCCATGCTGCATGAAAGTACTTGTATGGCTGTGAATCTGCAGTGGTCTGGGATGCAGCCTGAGCTAATGAACTCAATCAGACCTCAGTTGGCTCTGCATGGAGCTCACCCTGCTGCCTCTGTTGCTTCAGCATTCTTGATCTACAACTCATCCCCTGTGGTATATCTGCAGACTGACTTTATCTGGTGTCGTATGTGTAGATGCATAAGCTAAAATGTGATTGGGTAGAAAATATCACTAAAAGCATTAAGAGGAAAGTTTGTAGAGAGGGACTCAGTAACACAAGGGGATTGTGTTTAAGACTAGGTCCTGACACTTTGCTGTTAATTTTTCTTATGGGCAAGGGAGCAGATCCATGGGAACATGGGATTTACTATAGGAAAAACTGACTGTAGTACTAAATTTTAACACTGCTTGTGTGTTCCCTCTTTCAGTGTTTGTAATAGATTATTTGTGTTCTCTTCCATTGCATGCTATAGTTCTGATCTAGCAAAGCGTTTAAATTACGTTCTTTAGAGCTTTACTGGATCAGGGCCATTGTCAGTACTTCCAAAAAGTAAAGCCTAAAACATTCTCTGAAATCTTTGGCTAGAGATTGTCTAGCATTATTCCTTACCCATAAGGATCTTATCTGGACCCTCCCGTAGGAACTGAAATAGCAAATGTCATGTATGCAGCCTTGGCAGTCAGTTTTGAACTTGGAGGACTTCTTTTGGTGAAGTAGTGTGGGCCAGCATGCCTATGAGACATGTTCAAAGCTTTTTATGCTTTTCTCATCCATTTGAAATACAAACAAACAATTCCCATTTTCCAAAACAAAACAGTATATTGTGATGGTGGCAGTGAATTGATAAAGAAATTTGGAAATCATAGTCTTCAGTTGCCTGTATAGAATGTGCTTTACCCAAGAAGGAGAGAGTCCCTTAGTGTAAAAATAAAATAATTCATTGTATTGGAAGCTTTTCATGTGCTAGAAACTGTTTATTGATTTGTAAGCCATCTTTGATAGACTTCCTTTGTCAGTACTGCAAAACACTTACCTGGGTACATCAGTGACAGCTGTCTAAGACTCAGAAATTTCTTTTCATTTTTGGAGTTTGTTTGCATTATTGGGACTTCATGGCTCTTGCTTCTGATAACTGGAATGTATTCAAACATGCTGTCTTATTCTGAACCAGTTTTTCCTTTTCATTTTTGCTTAGAGGCCAAGGGATGCTGGGTGCCAGTACGTCAAAAGTTGTTATTTTTTTGTGGGGTTTCGTGAGCCTTCTGTGCCCATTCAAGAAGGTAGAGCGCTAGAGGATGTATTTTCAGGCAGCCGATGCTACAAGCTATAATATGGAGGAAGAAGCTCCAGTGGAGTGTTCACAGAGAAAACATAACTCTCTCTGCAAGGTGCATGAGTTGAAGACTTGGCTATGCTTCCCAGTGGCAGGCCTAGTGACAAACCAACCAACCTGTACAAGCCTTTTCTCTAGTGTATCTTGGGGACTATTTCAGCCTCTCTCTGAGACCCATGTCACCTACTGGGTAGTGCAGGGTCTGCCTTTTTCATGGAAGACTTAATAGTGTCAGTTCAGAGCCTCTTTCCATCGTTTACTCAAAAGATATTTGCCTCAGATTTTTCAGGATGCAAAAGAAATTTGCTAGTCAGATGTGCCATTAAGAAATTTGGGACAGTTGTACACAGTGCAGCAAGCATAGAACTCTCGTGTTTGGCTCCACATAGTCTATATGAACACTGTTTTGTGAGGTGGTCTTAGAGAGAAGGTAGTTCTGGAGAGAATCTATGAAATTTTAGGATTTTAGATCGCTCTTTGTTGTTGATTGCGAGTAAGGAGATGAAAGGAGGCCCAGGGCTAGGGGTTATATTCCAGGCTTTAAACTGGGATAAGAAGTGAAAAATAGCACGTTTTTATTATGCGTCATTGTATTCCTAGAGTTGCCCAACAAGTGGGATTAGTCATGAGAGGGTTCATAGTAAGTTTATGAACTATGTTAACAGTGTGGAAAAAATGTTTTTTGTTGTGTATTGTGCACATGTATGGATACATAAAATATCCAACCCCCCCAAATTTGATTACTAATAATGTAATTAAAATGAATTAATTTGTGGAAAAATCTCATTACTAAATAATGTACACGTTCCTGGAATGAACAGCAACAGGAAACTAAGCATTCTAACCTTGAAATTCCAGTCTCTCTATTGAGCACAGCATTTTCATGTTCCTTTTAGGTAAGGTGGCCTGTCCACTGTGTTATGGTATGTCAATGTCAGTGGGTTGAGATGATGCATCATGGCTATGGTGTTCCCTTGTCATGTCCTACCTATTGTCCTTCCTACAGGGTTTGCACAGGCCTCCTTTTCCCCTCCCCAGGTCATGAACAACCCTGCAGATACAGTTTATATATAGTCAAAGGTGATAATAGTTCATGTGGCTCACAAATTATGGAAGATGGCTACCAGTGTTAATAGGTCTCTTCAGAGGGAGAGCCAAGCCACTGTCTTCTGCTGGTTCTTTGTATGTTCCACCACTCCCAACATTCTTCCTACGCAGTTAGTGCACCATGGACGCGTTGGGTATCTGTCTGGGACCTTCACCTCTGGAGCACAACCATCTGGAGGTTCCCCCAGCAACAGAATCCGATGCAGGATGGTCACAGTTGGAGCGCTACCAGCTGGAGGTTCCCTGTGGTGACAGATTCCTGTCCAGGACCATCAACGACTGGAGCACTGTTGTCTGGAAGTTCCTGCCGTGGTGGCCGAGATAGGGGTCAATGGCAATATGAAAGTGCCGGCCAAGGTTGAGGTGAGAGGAGGCTGCTCCCTGTAACCTGGCCAAACAGTCGGTCCCGGAGGAAGGATGACACCATTCAGTTTAATGCATTGAGTTAGAAACTCGGTCCCGCAAGGTCCATTTCCTCTTCCTCTGGTCTGTCGCGGCATGCGGTACCCTCAAACACTGCGTTGCAGCACAAGTCAATAAAACCCATCAGTGTTGTACGTAAAGCAGGGGAAGACAAAAGCCAAGCAAGCTGCCCCCCAGACACCTGCCTGACTCTGCCCAACAGTACCTGTGGGCACAGACTCTGGGCACTGATCCATATGATAGATTGCCACAACTTCGTTTCAGCTAAGAGAAGACTATTCAGTGGTCCGTGAAGCCATCTCATACGGAGGAATTCTGTGTAACACTGGGGCAGAGGCTAACTTGGTTACCCTGAAGGGCATCCTGTGGGACCAGGGGGAATGGTAGCCGCTGCAGCAAAGCCCATATAGTAACTATTGTCCTGTCTTAAGAGTCATAGCTACTCCTGCCAATGGGGTCCTTAAATTCTGAGACCGTTAGCAGTGTTGCAATTTGAGAGAGGAGGGAGAATAGATAAATCTTTCACAGTACAACTGTATTTTATTCAGTAGGATTTTTGTTTGTTTCGGTTTTTATAAGCACTTCTGTTCTCCGTTCACAGGATAAAACATACTTTTTTTTGAGCTCTCAGGGATCTAATAACATATGTACAGACAAAAAAGTCTGTTGTTTGGCCAACCCATATAGCACTATTTTTTTTCCAGGAACCACCATTTCCAGTGCAGATTTAAAATACTGAAGTGAAGGCTATGTAGCTGGTTACCTTAATGTATGATGAATGCTGTGCTGCAGTTCATGTCTTCTCTAAGGTAGTCTTCTTCCTGTCCCCTCACCCCGCTTCTCTTTTCCTGTGAGGGAGACATTCATAAGCGTGGTTAGGGCAGGTGGTTTGAGATTAATAACCATTGAGAGAGTAGGTCTACCCATAGTGCTTAATTTTAAATTGATTTATCCCTAAATATGACCTTGTGCACAAGTCAGATTGTAAGGTCAGAGCTTCCATGTGGAACTTGCTCTGGATTTTCATGAAGTTTTCAACTGTCCCAAGTTAAGTTTTATTTTTCTAGCTATTAGACTAAAAACTGTATTAAACATTTTAAAGAAGTTTGTTTGATTTGTCCACAGTTTCTATAGAAAATCAGCAGTATTACTCATCTCTATTTTCCTTTCAGATGTGGCAGCTGGGATTCCAGGTTGACTGACAGGTAAGTCTTGATGATACAGAGGGTCACCTGATCAGAACTATAAACTCTCAGAAGAAGATAAGACTAAGTGTGGTGTGTCCCAAGAGGCATCTCAAACTTTACTCTAGCTTTTGTGCAGACTTCTCCAAGCTAGTTTGTTCTTACGATTGGAAAAAGAACAGAGGATTATTCTCTTTCTTAGGAGTTGTAATTAATCTTGATCTGGTTAAGACTTTCAGTCGGCCAGGCTGCCCTCTTCAAATACCTTATTTGATAAAGGAGAGATGATTCTTTGGTGCTATGACTTTGTATTTCCTAAGAACTGGACAGAATTCTTGAGTTGATGATAAAATTCTGGTTGAGGTCATTTGGATAAGACAAGCATAGAACTATGCTTTTGTCTAGAAACTGTTGCTCTTATAGCCCAGCCTTCTTAGGAGCTAATTAACCGCAGTCTGGAACTGCAAAGAAGATAGAACTTGGAATTGGTGTGTGTCTGCACATACATAAATATGCTTCTGAAGGACACCACTTTATGCTATTTGTCTCTAATTTCCCTCAAAACCTTTTAACTGCTCGGTTATGCAGTATTGTCTCTGTTCCACAGAACAGATTTCACAGTGCTCATCCATGTATTTTAGATCAGTTAACCTTTTCTTATAATTATGAACATTTCGAATATGAGTTCCTACTCAGTGTCATTATGATTTATTAGGTCTTAATCTATAGTTATAAATTTGTAATCTTTAATGACTTCTTTTCTTTCTAAAGCTTGTGGGGGAAAATAGCTGCACTTAAGTACTTACAGACAGTCATTCAGAAATTAGATTTACTCATAAGATGATATTTTCAGATTAATTGGACATGAGTTCTTGGTACAAGTTTAGCAGAAAACTGACAACCTGTAAGTTGGGATCAGTTAAGGGAGATTTTAAAAATAGCTGATGTAGTTGTTGTGGTCAACTACAGCTGATGTAGTTGTGACCTGTGGTCATTATTCAATGTAGCGCTCCAAAGTTTGCTAATAGCAAACTACCCTTTGTCTTCAGCAGTGGAAGGATTGGTGAAGGTATCAGAAGTAAAGCATGCATTTAGTACTCTTATTTGCATTCTTTCAGACTGCAGAATCTAAACAAGAGTGGAATGTATTTGTATGAGTTACATCTATGTGTACTTACACTGCACATGTAAAAGTGGAGTCACATACTGAAAGTATTTATCATGTATCTTTGATCCTTTTTAGCATTGGCTAGCTTTTGTCCACTGGTCCAACAAGACCCAGTCATTTGATATAAATTCTTAATAACTTCAAGCAGAATTTGGATGTCTCCAAACTAAGTGGTATTTGGAGAAGTATAAAGAATGAAGTCTTTTTTTTTTTGGGGGGGGGGGGGCGGCGAAGTTTGCCAGAAGTTTTTTTTGCTATCCTTGGGCATCACAGCTTTTTACTGGAGTGACCGTTCATAAAGTATTCATTTGCATATCATGAAGTAAAGCATTTCCCCTAGTTCTACTTCCGGTTTTCACGTATCCATGTCATATTTCTACTTCTTCCTGTTTTTTCTGTCTGTCTTTCCCACAACTTCTGTTTGTACAAGTTTGATCTGTAAATGACCCTGGCCTAAGGTCTGTGATGAACAGCCTAACAATTTGCAGTTGTAATGGTCATTTTCTGTGATGTCTAAGGAGACAAAAGGAGGACTATGAAATGCTATAAATACTGGAAGGGGAGATTGTAAATCAGCCCTAATGCTCTTGCTGAACTGGAAACGACTATAACAGTAAGCATGACTTCATTGCATAAAACATACTGCAAATCGTGACATTAAGTAGTATTTTTGTGTGTGTTCAGTTTGATTTCTTTTACTCTGAGAACTGAAAACGTGAACTGCTAGGAACAAGAGCCTTTAGCTTCAGAAGTGGTGAGGTAAGAGGAGCTATCCTAATCCAAACTAGAGAAACTCTGGAAGTTTTAGAGCTGTTTTGCCCCTGTGATAATTATGTTGCAAAAGCAGTACGTGATGACATGGTGTTCTTCAGGTACTTGCTTGGGACAAACTGCATGGTTTGTTCATATTTTTTCTTCTTTGAATAAAGAACCTGTTTTGAACTTATTAACATTCCTCCTCAACCATTCTAGAGCACACTATTACAGATGGAGGTGCGTACTTAGATGTCTACATGTAAATAAGTGTAAGCTCTATTTGTACATATGTACACACTTGTGAAAAGAGGGGGGTGCTATCAAGAATACAGGCATCATTTAGTGTCATTGTGTATGAATAGGCAAACTCTAAGTACTGTATTGATGGCCTTGAAATAAAAGGAGAGTTCATTATGGTTAGCAACTGTGATTTTCAGAAAAAAATCATAACGTTGCTGTTAAGATTATGAACTGTTTTAGAGATTTGTCAGTGTGGATAAACCAAAAAAACCACTTGTCATTTGTCATACTAGCAAATGCCAGTGACTGTACTTTCTTAGCACAAGCTAAAGAACATAACCCCAAATCTTATGATACCCTTGCATACCTCTTTATTATGTTCTGTAAGGATAGACCATTTTTCTTTAAATCTTTGCATGTAAGACTGTAAATTCAGAAGAAGGATTTGTATACTAAATACCAGATTTAAATATTTTGAACTGCACATAATATTTTCAGTAATGTATGGATTAAGCCACTGGCAGGCTGCAGAACTGTTGCCTGCTCTATCTGGTGCATGTCTTAATTGTTTCAGAGCACTAATCAATAACAATGTGGGAAATACCTACCAGCCTGAAACCAGCAATGATTTTTCATTGGGAGAATCATCTCAGCATTTTGTGGTGGTTATAAATCTACTTACGTGTATATGTATAAATGATGCTATAGCTTCTGATTTGTATACAGCTGTATTACTGATTTTAGACTCTAGGTCGTTTTGTATCACTCATTTCAGGGAATTGTTCCTTATATATATGCACCTGTGGAAGGGAAGCAGTCAGGTGCTCAGCAGTTATGAGGATCGAGTCTAAAATGAGTCACACTGGAATTTCACTATTTCCTATATTAACTTGTCAAAACATTGAATTGTAATACAAAGCTTGCAGGAATACTTTCTACACATCTAGAATGTGCTTTGTCTTTTGTTAATTTTCAAAGTGGAAGAAAAAAAGATGGACACAGTCATCTTAATTTTTTCTTTAGATCAGAAAATGTAATATTTTGTTCAAACATTTTAACAGAACAATTATTCTGTTGCTTTTAAATATAATTTTCAAGTGAATTAACTGCTTGACAGGTGCTTTTTCAACAGTCATACAGAATTAAGCCCTTTTTTACCAAATCATGTAATAGTGGCAGTCAGAGATTTCTTTATCTGTTGTCTTTAGGCATCACAGCTTTCTTTTGGAGTGACCATTCCTAAAAGTAAAAGGAAAGCAGTAATTCCAGAACACGACTTCCCCCCCCCGCCCCGAGGTCAGTTATTGTCTGCTAGGATGATTGATGCTTCTTTGCTTTGAACTAAGCTAAGATTGCTGGCTCACTTCTTGTCCTTGAAGAACATGAAGATAAGAACTTTCACTCTGGATTAGATCTTGAAGCAGTGATCTTGAAGTGGATGACCACTTCATTGAGATGCCATTCTGATGGGTTTTTTAGTGCAATTGGAATCTAAAATATGAAATAAACAGTATTCTCCAGTTCTTTGCCTCCTGTGCCTGTCATTAACAATGTGTAAAGGTTTAGTGCAATCTTGTTTAATAACAGGAATAGAAAAAGGAATAAATAGCTACACACTCATTAGAAACAAAATCAATTATTACTTTTAAAAACTACCTGCTTTCAATTAAGCAGGAAATTATCTAACCGGTTACTTAATTTGCTCTGGCTGGCAGTCTCTCAACTGCTTTATGCTGAGTGGAGCATGAAATTAAATATGTAACAACTATCCTAATGGTTATGTTTTTAGAAAACCAGCATTTAGAAATGGTATTTTGCATAGTATCAAAAGAAATAATGACATAAAATAAATTACTGCTGCTTCAATGCATTTGATATTTAAAAGAAATAAATTACTTCATTTTTGATTCTCTTATTCTGATTAATAACAAAACAATCTTTGGTTTGACTGATGCAGATCTATACTTGGGAACTGGGTTATTTGTTTAGGTGGTTGTTTCCCACGCTGTCCTCTTTGCCCCCCAGCTTTCAGATTGTGTATAATGGGTGAAAGTGCTGGTGTTCATATCTTGCTGCTTCAGGTATTAAACTCCCCCCATGAGCATCTATTTTGTGTACAGTATGCCTTTTGGTAAAATTATTGTAGGAATATTCAAAAGATTTGAAGTTTTCTGTTTGATTTCTATTTGCTGGATCTTTCTCAGGGTGCACTTTCTGCCTCCTGGCTGGAAACCATGCTTTTCTTACTGCTTAAGAGAGAGTTTCGGTCATATGTGGCAGGTCATTACCTGATTTTCAGAGGTATCCCATTGGAGTTCAGTACTGTCTCACATACGTGCCTTAAAAAAATTTGGGAGCCTGGTGCAGAATGCTTCTGATTGATTGTACATTAGGAGAGAGCTAGGTTTGTAAAAGTGCTTGAATCATCCAGTTCTCTGTGTGTATTAGCATCATCCCACCAGCCCTCTCCCATGTCTCCAAAATGCACAAGCATTTACAATTAGCAGAATGATCCACAAATTTTCACTATGTAAACTTGGCTATGCTGCCATCCAGGAAAGTGTATTTTGATTTGGTGAACTTGGTGACAGAAATCCATGGACTTCACTGTATTTATCATTTTCAATTTTATTTAGATTTATTTAACAACAGAGAAATGATTTATACTATGCATGAGTCTTTTAAGTCCACAAGTATATAAAACAGCTATATGCATCACAGTAGTTTTCCTTTTTTAACAACAGTTAATAAAATAAAATTCTAATGCCATAATTATGATTTGAGATGCAGTAAGTTGTCACATTCCCCAATACCCAGGTATAGTCTATTTTGTTCTTCAGGTGGGTTTTAATGCTATCTGGCTTCCAAAGAAAATAAGTGTAATTTTGTAGATTCTTTAATGAACATGTTTCTGTTTTCTACAAACTTATGAATTTGGGTCACCAAAGCAGTAAAATTGTTGGTCTTTGCTTTCAATCTTGACCCAGACATTCAGTCTGCCACAACTTTTGAAAATGCTTTGAAATTTGGTAGAAAATGTTGGTTCTTCTACAAAGTAATCCCACCCTTATATTGCAGAAGTAATGGTTGTGGTAGCAGCTGTCTGCATCTTACAAAAATTACTTGGTATTGTTAGTTGGCCATTAGTCTACCAGGCCATTCTGGTTTGTTTCTTGAATGGGGGACAATTTGTTAATTGTCCCAAACACAAAAAATAAGAAAAGTAACCTCCAATTAAGTTGGATCAGAACTGAAAAAGAATGTCTGACTTTTTGTTTATGATTAGACCCCTTTACCCCTCTCTGGCATGTAATTTAGAAGCTGCCTGCAAATCTTCAAAAATATAAAATTACTTATTATGTTCCAGTGACACATTTAATGATGAAAATGGCAAAAAGAAAACAACTTGGGGAGACGAACTTGGGTGTTGTAAGTACTTAGAGCAGCATCCCTATATGTCACCCCAATGTTCTCAAACTTCTCCAGCCAGAGTCTTGAGGAAAAGTCACCTTTCCTTATTCCTGCCATTGGCATCAGTTTTCTTTCACCGCAGCCTGCAGTCAGAGCCACTGAGCAGAAAAACTGCCTGCTCTCGCTCAGTGATGCCTTCCATTGAAGTTGATGGTGTCCTGTCAGCAGCTTAGCCAGACAGAACCACCGGCGCCATCTTCATGAGGGTAAAAGCTAATATAAACAAAGGCGTTAGTGTAGATAGCAGAGTGAGAGTATTACTGAAAAATGTTTTGCAGAGTCAGTTGCTATGCCTTTAGTTTTAAAAATATTATAAATGTTATATGAATCTCAAATCCGCTTTTATTTACATAAAATATTTATACATCAAGCAAGACAATTTCACAACTTTAAAATGTATTTTCCTGTTAGATTAATCTTTTCATATGCTAACCACATTACAAGTAAACATTTTCATAGTCTCCAGTACATGAATGTGGCTAAAAGCTTCCTTGTTATTTTATAGTTACAGCATTTCAAATGTATCCCTTTTTGACGTGGTTAGGCAGCCTGCCAGTTTTACCACTAAATTATAGCAGAGAAAACACTCAGTAGAATTTGATTAGATTTCTTCCTTCTCCCCATGAGTAAGGCGAAGGAAATTTATGCTCAAAATGCAAGCTGGGTTCTAAAGAATTGAGTATAGATCTGTATTTGTAGTGTTAAAAATGCATGCGAGTTTTGTAGTTGAAAATACGTCTTGTTTATAGCGCTGCTTTGTATTACTGTTGTATTTTGTTCTGTTTTGTCACTATCATCTGTAGAATGATGGAAAAGCGTTAGACTATGCCAAAGTTAAGGTCTGTATTTCAGAGAATTAGTGATGAATATGTCTTAATCTTTCTATTAATAAGCAACTATGTTAACAAAGTAGCTGTTAAGACTGGATTCATCCCAACCAGTTGCAAGCATTTACCTAAAGGATCTAATTTAGAAGTGTGTTATCTATAGGCTGTACTTTTAAGGAGAAAAGCTGCATCTAACCAACCTCTGAGTATATGGTGTGGCACATGTCCAAGCCATAAGACTGACTTACCCAAATTAGGGATCTAGTTGGAGCATATTGTGGTGCCTCTCTGACCAAGCAGGTCAGGTTTCCTTCTTGTAGTAATCAGGGCAGAATGGGAGAAGAGATCATGCGTGCTTGATTTCAACCCGATACAGAGTTGGAACACAGGATAAGACAGACTCTGAAACTGGGTATTAGGAACCATTACCAAGTACACAGACCATTGTCCAAAGACTTTCAGTGGACTGAACTGCCCATGTGTCCATCTTTTCCCATGGACTACAAGCAGACTTATCTTATAGAACTTATTCTCAAATTGCTGCCCACTTGAATTCCTAGGTTGGCTGGTTTGTGAATTATGAATACTAGTGACCAAAACCTCCTCAAGAGAGGTTTCTTAAAGACCATATGCAGTGGTCTGTGATCACCATCCATTATATGTTTGATAGAAGTCTGCATGAACAATTTTCTCACAAGTGTGTATGATCATTATAATGACATGAAAAACTTGTTTATATTATGGTTGTTACTCAGTAGCACTATTTTCATAACATATTAATATCCTTAGTCTCTGTTCAGGAGAGATCATTGTGAACCACTATTTTTAGTCATCAGTCTCTGCAGAAGCCTGTTCTGATCGTCAGCTGAGTTGAAATACGTATTTTACAAAAAATGCAGTGCAAAAGCTAAGGTGGATATAACTGCTTATTTAATCCCCATTTAAGAGGAAAACACAATAGCTGGATAGGGGGTCTTCTATATTCTGTGAATCTTTTATAGGAACAGAAGGGTTCAGAATCTGACATTGTATGTCCAGCACATTTCACAAGTGATCCTTAAAAAGGTACACTTGTTGCTCCTTGCAATGTGTGCTTTTAGTATTAAAATGAGCTGAAACATATATTCATAGTTCCATCTCCTACTGCCAAGCAAAGGAATTGAGTAACTTTAATGAATATAATGATTTAATTGTCTACTATATATAGATATGACATTAAACAAATCTTTAAAATCTTATGTGTGAGAATGTACCTAATAATTAACAACATTTAATAAATGTGACTGTGATTTATATGATTCAATTGATTAGGGAAAAAACATTCTGTAAAACATGAGCAGTTGATGTAAAGATGTTTCATCAGGATTAGCTTGGCTGTTAGGTTAAAAGAAACTAGTGTAGGAGGAAGAGAGGTCCCACCATTTTTTTTTTTTATAAACCCCATGAAAATCTTTGGATTTTCAAATTTAAAAAGATTTAAAAATTTGTTTTAGAAAATGTTCACCAAGGCACCAAGTGGCTGTGCAAATGGTAAAAACAGTGACTCAGGAAGCCACAGTAGCCTAATTATTCTGAGTGGATACCTCTCTACTATGTCGTGTATATAGCACAGTGTGGATTACTTATTCATTCTTTGTAAACAGCTTAATAATGGGCCAATTCAAAGCCTGTTGGTATAAGTCAGTGCACTCCTACTATTATCATCAATTTCTATTCCAAATCAAAGCCTGATCCAAAGCCTATTGAAGTTGATGAAAATGTTGTTACAGTTGAGGTGGTGTAAGTACCAAAACAAACTGTTTTGAAATTAAATATACTACCTCTTTCTACAACCCTTTTCATGATTCTTCTGTGAATTTTGACAGCACCCAGCTCTTGGGACAACTTTCATTGAGCAGATGTTGAATTTTAGATCTCACTTTCTAAATGGGGGTTATTCTACCTAATGTTCAAACTGTGTCCTGCCTGTAACTAAGAAAAATATGACATTGTCAGAGGAAGGAGCAAAAAAAAAATTTGTGTGTGTTTATAGATAATTACATTTAAGTAGGGCAGCGAACATTCATTTAACTTATGATTTGTATACAAGTAAAAGATGTAATTAATTTATATCAGCATGGATCACTGGTGAATGTGACCTGAAATGATCGGTGTTTTGGTCTGAAGCTCAGTGTGATCTTACTGCCTTTAAAGAGAAAAATCGTAATCAACCTCTTGTAGCCTTTGGGGACTGAGGTACTGTCTGTCCCCTAAAGACTTGAATTTTTCAAGTATTTATTAACAGTGATGTTCCCATTGATATAAATGGGATTGTTCATGGGATGGAAGTTATGATTTCTTCTACCTCTAGGAGTTTTCACAAAGACATGAGGACATAACTTATTGATCCATTTTAAAAATGTCAGTGCCCCAGAAGCCTCATGACACGGGCAGTCCAAATATACTGGAAAGGGAGAGAATGAAGTGGAAAAGTAAACCCTATTTGCTGTTTCTGTGAGACTGATGTAAAATGACACTGCAAGAGGATATAGGGTTACTCACTGATGATGCAGTCAACATAGGTGATCTTCAGACTCCTTATTAGTGTATTTGTTATCTTTCAAAGTAGGTGAACTCAGTAGGTATGAATTAAAGTATGTTACTTAGTGTCGTGGTTCAGCCCCAGCCGGCAACTAAGCACCACGCAGCCGCTCGCTCACTCTCCCTCCCACAGTGGGACGGGGGAGAGAATTAGGAAAAACCTCGTGGGTTGAGATAAACACGGTTTAATAGGACAGAAAGAAAGAAGGGAACAATAATGATAATACCAACAAAGGAATGTACAAGAACAAGTGAGGCCCAATACAGAAATTGCTCACCACCCCGTGATCGACAGCCCGTCCCCGAGCAGCGATTTCCGCCCCCCGGCCAACTCCAGTTTATGTACTGGGCATGACGTCGGATGGTAGGGAATATCTCTTTGGCCAGTCTGGGTCAGCTGTCCCGGCTGTGTCCCCTCCCAGCTCCCCGTGCACCCCCAGCCTGCTCGCTGGCAGGCCAGCACAAGAAGCTGGACTGTCCTTGATGGCTCAGCAACAACCCAAAACATCAGCACATTATCAACAGTTCCTCATCCCAAATCCAAAACACAGTCTCACACTAGCTTCTGTGAAGAAAACCAGCTCTATCCTGGCTGAAACCAGGACAGTATCCACCCCTTATTCCATACCATTTACGTCATGCCCAGGTCCTATACTTTTCAATACATTCCAATTATTCATTATTACTCTTCCTGTCTTTTAATATATACACACAGATATCACTTTCTTAGTCCATGGGCCATCACTTTAAAATGTCTATGGAGTTCAGTCAGTCCATGACTCTGGGCTTCATCCATCATAGCAGTCTCTCAGGGCAGGGGAGATGGTATGTGGTCATCTGGCACGGTCCATGTCCATGATCTGCAGGTCGAAGATGTTGATCTCGAGGGTTTGTTGGGCACAAGCTGCTGAAGCCAGTTCTGGTTTCATCACTGCTGCACGTTGCTTGGTTTCAGTGAAGCTCATTCTTCATCAGTCTGGGTGATTCTTACTATAATACCATTGATATGGTAGATAGCAGCCATAGTAGTAATGTCATACTGAACAACTAACATAATACAATTCAAATCATTGACTGTTTTCACCCAAAATCAAGTCTCCTTGAGGTACACATCGGACTTCCCCATCCTTCCGCATTACCCACCAAGTGCACCCAGGTCCCTGGACAAAGGCAATCCCACGAACGGGTTTGCCTTTTCCTAATGCAGGAGTAACCCAGTCTATCTTCCCCAGCATGTTTCTCGCATGCACCACAGGGACTTTATCCCCTTCTACAGTACGTAGAAGTTTTGATTGGGCAGGGCCGGCTCTATTAGTAGATCCCCTAGTGTTGACTAACCAGGTGGCTTTGGCTAAATGTTTATCCCAATGTTTGAATGTCCCATCACCCATTGCTCTCAGTGTAGTCTTTAACAGTCCGTTGTATCGTTCAATTTTTCCGGAAGCTGGTGCATGATAGGGGATATGATACACCCACTCAATGCCGTGCTCTTTGGCCCAGGTGTCTATGAGGTTGTTTCGGAAATGAGTCCCATTGTCTGACTCAATTCTTTCGGGGGTGCCATGTCGCCATAAGACTTGTTTTTCAAGGCCCAGGATGGTGTTCTGGGCGGTGGCATGGGGCACAGGGTATGTTTCCAGCCATCCGGTGGTTGCTTCCACCATGGTAAGCACATAGCGCTTGCCTTGGCGAGTTTGTGGAAGTGTGATATAGTCAATCTGCCAGGCCTCGCCATATTTATATTTCAACCATCGTCCTTCATACCAGAGGGGCTTTAACCACTTGGCTTGTTTGATCGCAGCACACGTTTCACATTCATGGATAACCTGTGCAATAGCATCCATGGTCAGGTCCACCCCTCGATCCCGAGCCCATCTATATGTTGCATCTCTTCCCTGATGGCCTGAGGTGTCATGGGCCCACCGAGCTATAAATAATTCACCCTTATGTTGCCAGTCCAGATCCACCTGAGCCACTTCAATCTTAGCAGCCTGATCCACCTGATGGTTGTTTTGATGTTCTTCGGTGGCCCGACTCTTGGGTACGTGAGCATCTACGTGACGTACTTTTATGACGAGATTCTCTAGTCGGGCAGCAATATCTTGCCACAATTCAGCAGCCCAGATGGGCTTGCCTCTGCGTTGCCAGTTGCTCTGCTTCCATTGCTGCAGCCACCCCCATAGAGCATTTGCCACCATCCATGAGTCAGTATAAAGATAGAGTACTGGCCATTTTTCTCGTTCAGCAATATCTAAAGCCAGCTGGATGGCTTTCACCTCCGCAAACTGACTTGATTCACCTTGTCCTTCAGCCACTTCTGCAACTTGTCGTATAGGGCTCCATACAGCAGCTTTCCACCTTCGATGTTTGCCTACAATACGACAGGACCCATCAGTAAACAGGGCATATTGCCTTTCGTTCTCTGGCAGTTCATTATATGGTGGAGCCTCTTCAGCATGCGCCACCTCCTCTTCCGGTGATATTCCAAAATCTTTGCCTTCTGGCCAGTCCATGATCACTTCCAAGATTCCCGGGCGATTAAGATTTCCTATTCGAGCCCGCTGTGTAATAAGCGCGACCCACTTACTGCACGTAGCATCAGTCGCATGATGTGTAGAGAGGACCCTCCCTTTGAACATCCAGCCCAGCACTGGCAGTCGGGGTGCCAGGAGGAGCTGTGCTTCAGTACCAACCACTTCTGAGGCAGCTCGAACTCCTTCATATGCCACCAATATCTCCTTTTCAGTTGGAGTATAGCGGGACTCAGATCCCCTATATCCTTGACTCCAAAACCCTAGAGGTCGACCTCGAGTCTCTCCTGGTGCCTTCTGCCAGAGACTCCAGGTAGGGCCATTCTCCCCGGCTGCCGTGTAGAGCACATTTTTAACATCTTGTCCTGCCCGGACTGGCCCGAGGGCTACGGCATGAACTATCTCCTGTTTGATTTGTTGAAAGGCTTGTCGTTGCTCAGGGCCCCATTTAAAATCGTTCTTCTTCCGGGTCACTTGATAAAGAGGGCTTACAATCAGACTGTAATTTGGAATATGCATTCTCCAGAAACCCACAACACCCAAAAATGCTTGTGTTTCTTTTTTGCTAGTTGGTGGAGACATAGCTGTTATTTTGTTGATCACATCCGTTGGGATCTGTCGACGTCCATCTTGCCATTTTATTCCTAAAAACTGGATCTCTTGTGCAGGTCCCTTGACTTTACTTTGTTTTATAGCAAAACCAGCTTTCAGAAGGACTTGAATTATTTTCTTCCCTTTGTCGAAAACTTCTTCTGCTGTGTTGCCCCATACGATGATGTCATCAGGGTACATTGTGCACCGGTGTCCACTAAAGCCTTATATTCCTGTGGGTCTGATGTGCCAGGCCATCTAATCCACACAGTCCAATAAACTCGGTTGTCCCTCTCCTCCGCCTGGCTGGAGGCAGGGCCCCTCTAATCCTGCTCATAGTACTCGTTACCCACTTCTTGTAAATAGGAATCAGAAGTCCCTTCAAGAGGATCAGAGGTGAGATCAGCTCTTCTATTCTTGAACAGAAGAGCGCTTACTCCTAATGGCTGAGACACTGGTCCGTATGGGTGGAGGGTAGGGCATATCCTCTTTGAATTGCCGGAACTCCCGGGACAGTTTCTCTATAGCAGAGACGCAGGCCCGTAGGGAGGAAGAGAGACTTTCTTCGTATTGCCGGAGTTGGCCAGCCAATTCATCCACCGTTGGTCTCTCTCCGTCCTTCCAGGCCATTACTGCTAATGAGTTGGCATATGATGATGGTGCACTCCGTACAAACTTCCGCCACATAGGTTGCGTGCAATTAACTTCATCTGGATCTTTGGATAATTTCAGGATTCTGCACTTGTTCGGGAGTGAAGCTCCAAAACACCAGAGGTGCCCACCGCCCCAGGCATTATAAAATCCTGATCTAGTCATGTTCTCAGAAATTTTGATTCCAGAGCAGAGATATTCAAGAAAGATGACATACTTTTCTTCCGTGAGATGTTGTATCATACAAATGCCACTTGCCTTCTTTAGCCAAACTGATTTCCCGTACAGCCTTTCTCTGCAACAAAATTAAAACATACAAGTTGCGTTCTTACTCTTATATTAACTCTGTGCACAAACTCTCTGATCATCCTCTGGTGACATATGGGCTTGAGACTGGGCCAAACCAGCTGTTTCACTGGGTGGAAAAAATCAGGGGTAGGGGTGGACTGACTCTCCTTTGAGCTCTGCTCTTTCTATGGGAAAGCACAGGGTTTCAGCCTTGTGATTCTGTGCTTCCATTCGCCTCTTGGGTGCAGTGTATTAGGCTGACCATGGTGCTTTTACTTCTCAGGCTATGTGTTATAACATCTGCTCGGTGCTTTCTTGCTTTAAAAACAGCAATAATAACACTGGCCCCATTATGTACTCTAGAACTGCAAAGAAAAGAGCCCCCAGTAGTCTAATAGCAGTTGTATTGCAAACAGATTTGTATAATTTCACAAAGTATACGAGCTATAAATATTATCTTTATTCTAAAGAAGAAATATGAAATGCAGTCACCAGACAAAATGTTTATTTTCTGTCTGTTCATATGTGTTTCTTCATCCTTTTGTGACATCAATGTGGTTATATTTAAATAGCTTGTTCTACAGCATAAAACACGCTGTGTGAAGAGGCAGGAATAGGAGCATTCACACCATGCTAGGATCTTGACTGGTTGATCACCTTTTGCTACTTATGATCGAGCAATAGAGAGAGAAGTACTAGGGTATTTCCTGGGGATTAATAACTGGTAGGGAGGAGTTAATGGCCTGAGGTGCAGCTGAGGGCCATTAACCCCAGCTGGTCATCAATCCTCATTAAAAACCTCTGCAACTCAGGTCACCAAACACAGTGAAGGGCAAACCAATGTTTTAAGCACCTTTGTGATTCCCCTCTCTGTTGTCTCCTTAAATTAGTTCTATTTTAATTTCTTTTACTTCCTAGGGTAGATTCTGGTTTTCTTACTGCAGCAGAAGTTCTAACTGGTCAAGGGTTTATCTGACCAGTAGTTGTGCAAAAACTGTGGAATTCAGACCTTTATGTACAAATGAGTCCTCAATACTGCAGCAGCAGAATAACAGGGATTTTTAAATACTCCAGCATTTAATTACATGAAAAAGAAGGTAAGTAATAAATGTAAAATACTGGCTTGCACAACCTGAATTTGCTTTTTAATAATGTAGTACAACTTTTCTGTTGCAACATAGGAAATTTCTGAGGGGAGGACACCAGGTTCTTCCAGTTTTGAAGCTGTTAAACTTTCTCTATTTTATTTCTAAAAATTGTTCCTTTACATTTGCAAGTATTTGATACATAAAACTTCTTCTAATTCTGCAATCCATAGACATAGACTTATAAAGCCAAGTATTGCAAATATTTGTTTCATATTAGCTGATAAGCACTGGAATATGAGTCTTTTATAACTGATTTGGGGTTTACTTAGGTTTTGAAATGTGTGTGATTTTGTGTTATGCTAGATACTTTTAGAAAGTTAATCTTGCTAGGGAGATAGTAGAATTGTCAGCATGGAATTTAGCATATGGCATTTTTGTAGATATTCTATTACTCCTGGTTATTCCAAATTCAGATTATGGTAGTAAAATACGAAGCCATGACAATATTTCTGAAAGTATTTTTGGAAACTGATAGAATCCCAAAGTCTCTTTTCCAGGCCCTATCCCTGCTTCTGGTGGTAGCAATACAACACCTCAGTAATATCAGAGAGCTCAGCTGCCTGAGCTTAAGGGTAGCTGATTGTCTGTGTTCATTGCAAATGTCTATCTGAAAATCAGCAGAGAAGTCTTTGCAGCCCTTACAACTTTGTAGAGATGCTATCTAATGTGATTGGCAGTTTTGGGTACAGAAGGTGGATAATAGAATGCAAGGGTGTAATCTGGCAGTAACGTGGTGAAATCAATGAAGATTTTTTTCTTTGTTTCTGATGAGAGCAGAATTAGTGTTTAGACCTTTATATAAAAATGTATGGTTTTGCCCTACACTCAGTGATTAACTCCGACCCTGTGCATAGGCTAATAAAATGAGAAATCCTCATCTTCTGGTGATACATGAATACCTGAGACATGAGTGGCCTGAATGTTTGAAACAGGGAGAGCACAGAGCACTCCAGCTTAAGAAATTCTGTTTGTGTTAAACCCCTTCCTGATATGTAGAAAACAAAAAGAGTTTCCTTTGCAGAGGAGAGTTGGTATCAGGTGAAGAATGCTGCTGTGGTCTACCACCTTGACAAGCTCACCTGAGTCTGCTGTGTGGAAAGGGGACAGTGCTGTTCCCATGCATTGTGAGGATGTTGGCGTGTGAGGAACTTGGATACGCAAGTAGCGGGAACTGTAGGGGAGAGACTTAGATTGAAGCAGCAGTTCTTTCAACGTGGTTGTAAAAGGTATGTCTCAGTCCAGCCTTGTCTTTTATTCAAAAGACCCAGGGAAGTAAATATGGCGACTGTAGTAAGTCTATTTCCCTTGCATGGTTTAAAAAGACATACCTTCATGTGTTGCAGGACTTCACTGTAACTATTCATGTGAGTGAAGGTAGGCATTCACAGGCTTATTTGCAGAGTCATCCTGCTGAAATGGGTAGAGACCAGTAGAGATTCATGTTTCATGGAATGCTTCAAAATGTTACTTGGGCCCTTATTGTAACAGCTGAAGAAGTCTCCTATATTAACTCTCTGCACCTGGGACTTGAGGATTTTTAACCAGCCCGAGAGTACTTTGAAAAGAATTTCAGAAGAAAAAGCTGTTTTGTAAAGGAGTTTAAAGAGAAGCTCTCTTCTTGTGCAAAGGTAGTTGACTGTGTGCAGTTTTGCTTGTGGGACGCTTCTGAATGATTTTACCAGATTACTTAATCTACAGCATGACCTGGACTCCCTTACTAATCTTTGAGGTTGCAGATTAGATACCTTTGCCAGAATAGCAGTCCATTCGCCTATACTCTGTTCTTAAATCTGTAAGTCTTACGGTGGCTTGTATTTTCAATTCCAGGTATCAAAAGTAGGATCCCATTCATAGGGTCTTCCAGTTACTGAAACCAGCAAACTTGCTGTAAACATACATTTTGAGACTAACTCATGCTGCAGCTCTTTTTGCACAAACTTATGTGCTGCGTAAGGCAAAATATCTGCGTTTCTGTGACTTCTGCATACCTTATAAAATCTCCTACTCTTTGTGTTTCAGATGCTGCTAAATAACTTCAGTTTTTGTTTCTGTTTTAAGGGACCATATAATAAAGCTTTAAAAGTACAGTTTCTAGAGCATGCATTGATGGTCCAGCCCTCTATGCATATTTTATATAAAGAGCATCTTTGCTTGTTCTCTGGATGCTATGGAGAAGACACTATCTGTTGAAAGGAGCAAAGTGTGGCATGTTATTGCACTGGGAGTCTGGATTGCTCAGTTGTGGCGTTCCTTCCTGGAAATCTGTAGGGGAGAATCAAGTGCGGTGCAGTAGAAGTTGCATATGAATGTGGTAAGTGGAGAGCTGTGTTTGTGCATAGGGAATCGCTGAGGAAGATGGAAAACAGTAGTGTCCTTTTGAGCATGACTACTGAGTGAGGATATACCATTGAACTTAAATTGCTCTGGGAACCCAGCTGACAGATGTCAGTGTGGGTTAAGGTAAATAATACAGTTGGAGATGGGAGGTTTCAAGGAGAAAGCAGACAGACATCAGAGTTGTCCACGCATATTGGTCAGCAAAGAATTAAATTCTTTTTCTTTCCTGTAAGTCCTTTGGCATCCCTGTCCAAGTCTGCAAGTCATGTGAAAGATTCCAGCTCATGCCTCCATGGCCTTTGCTTCACTTATCATTCATTGGTCCATATTCTAGGAAACAAATTTTCTTTGTTTTGATGCGACTAGACTATAGCATTCAGCCTTTCTCATAGCCTTCAAAAAGGCCTTCACCTTGGTTGATGTCTCAGCAATTTATTTACGACCCTACAGTGTCAAATTTATTTTTCACTTTTGCCAAATGCCAGTGACTGTGCTGTAGAGTCTTCTTTTTAAGGCCAGGATATCTTAACGTTTTGTGTTGCTGTTCACTTTTACAATGGCTAGCCACCGAGTCATGTTTTTTTTTCCCCACTTCCCCCTAAATCTCTGGCTTGAAAGAGAGGCTGTTTTACTTGTCTTATGGCTTTTAACAGTTTCTGTGGTTTTTTTCTGATCAATTGACCTTCTGTGTTTAAGTATGAAGTTTCAGTGTTTTTTATATTCGTGCTGTTTCAGACTAGTCATGGGTTTGCTGGAAGGCCTTCTTTAAAAGCAGAAATATTTATTGTTTCTTCACCTTGGCCCCTGAGTAAGAAATGGATGTTCTGAGTTGCTTACGGCTTATCAGAAGCTTATGGCAGCTTCTGTCTTGTTGATCTCTATAGTATGTATGTGGGGTTTTTTCCTACCTTTGTGTCTTCATGCTGAGTCATTCCTGTCCTTTATATTCTGATTATAAAATGTTGACATCATTATGGATTTCTACAGTGTGATTTTTTTTTTAAATTTTTATTTCTCAACTATGTCTTTCAACTCAGGAAAAGTTAAAGAATTCTGGTAAGATAGTGGTACTCTTGTGGTCTCTTGGCACTGCTCTGCATTTTTTTCCCCAAGTTTCTCTAGGGATGCAGACTTTGTAGAAGTTCTTTCTTGTTACTTTTATGGAACTTTAGATATAATTTTACTATGTCTTTCACATGTAAACAGAGAATGCACCTGATGTGTATGGTAGAAAATTTCTGTAGGTACCTATGGGATAAGGTTGCTGTGATGCTTTTTAAGTAATTACAGCTGTTGGAGGTGGGGACATCTCCTACTGAGAGAAATGGAGAAACTTCTTGGTAGGATTCAATGGTAGATGTGAGAAAATACATCTATTTTTTTACCAAACTTACAGAAGAGAGCCAGGATTGCCGTATGCATTGCAACATGTAGCTTCAAAAAGGAAAAGAGATAGTCTGATTCCTGTGCTGTTTCTGGGGGACTAAGGGAGTAAATGACCTGCAGATTTAGCTAAGTGGAAGGATTGCAATTTGTTAATGATGGTAGCCAGTAAGAAAAAAAAAAAAGTCTTTTCTGTTTTTGGATACTAAATGCCTTGTAGTATGCAAATAGTCTGACATTAGTTTGTACCTTAAAAACATATTTGAGCCCCATAATGCTTCATATAAAGTTAGAGGCTCCATTCAAACCTACCCCAGCATAAATGGTGAGTCTGCACAAAGACAGGGGAGTTAATGTCATGTAAAGTAGCATAAGATCAAAATGGGCTCCAAAATATTGTAAATATTAGAAGACACTAATGTATATTGTTGATTATAATTCCAGTCACTGGTTATAAACCTCATGAAATGAATCACCTCATTTATAATGCATACCATGGGACAACATCTAATTTGGTGACAAGCATGGAGTCTAGCAAAGATTCAATAGAAATATCTGCTTAAATGACTATGTTGTCATCTAATTACATATATTTTCTAAAGCTTTGTTATTTAATATACCTGTTCTGATTAAATTGAATTTCATGCCTTCAAAATATTCTGGTAAATAAATGCCCTTTTCTCTGTGAGATGCAAGGTTAGTGTTTATTTAAAATTGTGACTGTTTTTGTGAGAAAGATAAGAAAATCAACATATGCTGTTATCACTCCTCACTTTTGAAACATCAAGGTGAGGGCTATCCTTGGAAAGTAATTGATATTCCTGAACAGGTTGAAACTGATATGCAAACAGATAAGCAGAATGCTTTTAGTCTGTGCTCTAGCTGCAAAAAGCCATGCCAGTGATTGTCTCCTGTGGCCTCTGGTTTCAGACTGGATCTTTGACCTTTTTGACCATTCTGCTGGTTTGCTCTGACCATTTCAGCTGCCTTAGACCATGTAATTTTTAGCTGCATAAATAGCATAACTTTAATAGTTTTATATTCTATCTCAGTTAACATTGTCTACTAAATGATCATAAGAATAGGTGTATAAAATAAGGACTCAATTGCATGTAAGTATTTTGCACTAAAAATGTCATCTATACCTTGGATAACATGCAGCCAAGAAGCATACTAGAATTGCATTGCCTGTCGAGCTGAGCTTGTTAACAGTTTCACAGTCTGATAGAGGAACTTGTATTGAAATCTGGTCTTCCCAGATTACTATGGCTAGTCAGGAAAGCATAAGGAATACTTCGATATCATTGTGAGGCCATATAGCGATTATTGTTATCTAAAGGCTGTAGAAGTATAGTTCTGTTAGAAGTTTCATTCCTAGACTTTTGGAAATTAATTCTGGTCTATAATGTGACTGCGTCTGTTATAAAATTCCAACATATGTGGTCTGGTATAAAATGGCATTTTTTTAGTCATGTGTTTCTATGTAGTTTTGGTCATGGTTAATGGTGGTAGTGGCAATGTGAGGTATCCACAGCTGTTCTGACTAGAGCTTCAGTACTCAACGTGACTATGGTGGAGTGAGCTGTGGGGTTCATCCCCTGTTTCCATCAGTGGAGTGCTTTGTCTGTTCCAGTCTGCTTTATCCATGGAAATTCATTACAGACAAAATTACTTTATTGGTGTTAGCCAGCACGTATTTTGAAGATAATGGGCCTGTTGAGGTGTAACAAACCAATTGTCTATGACTTGTTGCAAGATGGGGAGAATACTTTTCCTTAATGGGTGTACAATGCTTGGGACTCAAACAGCGATTGCTAAAACTTGTTCAGGTGGGGGAATCTTATTGTTCTTGCAGAGTCACTCACTGTATGAGATTGGCAGATTCCAAGCGCATGCACAAATGCTTTGTCTTCTAATTGAGTAAATACTTTTATGCTTTGAGCTCCTTATACACATATCGAGTAATTTTTCTTTTTTTTAAAACAAAAACTGTATTAAGGGAAATAGTTCTTTAATTGGTTGCTTATCTTCTGCACTATTCTGGAATGTTCTCTGTAAGCCCTGAAATTCTGCACCCAGAGCAGGCTTATGCTGCAGTTACAGAACAGGTGCCATGCCCTGGAAATAGAGGAGGAAGGTGATCTCCCTTCAGGGGAGGTGTCAGACAGCTGAGCTTCAAATATGTTTTTGCACAAGGAGAAAGAGGAGGCTGATAGCTCTTGAAGAATCTCTTGTGTGGGGGATAGAGGCACACATCTGTCATACTGACCTGAAGTCTTAAGTGGTTTGCTGCTTACTGGGTTCTTGGATCCGAGTTGTTGTGGAGAGTCTGCTGAGGCTTGTCTGTCTTTTGAACTGTCACCTCTTGCTGCTTATCCATCTGAGCACCAATGATACTGCCAGAGACACGCCGAGTGTACCAAGCATGGCCACAAGGCTCTGGGGCAAGGGTGGAGTGTGTGTGGCTCCATGTGTTTTTTGCCTGTGAAGGTGAAAAGCTTGGGGATGGATCCTGTGAGTCAACATCTGGCTGTGGAGTTGGGGTCTTTGAGAGGGATTTGGCCTTTGCAGTCGTGGAAACCTCTGAGGGTTAAAGGCTGCTGGGAAAGGATGAGATCCACCCAACTAAGCAGGGCAAGAGCATCTCTGCCAACAGGCTGGAAAACCTGGTGAAGAGAGCTGTAAACAGTGAGGAAACAGTGGACAGGGATGAGAAGCAAATGATGCAGGCTGACAGTTACAAGAGTGATTTCAGGAACGGTTATGCAAGGTGAAAAGAGGAACTAAACTCTGTGTGTGGTCATGCAACCACAACACTCTTGGAATAACTTGAGTATGGTGGGGCAGCTTGCATGACCAGTGCTGTGATAAACGGGTGCAGGTTCTTCAGAAAAGATGGTAAGACAAGGATCAAAATATTTTTCCTCTAAGTGAAGGAGCAGTTTGAATATGTGGAACTCTTTGTGAGACAGAGGACAGGCAAATCGAGAACTTGTGGGTCATGATAAGGGGATAGGCCAGTATGGGGAACATCATGATGGGAGTTTGTTACAGATCACCATCTGATGATGGGGAAACATACAAAGTCTTTTGACAACTTGAGGAAGTCTCTGGCTCACAGGCTGAACTGCTCTGAAATCTGATGGAAAAGTGTTGTGGTTTAACCCCAGCCCACAACTAATCGCCACACAGCGACTCACTCACTTATTTTCCTGTTCAGCCTTTTTGTACTATGGGCTTGTTGCTGAGTGGGGTGGGTGAATTAGTGGCAAGGGGCACAGGCAAGCTGGAGGTACTTGTCCCTCCTGTGCCTCAATCCTCACTAATGAGGCCTCACAGGCCTCTGTGCTTAATGAAAGGGTTCAAGAAGAACAGTAAGTCCCATCAGGGGACAAGGACTGAGTAAGGGAGTACTTGAGAGAACTTGACCCATGCAAGTCAACGGGACAAAATGGGCTGCTTCCGAGGCTGCTGCGGGCTGGTTTGTGTCCATACAAGGCTGCTTTCTGTCATCTTTGAATGGTCATGGAGATTTGGGAAGAGCCCTAATGGCTGGAGAAGGGCAAATATTGTACCAATCTTCAGAAAAAGTTAGAAGTGCAATACAGGGAACTGGAGGCTCATCAGCCTCTCTTCACTCTGTGGGAAAAGCATGGAAGGAGTCATCTCGGAGTGCATCTCCACACAGATGTAGGAGAAGGTGACTGAGAACCATCAGCATGGACTAGCTCTGAGGAAACTCTCTTTCACTGTGAGAACAGTCAAGAAGTGGAATAGCTTGCTTGGGAAGGAGGTGGAGCCCCCGTCCCCAGAGGTTTTCAAGACTCAACTGGAAAAATCCCTGAGTAAGCTGGTCTGATTCTAGTTGACCTTTTGAGCAGGTGGTTGGACTAGAGGCTTCCTGAGGCCCCTTCCCACTTGAATGAGTCTGATTCAGTGATTCTATAATGCACAAGATATTAAAGGTGAGCAGATTAATCCTGTTGTGCTGTTTGAATGTATGGTATGGCAGAGTGAATAAACAGAGCAGAGATATTACTTTAATTTCATGAAGATGCAAGCCTGATGGTGTGCATCCATACTGCTGTTTAAGTTGGGGGAGTTACTCAAGTGCTGTTAGGAAAAGAAAACTCCAGGTGATGAGGAGCTGAGGAACACAGATCTTGCTGCAGGGTCTTTTGTCTAATACTTTTTTCTGCGTGATATTTTTTTTTTCCTAGTGCTTGAATATTGTTGTTTAAAAGCTGTGACCCATAGTGTGTTAGGGATGTAATTGCAAACAGAAAGACAGCAGATAAATCTATATGGGATTTTTAAATGAAGCAAATGTCATTAACGAACATATGACATGTCCATTTGTCAGAGTTGGGAAGGAGGAAGATGAATCACAGATTTGTAACTTAGAAATTAATGCAGTTCATGTAAAAATTCTGTTACGTGGACTCCAAGGATCTATCTACAGTTGAATTTTTATACTGTGATTGGCATTACCCAGATGGGAAAAGGGGATAATATAATGAGAGAAGTGTCAGAGCATGAAAGCACAGAAAAGTGTGCTAGTGGGTTTTCTGATTTCGTACTTTTCACAAATGGCACTATTTGTAGGTCATCTGCATGGAGGATTTACTTGACATTGCAGAAAATGTTTTCTGCATTCAGTGTAGGAAACCTTCTCTGTAACTGTTCTAGCTGATACCAGTTTTGGACATAATGCAATGTTGATAATTTAATTGTTTACCTGGTATGAATCTTGCATGAGAAACTCAAGGGAAGACAGCTTGAATGGAAAATAGTGTCACTCTAGTCTCTTAGATGAGAGATGCTTTTTAAGAAGTATAAATGTGGGGACTACAAAGCAGCTTTCAGCTTGCGCTCCTCAGTGAAGATTCTGAAAAGGCTATTCATATTAGCCTAGTACTGTGCAAAAAAAAAAAAAAAAAATTCCTTTTAAATTAGGATTTATAAATAATCTGGAGTTCAGTCCTTGCACTGACTCTGTGGAATGAAGCTGTTTGCCAAGTTACTTGAGGAGAGAGCATTTTTTTCCTTTTTTCCCCCTCCTTCTCCTGGAAAGATGTGTGCACTGCAGTTAGGCTCTGCATGTGGGAACCTAAATACATGATGCAGCAGGGAACAATGTGAATTTGGAATGCATCAGAGCCATTGTATTTCCCTGTTGGTCTTGATACTGTCAGAGCAGTCTGTTTCCAAAGAACCTGCTCTCGCCCAGAAGCTTGTGACTCCAGCAGTCCTTTCAGATAGTAAAGAGCAGTTAATCAATTCCCACTACTTGAGAGGAACAAATATGCTACCCTTGAACTATTTAATTGATCTATTTTCTTAAGCACGATAAAAGTATAGCAGGCTTATAGTTGTACTATGGAATGGAGGGAAGGGTCTTACGTACGGTGGGATTTGATGGCTGCAGCTCTGAGGGAACTCACCCATCATCTCTCCAAGTGCAAACACCTTTTGTGGAGTGGTGTCAGTGAGATAACTGGAAGAGATCCTAGTGTTGCCTAAAAAGGGAGCTTTCTGAAAGAAGATGTGTTTACAGGCAGAGAGAACTTTCTGGAATAACAAATTGGTTCCAGACTGTTTCAAGGAATGGGTAAAGAAAGTTCATACAAGTCCTTACTTTGACTCTGTATCAGCACACTAGTGTTGAGTTTCTTGGTAGCTCCAATTACTGTTGCTCTTGAGGACTGTCAAGGTCTGTAGCCCAAAGACACCACACTAAGATAACCTGTTATGCCTTTTAGAGAGGTAAAGCAGGGGCTGTGGGAGAAGTGACTAGCTCATGGTAGTGCAATGCCTGTGGTCAAAAAGGAAAACAAACCTGGACTCCTAGTTACTATCTTAACTGTAATTTTTCTCTGAGGAAAAAAACCCTTCAGTCTTATCCAATTTACTTAATACTCTATTGGCAGAAATGTTCTTTTGTAGCCATGTAGATGTTTTTCTGATGTTAAATTGGACTTGGTGGCATTGTATGTTTGGATGTGTCAGTAGAGCCCTCCTTCAGGCTTGGGCTGCACTGAGATGTTTTCAATACGGGAATGTGAACATGAAGTTTACAGCTGAGACAGCAGTAACGTAGTTGCTGCTATGGTCCAGGGCTGTATCAGCAGCACTTAAGTGCTTTAAGATAATGGTCACAAGGCCACATGAGTGGCCTTCGTAACACAAGACCAATAGGGTATGCCTTTAAGTTGTCTTTAAGTTATGATATCAAAAGCTTTTATTGTTGCATGCCATTTTATTGTTACAGAGTTATTAACTTGGCAGTGGAGTGTAAGTGCTGAGAGCATCTGAATAAATAACACTTAGATTTCTGCTATTTGCTTGTAGTGTTCGGAAGAGTGTTCTTTTTAGCCCTGGGGATCCTTTGTTTCTCACTCCCCGGGTCTGTATCTACGGGTTAGGGTGGGGGAAAGGGAGGAAGGCAAAGGTAATTATCTCCACTAATAGTCTGTCTGCTTGTGCTTGATTGAAATGCAGCCTCTCTCTCCTGTATCACTGATTTATTCCCAAAGAGAAGTTCCAGTTGTCTACAAAGCCAACACCTTTGGACAGGCACCATCTGGCCAACTGCTTATTAACTCCCATGGTCCCACCTGATTCTACCAGTACAGAGCCCAGTTTCAGAGAAAGCAAGCTAGAGGGATGCTGCCAGGGGCCCCAAGATCTCTCTTCCCTCAAGAAAAAAGTATTCCATGCAGCCTTCCTCGTGGGTGCCATGTAAAAATAATTAAATGGGTACTGAGGAAAAACAGTGAATTAAAAAGACTAAACACAGAGTCCTCTGATTCTGTAGGCTGGCCAGGCGTTTCCTGTGGGGAGGCCAGAAATCAATAGCGTCTCTACGCTGTCATTTCAGTTGCCCTGTTTTGAACCTGTGTGAACACTCCTTTGAATCCAAGTACACGTCAGGGCAGCTGTGGGTCCCTACGCGCCCTCACACCCGTGGGATTTGCTGCCTGGCCATGCTGCTCTGACACTCCCTGGTGTCTTTACTCTCTTTCTAGAGCGGCAGAGGTGGACTCCATTGAATAGAGTTTTTAACAGATTAGGGTTTTTTATTGCAAAGGTGCTGTAAGGACGGACTAGGTTACCCAAGGTGTGCAGTCTTGAAATCTGTTGTCCCATTGGTGCCATGTATTTGAATGGAAGCATAATAACAAACAAAAACCTTTAAGAAAGATAATACACTATAAGGTAATCTAAAATTGTTGCAGACTGGAAGAAGTATGTTCGTTGGTGGGGCATTTTATCAGAGCGCTGTGCACAGGGAGCTTTAATTTCTATTGAAAATTCTTTTGTATGAAATAAAGGAAGAATTGGCTGCATTGCTGTAAAACTATGCCTGTCACCATAGGGATCTTTCTGCGTTTTTAAGTTGAAGGAATGTGACTGGCTTTAGGAAAGCAGTAGAGGATACTTGTAAACTCACAAATGACAGTATAGTGTCTCTGAAAATTTGCGTTCCACAAAATCTTTGGAAAATTTGGACTCTAAAAAAAAATACAAGAAATTACAGACTGTTTTTTTATGGAAAGATCTTTATAATTAATATGAAAAGTAGCATAAGTAACTGTTACATGATTGCTACCTTACTTTGATTTTGAAAATAATCTATTTCTTCTGTTATCTGTTGCTAGGTAGTTTCATTGCTAGGCATTGGGGTCCAAATATGTGTTCTTTGTTTGAAATTCTCTGAGAAAAAAATTAAAATTAATCCTCAGATCTTTCCAGAACTGTAAGTCTGATAGAAAAACATATGTTCTTTGATTTCTACTCCAGTGTTCAAGTATTTTGAAGATTGGAGTGGGGGGGAAATAAGCCAGAAGTGTTGTCTGTCAGCTTGTTATAGTTATGCCATAACCAAGCGAATGGCCACACTTAAATCCTCCTGTTGTTCTGTCCTAAAGTTAGGACTGTACAGGGATTGTTCTCAACTGCTTGCTCTTGGGGGTTTGTTCTGAACAAGGACAAACAATGTAACAGATTCAGGTACCTTCTTTTCTTTCCACTTTCCTTCCCTTTTCTTTTTCCAGGGGGACTTCTATTTTTTTTGCCAAGCAAAACACACAGCAGAATTTCTGGCACTGTTTCTCCTGCTGGGGAATGAATGGTACAACTCATAGTCACTAACATTGTGCACAGATGCTCAGAGAGATGATAGAAGTGGAAAACTGACCATAAAGCAGCTGCATTTTGGTGTGATTCCCCTAATGCAGGATACTCAGAAGTTTTCTATTTTCAGTAATTAGACCAGGACATTTTACAAGGAGAAGGCAATGGCTGAAATGACTACCAGTAAGTTATCTTCAAAAAGATGTGGGTATGTAAAATGTTTTAGTCTGCAGGTTTGAGTATCCTTTCTCTCTTATCTGTGGAATCACTTTTATCTTTTGGAGGGAAAAAAAAAAAGCTACCAAAGGTGTATAGAATTTGCAATTTCATTTTTACCATGTTGTACAGTTGTGCTTGAGCACAAGCATTGGCCAGAAATGTGCAATTGAGGTAAACTTCTATTTTAAGTCACTAGGAGTTTACTCTGATCCCGTATGACCCTGCACAAACAACTTACTGGAATAACCTCATTTGATGTTCAGTGTTAAGCAGTTCCAAGATATAGTGCATACTACGGACCTTCTTAGCTGATCTGCGTAGATGAGCAAACAACAATTAGTCAGCACAGCCAGAATATTTAGTACTGAGCTAATCTTCCCATTCAAGTAAACAAAAAGTATACTTGCCCCACTTTGTTTTTTTCTTTCAAGGACCAGTGACAATATATCGTCGCACCATCCTTGAATTATTGCTGGAGCATTGTTGTGTGTCTTGAGGGCCAAGTAGAATTGAACAGGTGTGCTGGGGAGAATGTGATGGAAAGGTTTTATTTAAAGGAAGATTTTGCAAGGGAAAAATGAGAATATCAACTTGGGTAAGAACACTATATGCTTGCTTATTTTAACATTTGAGGCAATAATTAGAACCTGGAAATCTTATTCTAAAAAGAGGCGAGGCTTATTAAAACTGTGCGTGCGCATGCCTATACACAAACTTTATTTATATATATACACATAAATATATCCTGCTGCCTCTGTCAGCAAGGTTAACAGTGTTCACCTGTGCGATATTGTTCTGGAGGAGTCTATAACTGAAGAGCTAATAAGCACTGGAAAAAAGGCAGCTGCTTGCTTGTTTGTTTTTAAATGGCCACGCTTACATTTTGTCCACAAAACTTTACAGATGCTCTTGCTTGAGATACTATCTTCTGAGATGGTATTCCAGATTTGAAGGTGGAAAGAGTGTAAATGCATGATTTTTTACTCCTTTCCTTTGAAAGCACATTTCAAAGCTGCCCTGACAGAGCAGTTGCTGTATGTACTAGTACATGTCTAGATAATCTACTGTTTGCTACCACAGAAATGTTAGAGCGAGTGACTGTGTAACTAGAAGCAGGCCTGGCAAGGCCTGTTAGATGTAGTTCCTTGAAAGGTCTTTTTCATCAATTTGGTAGACTGAGGGTGGTTGGCTCTTCTGTTATTTAAATTCTTGCCTGATGCTTTCCAATATTAAGGGCTGATCTTGAAAAATCAGTATTCAGACACGCAGGTGAGATTTCAATGTCCTGTGTTCATTCCTCCATTCATACTAGAGATCAGAGTATCTAATGGTGGATAACCTTGAAAATTTGGCTAGGTCAGAGTCTTCCTCTAAAATGTAAAGCTTGAAACTTCTTAGTTAATTCATTTACTTGCTATATTGCTAATAGACTTTTGGACCTCAGTGGCTACCTGTGTCCATTCCTCAATCCCAGGTTTTCTCAGATGCTTGAACTCACCCAACTTTCCTGCTCTTCTCCTATCTGACCACTCAGTCATGAGCATCATGTGGCCAGCTCGTGAAGCCCAGTCTTCAATGTTCCCAGCAGTGTACTGAGTCTGCGTTAGTTCTGTTCAAGGGTTAAACTGCAAGATAAGACCCAAGTGTTTGAGACGTAAAATGCAACCTTCATCTAGTTTCTTAGGCAAAGAAAACATTCTGTTAACTCCAACCAAGACAAACACAAATGCTCTTAACTCTGGCCAGTTTTCATAATCTCAGTTTTAGTGTCAGGGCCAGGTTTCCAGTAGCTGATCCAAAAAGGTAAATGAAACACACATGAGATGTCTTAGGCCAACAGGTGTTGCAGCTGCTTTTACAATGTGAAGCTGAAGAAAACAAAATACCTCACACAATTGTGTATGAACCAATTGTTCTGACATGGAAACTCTGCTTCCAGTTTTCAAATAGCCTGCTTTGGAAGACATCACAAAAGCATTGCAGAATGTCTTTGAGTGACAATTATTTAGAGAAGTTACTGCCCTTGTAATGTAATTTTCCAGTGTCAGTATATAATTAGCCAGGATGAATAAAGAAGAGTCTCCATTGTGAAACACTGAGAAGCTGCTGTGCCCCTCCCAGTCCAATGCTGCTGAATAAATCAAATTTAACTTCCAGTTGTGCAACTTCTGGCTTTCTGAGCTTTGAAGCCTGTACCGAGCGTGCTATACAACTGGTCCAGCTGACTTCTGCCTTTGATCTTCAGGAATCCCTTGGAAACATTATCTACATGTTTAAAAATTCATTTTTTTTGTTTCTTTTTCCATATTTTGTTAAATCTGAACACTGTGCTCTTGAAACATGTCACCTTCATAGAATGAAAGATAAAGTTTTTGGCAATAGCAGCAGCACAAGCTGCTGAAAGTTCCATTTTTCACCACTGTTGTGTCTCAAACCCAATGTCCCCCTCCTTGGGGGATGTCAGCATCTTTGTTGCATCAGTTGAGCTGTGACAATTTTGGACTGTGACCTGTGGTGTAAAGCTTTATATTCCATTGTTTTTCTCTGAGAGGTCAAGTTTACTCAGTGCTCATGGATTTATTTAAACGTCCTTAAGAACACTCCTGTTTGCTGTCTGTATCTGTGACAGTTTGTGTAACCAGTCCCTCAGCAGATATGGGCATTTGCTAATTACAGATCTTAGCAGCAGTTTTAGTAATAGGGTTTCAGGAAGGGGAGGTGATATTTGGAGATAATCTCTCTTTTGCTAAATGGGTAAGCATGTCAAATACTTTGTAGGAGACAAAAATGTTCCCATAATTGCTCTCTGTGATAGGAAATAACATTGGAGGAAACACGATCAGTTTGGGATACAGGTTACAGAATGTGGTGTGGAAAAGGAACCTGCCAGAAGAGCACACCTTAAACAGGAGGTCCCTTTGCAACTGGATGGTCAGAGGACGTCTGAGAGTGCTGCGGGTTCTTAATGCCTCTGAAGACCAGTCCACAAATGGCAGGTGAAAAGCTCAGTTATCAGACAGCAATGGTCCATTGTATTCATGCTTTTCTGCAGAGGGAAAGCCAGATAATTGAATAATCACAGAACTCTGCTGCTTTACAAAGCTCTGTGAGAAAGGTTTTATAACCTCTGTGTTAGATGTGGCAGTGACAATGGTGGCCTGGGCAACAGTCCTAAACCAGCTTACACAGAAGCAATCCAGCTATTGGTAGAGCACCCCATGGACTGACAGAATGAGCTCTTAGGGCTGGTTTTGTAAGGCCTGTGGCGTTCTGTTGCAATAGGGCTGCTCCTGTCAGCCCCTCAGCTACCTGGTTTTAAGCTTGTTTGGATATGAACTTCTTGTGCCTTGATGTGGAGCCACCTGGAGATGTGGCAGTTCTGTGACTTCAGCTGTTCAAAAGGTTGTGAACGCTCGTCAGGAAGGCCCCTTCTCTGGTTGGGGAGAGTCGTTATACTCTCCAGGTACCTGTGCAGGTCCCCCTCCCGTTAACTGAAGTATTATTTTTAGGGTGAGATGAATCACTGTCTGGAGATGCTTCTCTCTCTGTTGAGGCAGCCTAGATGTCTAGTTTAGATTAGATGCCTGACTTTTAGACAGCTAAAGATACTGAGATGAATGAAATTCTCTGGACTATTTCCTCTTTGTGCTTGGAGAGTATGCCCACATGCCACAGGGTATCTTGTTCCTGCACGACTGTGATAAATAAGAAATGAGAGACTGATCTTTCTCTTTTGGATAAAACCCAGAATCAAGGTGGAAAAAAAAGTCCTGTATATATAACCCTTTCTTCTAGAGCAGGCTTCCATTTTTAGTTTCCAAATCTTTGCCTTTCAGAGGGGATCATATGCTTGCAGCTGCACAGTTACAGAGATACTGCAAATAGATTGCATAGTATCCTCTATGTAGCATGCCTGATGGAATTAGTCTTTTGAGGTAAATTCTCCATGTTCTGTCTAATACTTAGTTTTTTTCCTAAAGGTTTAAGAAAATTATGCAAGGTATTAAGATTTAAAGAAACCTCTCTACACTTGGAACTAGCAGGGTTATACCTCAAGAGATACCTGCATTGTATAAGCAAAGCAACATTGTAATCTACAAATAGGCACAATGCATGTAAATTATGATCCTAAAATTAAGCTTATGGAGTTTAAGTAACTTGCATTGGAATGATATATGCTGTGGTTGATGTGCTAGAGCTCTTGTGCTCTCCATCTGCCTGTTTGCTGAGATGCTCTTGGAAAGAGCAAGCACTTGCTACAGTCTCAGGCATAACTTTGAGTTCTGCTTGATCTTTTGTAAATGGTAGGATATGCCTTATGATTAATCAGATATGATAAAAGATTAAATTTAAAGTACTGCATTGATTCCTTGGGGGAGGAGCATAATTAGAGCAGAATTTAACTCAGTTTGGCAGCCTGAAAACAAATTATCCATCCAGAATACCAGAGCTTAAAAATAAAATACACATTGATCAAACATCAACAAATATGAGAAGCCCTGCAAATGCAATCCACAAGGTTGATTTGCCAAGTGCAGCTTTTGAAGCTCCTTTTTCTCTGCAGAAACACCAAGCTACAGTTTTCCCTTTGTGTGTATAATAGCGTGAGCACTGCAAGACTTGCCCATGTTCTGGTGTGTTTGTGTGTTGGGTTTGCGTGGCAAGGTTTTGCGTGGCAAGCGGGGGCGGGGGGGGGGTGCTACAGGGGTGGCTTCTGTGAGAAGTTGCCAGAAGCTTCCCCCATGTCCGATAGAGCCAGTGCCAGCTGGCTCCAAGACAGACCCACTGCTGGCCAAGGCCGAGCCCATCAGCAATGGTGGTAGCACTTCGGATAGCAGATTTGAGAAGGGGTGGGGGGGAACTTGCATGGAACAACAGCAGCCAGGGGAGAGAGGAGTGAGAATATGTGAAAGCAACAGCCCTGCAGACCCCCAGGCCAGTGAAGAAGGAGGGGCTCCAGGCACCAGAGCAGAGATTCCCCGGCAGCCCTGGGGGAAGACCATGGTGATGCCGGCTGTGCCCCTGCAGCCCATGGAGCTCCACGCTGGAGCAGATACCTGCCTGCAGCCTGGGAGGACCCCATGTCAGGGTGGGTTGGTGCCCAAAGGAGGCTGTGACCCTGTGGGAAGCCCACACTGGAGCAGGCTCCTGGCAGGACCTGTGGAGAGGGGAGCCCAGGCTGGAGCAGGTTTGCTGGCAGGACTTGTGACCCCATGGGGGACACGCTGGAGCAGTCTGTTCCTGAAGGACAGCACCCCATGGAGGGACCCAGGCTGGAGCAGTTTGTGAAGAACTGCAGCCTGTTGGAAGGACTCATGTTGAGGAAGTTCATGGAGGACTGTTGTCTGTGGGAGGGACCTCACCCTGGAGCAGAGGAAGAGTGTGAGGAGTCCTCTCCCTGAGGACATAGGAGCGGCAGAAACAATGTGTGATGAACTGACCACAACCCCCATTCCCCGTCCCCATGTACCGCTTGGGGGAGGAGATAGAGAAAATTGGGAGTAAAGTTGAGCCTGGGGAGAAGGGAGGGGTGGGGATGAAGGTGTTTTAAGATTTGGTCTTACTTCTCATTATCCTACTCTGATTTGATTGGTAATAAATTAAGTTAATTTTCCCCAAGTCAAGTCTGTTTTGCCTGTGACAGTAATTGGTGAGTGATCTCTCCCTGTCCTTATCTCAACCCATGAGCCTTTCATTGTATTTTCTTTCCCTGTCCAGCTGAAGAGGGGAGTTATAGAGCAGCTTTGATGGGCACCTGGCATCCAGACAGGGTCAACCCACCACAGTTTGTTACTGGGGTATCTTCAGTCAACTGTCCTGATTCAAAGCAATGTGCTGTATTCAATGTTTTGAAGTAAAATGTTATTATGATGTCAGGGAGACCTGCTAAACTCTACCTTACACATAGACTGGAGTAGACTTAGACCCCTAGAATTCATCATGTAATGCACAGACTTGCATATTAAAATGCATGCATGTATATGCTTATATATGAAATATTTGCATACCTTACTGTTTTGTCCTGCCAGCCTTAGATGAGGTAGTTTGAGAAATGAGAATATAACATTTTGTTTCATAGGCCTCTAATTCATGAGTGGTCATAGACTTCATTCTATGTACTCCAAAATGTACTTATAGTGACAACTGCCTTAGCAAAACTGTTGTAATTTCTCCAGAACTTGTTTCTCCATTAAAAAACAACAACAAACCCCCCGAAACCAACAACCACAACAAAACACCCAAACAAACAAAGTACTTCTTGATCATATTGCAACGTGAGAAAGCGTGATCTGGAAAAGAAGAGGATGTCAAGGACCAGAGAAATGACCCAATGATCTTCTGCCCATGATATTGTTCACTGAAATCCTGGTTCACCATCATGGGGAGAGGGGTGGTAGAACTCTGTGGCTGTGGAAGGTTGGAGTTTCACTTTTGTCAGACACATTGAAATCCTCACGGTGAGGTATTTTACCTTACAGAGTCAAGAAAGGAATTACCAGGTTTGCTCTGGTCTTACTGACTTTTCAGAAACTCAAGAGATTAGACTTGCATTTCTTGGAGAGTCAAGAAGGTGTTTATATGTGTGAAAGAGAAAATAGTTCACTGGAGTGCTGAGTTATAGTGGGAAGCTGCACAATGGGGAAGAAGCTCCATGTTGTTTTTGCAGATTTCCTCATGCCTCACGGGACCACCCCACATGTTTTTTAGGATGCATAATAGAGCAGCAGATATCTTCTTGTCAGATTCTTTAGGGGTTTTTAGAAGTGGCTTGAGCATCAAATTAATGGTTTCAGGGTCTAAAAATAAATGAGCTGAATAACTTAAACACAGCCTCCAAAATGGCATTGGCATCATGAACTTTCAAACTGGAACTACAATCCTGAATGTTTTGTGAGGAACTACTGGCTATTCCTGCTGAACTCCTTAGGATTTATGTGCAGGTGGCAAAGCTAGTCAAGGGTTTGGTTATTTGTTTTTGGTTGTGGTTTTTTTTTTTAAATTATTTTTCCTCTAGGCATCGGTGGTTTCAGTAAAACTTTGTCCTCTGCCCACAACCAAACTAGATGCTTTTGAGGAGTTTACTGATGTTTGAAGTTTGCAAGAGGGGATGATTTCTATCAGAATCTTAACATTTAAGACCTTTGAAATGAGACATTGAGTACCAAAGCTTGTGATGATGTGTGCTAAATGTTGGCTGTGAATTGTTTGGAATTTAGGAACCTGAATCTTCTTGTGCAGCAACAGTGCTTGTGGGACACCTGCTGAAAGGGGAGGAGGGTGTGTGCGTGTGTGCGCATGATGTGTGCTAAAAATCTGTTTTTCCTGCATTTTCGTTGTATGTCACCCCAGGATAATGCGATGTTGTGTAAAGGTCCGAGCTAAGTTCAGAAAAGAGAGCTTGAGCATTGCAAGCAATAGAGCCTCATTAATATAGCGTTGTGCTCAGGCTGATTAGCCTGGCTAAGAGAGGCCGCTCAAAGCATCGGCCTTGTGCCAGTTCCTCAGCGGCACTTCAAGCCACCTGGTCGGAGAGGGACCATGGCTGCCAAGGGATGTCAAGGGGGGAGGCTTGCACCAGAGCAGAAGGCTCAGGAGTTCTTCAAGCCTGAAACACTACTTGATAGTGGGTCTTGAGCTGTGGAGGAGCTCTGCAGCCTTTGTCCTGCTTGCAAACCTGATGTGCCAAAAGCAGCTGGATCAAAGATCTGTTTGATCATCCAGCCACGCACGTGGGAGATGAGGTCAACAGCACTGCAACTTGTTGCATGTTCCCCAGTGCTAAGCGTGTGAGCTGGAAGCCCACTGTGTGAATCTCTAGCTATGAGCTCAACTGAGAATCTGTCTTGGTGGCAGACTGAGCAAAATAATGGCAAACACCCTGGCACCATATGCCTGCAGAAACATTGGCTCCAAGGCCGGCAGGAGGCAGTGCATTTCTTCATTGTTCTTGATTTTTTTTTTTTTCTTTTATTATTATTTTTTTCTCCTCAGTGGCAAGATGACTGTAAATTTTGTCCTTTTAACCAGCTTTTCATAGTAGTATATTTCAGAATCTTAGTAAAACTCAGTACAGGAAGAAATGTGAAGTTCAGTATAAAACCTCCTTAGATTCCAGAGACACTTAAGCACCCTATTTGACTGAAGATCTCTGGTTCTGGAATAAAGCAGCCCACAGGCCTTCTTTCACCATCAGTCTGGGTACACAAGTATGGAAGTCTTATCAATGTTTATGCAGATCCCATACATCATGTATCGAGGGAGTCTTTTGATTTAATGAAAAGTTCATCATGTTCTAAAGTGGGGAAAAAAATGGACTTGTGGCTTCAGATAGTATATTGTATGCACGGGCAACAGTAAGAACAATGCTAATAATTGTAGATACTCTTTTCTTTTTTTTCCTCTGTGTTCCCCCCCCCCCCCCCCCCCCCCCTTCCTCTGTGAAAGGAAGAGGATTGACTGCCAGTAAATGCTGAGGACTAACAACTTTCCTCAAGGTATTCATGGCAGGACTTAAACCAATGGATAAAAGGCACAAATTCTTTCTTAAGAAATGTGAATAACTTGTTAGAACGTTGGTAAATTCCTAATAGCTAGTGTATTTAAAGAAGAGTAAGGCTATTCTTGCATAATTTGCATAGATTTTAAAGCCAGAGAGATCATTAGAGTCCTATCACTATTGTATAATGGAAACTATAGTGTTTTCCCAAGTGTTTCTTCAGTGAGCCTATATCTTTGGAAGAAGCTAAGCATACGGTTTTGGAGATTTAGTCTTGATTTAGTCTTCTATTAATGGCGAATCCTCTACATCCTTCCCTAAGTGAGGTGTTACACTGATTAATGTAGCAGATTAGTGCTGCAGTTCCTTGATCTGTTTTATCTGGCATAATTTAATGTGATTACGGAAAAGGTCGTTCCCACTGTCATCTAGTTGCTTGTTCCTGCCTCTCCCTTGTGCCAGCTCTGTTTTTGTGCTTCCTGGGTGAAACTGAGGTAGTTTGTTGCCAGATTATGTTCCTAACGTGCAGAAACCAAAAATTATATCGTTTTCAGTTTACTCGGTTCTTTGGTTTGGTTCCTCGCACAAATTATGGTACTGATGCAATGAAGACAGTGGGAATGAATAGCCACATTATGGAGGAAGATGATGGGACTGGCCCCTTTAATCAGCAGCACTGAGCAATGACAGATTAAATGGATTATGGAATTATGGTGTGAAATGTAACAAGCAAGTAACTAACAGTTGACACTAGACAAATTCAGATGTGCAAGAGGTACTTGTGTGGCCAATGAAGATAAAGAATCCTTTGCTATCTGACACTTTCAGTTGGAAAATTTTATTTCAGAGGTAGGAATTTTTTGACCCTTACAGAGCATGTGGCATGTCTTGTCTGACAGTCTGCACTGAATATAAAAATTGGAAGGACTACCAATATTCCTACAGAGGGTGGGTGCTTAGAAATTTAAGGTTACTATACAGAGCGGGGGAGGAAATAAAAAACCTAGCAGGGTCTTGAATACTCATCCATGCTGTGGAAATCTTACTCTACAGAGGACCAGACTGTTGTTTCAGCAGTTCAGATTCATGTGCCTCCTAACTCAGTCAAGAAGCTTTTTTCCAGGCTTGTACCTACCTTTCTTGCTTCCTTACTTTGAACCTTATCCATGTGAGAAAGCAAGACTGTCTTGTGGGGTTCTTGGCAGGCTGGTTCAATGCAGGCTGGGTTGAAACTATGGGAATGTCTAATAGGCATTAGTAGAGAGGTGTTTCTCTGCAATGTTTTCTTTTCCTATAATAGGAAACAAGGTGTGTGAGTGCTGACAACTGGAAGAGGTCAGACAAAATCTCCCTTTGTTTTAACCATCTACACCTTTGCTGAAGTAGAATTGGGTGAGAATGACTTCCTTCTGAAGAACAGTTGGCAGATGACCAACGCTATTGAAGAGCTCTGATGAAGACGACTTTCATCAAACCCATTGTTTTCCAGCAGGGTCAAGCCCCTATTATTATCAAAGCTATTTGGTTAATCCTCACATAATAATGTAGTTTATACCTTCTGTACTGCACCTCTATCGGGCTTGAGGCATAAAAGTAGTGTGACAACGGGCAGACTGTTCCAAGGACTTGTTAGTTATATACCTGTGACTTTAAATGCCCTGCAGTCTTTTGGGAACCGTATTCTGTAGCTTTCTTTAAAAATCTAACCATATCTTAAGTGTGAAATTTTTGACTGTTGGTTTAAGTGAGGTTATGATTTCTCCAAGACTTATCAAACAACAAAATTTGCAACAGCATCAGGTAATTAAAACCTTGTTTTAAACTTGTGCTATGATTTAACTTCTGTAAGAGTATACCTTTTATCATCTGTAGTTGCTTGGCACCTTTTCATGCAAGTCAGGGAAGATGCTACTAAGCAACTCTAAACTTTTATTGTCTTTCAGGGGATGACAGATAATGCCCTGATGAAACCTGGGCACTGAGCTCGCGGGGCACTTTGCCAGCATAGCACAGCTATTTTGTAGCTATCTGTTTCTAACATGACTCAGTATTAGTAATGGCAACTCTAAACTAGAAAGGTGTGCAGATGCAGGTTTTCTGTGTTGGCTTTTTTTTTTTTTTGAGGTCCCTGAAGTCAGTTAAACTTCAAATACATTTTGATCACTAGTGCTCTCATTGGGTCTAACAGGAACCTTAATGAGTCTCTTTGAGAAATGTGCTTGTATTTTTCTGAATTTTAATCAACAGGGTAGCTTTCAAATTTGTTTTTTTTTTTAAGGAATTGGTACCTTCCACTACAAATGCATAGAGGGGCAATATCAAAGAGACTGGAGAATAAGAGCCCCACAATGTATATGCATAGTGACGCATGATAAAAAAGAAATCAACATCTTTAGGAAAGCAAGTAGTGAAGAAAGCATGCTCAAGTGTGCTGCTTGCAGGGTGTTGCTTCTGTGAGAAAGGTAAGACCAAGTTTGCATGCTGTTTGCCATCCAGGCAGGACAGGCTTGGAGAGAAAAAAAATATTTTGGAATTGTTACTGTTACTCTGTTTGAGGCCGTGGTGGCAGGTTGCAGCATGCCGTGATTTGGCTTCTGGTTTCCTTTTTTCCCTGTTTACCTGGCAGTTGTTGTTTCTGTGTTGAAGGACCTATTCCAGTAGCATGAGGAAAACCCAGCTGCTTCGCAGGGGTGCTTTCTGGGAGTCAGGAATAGCCAGTGAAATGACTAGTGTGTGGTTAAAAAAAATTGCTGGGGTTGAGTGGATAGCTATCAAGACCCTTGGCCTAAAAATATGCTTACAGGTCAATGCACGCACTGAAGGAAGTGACTAAACTGGTTTTGCAAAATGGGTTGCTAACCAGGCTGTGAATCCACCTTACTGATAGAAAGGTTGGAAGTTTGTCACCTGGGCAAAACAGGTCCAGTGGTGGAGTCCTGAAGCCCTGTTTCCTTGGGAAGGTTAAGGGACAAAAAGAATTTGAATCTAGAGAACGTACCTGTCTGGAAACTGGAACATAGTGAGACACAGGGAACTTTACAAATTACCTGCATTCTTGTGTGCAAGCATTTTGTGTTTTTAACTAGGGAACTCAACCAGGTCCGCGTCCATAGATAGTTATGCTGGTAATAGAAGGTAATTTTAAGGGGTCAGGTTTGTCAGTATCCTGATGAAGCAAACTTTCAGAATTTAAAACCAACCAACCTTCCTTTCTTCCCAGAAGCCCCACCGCTTAATCTCACTTAGATATGCCATGGTTTGGCTTTGGCTTGTGTTTTTTGGAGAACCTCATTGTTTGGACACTTTTGCAGGTGTGCTTGTTCTATACTGTCTGTGCCTCTGGAACAGTAATTCAATGCTCAAATTTTCAGAGCTTGCTTGTAAGCCCTTTTGGCATTGGTGGTGCTTTTTAGCCAATATGTAAGCCGAGAGAATTTACTAAGGTTTTCCTAAGTGAATCTTAGCTGTGTATCCCTGATATGAAGTGCTGATCTTCCAATTTCACCTGTATTTATGACAGATAAACAAAAATTCTGTGTCAACAGTCCACTCTGAAATGGTCATACTGAGAATACCTATGCTAATAGTCCTAGTGGATGTCCCAGGTTTTAGATTCGTCTTTCCTGTACTTTATGATCTGTGTATTTCATCTGATTCTGGAGAAGAGATTAAGCTGCAAACACCTATGTTGTGTTTAGAGCTTGAGGAATTTGATTTGTGCTCATACGTAGTATTTCTGTGCTTCCTCACCTTCTACAGACTGGTTCCAATCAAATGGAACTGCTGAGAACTGGCTGTTGCTAATGTTTATAGACAAGATATTTACATGCTGTTAAAAATGAACAAAACTTAGAGTGCTTGCAAGTACTTAATGTGTGTGGTATGCAAGCAACAGATCATTCTGTTGCCAAAGATTCTGGTGCTGAATGCTGTTATGTCTTGATTTATCAGTCATATTACAAGCTCTTTTTTTTTTTTTTTTTAAAGCAAGTAATATGAACTTGAAGCATGACTTCACTCTCCTGTTTATTTTTCATTTGAAATTATTGGTGGAAGCGGTAATGCAGCGTTCTCCTGGAAGGACCTGTGTGTAATCTGAAGTCAGTTACTCTAATCAAACAGCAGATTGGGACTGGTGTGTTTGCAACAAGGCTCAATTTTCATTTTCTCTATTGTGCCAGATAGTGTCCAGCACTTCTAAAAGGAGTTAAACTGTGAGCAGAGATGTTGGTAAGTGGTTCTGTGTCGCTTTCTGGTGCTGTGGCACAGCATTGTGCCCTGACCAGAGCTTAGCTCTTGGCAGTGGAGGTGGTTTGTCTCCAGAATCAAGTGCTCAGACATCCTGGAGCTTGCTGAAGTGTCTCCACAACTGCCACCACCAGAATGTTCTCTGCTTTCAGATTCAAACTGATTTACTTTCCTTAATTGAAAGTAATTCATATTTCTAATTGTATGTCATGTCTGTGCCCATGTAATGGAAAAGTGCTATTACAGACATGATAATTAAAAGAGCCTACATATTAATAGGGAACAGAAACTGTCTATTAAGGAAGGTAATTAAAACCTTTTGGAAATTATTAATATATATTAAATATTTATTTTTAAGAGATCCAAGATATACTACTTTGCTTCCCTAAAAATAAATAAAAAGTCTCATAAATGGTCAAATGACTTTTAGTATGAGAAATGTATGGGCAAGAACTTCCTACCTTAAGAGTGGCCTGGAGTTCAGCACGGGCTGTTGTGACTTTATGGAGAGCTTCTACATACATGTTAATTTTGGAAGGCTGTCCACGCAGGTAAGTACTGAACTGTAAGCCATCAACAGTTGGAAAAAATGTCAAACCCTAAAAATGAAATCCAAATCCGTCATTGAAGGTAGAGGAATGCAGATTCTGTGGGCACATTCCCAGCAGGGTTTTCCTGCTCAGCCTCTGCTCGAGTGTCTATGAAGTACAGTTCTGCTTGTGCTGGCAAACTAGCCCAGTGAGTGTGTAGAATTGCTAAGGGTATTCTCAAATAACTAGAATTCATAAGCCTCTAAAATACGGTTTATCTAGACTAAATACATTTGACAGTGCCAAGACAGGCAGAGTCACTTCAGTTTGGTAGGGGAGGACTAATGATTTCAAGCTGTCGTTGTTGCAAGCTACAATTATAATCTTTGTCAGGAGCAAAAGGAGTAGATCTCATTACCTGCATTTTTGGAGAGGCAGAGAAAGGAAGTCAGTAGATTCTCACCCCAGAATCAGTAATTGTTGAATTGCTGGCCAGGTTTCTTTATCCCATACAAAAATTGTGAAGTTTGGGGTCCCTTGATAGAGATGAGATGAACCAAGGTGGCTTTGTGCCTCAGCCCCTCCTTTTAATAGCTCTCTCCAAACCGTGGAAGGATGCTCTGTGGAGCAGAGCACTGTGACCAGGAGGCCAGGGTAAAGAGCCACTCACACATTTTAAGTTCTCAGGCAGTAGATGACATGAGATTTTACAGGTCCTGTGTGGACCAGGAACAACCTGTGTGGTTTGTAGATTGTTCCCAAAAGGAAGCAACTTATTCCCATGGAGAAGATAATGAATGTAGGAAATGTCCGTGGGTCGTATCAATAATTTGTTGAACCCAGTGTACTGTGTCTGACAGCAGCAGAAAGCAATGCTTTCTACAGAGAGCACATGAACCTGGCCACTTTCTGATGCCTGTTCCTCTAGCAATCCATCAACATCTGGAACTGCTGTATTAGGCTGCATCCCTCTCTAGTCCTTTAAGTATTTGTTTTTAGACTTGTTGACCAGAATCTTTTTTTGTACGTACTGATTTTTTTTTTCTTTGAGGAAAAAGAAAACATGGGGGAATTGAGAATAGCTTTTGAAGAATATTTGTCCCATAACTTGCTTGATTTCAAGACCATAGTAATACATTTTGCAAAATCCTCATTAGAACACATCAGTGTGGAGTACAGTTGTTCAACTGTATTGCAAAAATAGATGTTGTTCTTGAATTTGCTTACTTCATCATTTGATGTGCTTTCTGAATTGATCCCAATGAAAGGATGAGGTTTTCTGATTTGATTTCATTTTGGATGTGATGCATCAAGTCAAGAGATTAAGCACTTTTTATTAATGTGTTCCTCTCCAAACCCCAAGCAAAAAACCAAAAACCATTTATGGGAGAGCTTGGATGTTCTCCTTAAGGGCAAAAGCAAATGATCTTCTTAGAGTCATTCTAATACGACTAGTAATTAAAAAAAGTACAGCCAAAATTTTATCCAAAACATTAATGCATCTGCTACTGAGGAAGAAACAGATGTGTGTATTTATGAGGTGGTCAGCTAGTGATACAAATTCCTTCTCCCTACTCCCAGGGCTACTGTGTGCCACTCTTCCCCTATACAAAGACAATTTGCTTTTCATGTAGTAATGAAGAACAATGTTTTAAGAGACAAAGACACTTCTAGTGTATTATTGTGCTGTCTTCTGAGTAGTGCTAGATGCTGGGAAAAATGGTAATTCGCAGTGTGAATGCTTCTTGCCAGCAATGTGGGTTAGAACGGAGCATGTGCAATCTGTGTTGCATAAGGTACAATGGTGAACATTGTGAGGGGGAGAAAAGCCCAAATTATAGCTCTTGCTGATGGCCAAGAAACTAGCCTTTTGTATTTTTTAAGACAAAGACAGCCCAAACAAAATCCAAAATATTGTCCCTCAAAGTGTGTATGTGGCCGAATTCAGTAACAATATGTTCATTTTTAGTGTTTGCAAATTCATGTAAGAATACATAGCTATATTGCTGAAACACCTGTGTTCCTCTGTTTCTTCTGTGTAAACTGATATAAGGCACAGGTGGCTTCTCATTAACTTATTTCACACAAATATAAATACGTCGCACAGTTTCTCTTGCTGTAACTATATAATCCAAGAAACATGATTGCTGGTGATTTAATGCAATCAGTGTTGTGAGGGGAACATTCTGAGCCCTTTGTGAATGGCTCTATTCTGAGGGGATTTACACCCCATGTAAATCTGATTTAAATGGGAGAGTGGTGGAATGTGGCTTTCCTATTTAACCTATGCAAAAATCTATATTCTCCCACCTAGGTTTCTGACTGCGTGATGGGATACTCGGCTAGTACGTGGTGGGGGAGGGGGAAGAGCAGAAGTCCAATAAGGACAGAGAAAGTAGGTAAGGGACTATCTCAAACAGGCAAGTTATACATTTTGATTCAATATTCTGATATTCTTATCAAGGCTTTCCAGAATGTGACACTGACTCAAACTGCAAACAATAAGGAGAAAACAGCAAACATGTATCAATGTCTCAATGTCTTCGGTGTTCTGCAATGATTTCTTTTTTTTTTTTTCTTAAAAGGACCAAGCAATAAAAATCTAGAAGAGAAACAGTAAGCCATCTTAACATGTAAAAGCAAATGTGTTTTTAAAAATTATTTTAGTAGTTTAAAGATATCTTTCTGTTTAAATTTATTGAACTATAGCCAGATTTATTCAATTAAGATAATACACTTCAAGGTTAACTACCATTTGCTGTTCACTTAGGCAAGCTATTGTACAGTTATGTAAATTTCATGAACAGAGACACGACTTGAGTGTCTTAATTACAAGCAAAAAGTGTCATTTAAATATGAATAAGTGAATAGTTGCCTGTATTTCCTGTTCACATTCTGCTGTCATCTTTAAGACCAAGAGCTCACTGGCCATCTATATTGTGCTTTCAGTTTTTACTTCTGTTTCTAAAAGGAAAAAAAAAACCAAAACACCCAAACAAAACAAAGCCTGTCATATAGATGCATGTAAAGCAGATGATGGGGGAATGTCCTACTCTTACAGTTGCTGTCAGCACAGTGAATTTTAATTTACCTAGATCACAATGAATAGCAGTAAATACGCAGTATTTTTCTGTGGATTTCTCTGTATTTCAATATGATATGTATATTTAAATTTTGCCATCTGTAACTTCTGTGTAAGATCCTTTGGTAGTAACTTTCTGACAAGTCTGCTAAGGACTTATTTTGTATGCTTCTATTTTCAAGGCTAAGAGTTCTTCTGAATTCCTCTCATTTATTTATACACACATATAGTTGCATTCAAAATAGTCTGTTTCCTTATTAATTTATAGTCAGTCTAAATTAAAATTTATGTAACAAAAAGTTTGGTAGCAATATTCCTTCATCATCTTTAGGACCAAATTCCCCATGTTCCTATCGTGTTGATAGTTTGGGATTTTTTTCCCATTGTTTTGAATTGTTTGTCTCTCCAAAAATGACCTAGAAAGAAATCTGTTGTTAATCACGTATCGACGAGGGAGGGATGATTACTTAATAAAAACCATGCCTTGCTTCTGTGGACCAAATGGCAAGCTCTGGTTCTTGGTACGTATAGTCTCTTGAAAGACCGTTCCCATCCTTCAGTGATGTAGCTGCAGCTCTCCCCGAGGAATGAGAAGTTCACTATTCACTCTGTGCTTGCATCACCCTTTCCAACATGTTCCCACTGATACATTAAAGGAATTAATTGCTCATAATGATCTCACCATCTGTTAACAGAGGTTCATACCTACAGGCTGGTGGCATGTGGTGGTCCTATTCAGAAATCAATAGGCAATGCTGGGGGAACGCTTTCCCACATTGCCTTCCATTGCGGACTGAAAAGGGGAGGAGAGCTCAGTGTTGGCCATCTGCTCCTTGTCTTTCTGTGCGAGAGACCTTGATGCAGTCCAGCCCGGCTCTGATCTGACTCCAGTCTGATTGGAATGTGGCTGATCTGAGAGCCTCTCAAAGCTGTGAAAGTGAGTCAAAAGGAGATCCCCATTGTCCAGCGGGGCTGAAAGAAAATGATCACTTTAAAATTCATAACTCCCAGGTGCCCGCCATCTATTCATGGGAAAAACTCTCTGAACTTCTCTTCATTAAAAAGAGAGGGAGCCCAGCTAAAAAGAGAGAAAAGGAAGTAGTTTGTGGGAAATGTGCGAGGGATTTCAGGCTAAACAAATGAGGAATTTGGAATTTTTACTCGTATTAAAGGAACCGTGTAAGGAAAGGGAAGCATTTGTAAAAGCAGGGCCTCTGCATCAGGGGCCCTTCCCTGGGGTCCTTTAGCAAAATAAAAAGGCTTGCTGCTTTTTTTTTTTCCTCTCTCAGGAGTTTTTCCTCCCTTTTCCTCTTTCTTACCTGTGTGAATGAGGGTAGGAATAGTACATGAATTAGGCTGTCGCTGCTTTATGTAATAAAACAGAAGGCGTTCAGTCTGTCCTCCTCCCCCTCTCCTGCATGTATTTTATTGTTTAGGCTGCGTATAAAGCTGACCTGATAACAAATGTAAACTGAAGCTGAGTATCCTTGTGGAGAGTTAGACTTTTGAGGGGATGGAAGGGCTTGCTGTCTAAACTCTTCCCTGCCCCCATGTCTAGTCATCTGAGGATTTGCCATACCACTGGAGGGACTTTGGTTTTCTTCCCCTCCCCCGCTTTCTCCATCCTCTGCCTCCTCTGAGTGTGAGGTAGTGCCAAATCCTTCCGCATTCCTCAAGCACATTACATGTGCTTCCCAATTCTGTCCTTTTTCACAGGGCCTCACAATATCTTTGGTGGATTTACACTTGTTCCCACAGTGTGCTATGTATTTTTCCTCTGATACTCTTTATGTGGCCAGAGGTGAGGAGGACCACAGGGACCATGTAATAGATTTTTAAGGCAAGAATGGACTATTTTGACCACTCTTCATCCAGCTACCTCTGCAACAAAGACTGTTGAATCACTCCTGGTGATTCCAGTTTAGAGCCTAACAGTAGGCTAACTACTGGATATCTTTCAGAAACATCCAATTTCAATTCAGGGATTTCCATGGAATTCATCCATTGGTAAACTGCACAGATACTTAGCTGTGACGTATTTCCAGTCAAGGGTGCCCATTTAAAGTCTTATCCTGCCCTTTGTGACTACTGAAGTTAGAAGTATTTGGTGCCTGATAGCATGAAGTAAGCCACACAGTGTGTCTGACTGTGTGTATATTTGCTGTCAGTATATGGTCACTTACCTCCCACCAGAAGTGTCTGTGTAGTTTTTATGTGACACTGACCTGCCCCTTCTATTCTAGGAGTCTTTTACCTTGTGATGCACCAGCCTTCTTCATTTTCGCCTCTCATATAATTTGGTAAGAACAGTAGTGGTGGTCTTTTTTTTTTTTTTTTTTTTAATTCAAAGTGGTTATGAGTCTCCCCCCCTGGGATGTTGTTCTGGCCACCCCAACTTTCCTTTTAGATATCTTTGAAATGGAGCCAGCTGCCTCTGATCACTACTTTTTTGTTTATTCAACAGCGTGGGAGGATTGGTAAACTTTGTTCGGGCTGTTGTCTTTCCCAGAAATTGCTTAGGAAGTAGGCAGCCATCACCAAACACTGAGAAGCAGTGTCCCAGCAGACGAGAACGTTTGTCTTGTAATTTCATGATAACATGATATGTCTCTGTTCTCTACTTTTAATCTCTGCTCCAGCTCTTCCTTAGTATCATCGTCAGTTTCAATGATACTGTTTGTCTCTCCTCTCTATATCTTCAGTCTCATTGCATGTATATTCATTAGGTGAGGCACTCTTCTCACCATAACCAGAGTCAGTATTTGCATAGTAACTTCTGGAAAAAACTGAGCAGCACCTGACCCTGGCTTACCTTGTGGTGTTGGGAGGTTACATTGTGATTCACACATAACAGTCTGTTCATTAAAAAAAACCCCAAACAACCAAAACAAACCACAAAAAACCCCCCAAAACAATGCAATATAGACATTCATCTTTTGCTTGTTAAGTTGGCATACTTCGACTGAATTTTGCTGAATGTTGTAAAATTGAGCATATTATTGATTCTGTGATCTGGGCTTAGGAAGGCCAAGGCACAGCTGGAGCTGAACAAGGGATGCAAAGGATGATAGTAAGGGCCTCTAGGTATGTCAGAAAAAGAAGGTTGAGGAATGTGTACGTCCCCTGATGAACACAACTGGCAAACTGGTAACAACAGATGAGAAGGCTGAGGTACTCCACAACTTCTTTGCCTCAGTCTTCACTGGCAATCTCTCTTCCCACGCCTCTTGAGGGGACAGACCTCAAGGCAGAGACTGGGGTAGCAAAGTCCCTCTCACTGTAGGAGAAGATCAGGTTAAGACCACCTGAGGAATCTGAACATGAACAAGTCTGTAGGACCTGATGAGATGCATCCCAGAGTTCTGTGGGAATTGGCTGATCTAGTTACTAGCAGGTTGAGGGAGATGATTCTGCTCCTCTACTCCGCTCTGGTGAGACCCCAGCTGGAGTCCTGCATCCAGCTCTGGACCCCTCAGCACAGGAAAAACATGGACGAGAGGAGGGCCACAACAATGATCAGAGGGATGGCGCACCTCTCCTGTGAGGACAGGCTGAGAGAGTTGGAGTTATTCATCCTGGAGAAGAGAAGGCTCCAGGGAGACCTTACTGCATCCTTTCAGTACTTAAAGGGGGCTTATAAGAAAGATGGGGACAGAATTTTTAGTAGTGATAGCACAAGGGAGTAATGATTTTAAACTAAAAGAGGGTAGATTTAGAAGACTGTAGATCTAAGGAAAAAAATTTTCACAATGAAGGGTGGTGAAACACTGGCATCAGAGAGGTGGTAGATGCCCCACCCCAGAAGCATTAAGGTCAGGTTGGATGGGGCTCTGAGCAACCTGATCTAGTTGAAGATGTCCCTGCTCACTGCAGGAGGTTTAGATTAGATGACCTTTAAAAAGGTCAAAAAGCTCTTCTGTGGTTCTGTGACTTCTTTTACCTTCAAGACCAATGAAAAGTGTGAGCTTCCAGTGCTTTACACACAGTGTTCGTACATTGTGTAAACAGTGCCTGCCCAACAGAGTTTATAGTCCAAATCAAGAAGGCAGATGATCAGCATTTGGAAGAGGCATGATGGCACTTAGGCACACTGTTCAAACTGATCTCAGGCAACATATGCGCTCCCCCGCGCCCCCCCTCCCCCCCCCCCAAAGTTGTTTGTTATTTACTTCTTCAGTTCTCTGATGTTGGGTAGTCCAATTGAGTTAGTCTAAAGCCGCATGTGAATTAATGTTTGAAAAGTGGTATATTAAAGAGGTATATGAGAACTCGCATGTTCAAACACCAATTTTAAAGTTAGGAGAGGGGACCACAGCTCCTGTAGGGAGGAGTTTAGCAGGAAGAGTGCGTCATGATCACTGGATGATCATGGAGATGGAGAAGAGAAAGCAAGGTGTTTATAATATCATAGCTATGGTTCTATGTTAATGTTTTCTTCAGGAGCAGATACAGTATAGAGATTACACTACTGCTTAACTTGCTTTACTTTCAGAAGTTGCTTGCTTTCTTGCACAAGTCAAGTGTTTGTGCTGTGATACTTTAAGGAAGATCTGTTAAGATAATCTGTTAAAAAAAATATTTTGCAAAGTTTTTTGTGGTTGGGTTTTGTGTGTTTTGTTTTTTTTTTAATTATTTGTTTGATTATTTTTAAAAAAATGTTAACATAATCCTACCAAGGATACAGCTAGGTAAACACTTGAGTTGGCACAATTGAAGGATAGTAGCCTTCAATAGGAGTACAAACCTCGAAAGTAAAGGGTATATAAACTTAAACCAGATCTATCATTGTTGGAGTAGTAATGTGTGCAGTCACAGCTAAAGATCATGTGTCCATTACGGAAGGTAGGGACACATGCTGTTGGTTCTGGTAATGTAAGTTTCTTTTTTTTTTTTTTTAGGCAGTGCATTAATAATAAACTTGAGAAAGCTTTTGAGTGAGGTGGTTTTTCTTTGGGTCATATTATCTCATCCAGCCATCATTAACTAAGTTTTCATAGTAAATACTTTATTTAAGAGGCAGAATAATCCTGTGATCATGACACAAAATTTGAGAGTTGAATGTACCATACCAGTATTATAATATAAAGACTTATGTATGGAGTTTTCTAATAATGCACAAAGGAGAAGACTTGGGGAGAACTTCCAGGAATGTCATTCCCAGAACCTGAGGCATGTACCACTTTGAGAAAATGCCATGTGGTGATGTTTTATCATCAGTAATCACTGTACAGGTTGCCTTGGAGAATCTGCTTGCTGTCTTCTCTACAGTGCCTGTGAGGTGCTTCTGTCTTGTTTATAGAACCTCTACAAGGCACTCAGGCCTGGTTCTCAAGTGTAGAAAGACACATAAGGGTAAGCACTTATGGGGATTTTTCAAGGACACTGAAGTGGTTTAAGTGTTGTTGAATTCCCTTTGACTTTGGACTAGTTTGTAAAGCCAGCAAGACTGCTGTGTGCAACTTCAGGTCTCTACCTCGCTGCTCTGAATATACTGACCTTTTGTATCAAATTCTTTCAGCTGTGTGGGATGAGGGAGCACAATCCTGTAGAAGAGCCCATGGTTAGGATAAAGGCTTTAAGACATATGGTTTGTTGTGTTTGGTGCCTTCCATAACTTCTCACCAAGCCTACCTTTTTTCTCCGTTTTGTGGTACGCTGCCTGTTACTAGTGCAAGGTATAACAGCTCCAACAAGAGCACTTGAAAGGGGAGACACTTGATGGTTAGGTCTTCTCTTTGCTGTGAAGCAGCTAGGCTGGGGACTTGAATTTGGGTGACATCTCAGATGAGTTTCCTAATCACTAAGCTCTCTCAAGATTAGAGCAGGAGGCGAGATCATTGACTAGGAATGGCATCTGGATATTCCAACATATTCCAGATGACTCTGCGTTTTGTTGAATGAAAAATGTGAGTTTAGAAAGAAAATTTCTCACAAGCTCTGTTCCAAGTCAGTTCACAGTAAAACTCTGTGTAAATAACATACAACATAAAGTGTGAACAGCAGTCAGGCTTGAGTTCCTTTCCATTCTTCTTCCCTAGCTATGCACTTTGAATAGCAGAGAGGAGAAAAATGATGAAAACGCATTGCTCAGTATTTGATATTTCAAAGGCTGTTAACTTCCTCAACACAAATTTCTTTTGGAGCATACAAAGGCTATTCCTGTAATACATTTCATCTTTAAATCTCTGCCATGTTCAGTGTTGTTGGTTCACGTTTTATTTTGATTTTTATGGTGTATCTGAGAGCAACTGGTACCTTTCCTCTCTTTCCTCTGCTCTTAAAGTGTCAGCTTTAAAGTGTCTCTCAGGTGAGAGCACCCAAATTTTTTGCTTTAAAATAAAAAGGAAAATTTTAAATATTAATGTTAAAATTTTAAACATGGGAAAACTTGTAGTAATTCAAATGTACAATTAATTTTAAAATCTTATAATTTTTTACATTATTTTCCATGAGTTTTGATGTCTGAGGGTGGTTTTTTCATATGTTCTTCATTCTGGATGTATACAGCTGTCGTGGTTTAACCCCAGCTGGAAGCTAAGCCCCATACAGCTGCCTGCTCACTCCCCCCAGGGTGGGATGGGGGAGAGAATTGGAAGAGCAAAAGTGAGAAAACTTATGGATTGAGATAAACACAGGTTGATAGGTAAAACAAAAGCTGCACACACAAGCAAAGTAAAACAAGGAATTCATTCACCACTTGGTGTTCAGCCTGTCAGGAAAGCAGGGCTCCATCACGTGTAATGGTTACTTGAGAAGACAAACTCCATCACTCTGAATGTATCCCCTTCCTTCTTCCCCCAACTTTATATGCTGAGCATGACGCCATATTGTATGGAATATCCCTTTGGTCAGTTGGGGTCACCTGTCCCAGCTGTGCCCCCTCCTAACTTCTTGTGCACCCCCAGCCTGCTTGCTGGTGGGGTGGTGGGAAGAGCAGAAAAGGCTGTGACTGCGTGTAAGCACTGCTCAGCAGTAACGAAAACATCCCTGTGTTATCGACACTGTTTTCAGCACAAATCCAAAACACAGCCCCATACTAGCTGCTATGAAGAAAACTAACTCTCCCAGGCAAAACCAGCACAACAGCAAGTGAGCAGTATTGCCTTAATCTGAAATACTGCACTTCATTGGCAGCTGATATGCATCACATAACTTTGTGAAAAGATTGAGGTGTATGTGATGACTTGATGATGACAACAGTTCAAAGCCAGAATTACTATTTGGGAAAAGAGAAGCTGTAGGCTGGATTGTTTTACAAGAGAATTATTACAGTAACTAACCAAAGTTGCAAAATGTTTGGGATTTTTTTGATCAAATCTGTGGCAGGCAATGACTTTATAAACTTGTGTATAACATTGTTGCGGAAGTGCAGTATAGAACATGTACATGGGTAAGAAAATGTGTAATTTTGCATTTATTTTTTGTATCTATTTATTTCAAGAATATTCTTAAGGAAAGAAATTGTTATTTTTAGTCTGTTTTCTTCACATTCAAAAACAGCTCACCTGGTTTTGCTTGCAGCTGAGGGGAAACTTTTTCGCTGGTCTACCATCTGTATTGAATCTACTTAAACTCAGCTTGAAGGGTCAAAGTTTTAGTAAAATTTTTGACAAATGAAAACAAGATTACAACATCACATCCCTCATGACCTCTACTGGAAATGAAGGTGTTGACTATATTCATGCATCAGAAGAACCATGACTGTGATCTAACCTCAGGACTGTGGCTCAAATGGTGCCCTCAAACTTCCCTTGGTGTTTTGGAAAACTTGCTTAATTGCTCTGTGCCTCAGTTCCCCACTTGTAAAACCAGGTTAATCAAATTTCTTCAACTTAGATGAGTACAGCAAGTTTGGATGTTGTCACGCAGGGAGCTCTATAAGCATTTGAAAGTGGTGGTTTCTCTGTTGCAGAGTTCTGACGTGAGAGTGGCTGAACATCTGTCTTGCCCATTGCTTGGTCTCCAGCAGTGAGGAGCTGCAGGTGTCCGGGGAGCCGTAGGAGAACAGGGCAGGCATGCAGTGATACTTTCCCAGAACACTCCCTTAGCTTTCGGTGACTTCATGCTCTTGGGTAGTCCTGGGCTAGGTGTGATATCTTTCTGTTTAATAGGCCTTGCTGAAGTTTTCTTCTAGAGACGACCTGAAGTCATGCACTGCTGCTGATCCTCTTATTTTGGGGAAAAATGCAATGAAGTGAGTCATTCCAGATGGCAAAAATATGGAAGATTATTAGGCCTCAGTAGATATTTTTCTGTGGAGTTTATTGGTGGGTTGGTTGTGGTTGATTATAATCCAAGTTATTTAATTTTTATTTAATGTCCATGTTCATTTGCAGTTTGTATTGTGATCGTTTGTGACGTTATTCAAACACATAGTCAGATTTATGGCCTGTTTATGCCACAGGAGGCCCCGGTCCCACTGAGTGATACCTTTCAGTTTGTGCTCCTCTGTGAGCAGCAGAGCGTATGGGACAGCAGCTTTTGCTGGACTGCAGCTGCTCTTCTTCTGTGGACAGGCAAGAAATGCTGAAGGCTATTTTTTACTTCCAACAATTCACTGATTCACTGTTACTTAACAGTTTGACGTAGTGCAGTGTAGAAACCAAGTTGTGCCAAGCGTGCAGGTGGAATGAATCAGTTTTCTACTTCTCTACAAACTCCAGAGCACAGATAAAGTATCTGAATCCCAGGTTTCCGGTCTTGCCATTTTGTTAGGCCCAGGCCAGCTCGTGTAAATATGGAGAAAGTTGCAATTAGAAGCTTGAAGGTTCTGGAGTCTTTGGGGGACAGTCATTTCCAAACAGCTATTTGCCAGGGTCTGCCTTTGTCCTCTGAAAGGAAAAGTAATAGGAGCTCTGTAAACTTACCATCATCAGGTTTTAATTGTGGGCAGTGCAGGAACCACCTCTTTCTGGGAAGGCTTAGCATTGGATAGAGAATATGGTTGTCCAGCTGGGGCACTGTGCCCCGTATGGAGTACCAGTAGATGCTGTTAGTTGTTTTCATAAGTGGGTACTAATATGAAGAGGTAACTAGTGTAAAGCAGGGGTATATAAAGATGGTTGTCAAGTGTTTAGAAAGGGATGAACTGGACTTTATGCAGCTTTCTTGGTTGAACAGGTTAAAGTAGTGGAATAGTTTTGTATGGGCAGGACACTGCATGCTGAATGAAGGAGCGGTTTGGAAGGAAGTGAGAAAATAATTATGGAAGCTGTATACAAGAAGGATGTAGCTGGTGGGACAGAGCTAAAATGTGGGAGTATGTACCTTTCAGGTGCATTAAATGCCAAACTTACGCATTACAGCAAAGAATTAAGGTTGAGTTTACAAGGGAAAATTTTAAGATGCTATTTTGAGCTGATCAGAATTGGGATTAAATGCTTGGGAGATGCTGTCTCCTGATTGCCTGCAGATCCTTCCTCTGTTGGGGTGATAGGCATGATTCACTGCTTCTCTGGGGTTGACTGAAAGCAAAGACGAAGGGAAGTAAAAGCATGCTTTTACTAAAAACTTTGTCGTGCTTCCTTGTGTAGGCCATTTTCTGATGTGTTCCATTAGTGTTATTGTATCCAGTGATTTTGGGGTACAAACACTGACAGAAAGTGGTTTCTACTTCATTTTATTGGGAAACTAGCAAAACTTTGTAGTAAAGCCTGGCAGCAAGGTTACTTCTCTCAGTTGTGTAGAATAGACTCGGCAAATCAGGAAGGCAAGTATATTGCAGTCTGTGAGCAAAATGATCAGAAATTAGGCTATAATAATTCTCTGCTTTCTAAACAAGCAAGATCTTTCATTAAATTTTTTAATGCTGAAAGAAAAACAAATAATAATAACTTAGCTTGATGTTTCTGGGGGAAATGTGTTAAAAGACAAAGCCCCTACTTTAGCCTGTCATAATGAATGCCTTACTTATTTCTACCATGATATTTCAGCATAACAATCATAAAAATGAGGAATGTAATATTCTTTCTTGAATGCACACTCTGTTTTCTTAAAAACGCAAGATTAATTTTATACTTCAGTGGTATGCCCCTTCTTTCTTGCAAATGGACTTCCTAAATGTTATAAATATGCTCAAAAATTTCCACACCATATTCCACTTGTTTATATGTTTGTGCAATGTCGTGTAGAAGTAAAAAAACCCCACAACTGAAAACCCCCAGTTATTTTAATTTTGGAGCCTTTTCAGAACTGCTTTTCAGAGATAGAAGTGAGGAACCAAAGTGCAATGCAGCAAAGTATTTTGACTCCAATTACAGGTATACTGAAGCTTCAGTGTTGTGGTTAAGACACTGGGGATACTATTTAGTCAGACATTTCTTCAGAATCTCATTCTGTCTGATTGTAAAGCTTTAATGATTACAGCAACAGCCAGCTAGGTCTGCAGCAAAGAGAGTGAAGAAGTGTCCCATCTTTAGACCGTACTTTCATCACAGAGAAGAGCTGATTTTTGTGGAATGTTTGGAGTTCAGTAGGTCTGGGTTATTTTGATCAGGTAGGAGGAACAAATTCCTAAGTCAAGGAATGTCCTCTTACTAGCTTCCTTTCTAATGATCTCTATTACTCTGTGTGTATGCATGTGTGCTAATTAGCTGGTGAGACTAAAAAACATTGGAATAACTGAGTCTGCTCTATAAAACATAATTTGTAAAGGGGTTCACTTTGGATGGAGAGCTGAGAGGGTACCCATGCCAAAACAAGATACCTGCTGGTTGCTAAATGTATTTCAGTTTTGAGTCGAACTTGCGGATATGTTATTATTTAGTGATTTGGAATTTCCTTAAATCATATGTATTGCTGCTTCAAATGAACAAACAACACACCCCTCCCCACAGATACTCAAAGGTAGAACTTGATCTCCCAGGCTTATTGTTCTCTTTGCTCAAGAAACCATATTTTTAAAAAGTTTCTCCAAGAAATATAATTTTCCTTTGTAAGAATTTATATATAATTGTTAATTCTATATTTGCTGGCATATGCTTAGTGCTGTGTGTCTCTACTGAGCAGTGGCTATTTTAGTATCAAAAACTTTTAGCACGAAGGCTTGTTTTCAATAGGTTTTTTTGGAGCCGTCGTTCCTCCTTTATATCATACATAGAGGGTGAGGAATTATTAAGGAACCTGTTTCAAATGTGTATTTTTAATTTAAATGCAGTCTGGAATTGCTTGTATTTTCAGAGAAGACAAGGAAATAATCATCAGTGCTTTAGCTGGGACGCGAGTTAACATTTGCACCAGCAATAGACATTTTTCAATTAGCACTCCCTTAGAAAACCCGTTCCCCCAGCTTTTGTCAATGTGCTGTAGGAGAAGAAGAGCAAATAGATTGGAAATGCTCTGCAGCTCAGGCTCCTGGGAAAATGTAACAGGTGTTACAGCTCAGCTGGGTATGAGCTTTATGAAAAAGACCCTCTCAGACTTTACCCATAGAATTCCCTTTCCTAGCCAGAGCTTCAAGTAGGAAGAAACTAATGACTTCATTACCATCTCAATTCTGGGAAATGCTTGGTCCAGACCTGAATCATTAAAGGAAAGGTATAGCACTCTGCGTGACCTTACAAGATCAAAATGTTATAATTTAAAGCAATTCCATTAGTCAAGGCTATAAACCTGAAAGAACACACCGTTTTGCGTTGGCTTTTAGGCCATAAAATTGGGGGGGGAGGGGGGGGCATGGAGGCTGGGGGGGGTTTAGAAAAAACATATTCTGCACTCATTGTGCAGCACAATTTCCTATGCTGGCTTTGAAAAGCCTCCACTTCCAGCACTTCTTCCCTTCACCCCGTGTTGTGACATGTTGAATGGCTCGTCGGTCTCACTCTTCTAGGGGTTTCTAATCGGGGATGATATTGAAGCCAAGAATGATGTCAAAATGTCAACCTATACAAAATGAAATGTATTTCTTTAATACTGTAGTAATGAAAAGAAACTTTTATTTATTGCATCTTTTGCTAGCTTAGGAAAAAAAAAAAAGAGTAAGAGTAGCATGACATACAGAAGATTGACTTTGGGATTGTTTCCATTTTCTCCATTACTGCTTTTGCAGTTATGAGGGAAAGAACCCTTGCTTGGTGAAACTGTATTCTTGCTAGCTGTCTGGAATTTCTTTACATAATGATAACACTGGATTTGAAACCCTGGCCCAACAATCTTCCGGTAGTAGAACAAAACGTTCACCTTTTGGATAATTTTAATGGACTCTGTCAATAAGGAAAAACTAAATGTGTTTTTCCACACATGAAGTCTTTTCTCTTCCTGCACAAACATACCTCCACAGGTAAAGGTGGGCATAAGCTAACACAAAGAAATGCATTATGCCTGCATTAGGAAAATATTTGCCAAGAGGGAATAGAGGCATGATGCGCTGTTTTGTAGAAGGTTTGAAGCCTCTGTCTTATGTAGGTGTTTGCAATGCCTGAATCTCATGCCCAGAGGGAACCTGTGTATGTCTTGTACACCAAGCTAGTAATGCGAGTCAGTCAGTCTGGTGCTAAATGAGCATGCAAAGAATGCTTGTTCTAGTGGACATGTGTCTGTGTTGGTATTTCTTGAAAGTGAAGTCTTTAAAAGGCAAGGCTTGTCCATGCAGTGCAGGACAGTTCATTGGTGGTTTCAGAGCTTCACTTCATCCAAATGAGTCTCTTGGAGGTTGTTGCAGTTGTTACCAATGCATTCTGGCCTCTTCCCCAAAGTATTCTTGCCTTGTAGCAATCCAGTTCTACAGTGAAATTTTTACAACCCATTACCACAGCTGTCTTATTTTAACTCTCCTTCACTGAACCGGTAAAATTTGAGATTGACATTTGAGATGAGGTCTCACTGATGTTTTCATTAATACACCCTAGGATTTCCTTTCCTTCTTGCTTCCCTGTGACATTGGCTGGCCATTTTCGTCCAGTGATCACCTGGTTTTCCTAGGTTTTCTTCGTTGTCCTTTTCTAGTGATAAACCCATACTCTCAAGAATTAACCCTTAAGTGTGTGACCTTGCATTTCATACTATTGAGTTTCCCTTCTATTTGATCACTCTAATCATCAGTGATTAGAGTCTGTTTAGTCCACCCCAATGATCTCGTGAGCAAATGCAACAGATGCCTCTTACTTTCCGTGAGAGTACAGTGTCACGTTTTTGTAGCCTCAGGTTTATGCATTCTTTAGGGCACAGTTCCTAGGCAGTTAAGTTGGCAAACACTGTACACTTACTATTGCCAGTTTTGATATAAGGAAATGGGTCTTTGAGCCTGAGCCTTCTACAGCAGGTCTGCACCACGCTGCATTACGAAGGTTGGGTTAACCTGCGTGTAGGTATAGTTGGATCAGCAGGACGTGTTTTCTGAGCTCTTACCTGCTAATGACGCTGCATTTTGATAGTCGGCTATAGCCTTAGTTGTGTGTGTCTTTTTAATTTGGCTTTGCTTGCAAGCCCCTCTTATTCTGTAGGTATGATTCTGTGTTTTGTCTCTTGGGTTACGATAGTGGGTGGCAGGCTGTTGTGTTGAGTTCTGAGAAGGATGAGAAGGCATACAAGCGAACATCTATTGTCTCCCTGAAATATGCCGATGTGACAGCTTCTTGGACTGAAAATGCGAGTTTCTGATAGAAGTCTTCTGACAGGAAAAGCAAGCAGTTTTGTCACTTAAAACGAGCACAGAACAAATCCCCCTCTGAATATTGATCTGTGATATTAATTTGTTTTATGAAGAAAGTAGGTGGGTGGTTGTACACATATGCTGAATGGACTTTGTACTGTTGTTTGCAGCCCAGAACAAAACTTCTCTTGCTTAGTTTAGTCTCTAAAACCCAGAAGTACCCTTTGAAAATTCACACTGCAAAAATTTGCTGTTTAGATCACTGCTGAAAAAAAATAGTCAAGGTGGAAGAGAATTAGAAAATTGCCAAGTACCCATTAAGAAGAAAATACTGGTAAAGCCTTAATTATGGAACATCTATTGGCACCTCTGTGCTAGTTTGTACATCACAGTGCCCTTTATCCAGGCATGTGGGAGGACTATTCTAACGGGAATTACTTAACCCTCTCAGTGCCTCTCTGTGGCAGAACAGTTCTTCAGGTAGTTCAAGCCCAGATACTCTCACCCAGGCATTTTCCAGTGAATCAGTCTTGCGCACCTAAATAGAAGTAACTTGCTCCTCTGGAGCTTTGTCATAGTTGTCTGTTTCAAATGTATCCGTTTTGTGAAGCCTTGTTGTGTTGAGTCCGTTTTGCATTACAGGTGAAAGTGAAATTTTAGGTTTTGTGGTGTTGGTGTGAGTTTTGCCATGATGACTGTAGGCCTAATATGAACAGAAAAAAAGGCTGGCATCAATGGTTCTGGATGGGTGGTAGCTGAGGGTCATTTAAAAAAATCTTCAGTAATTCTGACCTGTATTCTAGAAAGTGGATTCCTTCGTGAGACCCTTATGACAATTGCATCTAATTAAACAACATGATATCTCAGTTGTAATTGGGGTGTTCACCACCCTGTCTTTATATTTACTTCTGAAATATACTTATATTTATTTCTGAAACTATTTTCTGACTCCCTTATGGAGTCCACTCCCTGATCCACGTATCGTGCTCAGAGGCTGCATGCTTACCTGTCCTTGCAAGGCACGGTGAACTGGAACTATTCAGTAGTTGCTCAGTGAACCAGTGTGCTTTGCACAGAAGTAATCAACAAGCTGGGCTGTTTTGTTAATTGTCATCCTGGATTTGATTATACCTATTGAAAGAACTTTTCTTCTGATATGGATAAATGCGTTGCTAATTCTCTTGCTCTGCTTGTTTGTGGCTCACACCTTCTTCTTCATGTGGTTTCTCACAAATTAGGTGAAAGCACCATTCTCTTGTTCTAGGTGTTGCTTGTTAAAAATATTGATACTGCACATCTCGGACCATATCACTACTTGATAGGTCTAGAACTTCTGCAAAAAAGGGTACTTTTAAGGATTTGTTTGCATTCCGGTATTGGTCTGAAGTCATGACTTGCCTAATAGCTTCTCTTTACACTAGTGAAAAGATGACAACAGCCTTTTCTTTAGCAGTATATTGTGATGGTTTTCTTTAAAAAGAAAAAAATAGATAAAAACTAACAACCCCAATTAGAAGAATCTAAGTATTGACAGTTTTTTTTCCTAATAAGGAGAAATTTATGTATCTGAGTGTAGGATCGTTAAAGTAGCCATCTTCCCTTCACCTGATGGTGCTTGCAGTTTGTATTTCCTGACACCAGAAGTTCATTGTGTTTAATAAGCAACTTCCTATTGCATTAGCAAATTTCCATCTGGTTGGAAAAGTACCTGATTCTATTACTATATTTGTCTTCACGGCTATGATGCAAAACATAATTTGCTTATAGCTTCCTAAATATGGCTAATGCAATGATACGTACATCATATCACCCGCAAAAGGTTTTGCTTTGTGCAGGGTATTTTCTGAATGTATGAATGAACAGAGAACACAGAGAGGGGTGATAGCTGCTGCTTCTATAAGCCTGGTGATGTCCCAAAACTTTACAGAGGCTTTAGAAGGAAAATTAGAGAAAAGGGTAAAAATAGGAAACAAAATCACTGTCTGAAAATGTCGATGCTCTTTGTGCTTGTGTGTGGGAAGGAGAGGGGCAGTATCTACATTTTACATGTGAGCAGGATTTTGGTATCTGTCCTTTGGAAAATCAGAGAATGCATGGGATGATAGGATGTCTCCCTGAAATCTTATTCTCTTACAGCTTGGCAACACAGTCTAAAAAGTAGAAACCTGTGAGTTAGTAGCATTGTAGAAATATGATTTCAAGCTTTAGAAAGGGCTGGGGAGGAACTATTGAGTGAAATGTTAGTAAGAATGGGATTTTATCACCTGGGTTTTACCAGTCTCTAAGGAACCTCAGCAAACAAGTAATCTTCGTGAATTCTATTACTAGTGGGACAATATGCACAGCATTACTCTATGTCCATTTCAAAGGTGTTCAGAGGAGGTGTGGATGGCTTTACTGACTTGCCTGTTGTCACATGAGCAGCCTGCAGCAGATAGAGAAATTAAGGTAGCAGTCCAGAGCTGGCTCCCTGAGATGCTTACAACAAAATCTCTTGCAGGAAGTGCCATATAGAAACATTCCTGCTCCAAAGAACATACAGGCTAGATGTGAGGAGAAGGGGGTGAAATGTCTTGCCCAAAGAAAAATGAAAGTCAATAGCAGAGTTTGGGGTTTTATTTTTTTTAAAGAAACAAAGAAAGAAGAAAACTTGCATGTACATCAGTACTTAATCTTCTGACCGTAAATACATGATAGCACGGGGTATTGCAATATAGTGGTCTGGCAGTAGGAGGGTGGGAAGGGTAGGAGGCTTCCCAAGTGTATGGAAAAACCACAGAAAAGCTGATAAATGATTTGCTATATGTTTTGCCACCACAAATGAGTGTTTTGAGGCATTCTGCAACAGCAGTGTTTGTCTTTCTGAAGATGTGCAAGTATATTTACCAGTAAGTACTAATGAAGTGTGCTTGTGAAGGAAATGAAGCCTCAAGTGTGTGTAATTATGTCCCCTTCCTTCTGTGATAGCTGCCAAGAGCTTGATAACAAGAGTCCGTCACCTGTAACAACAATAGGGATTTTGTCTGTTATCTGTCATTTACTCTGTATATTAAGAACCCTGTAGGAGCCCTCTCTGTAAAAGATGATGGATGCCAGGCTTAAATTCAGAAGTGCGTCCATGTTGTTTTCAGAAATGTGTGAGTTTAAAGATACGAAGTCCTGTTGGGTGTGTCATGCCACAGTGAGCATCTGGCATCAAGCCTGTCTAACAATTTCATCTGGAAGCTCTAAATATGTTCCAAAGTCTGCTGTTAACTTCATTCCTAGTTAGGATCTGTGCAAGACTATCACACTCTGGTTGCGTAAAACTGGGTCTGCAAAAGAAATGTATGATAGGGTCACTCATCCTCTCTGGAAATTGAGTGTCTGTTTTAGGTGTCAAGATAAAGAGCTTGGAGCCTAACAGTAATGTATCCAGCTTTGACTGGATTTTACTTGTTTCATCAGATGTTTCACAGAATAGTCTAACTGTAGGCTGTAAGATGTCAGGTTGCCACTGTCCAACATACTGAGAAAAAAAAATAGCGCTACATGGGAAAGCATGTGATGCTAGATTTCAGAATTTGTCCAAATAGCTGCATGTGTTGGCTGCATAATTGATGCTCTGAAAAGAAATCAGTCCCAGAAATGGAGTAACGTTCTTTGACTCTTTGTTAGCAAGTAGATACTGTATCAAAGGTGTAGCCATGCAGTAAAAATCAATGATATTTATGAAAGAACTATGCAGATAGTCTTTCTTTCCTGATGAGGACATTTCCCCCCCCCCCCCCCCCCCAAGGGAGAAGACCCTTCTCTTGCTATTGGGAGAAAGAGAATGAGACAGTTTTGAAAATTAGTCAACTTTAAGCCTGTTGCAGATTCAGGTTTCAACCATATATACCCTTATGTGGTCAGCACCAGTGTTTGTTTAAGTGTGATTATGTTCAACCATCTTGATAAAAATTTTATTCTTTGGTGTTTATGTTAACTGCCACTAATTATATCTTTTGGGTTAAAACCAGTTGAACTGAGCATCTGTTATGTTTGTGAGCAGCTGGCTAGTGCATCAGGGAAAAACTGTCGCTGGATGTGGAGAGAGGTGGAGGATGGAATAGTTAACTGCCTGAGGAACAGCTTGGTGCCACTGGGGAGGCTGGTCTCTGTCCAAAGCTGTCCGGTAGTGGGTCTGGTAAGGAGCCTGGTGGGCACAAAGAGGACAGTAATGAAGCGACTATGATGCTGACTGCCAGAGCTACTGCAGGAAGCATCTGTTTTTGGAGCCAGTGGCCTTGCTTTTTGGCCAGTGAGCATAGTTTCTGTGTATATGTAGCCATGGGTTCATTACAGTACACCCAGTGAAATAGTACTCTGCTGTATTTAGTGCAGGAGCTAAAAAATTTCCATTTTTGCCTGGAATCGGACACCAACAAATACAACAAAGGCTTTATTAATGACCAGGTAAGCAGTGAACTGCCAGCACCTCAATCTGGAACTGGCAAGAACTGTCAGAAATAGTCGTGAAGAAATGGGATTTGAGAACAAATGATAAGTGAGTTATTAGCTTCCTTCTTGGGCTTGTGATGGTTTAACTGTTTGGAAACCAAAACCTCAATCATTCAGCTGATAAATATTGAATTAATTATAACTGGTTTCTGCGCTATTGTAAAAAATGGATAATACTTGTTAGCTTTTTTGGAATGTTTCCCTTTTTGGCACTGATAAGATTTGTGTCAGTCTGAGAGAGACCTTTTGTGTAGAGAGGGGGAAAAAAAAGCTCATGTCATCCCCATAAACTCTGAAGCTCAGGTGCATCAGATTAAGGTATTGCTGTATGGTAGATCCCAACTGCTATGATATGAATTGCTTGCCTGCCTCCCTCCCTTTCTTCCCCTGGCAATAGGTTGGTGAAGCATGAATGAGACAGAGTTGACTTTACATCCCTGCCCTATGCAGAAAATGGAGGGTCTGCAGCTGAGAGAGAGTACAATTGAAAGAACGGTAGCTTGAGCGCATTTATACTGCTTAGTGCAGGCAACATGTAATCTATATAAATGCAAACTCTTTCTACATTCTGATATTACTCTCAGAATAAAATAAATACAGAAAATCAAGGTTAAATATAATTTCTTATAAATTGTAAAATTTGCTGCTGGAGTCTAATGTATGCAGTAAAAATTGTTAAAAGTGTTATACTCTATCCCACAGCAAAGAAGAGTTTGGAGCTTGGAATGCACCCTCTTCAACATGTCAGTAGGGAAAACATATACGGCGATGTAATAAATGTCGTTTTTTCCATTTTGTTGTTCTATTTATTGGGAGGGAGGCAAGGAAATAGTTTACTTTTTTTGTAAACAAAGAGGATAGCTTGTCCCAAGGCCTAGTGAATACATCTACATTTTTATTTAGGATATATGATTCTTAGTTTTCTTCATATCTGTTCACCTTCCTGCTGAGTGAAGTTTTGTGGGAGACTTTAAGTACACAACATGTACTTCTGCAGATGAAGGCAAGGCTTTGTCTTACCTGCATTTTTTATCAAGTTTGACCTCTCTAATTAGCAGTGAAGTGAGCTTAAAGCCCACCATATACCTTGGCCTTTATGGGATGAATTTCACTTTGTGTCAAGCACAAAGACTTTGCTCATGAATGTAGGGCTACAGTTTTGGTGACTCTTGATTTCCTTTTGGGCTTAGCTCAGATTTACATTTACCAGGATTCCCTGGTAGTTTCAGGAAATTTCTGTGAAGTCCTCCTGGTAGTTAGAGGTCTTGCTTGGTACTGTGCAGCCCAGGAATGAAACATGACAATTACTGTTTGCCCATTTTACTCTGGGATAAAGTATTTCATAACTGTCCTCCCTCTAGAAACTGGAGTCTTTACTCAAATGCAGTCTTGAATGTTTATATCAAATGGAAAACATCAAGGGAATTCAGTCTATTTCTCATGTTATATATGACCAAGATGCAGTGAATCTCGCTTGCTGGTTCAACCATCAATTTGCTTCTGATACTAAACAGAAAATGCAGTGAGAATGTTGATCTTGCTCCAGAAGGAAACGGATGGGATATCAGAAACCAGTAACACAGCTAACACAAACTCTGTTGTTCTGGCTGGTGATAATCTGGTAATCCTTGTTCAATTTCCTTCCAGTACAATTAGTTATTTTTGTTTGTTTTTGTTATGAGAAAGTGTGTTGTGATAACTTCCTTTCACAGCTCAAAATGTAACACCAAACTCCCTGCTGGCATGGCTTCAAGAGCAGAGTTGTGCCAGCAGATAATTTGGCCTAGATTATTTTTAAGAAGGTTGTCAGTCTTGTTTTTCTCTATTACATGCTTACTGTGGTAATATCAAATATTTATTCTACTGATTACAGCTTTAACTCTAAACAGACTCAGTGGAGTAATCTCTTGACCCTGTGCAGTGACAGAGACAGCCCCACTCACAGAGCTGTTTGAAACTGAGAATGATTCCTCTTGTGAAAATTTTTACTTAAGCTGTAATACTAGAAATCTCAAAACTGCGGGTTTATCATGCAAGTATTGTCCATTTTGCCCTTGCTGAAATACTTGATGAAGTTCCCTCATCACAAACCTGGGTCTGAAATCCATGGCTTTTCTCTTTTTTTTTTTTGTGGGGGTGGGTGGGATATAGTTATGCTCACTCACCTGTATACATACCCAAATATGAGTATGCGTGTGCACGCATATGCAGTCAAACACCCCTTTTGGCTTCAGAAGGGTGAAAGAGGAAACATTAACATCCCATTAGCTGCAGGGTTCATACAAGGGGTCTATAACGAAATCTGGCTTTGGGTTCCAGAACACGTTGAGAGAAAAACATAGTAAAATGTAGGTGCTTCTTACACCACTCACTAGCTCACTGATATATTTGTGTCCCTCTTCCCTCGCCGCTGCCTACAGCCCCTTCCATCTCCTTGGAACACAGACTCCCTCCCCTATAGGAAGTCTCATTCATTCATGTTTTGAAGGAATTTCTTAATTCTCTTTCAGCAAGATTACCACCATCCGTGCCCCTTTTCCTTCTCTCTGCCTTTGCCAGAGAGAGAGAGAGGAGCAGGGCCTGCCCAGATGGTTGAGGACCAAAAAGAAGGAACATTTTCTCATGCTTTTAAAAAGACCACTTTCTTTCCTGCCTAATATTTAGCTCCTTCAAATGCAAATGGAGAGGTTTCACTCCAAGGTTAGCATAACAATTATGGGAAAGCTTTAAATCTGAAGCATTTGTTTACATGATGAAAGGAGTCCACAGTCCAAAAGCTCTGAGGCCAGGGCTTTTCAGTAGCTATTTTCTGACTAAGTAGTGAACTGCAAGTCAATTTTAGACCACAAAGAAAACCAATTTATATCAGTGTGTAAGCTAATTTTGGAGGGAGTTCTACATTATAAACGATGGTGGTTTTTTTCTTTTTTTTTTTTTAAAGTGACTGTTACTGAAATAAACTCCTGATTTCCCCCTCCCCCCACCCCTTTGCATCTTTCTGTTTAATGAGTCCCTAGATGTCTTGGATGCTAATGACCTTTCCCCAGTGCCCTCAGAAGAAGGGACATGCAGGATCTGGGAATCGGTTTCAGCAATACCCAGGTGGGTGGTTATCCAAAAACTTTTACTGATGCTCAGGAGTGAATGGGTGGGCAGAACTCCTGTCAAGTATGTACTTTCCTATCTTTGTTTCTGTTCAGCTTGCTTCCCTGGTTTCTCACTCTGCATGCAAACTCTTTGTAGTGAACTTTTCATTGGTAAAATGCTCTGGAATGACAACTCTTGGGATACAATCATTCCGTGGAAGCTGTAAGACACTTCTGTTGTGAGCAGATTCACATTTGTCTGTCGCTATTTGTTTAGTATGCCACAATCCTGAAATAATATCAATGCTGTGTAATACTATTTGACAAATAGATGTTTCCTTTTTTTCTTTTTTTCTTTTTTTTTTTTTTTTGTTAGAACCTTCCCTCAAAAACCTCTTTTGTCACTGTTCACATTGACTTTCGGTAACATCAAAGTGCCTGTAAATCCCTCAGGCATTTTGCTGCATTTTTCCCTTATAAGGTTGGTATAGTAGCAATGTGATGCTGTTGCTTTTCAGCCCAGACAAGATTGCAGTCAGATTATGGGCATCAGAGATAACTTTGGCCAATGATAGTAATGTAAGAGTGTATTCTTGCCTAGGTGCCAAGGCAATATCATTTTGTAAAATGAAACAAGACCTCACTTTTTGAGACGCATTGCCTGTTGCAAACTCAATCTTGGGTTCATGCATGTGAATGGGGAAGGGGCTTCCACTGGTCCCAGTATTTGGGGGCTTTAGCTTCTTCATTCTAGGAGAAGTTTTGTTTGTGGAAAGCCTCAGAAAAGGTTTCAGAATGCAGTTGTTTCCCAAGCAAGGTGGCTGCTTTCTCTCACAAGAAGTTTTGTCCAAATGCCACAAAATCCTGCAGTGCTGTTCTTAGTGCCATAAGCTATGTATCGAGAAGCAAACACTTGGTGGTCTACTCTCCCTAAGCTTTCAAAAGGATAGAAAACAGAGAACCCTAGAAAGCATAGCTGGAGGGGCTCTCAATAGGCTATCTGGTCCATCTCCCTGTCCTCTGGCAAGATCACCTGTAGCGATGTCTTTCCTGACAAATGCTTGTCTAATCTGTTGTCTGAACCCACGAAATATTTTACAACTGTAGAATCTGGGTCCCAAGTAATCACTTGATTTGTCCTCACCTGTGGAAGCAGACAGCATAAAATAAGTGGTTCCCTTGATTGTTAACTAGAATTAATGCAACCGTATGCATCTTATATTTGTTGAGTTCATGAATTGCTTTGAAAACACTGTTTGAAACTGCATTAAATACAGCAGGACTGATCAGTAGGAGCAAAGTGAAAGAAACAAGTGCAAAGCAGCGAAGAGACTTGAGTGAACCTCAGTGGAACCTCCCACTGAGCAAACCCTGTTTTTTTTGTGAGGCCATTTCTGCATGGTTCACTCTCTCTGCTTAGTCTAATGAATCTGTTGAAATGGGTATGTTGTTTAGCAGAGGAGTGTGTATTTGGCTTCCAATACCACTTGTTAGTTGATTGAAAAACTGTGATGATGTGTTTAAGTATTGGTTATGGCTGAAACTTGGTATTAGAATAACTGTTGCTGGATGAATAACCACCAGATTGTTGTCCAGAAAATTGATTGATATTATTTCTCAGGTAGCTGTAACTTTTATCATCTGTTGTTCATCCTTTGGAGCTGGTTAACTTCTGGGTGAAGGGACTTACTTTCTTTTCTGATTTCCATTATCATAAGATCTTATTAGTATGCATCAGGGAATGCCTTGACTCTACGGTAGTAAAGATCCAGCTTTATAGGTAAAGCACTGTAATCCAGCTGTATCTCTGTTTAGTTGTTTTAGCAGCAGAACTGGTGCATAACATCCAAGCTTATCTAGCATTTGATTGCTCACAGCAAGGCATGTGTGATTCAGTATTGCATATGACACTGTTAGATCTGGTTTTACTTTTAATGAGTAAATTGTTTTGGTTGATCCTGTAGACCAAAGAATGGGGCCAGCTCAGCTGCTGGTCCCAAAGTTTATAGCTCTGACAGGCATTCCTTGTTTCTTGCACCTAGAAGCCCCTGAAGTTTGCTCTGCCCATTGTGTGAGCTGGCCGTATGCAAGTGAACTAGAATTTGGAAATAATAAATCTTCATTAATGCAGTGTCATGCTGAAGCTTTTTTAAAGTATTTTCTTTGATGTGATTTAAGTCGGGGGGGGAAGGTAAACTTAAAAAAAAATGCAATCTTATGATGTTATGAGGCTCAAAGCAGTTGTTTTATATCATCATTGTATAATACACTACATACAACTTGCAATGTCAAAGAATGATTGGATTAACCAAACAATCTCTTCTGCAGGTAAAACAGCTTCATTTGTAGAAGTGTCATTGTCTTTTCCTTTGCTTTTCATCCCTTGATGCGTTTATTGGAAATCTTGGTTCTTAATACAGATGAGTTAATGCATAACTCCACTATGGAAATATTCACTAGTTTGGTCACTGATTGGGATCTTTGGGTTACATTTATGATGTAAATGGCAAAAGAAGTTCTGCAAGAAGTGTACTAAGATTTTAAACTCTTAAACTCCCTTAGGACTGCTTATCCTACTTGTTGCTTTAGGTAAGATGCTCTTTCCTTTTAATATGTTCAGTAGTTCTTTCCTGGATTTTCTCCAAGGTTTGCAGATTGTAATGACCCTATAGCAGTCATTGTAACTTGTCGTTGTGGCAATTTCTACTGTGAAGAGTTAGTACATGTGCTAGCCTGTCGTAGATCTGGAGGTTATATAAAGTTCCTGTAAGCTTTATTTTTATCTGCCCTGCTTTAAAAAAGCAAAACCAAAAAACCCCACCCTCAATGCCAGTGGTTGCTAGCCCACTGAGCGTATTTTAAAGAAATGCTTACGAAAGCAAAAATAGCCTTTGCATCGTTGTCATGCTCAAAGCTTGGTCTTTCAGACCTTTCTTTGTAGCAATGGATAGGTTATAGAGCTATTTTTTAACCTCTTAACCTTTTAACCTTCTAGAATGGAAAGTAAGACTGCTATGAAAGCCTTAGGTATGAAAGTGGCAGTAAGTAAGCCCATCTGTAGTGCTTTAATGCAGGTTCTGTATGTTAATTCTCTAGTAATGTAATCAAGAAAGTGCTGGCATTCAGAACCAGCAAGTACCTAGTACTCACTTCACCCCCTGACCATAATGAATGTAAAATGCTGGTAGTAATAGGTTGAAATGAAAAACTCCTTCATCTTGGCATGCCAGAGATTTGCAATCACATTTTGATTCTCAGAGTGCTGCTTGATTGGGGATTAATGCGTGGGTAGATTGACCTCTCTTGCAGGAGTGGTTGTTTTTGTACTAACTGTGTGAAAAACAAATTTCAAATAGATGGCCTGTTGCACATTTCTTGCAATTCATATTATCACCCCTTTGGTTTCTCAATAGTAATACCTGCTCTGAACTCTTCAGGGTTTTTCCTTCTTTTCATGTCTTGCAGGGAAGAGGGTGAATTTTATTATCAACAGAAAGATCAGCTTCCCTTTGTTCTCTTTATTCTCATCAAATATGACATCCCCTGATTGACTTGGCTAATTTAAAAATTGGTAATTTGTGCTTTTCAAAGGAAAATGAAGATGTTGTTGTATTTTCCAACTAAACTATTTCTATGTGAGAAATAACGTATTTTGTATGCAAAAAATGGCAAACCCATTTTGGTTGAGATTAGATTTTTACGCAATTTACCTGCTTTTGATGCATCAACTACCTTTAGTTTCTAGTATTTATAGTGAGAATATTGCTTGGGCTGTATTACAGGACTGTCTAAACAGTAATAATGTGAGCTTGTATACTGTAATGCTTCCCTGAGAGAGAAGAATATGAGCCAAATTCATATCTCATCTTGGTTCATTAAATAAAACTTAAAAAAAGGTGAATGTGCTTGGCCTGCTCAGGTGCCCCTTTTGTCTTCATGCTCACTACTACTACCAAACAAACAAAAAAAGGAGCAACAAGCTCAGACCTATGTTTTGGCTGCATTTAGGAATTCCACAGCAGACTTTTGAATTTGCACTTCTACAGTCTAGGCAAAGTATAAGTATGTTCCAGGAGATAGCAATCCCAGCTTATTTTTCACCAGTTGAGGATTAGAAGTGAACCAGAAAGTGTAATGTCCTTTCTCATCGCCTTACATCTTCCTGTCAGCTTTGTGGATACTAAGTAGATGATGCTAACTGTTATACTAACTATGACATGTTTTATGTCCTTCTCATTTGTCTTGATTTTAGAGTTATCAGTTTTGGAGAATTGATGGTAAAGGGGTGAGCTTGTTATACTTTGAAAACGAGGTGATGTATACTTAAAGTTATAAGTGGTGATTCTAGTTGTAGAGCTACTTTGTGCAGTGCAAAACAGTTTTAATGTGCTTAAGCATCTGGGTCATAAACTGTAAACTGGGAAAAGGAAGAGGATCTTTGTGTCCTACTTGTCTATCAAAAGGTGGGTTTTATCAAACTGATCCTTACGATGTTTTTATAATGTAAGGAAACATTTCTGAAAAAACTGCTATTGCAGACAAATCCGATCTGGAGTCATGAAAAACTGAGTTTTGATTTGTGATAGTAGAAACGACAAATGTAATCAGCTATTTCTTTCATATCTTTTGTTGTGTCCAAATAGTGGGAAATGGCTCTGCACTCCCTAATGGATGGATGAAAATTATATAGACCTCCTTGGCACACAGTGGTGTTTGAATTTTTGTTTGTGTTTCCTCCCACACCAGCAAATTTAGACAGTGCCTATTTTGTTAGCAGATAAGTACTGTTTAGGAGTATTTAGTTGTTATCTACATTGAAGTCACTTCAAAATTCTGTTCTGTCGGTCGTTGTGAAGTGTTAGGTCACACATAGTAATGTTTGACCTTTCCTGGTCTTTAATGTATTCCTTTAATTATCTGGGATTCCTTTAATTATAGGCACTTGATAGTTCTTTTAATTTAGGACATCTAGTGTTAAGATGCCTTGAACCAATGGCCTACAAATCCTGTCTGTAGCAGCTCTGCTGTAGTCATTAAAAACCATCTTCTGCAGTATGCCGTGTCTGCTGGCACAGAGGGATCAGAAGGTTGCTGGATCTGAGCATCTGAGTGGCATAACAGGTTTGTCTTAGCAGGAATGGTGCAAAAAACTGTGTCTGGAGCACTGTGGTTGTACCAGTCCTTCTGCCTGCTCTACTGCTCCATGCTGGAGGCTGTTCCCAGGCTGGAAATGGAGGAATGATGGTGCTCGCTTTTGAGACTTGTGTGGAGTGCAGGTAGATGTGAAATGAGGTCTCTGAACTCCATGCCAAGACAACCTATAGGGTCTGATCTGAAAACTGGTTCCTCTAAATTTGTCTGCTTCCTAATACAGGAAGTACTGAGAGCAAATTGTCAATTATGATGTCTAACCTACTGCTCTCAGTATTAAATACGGTGGTCACTTTTGCTCAGTAGCCTTAAAGGCTTTAAATCAGTGCTGTTCTATGGTAAAATTTTGTTTCTTCATGTATTTCCAGAGAGCCATGAATAGTGACTACACATAACCCCTCTACATCCTGGCAGTTAGGTAATGCTACAGAAAATATTAATCCCTCACCAGCTCCCACCTTGCAACATGCACAGAAAAGTGGCCTGGTCCCCCCCCCCCCAAGTCCTACTGCTGTTAAAATGAAAAGAGCTTAATCAATTTACTCAAATAGCAAATATATTCCATGAGTGGCAGACAAAGTGAATTAGGGAAGATTTGGGTGACAAATTCAATGTTAAACGTTTTTCAAGGATATGGGAAATGTTAGCACACAGAACACCAGCATGACTGATGTTAGTGTGCTTAAAAAAAATAAAAATAAAAACAATAGTAATACAAAGTGTGAATTGCATCAAAGGGGAAACATCTACTACTGAAGAGGATTTATCTTCGCTTACAGTCACCTTTTCTTGCTGATCTGGCCGAATCTGTGGTAATGTGAAACTTGCCATATTTAAGGCATTTCAGATGCCCACTAACAAAATATAGAAATGAGATAACAAGCATTAATGTTGGTGCAGCAACACACCTCATTGCTTCAAATCTTGATGTTTTACAGTAGATAATAAAAAAGAAAGCAACCAAAACACATAAGCCTCCGAAAGTTAATCGCCAACTTGCTGACCAGTGCTTAAATTTGTAAATTTAGAGTGGAAGTGCTTCTGCACTGGGTCCCTTGTTATTGGGCCTTTATGTATGAGATGGGTGACCACTGTCATTACTGTCATGTGTAACTCTGTTTATTCAGTCAGAGTTGCATTGCTGTCAATCAAAATATATCTTATTTTGGCTAGTTTTGTGATGAAAAGTTGCTTCTTGTTCTGGATGATGTGTAGGCTGACTAAGGAAAAACCTTGTGTAGTGAAGAAAAAATATTTGCTTCTCCCTATGCAGTGTAGATCTCTTACTACGAAAATCCAGGTAGGAAGGAGATAATCTACTGTGATGTAGCTTTGTACAGGTTTGACTCCTTGCCTTGTACATAGTCAACTTGATAATATATCTGTGGAGATGCAGGACAACACACTGCCTTGACTCGGGAGGTTAGAGCCTATGCAGACTAGCTTTCTGTACTTGTCTAAAGTGAGGCAATATGAGTATTCATCCACCGTGTTAAGTCCGCTAGCAAATGATGTGCCATCAAAGTTGCTGAATGTTCGTGTTCCAGAGTAGTCAACATAGCTCGTTCATGAGTGAGTTGCAATAGTCGAATGAAACATTTATGTGCTCCTAAGTATTTTTGATAACTCAGAAAAATGGATAATGACATAAATTTCTTTAAGGACTTCTGCACACAAAATATGGGTGGAAACACCATGGAATTGGACACTGCAACTGGTAGAGTGTCCATGTGTTGACCTCTGTTCTGAGAGAATTCCCAGTTTTAATCTTGAGATCTATCTGTGAGGTTTATGTTATCTTCCAGAAAATAAGTTCTGGGTGAATGAATCCTCATGACAGGCTTTTAATATTCTGTAACAACACGCTAACATCTATTGTGATTTACTTGAAGTTAGTAGGATATGGTGCTAGTGCTAAATTGACATTTGCTCAGAATGATTGTGTAATAAATAGATCAAGGAAGAGCAAGTGAAGTATGGCTAACTTAAGAGGTTAACTTTTGCATACCAAGCAAGCTATCCAGGATCACTCTCCTTGCATCAGTTCTTCATTTCTTCAGATCATACATTCCAACATCTATTTGTCAAACATGTGTCTGTATTGTTAATCCTCTTCTCTGCTCTAATATTCAGTTGTTTATCTTAAGTATGATTGCTGCTACTTGTATTCATTTATTTTTAATCTTTTTAATGTCTTCCAGACTGATTTCCCATTTGCAGTATCTTATATTCTGAGGAATTTCAGTATTCTTGCCTCTTATTTTATGTCTGGATGTGAAAGGTAAGAGATTGAGGGACTCGGTGTGACTGAGTTGTCATCAGAGGAGGAATTTGTCTTCAAGGCTAAGATTTCAAACAGGAAAGTGGGATGAGTGTAATTTAACAATATACTGAGCATTATCTACTGTAGTGTGATAGTGTGAGAAGTGAAATTCAGTATCTTGGAGTACGATGTTTTTATTTCTATATTTTAACCTTTTGTGAAGATTCACAAATATGTATGTGTAAAAAAAACAAACAAACAAACAAAAAACCCACCAAAACCACCCCCTGACCACCAAACAAAAGCACCTTATCATCCTTTTTGTTGAAGTTACACATATTTGGGCTGTACTAAATATAAGGATAAGGAAAGAAAGGAGAGCAATCCCAGCGTTTGTGCAATGTGGATTCCCACGGTGGTATTCAAAGCAGCGTAAGGATCTTCCCCTGTTCTCATTTGGTACTGTTATTGTTTTTTAAAGGTGAATCTGGCAGGTTGTCTGCATTCCAAGTGAAAGAAAGCCCCTGGAGAGAAGTGGCTTGTTTTGAGAATGGAACTCCATGAAAGACCTAGTTCCTTTCATAGTGCTGCAACTTGCCTACAGCTTATGTCTCTAAATAGGAACTTCTGTATTTAAAAAAAAAAACCCACCACAAAAAAACCAACAAAAAAGCCCCCCAAAACCCCAAAAATGCTGCTACAGCAGGGTGGGAAGTTTGTTCCCTGGTTCCCTCCTGGAGAGATGTTTTGATGTCTCTCTCCTTGCCTCTGCCGCCTTCTCTTCCCCCACTATTTTTGAAAGCAACCTGTTACTTTCTGCTTGCATAGCAACATCTCTGATTCTTGGCCTTTCTCACTGAATTGGGACTTTGGTTTCATCCTGTCAGCAGGTAAATGGCCTTAAACCCTTCATGGCTTTGTCAGGGTAAAGTGGAGCTGAAAAGCATTACATATGTTCCAAGTTGAGAGGCAGCTCTTTTGCCATCTTCAAGTGGGTCTTTCCCCTCCCCCCCTTCTCCTTCTATTAAAGGGCTCAGCCACAATGAAGCTTTAATCAGCTTCATTGATTTAAAGCTAATTTGCACTTGGCTTCAAGGCTAAGGTCTGTAGCACAAGCTGAAGACCTTTAAATCAGAAGTCGGAATGAAAAGCCTTAGGTATATCATATTGTCTGCTGTGTGAAAGAATAGCAGCTTCTGAAGACTGCAAATTAAGAAAAAAAGCACAAAGCAGTGTTTTCTTCTGTGTTAATGTAACCTCAGCTTGCTGAGTTACACAAGCTTTGCTATCAACATTTCTGCTTCATCATATAAATTAATAGAGTCAGATGAATATGTTTTAGCTCTGTGATGTTTTCAGCACTCCAATTCTGGTTGGTTTCAGTTGGATTTAACCTAATTGCCAAACTGATTCTCATCAGTAATAACTTTTAACATTTATTTTTCCCAAAGGGAAAAAATTGTCTTGTTTGTATTCTGCAATTAAAAAGGTGATGAAATATTCAGTGTATGCCTCCACTCCGACTTAAATTCTTTTGTTAACTTTATCAGATAAACTATAAAATACTAATCAGCCTACTGTCTGAGCATGTGTGAGCTGTATACTGTTTATCAGACATTTTAAGGTACTTATAATTTTTAACATCGACTACATCACAGGAGAGACTGCATTATCCTCTCTTTTTTCAGAATCAATGCTTTTGATGGGGCTTGGTGTACCAGAATGTGTGTTTCCAATTTCTTTACAGCATGATCAGAATACACAGGAAAGCTTCATTACTACAAGCCTTTATCAACATTTAAACAGGTGGAGCAGAAATAATGTCTTTCCTTAATTTGTCCTTTCACGGTATTTTCGGATCATGCCAGGCTACAGTTTATAGTGTTGCTTAGTGGAATTTTGTAGCCAGTTGCAAGTCTGGGACAGTCCAAGTTGTATGTGGGTGTCACATGCACCTACTATATGTAGATAGGTACAAACTCGGCAACTAGATTAAGGCATGGCTATGTGGATTCTTGTTTGGGAGTAATGTCTGAAAATACCTTATTTTTGCATCTGCACGTCAACTTTTTGCAAGCCTGACGTATACGCAAAAACGTAAGGAGGATAAACTTGGGTTTGTTGGCTGCTTGCAGTTGCTGTGTTTTGTGTATCTATCAAGAAAGAGAACACAATTTTCTGAAAGGATCTGGCCTCTTCTATGTGCATGGTTTTGAAACAATTCATAAGCTCACTGCAGTGATGGAAGAATTTCAATGCATTCATTAAAAAAGTGACTCTGCTTTCTTGTCAGGTCTGTGAAGTGAGTGCAAGCCTGAGCCATGACAGTAAAGTCAAAGCAGTATCTAACTTGTTAGCTTCTCCATAGAAACTAATTCATATGTTTACTTGCTCTTACCTTTTTTTTTATCTTTAAAAAAAAAAAACCTGGTAAGTTTTGCAGCCAGAACCCATGTATTGGTATTGAAAGCATAGTATGTTAGCAGCATTTAATAGCTGGTGGGCGCAGGTACAGTCAGAAGAGGAAGAAATGCAGCGTGTGGAATGCTGTGGGAGTGTTTCACACTGCCTGCCTAGGTACCCGCAGCAGAGAGTTGTAGCCTTCCTCACCTACGCTGCACCTTTACGTGTGGCTGATGGAACCCTATACAGATGTCTCAGGCTTGTTCTTACCTGGCACGAGAAGCTCGGCATGCCAGCTCGCGTGACTACGAGAGGTCTCTCCCTGTCCCATCCTTTTCTCCCTGTTCTCCTGCACTGGACCATGGGACACGAAAGGGCTGCAGCCGGGAAGAGTCTGCTTTTCGTCAAGGCTCCCTGCATGCGCGGAGTGTCTTACACTCGCTGGGAACCCTGCGCCAGGCATGGCTGCTTGGTGAGCCATGCAGCTGCATCCAGCCGCCGGATTTGGGAGTGCGGCGTTGAGCTGCCAGCCTGGGAGCCGCCGGAGGAGAAGCGGCGAGGTGTGTGGTGGAGACGATGAGAGTCTCGTACGTAAAGAGTACTGGATAGGTCTGTGTCGAGAACGTGTGATGCTGTGGGTATCTTCAAAAGCTTTTCATTGCCAGAAATCCGAGCGACAAGCAGTTCTTTCCAGGCAAGTGGTAATAGACACTCCATCCCATTACATTTGTTTAAAATATGGATGCCTGCTGGATCTGGCGAGGTATTCTGGGATTGTCTTCCTCCGCAAGGGAAGGGCAGTCCATATGCCCTCGTGTTTGACAGTCTGGCACATGTGACCTTTTGGCCCCACATTGTATGATATAAATTAATTTTCTTAATAAAAAATGGCTGTTTTCACAAATTATGTATTGCTTTGCAAACAGGCTTACTGGATAGCCATTCCAAATTGAAAAGTTTTGAGTGTGTGTGAGGGGAAGGTTTTGAACTGTCAAAACCTCTCATATTGACCTTTTCATAACAAAGTTCCAGCTTTAGTAAAGGAAACAATCTCAGCAGAGGTTGAAAAAGAGTTTAAAAGGTCAAAACCAAAAGAAAAATTGTTGATTATTAGGCAGAATTTTTCTTCATGATTCTTCTATCTTTACTAAAGTCAGCATTTATTAATTCTCACATTTTCCTAGCGCAGGTTCCTTTTTTTTGTGACTCACTTGCTAGAGAGATAATAAAGGTCAAAGCAGTTACAATTATGCTGAAAATATATGTGGAATTTGTTCTTTTTTCAGAGCAAATTATAAAGTTATGCAAGACAACAGAAAATAATAATAAGGGATAAACTGAATTAAGACAAGACTGCCTCAGTAGAGCAGACTGCCAAGAAGGTCAAAAACCTTGAATGGGCTTTGCATAAGTGTCCTAAGTGTTCTGACCTGAAGTCCTGCTGCAAATATCCTGGTTAAGACACTTTCTTGGTTTTTGGTTTGTGGTTGGCTTTTTTTTTTTCTGCTTAATTATGTTTTCATGGGACTAGCTGCTGTTTGATAGGATGCTGTAAGTTAATTTTTTAAAAAAAGAATATGCTACAAAGCCAGTTGTTCCATTTGCAATATAACTAATATGATACAGTCTTATTAAACTCTGAGTTGATCACTAGAAGGCAACAAACGTATTAATGCAAAGGCATTGGAATGGCAGTTTAAAAACATGAATTCATTCAGGAGTTCTCTAGCGTGGACCAGTGCCAATACATTACCAGAAAACTCTTTTTGCTTTTGAACTTAGAGGTGAAGGACCAAATGCTGCAAACAAATGTATATTTAATTAGCCTCAATGCCGCCTCTAGTATGTCCTCTGGGAGCAGAGTAGCTCACACGTGGTAGGTGGCTGGTCTTAAACTTAACATGTGTTAGACTTCTGTGGAAATCTGCTGTAAAATTAGAGTTCGTACAAATTCGGTTATTTGTCTCCTTCACAAAATACTCAAAATACTTCAGCAAAAAATCTAACACAACTCCTGTTATCATTAAAAAAAAAAATTGAAGAGGAGGAATAAGTAATCCCAAGAGATTTGGTTTTAGTTAGCTGATTAGTAGCCTATGGTACTGTTGATTTGGTTTGTGATGTTCAAGAATGTGTATATGTCCCTTCATGTGTGTGAATTTTGCCCCAGCCATAATGACACCACAACATAAAAGTTGAGAGAGAGGGGCAGACTGACATCTATCCAAATTTGGTGTTAAAGCTCTTCTTCAAGAAGATTATGTCAACTTTTGGTTATGTTTGGCTGCCACTGCCTATGAAGTTGTAGGGAAGGCTACAGAAAATGCCTCGCTCTGTGGAAGAAGGAAGCTAACATTATTTGGAAAGATCTCTTATAACTTGGAGATGTCTGTAACTTGTTATGACTTTTGATTGCAATGAACCGTGCTCACATTTAGGACCAGGAGTATTTATAAATATGTGTCATTTAGCAACTGCTGCATATTTTTCCAGTAGGATGAAGGAGCTGCAACCAACAAAGGATAAATTTTAGGACACTCTCTTATCCTCTTTTTGCTACATCCATGGAGTAATAATTATCTCCTTTGTTCTAACATCTACCGAAAGCAAACAAGAAAAATCAGATGCTTTAGGGCTGTTCTTAATGCTTAACCTTAGCTTAGAGTAGCTTGTCTTCTTCTGTAGTCAATGAACAAACTTACAGGTTATATCAGGACACCTGAGTTAATCATAGAATATCTCAAGTTGGTAGGGACCCATAAAGGTCATCAAGTCCAACTCCCTGCTCCTCACAGGACTACTTAAAACTAAATCATATGACCAAGAGCATCGCCTAGATGCTCCTTGAACTGTGACAGGCTTGGTGCCGTAATCACTTCCCTGGGGAGCCAGTGACTGACCACCCTCTCAGTAAGGAACCTTTTCCTAATGTCCAATCTGAACTTCCCCTGATGCAGCTTCATTGCATTTCCTCATGTCCTATTGCTGGTCACCAGCGAGAAATGCTATGCTTCTGCTTAGCATTTCTCTCTAGAGCCTGAAGGACTGCACCTCTCCTTCCTCCACGCACTGTAGCTGGACTGCAAGGAAAATACCATCCAAGGGCTGCTGGTAGTGTTTGTGAGTATCTCAGTGTAGCCTTGCAGGCTGTGGAAGACCTGTAAATGAAAGCACTGCAAGGCTGAATCCCTTAGTACAATACTGCGTGCGAGACCACAGCTAAGTGAAAATTAGGACACTGTACTTGGTTACATAAAATATTGAAATGGGTGCTGGTCTAGACTTACCTCATTTTATGCATTATTGGAGTTTGTGACTGAAGCACAAAGTAATTATTGAATGTCACTGTCATTGCTCCTTTAGGACCAGTTGGAAGATCAAATCACGTGTGCATGGCAGTTTCCAGAGAAATATCTCATGGTGGCTTTCTGGATTAGTAAAAATGATTGTTGCTTTTTCCTGGTGTGAAATGAGCGGGTGCGCTACCACACTGCTAGCGCATTATTGCTCTTACCATTTAGCCAGATCACAATGACTGAAGTGACGTGTATCTTAATAGAAGATAGAATAAGTCCTCTCATCATTAAGGACTTGAAACAAAGCCGCTGAAATTAATGAGAGAAATTCCCATTTGCTACAGTGTTTGTTGGCAAAGGCATGGAATCCTTAGCTCTGCTTTGCAAGCTCCCCCCTCTAACATAGGAATTTGCCTTACAACAAGCTGTTTTTGAATAAGTCATCCATTTTGCAAGGAGTAGATGTTTTTGGCACTGATGTAGGACATAGAGGAGAAGACCTGTGCAACGGCATGGCATTCCTTGGCTCCGAGTGCAACAGAATTTGTTCTGTATTAGTCACACATAAGCAGCCCAGCATACTTCATGCTTATTGATTCACCTTGTTGAAAACTGCAGCATGCAGCTAAATAGATGAACCTGCTGAAAACTAATCCACCTATACTGTACCTGCATAGTTATACTCATTGGTGTCAATTAAGTTCAAAGGGCACAGAAAGGCAGGTTGAATTTCCTTGAACATTTATGATCTTTAGTATGTGCAAAAGGATGATAATCTTCTAAAAACTTCAGGTATTTTGTAAGATTTCTTCACTAAATATTTCCTGCTTTCTTGTTTTTTTACTTTGTATGAGAGAATTGTATGGAGATAGGAGGGAGAGAGGGAAAAGAACATGAGACTTTCAGTTGTGTTTATTTCCCTTTTACCAAACTGTTCTGATTCATGCAGAATGCTGTTGATCACAGTGTTCCTTTTCATTGGAAATACCATGTTAATGCTTTCATGCTAGTTGCTGCAATCACGCTCTGACAAGTTTTCTTTGGATTCATAATTTGCTACTTCATTTGGAAAAAAACCTGCATATTTTTTAAAGAACCAGGGGCCAGACTTTCTCAGGTATGCTCAAAGCGTAAGTAACTTGAAGAGGAGATTCAAACTTGAGGCATTCCAGCCACAGCTGCTGAGTCCCACCCTCAAGCGACAGCCTCTTGCCCTGTCAGTTGTGCTGATACAACTATTTGTAGGGCCATGCACTGTTAATCTGTTCAGTGAGCTGGTTTAAGTAGTCCTCTGAAAGTGAGTGTTTATTTTTAACCCTGATCTGACTTGCAACACATGTCTACAAATCATTTGTCAGCACAATGGGTGGCCAATAACTGCTACTTCAGGGGGCCTGAGACTTCCAGAGCATGGAACACAGAGTGGTTGGGTGTCTAAATACCTTCAAAAGATCTGCACCTTGATGTGTGCCTGCCTTTGTATTCTGATAGAGTGAGAATAGGTACAAAAGTTCTTGGCTACCACAGCCAAGGTCTACTGAAAAGAAGATCTGGGGGAAAAATAATGGCACTAATGTTTACCTGGTTCTTTTCTCCTTCAAAGGACTTAATAAGCCCATGATTTACAGTGTAGTGTTCACTTGCATCCCAAATAGGGAAAACCAGAGAAATAAAGTTATTTGCACACTACTGGAAGGGAGTCTGTAGGGTCTCCCTCATAGTTTTCTGATGTACCTGTGTAGCAAATATTCTAGTAGTCTCTGTTGCCTAACCATGAATAGTGATAGCCTTGGACATCTAAAATGGCAATCTGAGCCATCTGCATGGAGCTGTGAAATACAACACTGCATGTATGGGATAGGCATGTTATCTGAGAGAGGTAGGTAAAAGCCATGTAAGATAATGTAGGGCACCTAAAAATAGCACTTTGTATGACATCTAAAATAGCACTAGACACCTGCGCTTAGGCAGTTGAGTGACACCCTGTGTAACTTGCGCTTAGAATGCGAGAGACCTCTAAATCCCATTAGGTGATCACAAGACAAAGTGATTTCTGTCAGGTTCGTACTTTGCTCATACTGTTAATTTGTGTCACAAGAGGGCTCAGAAAGTGCTCAGATGAGCCATAGCTCCTTGGCCTGAATACCAAGAAGCCAAACAAACAGGTGGTTCCTGCTTTGTAAAGCTCATAGTGAAAGAGAAGGGCCGTAAGAGAAGCGAGTGGAAAAGCTATGTAGGTGGCCAAGCAGTGAGTGAACAATTAAACCAGGGCAGAACTTAAGCCTCTGTATTTTGTATCTGCTTCTTCACCTATAAGATTGGAAGTTCCTAACCTTTCGTACTGAACGCTAAAAAAAATTATGCTACCTGGTGTGCCAGTGATGCGTCTGGATCTGAAGGCGCACGGATGTCTGTAGCACATGTACTACACATGATATGCCCTGAATGTGTCAGATTTCTTGAGCACATGAACAGTTGGTCCATGCATGAGGTTTGTTGTATAGGTACTGCGCAGTTGAAAGGTGAATGCGCTGTGGTAGTCTGTTGGAGTCACCTGGTCAGCTAGGTGTAAAAAATGTGTCTAGGGATAACCGGGTGGTTCAGTAACCTTAGTAAAATGCGGGTAATTCTATTGACCTTCTCTGTAAAGCATTTGCTCTTTTATTCCTAAAATGCTGAAAGACTCTTTCAGGTGTCATTTTTCCATCTTTGTAAAATGGGGATGTATTTCTCAGTCTTATTGCAATGGAGAAAGGCTTCGTTAGGCAGCGTTTATTGAGAGGGTTGCGTTCTCAGAGGAAAGGAGTCAAGTATTCATGATACTGCAACATTGTGAAACACAGTCAGTCACGAAGTTCTATGGACCAAACTAAATTCTAGTGTGATTGTCTTGACACCTGCCGAATCAGTGCAAGTTATGAATTATTACAGAGATGGTCTGTAGATTATCAACGCCGTTAAGTGAATCTTCTTTTCATAGCATGCACTACGTTTGTCAGTAAGAGGCACAAAACATTTTAAAGGTATAAAAATAGCAACTGCTCTTCTGAGATCAAGATATGCCTGCATGTGAAAGCAAATATGCGTGCTGAGTAAACACGCAAAAGCTCTAAAGGCAGTACGTATACCTTCTAACACTCGTGTTTTACCAAATTCTCTATGAATGCTTGCCGTACCTGGGTATAATGAGATAAGGTTGTGTTTGTTCCCCCCCCCCCCCCCCAAATTCTGTTACCTGATTGTCAGGTCAGCTACTAAGCAGCTTTGATAACTCCCACTACATGTCACCACTAGATTGTTCCATGCTGCTTCCAGCTCTTTCACTGTTTTATTCTGGTATAGTATGTCACGGCTTAAATAACAGGAATTTCTTTGAAGTCTGTATGCCTTATACTGAGAAGATGGGAAAGAGAGGTTATTTGTGCATAGTTGTTATCGTTACTGCTAACTAGTGAGATTAATGTTTCCTGCTGTGGCTGCTGTCTTACTCAGGCCTTGCAAAAGGGGAATGGGAGGAAGGCACGGAATTTGATGAGGAGCTCTAGTTTCTATAAGTCGATGGGGGCTGATCTGGCTGATTATTGGGAACTACACTGCTGATTACTTGCTCGCATACCCTCTTTTTCTCAGCAGACACCACTGAATCATGTGCCATTTTTAATAGTAAATTAGAGGTGATAAATAGAAACCCTTTGCATCCAGTGCTCTCCGAATTTGGGGAAATTAATTCATATTTAATGGAACAGTGATTCCATCTCTTAAACCCTGACATTATATTTCTATTCCATTTATTTGTTCTGTGGTTTATGTCTTTACCCTGTGGTTAATTTTCCCGACTGGTAGATTGCAAATTTGCTGATAACACAGGACCTTCATACAATGCTACAAAAGTACTTACTTTTGTATCAGATGCAACTACTAATAAGATTTCAAGTATGATATAGGTTACTTTCCTATCTAAATAAAATGAATGACTGAATAACTGATCCTATTTATTTTATTGGCTCTCTACACAGTTGTGGTCCAACAAAGGATGCAGACAGCTCAAGAAAGGCAGCTTTCCTATGAGAGAGCATTTGGCTATTCTTAGTTGAAGAATTCCTGCTGGTTTTGGTATGTCAGCATCTGTTTTGATAACAGTCATCTTGTGCAGCAGAAGCATTGCTGTTTTGTAGGAACCTAAGGCATGCCAGACCCATAACTATAGCTTAATGGATATTGCAAACTGCTGGGAACCTGAAGGGTTCAAATTCAGTCTGACGAAAACATTCTAACGATGGTAAATTGCTCACCCTTAATTTGCTTCAAGCACATCAGCTGTAAACCTGGGAAGAAAAGATGACAACTCTGAAAAAGAGTTTCTGTATCTGAGGGTGAGAGTTATCTTGCTTAAACATTTTACACAGAACTACTTATTGGTTGGGGCGGTTTTGTTGTTGTTTTAAGTTTTTTAGAAGCATTTCCCAGGTGCAGCAGGAAAATTACAAAATGTGGCTTTTGAAACAGTGAAAGTAGTAAAAGAATGAGTAATAATAAAGGCTAGCTCATGCTAGAAAAACTGGTGAAACAAAATTTGCCTTGGCTTTGGACTGCAGAGGATAAAAAGCAAGGGACAAACTCATGCTGTGGCATGTGTTCACGTGCTGCTTTTTGCACACATAACTTTTGTTGCTCACATGGAAGTTTAAGGAGACTAGTGTGGCTCCATCAGCACTCTTAACACTGGGATATTGGTTACTGCCAAGCAGAATGCCTTAAACTCATTGCAGGGTTATGCATTAGAATACCATTAAAAGCTGAGCTGCTGTTGCGTGTATTTTGTTGGATCAAAGCCCGTAGATTGAAACATAGAGGCTCCATATGCCACCTAAGGAATTTCTAAATGCATATGTAAACCCACCTGGATTTCTGGCATGGAAAAATCTCAGGAAGAGGGCTTTTTTTGCTGATGTCTTTGAAAAAGCTGTGGCATTTGTTGCTTGTGGTGCCTGTGAGAGCTGGGAATTAATTGAGGTCACCTGCATCTTCTCCAGTTGTGCTAGACATCAAGTTGTCAGCCTTGTTTTGGACCTGTACTGGCAAAAGTGGCAAACCAGGGTAATTCGTGGTTTTTGCCCTGTTCATTTCAACTACATATTTTACCATTAGTTCAAAATGGCTGAATGAGTTTTAGTACAAATGTTTGATAACTTGTTCAGTAAAATGCCTCAAATGCTTAAAAAGAAATGTTCTTTTTTTGGGGTGACGGGACAAAACAAAACCCAGAAGGGCTGTAGTATAAGTCAGTCCACTTTTAAACGCTATGAAGTGCTTTGAAACGTTCTACTAGTTGTTTTGATGGTATCTTTGACACCTGATATTCCTAACAGCAACTCATTAGATGTATTAGCTTTGTTTTACCGAACATGTTTGAGATACTGGGCCTTGACTGAGCCAGGTGGTGGACTGAGGTCACCCACTGTTGAGGGCTGAAAATGACTGGAGAGATTATGCTGTAACCGTCATATTATATATTAAGTCTCTCTATTAAATATACCATATATCATTGTGCCAGCAACACAAGTTTAACAAAGCCCATAAGTGTCTCTTAGAATATTGCCTATATGGTAAAAGACTAAGATTGATTTCTCTGATTTGGTACATACAGTGGACTTAAAATATTCATAGTCTTCAGCCTGCTGTACAGTAACTTAATAACGCACTATTTTGAAGAGGGAGAGATGCTGTGAATCTTGTGGTACTGCTAATGGATTTGAAGAGGATGCTAATGCATTGTACCAGGAAGTGAATTGAGCTCTCGTGTGTAAAGGGGTATTAGAAAATATAATTATGAAAAAGCAAGAGTCACAGGCTTGAAGAAGTTTCATTGATGTGTGGCTGCTACAAACAACATTTTGTTGATGAGAAAGATGACTTTGATGGGTGTATGCTGCAATAGTAATCTCTATGAAGTAACATGGAATGAATTATAGAAATAGCCTTTTTGTGAGCTATGAAAGGAAAATTAAATATGAAGTCTTATATTGACAAAAACTCATGCAGCTTTTAATTTGAAATAAGTTGTCTACAGAAAGCTCAGCTTTCACATCAAGAACTGCGTGAAGGCTTTGGGAGAGAAAAATACAGCGTGATATAACTGTCAAGCCAGACGAAAGCTAGGTCCCCCTGCTACACACACAAAGGCAACCAAGAAATTAAATAATTCATGGTCTCCAGCTGAGTATGGGAGAGGGATCAGAGCTTTTTTGAATATCATTCTCTAGTTCAGAAGAATGAATGGCATGTTGTTATGAGTTGTGAATATATTGATTTTTGGATGTCATAAATTGCCTGCCTTGTGTATGAATGCTGCTGCTGAGTGCTGATGACCCTAAATATTAGTTGTTATCACACTTGCTCGTTCAGGTACCCATTGTGGTATTCATGTTTGGTGTGCTCGTTCCTGTGCATGGTATTTGCAGTTCTGGCCTTCCACAAACAAGCATTGAGGCATCTTGAACAGATTTCTCTTCTTGTGACTGAGGTGTCTTGGTATGGGAAGTTTACAAACAACTGAACTTCCAGACTCCTTGGAAGAGCCCAGAATACCCAAGTTCTCTCAGTTTTTAACGTGGATTTGACTGCGTTACTCTCATACGTCTGAAAAAGAAGCCATGAGGATGTTGGACATGCCTGCAGCCCTTTTCAGGGGCTTGTGGCAGAAAGCCAGAACTTGTTGGGTGGTAACTCACTTTTCCCTGGTGAGAGGAACTAATGCCCATACCAGTGCATGGCCCTGTGCATGGGGGAAGCCTTTCTGACTTGGCACGGGCCACTTTTAGCAACGTAGACAGAAATGTCTGGGTCACAGGCCACGGCATGCTTCCAGTTTTGAAACCTCTTTTTACTGCTGAGAGTAGCTGTGCCTTCATGTAGTCCCTTTCTCTATGGTAAGGACATTTGACTTCTAAAACTGGTACCTTGGGTGATGTATGGACCCAAATACTTTCTTAAGGGCAGGAGCGTTTGACTATCTAAATACTAAATTTTAATAATATGACATAAACACAGAACCTGACTATAGACAAGAAATATGCTTAAACGGGACAGAACTGAACAAGATAAAATTAACTCACTGTCCCTACGCTTTCTTTTTCAACATATACTCGTAGATATGAATTTTGCTAAAATTTTCATACAGAGAAGTGTGTTTCCATTCCAAAACATAATTCCTAGCTCTTTTTCCATTGACATAAAACAGTTTGTCTCTTGCAAAGTGTCCAATGTAAGTAGTGTGAAAGACAATACGATCTCGCTGTTTATTTCAGAAAGCCTGGTTGTAACCATTCACACCATGGAAAGAGTCAGCAGCAACACTGACTGTTGTTTCAACCATGGCATTACACCATTTTCCATATGATACAAGTATCTGGAGACATTCAAATTCAGAAGCAAAGAAAAATACTGTAAATGTGATCTCTGCTAAGTTTGGGTAGGCTGTTCTTAATTGAGAATGTTTTGGACTTACACAGATATTTGAATAACTGAATTTCTTTTTGTTTGTTCACTTATCCAAAATTTGGGGAGGGAAAATTATTTTAGACTGGATTGAACAAGTTTCATGTTTGTTGTTTTAACTTTAAAGTGGCTGAAACTGTCATGCTTTGAAGATGTGTTGTTGACTCACTGGAAATAAACCCTTCTATTTAGTTTTCAAGAAATTTTAAGTGTTTATAAAACACTAAAACTAATGAAAAATAATTTACTTGATTGTTTTCAACTTTTATGGCATTTTTTAATATTTAAAAAACAAAAGCATCCTGTTGAAATTTGGAAAAGCTTGTAAAATTTCTTGCTGTTGCCCAGTTTGGAGTTTGTGTGGTTTTTTGCCTTTTTTTTTTTTTTTTTTTACTGACAACACTTCTACTCATGTGTAATCCCACTAGCAAAGTCTAAAAACATGAAAGTTGTTCCAACTTGCACCAAAATATGCTGGACAAGCTTTCCTGTTACAGTAGCCCTAACTTGCTCACAGAATTATGCAGTCTACCTTTCCTATATTTTTGTCCCCCATGTTCCTTCCTTTAGACACCAAAATTGTATTTCCAGGCAGCAGTGTAATGTAAGAGTGTAATAGTGACCATTACACATGGAGCAGCTCAGTTATCTAAAATATGCAAAGCCTGTTAAATGGTGCAGTGTCTCTTGTTTAAAAACTTGTATGCAACAGTAAAATACATTTATTTGTGCTTTTTGATTTTAAATGACTTTAAAATGTAATCTGAAGTTGGTTATGGGAAGTGAACCACAATTACTGCTGGTTATAATACGACTCATTAGTTTCAGAAGGTTGAATTGTTAATATCACAGTTCAGATTTGGTTGATCGACCAAGCTATTGACTGAAACTTTTAAAGTTCTGTATATTGTACCATGAAAAGCATGAATGAAGGACCTTATTCATGAAAGAAATTGGAGCTACTTCTGCTCATTCCTCATGCTGCTTAAACAAAGAATAAAATGAGGCATGGATTTCCAAGAGGAGTTCTTAAAGTACATTTGTTCCTCTGGAGATGGGAACACTTTTGCTATAATATGCAAATAGGTGAAGATTTCAGGGGGGATGTTGGAAGCAGAAACATCTGTCCTCCTTCACTTCCCATTTCTCTGTCAGACATGGCGAATGTTCAGCATAGAAAAGCACACATTTACAACAAACAGATTGTAGAATTTTTCATAATGGAGGGAGCATAAATACATGCAAACTTGTGCTTTCTTCTTCCAGAGTACTTGCTTAATTAAACCTCTATGATTCAGTAATTACAAGGTAATGATAAATTCAGGACATATATAATAAAATATAATATGCAAGAAAACATTATCTGGAAAACAATCCACTTAAATTCACCCATAATATTGATATAAAAATCACTTCACTACCCTGTATTTTTGTCCCAAGTATTTCCTTTCTCTCTGTCTTTCCTCCAACTCTCCTTTTCTTATTGTATCATATGTAAGCTATTTATCTTTATTTCCAAGGTGTTTTAGGCTTCTGCCGGTTTTTTAACCATCTCTTATTCACTACTGAAATACAACTTTTACTTTTCTATGGCCTACAATGTCAGCTTCTGCATCCTTCGTATTAAAGATCCAATAAATGCCTGTGTTTCCTTCCACCCTGTGCCATTTGGGAAGAGTTCCTCATAAACATATCCACTGTTTGTCTTGACACTCTTTTTTCATGTTGCCTATTAAAAAAAAATTAAAAATTGAGCAAGCCAGCTTTTCAGCTACTAGCCTGCTGACAAGGTATCCTGACCTCTCATCTCGTATTTACTAGAGTTTTCTGCTGGTTCCTCTCTTTCTGTGTCACTCATTTTTTCTTTCTTTCATTTATTTAGACTAAAATTTCTTTGGGCCAAAACCCATCTTTTTTCCAGTGTGTTTGTATAGTGCCCCAGCTGAACAAAGCTTTTCCTAGAACTGAGACTCTGAAAGGCTTAGGAATTCTATGCAACAGCTCCTATATAATTATTACCTTTGCGGTTTGATATCTAAAATAATCTCTAAGCTTTTGTAGCTGGGGCATTTGTCCTGGTGTTGATTCAGTTTTAAGAAATGACCATCGGTGATTGCAGCTGTCTGGCTACCTACAGCTAAAGAGCTTGTGCATATGCCGTTACGGGTTGTCATAAGCAGATAATGGCAGGTGACTTTGGGCTGCAAGGACAACTAAAAGAAATTATCTAATGAGGTGTATTCTGATATTGCCGCTACTATTCATGCATATATTTGTTGCCAGGATTCAATTTTGTCCTGGCTTCCAATTTAGCTGTGTGCTTGTGTATTCTGTGTCCTTTTAGTGTAAAATAGGTCTGTTACTTCTTTGAAGACTGGGCTGGAGCACCTCTCCTATGAGGACAGGCTGAGGGAGATGGGTTGTTCAGGCTGGAGAAGAGAAGGCTCCAGGGAGACCTTATTGCAGCTTTCCAGTACTTAAAGGGGGCTTATGAAAAAGACAAAGACTTTTTACCAAGGCCTGTAGCGACAGGACAAGGAGAAATGGTTTTAAACTGAAAGAGGGTAGATTTAGATGAGATATAAGGAAGAAATTCACTATGAGGGTGGTGAGGCGCTGGAATAAGTTGCCAAGAGAAGTTGTGGATGCCCCGTGATTGGAATTGTTCAAGGGCAGGTTGGATGAAGCTTTGAGCAACTTGATATAGTGAAAGATGTCCCTGCCCATGGCAGGGGGATTGGACTAGATGATCTTTAAGGTCCCTTCCAACCCAAACCATTCTGTGATTGTTTTCTTGAATTTCATTGAGAGTTGTGTCTGGTAGGCCATTCTTCAAATGCACTGTTTGTCTGATTCTACATGTCAAAAGTAGTTTACGTTGATTGAAGCCTGTGAAATGAATCAATACTCTGGAATGTTTCACATGGTGAATGTAGTGTATGGATGTAAAGGTGCTTGCTATCCCTCTGATTTAGTGCTATTTGTATGCATGTAGTTTTATTTGTGTGAAGAAAAGTGCTATGCCTGATTCTATAGGATTTTCTTTGACATGATCCTGTTTTGTTCAGGGCTCTGGAGGTCATATGGTCTTTTGGGAGAATAAGGAGAATGGAATCAAACTTTGTGCAGCTTTTTTGCTGGACTGCAAAGAGTTGGGCAAGGAAAAAAACGGAAGCAACCTGGTTTTTTTTATACTTCTCTCCAGCCTTTTTCAAGGCTGTCAAAATGATTTCAGGAGTTGATTCCTAGTTCATTCTAGGACCTAATCCAATTTTCCATTGGAATTAATGTGGGAACATCCTTTTGTTTTCAGTGCAAATTGGAGAGTATCCCTAAGATATTCTAAGATACTTCACAAAAAGCAAGCAAGATCTCCCTTTGCTGAGTATACTTGGTGTTCACTTGAAAGGCTATCTCACTAGCTTAAAAAGATTTTCAATTTTGAATTTACAAAGAGAAAATAAGGTTTTTGCTTCTTTCTGTGGAATGGGTTCTTCTCTCTAAACCGTTTTCTTATCTTCATCTCTTTTCTATTTTCCCTTCCTCACAGAACATTGTGAACTAGACTAGGACGTGGACGTAGTCATTCAGGACTTGTTACAGTGTTAGAAATGGAAGTATTGTTCTGTCTATGCAATATTTTCCCCTTGCATTACATTATCAAACATTTGGTTCAGTTTAGGTTTTGATGTTCTAGTGTTAATGAGCTTGTCACAGTGATATCTGAGCAAAAGTGTTACAGGTAATGAGGTTCTGCTTCAGTTCCGGAGAAACATTATTCCACAATGAATGGACCTCATTGTCTGGACGTTTGTTGTTTATTTGGCCTGATTCTACTCTGTTCCCACTCAATTTGATGTTTTTTCTTCTAGCCATACTTTTCAAAATGGTTAATTTTCCCTACCCTTTCTTATTTTCTTTCTCCTTTCTTTTGCACTTTCCTGACTTTCCTATGGTTTTTCTCTTGTTGCTGAGGAGGTAAATATCTACATTCTGAATAGAGTCCAGCCATTCCCATCCAAACATTTATTTGCCTCAGGCTAGTTTGCCAACTTTTGCTTGTCTTTAGCACTAGTAACAAGCCTCATCCATTGTTTGTTCCTGTGGGATTTTATAATGATTATTTCTGGAATAAAACTTTTAATAATATACATAATGTGTCTATTATGTGTACTAACATCTTTCTCTTCCAGGAGGAGATTTTGTTTGAGTACAGCCCACAGAGGTTTAAGTCTGGCTGGGAGCCCTGCAGTGGCATTTTAGAGGTGTTCTTTTGATACTGGTGCTGTGACAGGCAGGATCTCATTATCTTAAGACATGAGTCAGTGCCTTGAATGAACCATCAATACAGAGAGTCTCTGGAAGCCACTCAGCTGCAACCCTCTTGAGAAAGGGGAATCACCTCAAAGTTGTACTGGAAAGGAAAAAGTCTGAGGAATTGTGATCCTTGTCTGCAGTGTTACCTTGATTTTGGAGTCCTAGCTGAGGAGAACCCTTAAATTATGTGGGACCATCCTTGAGTAAAGGACAGATTAAGGTACAATATTTCATTTCTCTCTGCCTCCAGGTTTTGTGATTGATTTCCATGTTCCGCTTCTCAGTGGAAGAGATTGTTTTACTTTAGAGTTTGTCTCTTATTAAAGAGTGGTTTCCAAGGTGCTGGCAGATGCCAGCTATTCCTTTCCTATTGTGGTGAGGCTCTTAAAAATGCGGTATGGATTTGTTCTTGCAGTGTCAACACCCAAGATGCTTGTGAACAGGGTTCATGTACCCTGAGCTTGCAAGATCAAGTTTGGAAGCCTCCAAGGTCGAAGTGAGTGAAAGAAGCTAATGGGTAAAGTGTTAGCCAGAGCATCTGTGTCAAGCAGGTTGATAAGGGGAATGTCTCTGAAATGTAGGGATCCTCTCAGCCCACTCCTATCCCAGTACACATCAAGCCTCTCTGTTGGGGATGGATGTGATAAGTCTTCCTGAGCACGCAAAGTGAACCTCTCTGTCTTGGTGAGCCTTGGCTATAATTTTGCTAAGTGTGGGAACTCAACTGTTACGTGCAACTTCAGAAATAACTCTGAAAGCATCATTTGACTGGCAAATTTGCTTGAAATTTTCCCTCTTCAGTTCCCTTTCCTTCTGATCTTGGATTTCAACAATGTGAGGAAAGAAGAATACCCTGAATATCAGAGCCTCAAACTCTGCTGCTGACACTGCAAGGCCTTTCCTTGGCTTTCTGGAAGAGAAGTCTTGTGCTGATGGGAGGACTTATGGGAGCTTACATATTACTGTGATGAGGCTGGCAGGTTGAGAGGGAGCCTAGATGAGAGCTAGAAAAATTGGTTGTCAGCATTTGGATCTGCAAGAGAGCTTGTAGATCAAAGCTCTCTGTAGATTTGCTTGCAGAACAAAGGCAGTGGATTGCTTCTAATGTTTGAGTGGTCAGATATATTGAATTGAGGTTGTTCTGGATCATGAGTGTAGGCTCAACTTGGACATTTCTTGATTTTTGTGATTTGTCTTTTAGGAAACATACTTGGACAGCCTTTGTTGAAGACCTCCTTTGCTTAGTGAGGAAGGAAGGGTTGAGGAAGATAAAGGAGAGAGAGAGATAACAGGACTGAGGATTAGAACTGTAGTTATTTTTTACAAATTCTTTTATTAAAAATGTGTTATGGTACTGTGCTACAATCCAAACTCATTTACAGAGCGTTTCAAAATGACAGCAGTGCACATAAAACTCTTTGCACCCCAAATTGTCACATGTACTAATAATATGAATGACCAGCAAAACGTGTTAATGGGCATGTGGAACAGGAGTCAGAAAGGAAGCCACATCACTCTATTCATATTTTACAATGAATTCTTCTGGTGACTGAAAACGTAAGTCATGATTCTCCTTCACTTACAGCTATGAGCCGTCTGTCCATGCCTATGTGCTGAAAAGCACTGATGCACTATTGAAAGAGCACTGCTCTGCTCATTTAATCAGTGTTGACTGTGTGTTTTACATAGAGCAGATCAAATCTGACTGATTTATCACAGACTTTGAGATAAATTTTCCTGTTGGTGCAGGCATATTGCCCATTAATGAGAGAGGGAGTTAGACATGTCAGGTAAGAGCCTTCTGTTATCTGCTTACTGTAATGCTTCTCCAGACATGGTCCCACCTATACAGTCAGGCTATTAGGTAGGCATTTTGGTTTAGAGGATTAAACTGGTGTAGAGCTCTACAGAAGTAATAGGTGTAAATGAAGCTCTATGCATAGGTCAGAAGGGAATACTTCTGCATGCATTTCAATGTGAATTTATAAATAATTGATGTAAAAGTTTGTCTTCCCTGTGCCCTTTCTTTCATAAAAAAAACTTACAGTTTTTTTTAAGATATGGGGAAAGCATATAATAACTACTTTTCTCCACTTAGTTTTAATACAAATGCACAAGCTTGTTTGTGCTGCAATAGCACTAAGTATTCTGTCATTTGTCATCACTTTGCCACTATGCACAACATGGTCACTCTGCATTGCCTAAAATATAAGACATGATCAAAAACTGAAAAATGCTGGATACCCAGCCTGTAATTTACTTAAAATGTTTTAAGTGAATGGTAGCAGTGTGCTTATGTATTCATGGATAATAAGGTCCATTTGGTCCTCTTGTGAGTATTTGCAATTTAACACAGTCTCTAACACTTAAATTCCTATGAGAGATTTTTTTTTTATTGTACGTTCAGTTGGGTCCATCATGCAAGGAATGAGATTTGCTTAGAGTAAATGTCTTCAATCTTGTGCCTACAACAAAGTAGATACAAGCTGATCTTTGATAGACCGAGTCCCATAATTCTGACTGTGAGCATCTGGGAAATTACGTGGTTATTAAGTGATGACAGCAAAAGAGATTTCTTCTGAATTTTGTCTACACTAAATGATGATGAGAATTTGCCATCACTTAGAGATTTCAATGTATTTGCGTGACTTGTGCTACATGCAGTACAGAGTAAGACATATGTTTAGTATGTGTCTGAATACCTTAAACAGAGGATGAAGAAGAGTATGTGTCTGACTTCACTTGAACACAGGTAGGGATAGAATTTAAAAATTTTACGTTGATTTCAAAAACCTCCACCATCACATACACTGCAGATAGATTAGAAAGTATCTGACTGTTTAGAGCACTTCTGTGAGAAACTTTGGGTTCTGTTTGGGGCTTTGTGGTTGACCCGCCAACAATGTTAAGTCAGTAATTTCACTGGGTTGTGCCTTGGTTTCTGTGTCTATAAAACTAAGATAATGTCTGTGACTAGCTTCATAAAAGATGCTGTGATAAACCCATTAAAAAAAAAAAAAATGCATGAGAATGGGCTGACTGGTGAAGCTGTTAATTTATTTTTTCCAGCTCTGTTTTAGTGTAGGTTATATCTCGAGGTAGGATGGACTTATTTTTAAAAGACGTTTGCATGAATCACTTATTGCTTCCAGAACTCCCCATAAACTAAGGATTACTATCACCCTTTGGATAGGTGACTTGCAGGGGAAATCTCAGAGCTATAAGTACTGTGGCGTCAGTGAAATACTGCTCTTAATCCGGGTCAGTGCTGAATTCATGCTTTAAAAGGCTAATGGTTCCTCTTTAGTAGGAAAGGCTCTAATGAAAGCCAAAGCATCATTAACAGTCATGTAAAAGCGGTGCTGTTAGTCTTGGTGTATCCTCTTGCATTCTATCCTGGGAGACTAAATCACACCGCTGTACATTTTCTATATAAATTAATTGGCTAAAGCATAGAACTTCACTTTCTACTCTGAATGCCAGTGAAATTAGATCTCTACTTAGTCCATAAAATATTTTAGAACTGTTCTGGATGAAAGGTGTCAGAAAAGTGTAAGATGAGGTTTTCCATAAATAACATTTCCATTATTTAACACAAATGTAGCCTAGTTTTAACTGCCATTAGTATGCAAATTCAGTGTCCCATGTATTAGGAATTACCAAAATTATTTACTATCACTAGACAGTAAAGCTCTCAGGATTAGGGGCCTGTGTCAAATGGCTTTTAGCCAAGGTACACCTATGCCTCTTGAAGAGGATTATGCCTGTCCCCTGGAACATCCTCTCCTTAGACACAGTTACTTTTACAGTGTTGAGCAGGGGTGTACCTGGGGATGCAATTGTGACAACACCCCAGGGCTCTTACCAGCCATCTCCACCCCGGGCAAAGGGGCGGACGCGGCACGGGGACGCCGCGCAGCACCGCGCTAGTCGGGTGCAATGCAGGAGCCCTGCAGCGAGCGTCGCAACTCTGACGCGCTGACGTTACGGCGCTCTGTGATTCCCGTGGAGACGTGTTTTCTCTGATCCCTTTTACCCGAGGAGAGGAAATCAGCCTCTTTCTGGAAGGAAAACAGGACCCTGCAGGCTCCAGGCTGTCTTTGGAGAGCATTTCTGTGGGCAGTGCTTCACTCGCCTTGCCTAATGACAAAGTAGTAGAAAGAGTACATTTAGGTTTATAGGTTTTGGGAGAAACTTGCATTATCTGCCAAATTGTTTTGTAGACTTCTAGTGTCAAAAGCCCGGTAATGTCGCCTTAGAAAGTTCACTAGTGAAATATCTCTGGTGGTAGGAAAACCCAGGTGAACAACACATGCAGCAAGTGTTATTGTCTTGCAATTTTTTTTTAATTCTGGTTTATGAAAAAACAAGATGTAGTTCCCTTAGCAAAATCTGTGGATATTCAAAAGTATGTTTGCTATTTTTCTTACTTTTTTTTTTAAGTGCTTTTGGACTTGCTTGTCAGTAACAATCACTGAGCTGCACTAATTTTGAAAAATTCAGAATAGAGTTTTGCCACTTTAGAGATAATCCATGAAAGCTCTCTTCCTGCAGACTGCAATAAATCATCTCCTCCACTAAAAGCCTGGATGTCATTTGAAATTTATTGCATGGAGCTGGTAGTGGACTTAAAAGCCATTTCACATGTCTTATTACTCCAGTCATCTAATTTATGGGTTTCAGCCACAATTGTAGTTGGAAAAGTATTTTCCTTCGACTGATTAATATGATTTCTGCTTTTGCATTCATTTCCCTTTTCATAATTTTCTATAATCATTGCAAGAGACTTTGGCATCCAGCGTTTAGATATGAAACTGAAAGAAAGGTGCCAAGACAGGCTGATGCAGATTGACTAAGCTTTGCTGGCTCTTAGCTGCGCTTGTCAAAAGGTATCTTAGTTATTGTTAGTTGAGCAATCTTGCCCTAGGAAAGAGAAAGCTGTCAGGAGCTTCCTTGTTTAACATGAGAATCTGTAGCTCCATGGAGGGAGTATGAAGGCAACCTATTAAACGCAGATGAGGTAAGCATAAGTAACACACTTAGCACAAAGAATAATAAGATATTGGCATTTTTTTCTTTCCACTTCTTAGTGTGAAAACCAGTTTGCATTTACAGAGCTAGGTAAGATCAGCCTTTTGATTCTCATCAGGCTGATCGCCATAAGGAAAGACAGTATGAAGGACATGTGTAAACCAAATAAAAAGAAGTACAGATATTAACCTCAAGATGGACCATGTTATCCATTTTAGGAGTTTAGGCTTATGCTCAATTCCGTTGATATGAGTGGTATGTGAATTAGTGATTCTGCAACACACGTTACCGGTGTATGTGGTCTGCATGCATGCTTGCGTGAGTAATTTATAATGTGTATTATGAAAGTATCAAAAATTCTACAGGCACCTTCCAGAAGAAGAAATACTGCACAATTCTTGCCCTGATTAACTTATACAGTTCTTAAATGTGGCCCACCCCATTTTTGTACCAGCGTGTGCATGCATGGTAATGGATAGCTGGTGAAGACCAGCATCAGTAATAACACAGTTACTTCCCTAGCATGAGAGTGTGGTGTGAGAAATTAAACGCGCTTGCTGTATTCACCTCGCACGTCAGTCAGTGCAACGGTGACAGGTCAGGCACAGACCCATCCAGAATCGCTTAAAGTCGGTCCGTGAGGCGTTAGATGACGTTTGTCTGCAGCACAGATACGGCAGTATCTGTGCCCGTGGCCTGAATGCCCAAAGATAGGTGCTGAGGGCAGAGCCAAGCTGTGCGTGACGCTACTTTGTCAGCTGGGCAAAATTACGATTATTGGCCAGGGCGGTGGCTTTACTATAGCAGTGAACGCTGACATGCTACGAACAGGTCTTTGAAACCAACATATGCTTTACTACATGTTTATATAAATACAGAGTCTAATGAGGAGGAGGAGGAAGTCCTACAGCTCTGACTCCCAAATACCCATTGACTCTCTTTCCTGAGAATTTGAGAAGATTAAGAACAAGAACGGTGTAAAGAGAACCCTACTGTGGTTTCTACAATGCATTTTTTCTGCTAATAACACCTGGGAGGCAGTGTGAAGTAACAGCTGAGGTGCTTAAGGGCACCTCGAGTGCCATCTACCTCCTGTGCGCATCTGTGGATTTGGGCACGCATCCAGAAGGAGGCTGAGAAGAAAATCAGGCAACGATGAGACCATTGCAACAGGAGGAGGAGATAGTCCTCTGCTGCTGAATCTGTGAGTTTCTGGGTGTAACCTGGGCACTCCAAGGCTCAGGATATTTGCCAAGTATTTGAGTAAGAGCAGACCTCAGAACATCAGTTTGATGTGAGGGAGCTGAAATTGTTCCTCGTGCTACCGGGAGGAAATACTGCACCTGGGATGCCTCCCGCTCCCCTTGAAACAAGCAGCCACCGGTAGACAGATCTTTGCGAGCCTCTGTAAGGTGGAGATACTGCCTACCTCCTGCCCCTGCCGCTGCTGGGTGGTGACGTGCGGGGAGCCTCAGCGTCCGGGTTCGGTACCAGTGGATCCGGCAAGGCTAAACGGCAGTTTCGTGGGGCATTTGCTCTCGGGTACCACTGCTGAACAGAAAGCTGGTGCTGTAACAGAGAATACAACGCTGGAAGTCCCAGGTTGATGAAAGATTAATGAGTAAGGGTTAGGCTTGCAACAGCTGTTTCTTTCCTGCACATAAGACAGTAATGTTATGCAAAGATAAACATATTAGCCAAATATTAACTCTTTTTTAAACACAAAAATAGCAATGTGTGACAGGTTCCTATATCTAAACCAGAATAGTGCAGGTTGCCAGTTTCAAGCTGAACTCAATTGAGCTGCTACTGGAATTTCAAGAGAAGATTGTTTTGTATAGCACCATCGGTTTGCATTAGGATTTAATAATGAAACAAAGGCTTGTTTTCCATGCAGAAATATTTATCTAGGAACCAGATCTCGAAGCAATTAATGCAGCTACTACAGCTACAAGACCTAAGGTGATTTACCCAATTTGAGGCTTGCAAAGTAAGCACTGCATATTTTCTGTTGTTAATTTTTCACAGTTCATACTTCAGCATAATGCTCTGTCTGTAGCTGGACAATATTTTTGGGAATGTTCAATCTGAAAATTAATTTGCTTCATCTGTAGTGACGTCTTCTTTGTGTTTGCTTCCTGCAAATGTTCCTGTTGTCAAGTTTTGCTGGCACAAATATGTAAAGACACCAATTTTTTAAACTACATGCACAATTATTTGTGCTGGAAGTGCATGTGCGCTCTTTCATTCGGGAAACAAAAAAAAAAAAAGTGTAAATAGTCTCAATTAACTGATAGAGCTTGAGAAGAAAATATTGAACTGTCCGTGCTTGCACTTGCAGAGAGTTGAAATAGAGATTTGCCCTCAATTGAATGCTTTTAAGTGAATTTTAAAATTTTAAACTGCTGGGGGTGGGGGAGAGCTGAATTAATCCAACTGCTTATAGCAAATTATTTGTTCAACTGTTTAATAGGTAGTTCAACGTATTACATTTTAGTTATTTGCGTCTTCCATTTGGCTTTTGTTTTTCAAAGCAACATGGTTTCTTTATGAAATCAATGGCCTTCATTAACTGGTCCCTTTATTTTTTACTGAGAGATGGTAGGTATCAAAGGCAAATGTACAATCATTGTGCTATTTCTTCACCTTGCCACACTGAAGGAGTCTTCTATATATTGCTTTCTATGAGACAGAGACAAAAAAGACCAACTGGGAAGTGAGGCCCCAAAGCAGCTCAGCTCAGCAGACAGCAGATTGCTAATGGCACCTGTATTTCAGTTTACAGTAGTGACTGCTAACAACACACACAGTGCGCTCTGCTTGATTTTTTCTTTTTTTTAGCCCCCCCACCCCCCCTTCTTTCCCCCACTCCCACATGCTTAATTAGAAAATCTGATGCAGCCAGAGACATTATCTGCCGTACCGTGTATGCTAGTGAGGAATGCATTCTTTGATGTTGCTGATAAGCTTTTCTGTGTTGTGGGTAGTTAATTGGTAGTGGAAAGGAAATGTCTGGACTAGTGTAAAAGGAAGCATCCTAACTGTCTCTCATGCAGCTGGTCTCACTGGTTGATGAGCCAAGGTGTGGTATTGATGTAGCAGTGGTGAGGAGGTCCTGCCAATATTGCCCACCCCCCAGCAGAACTGTGCAGAGCACCTGCACATTTGGAACCAGTTCTGAATTCTTCTTGTCTTTCATCTTTGTAAGGGAACAAAAATAGGAATAAAACATAATTCTTCCCAAAACCTCGAGGGCCAAATTTCCTGCTGGTATAAATCAGCATGTACATGTGCACTGTAATCTCTCCTCGGGTCATGCTAGTCCATCAGCCCTTTGAGAGCAGGGAATGTGGATGGTGAAGCATTTGTAAAACAATGAACTAGCCAATGGGTTAGATCCTTGCAAAACTCAAAATAAGAACCATGGTTTTATTTGAGGTTTGTATTCTGCAGCTTTCAAGCCTTATTTTGCCTTTCAATCTTATTTTGCATTTGCTGAGTAGAAGACTTAGCTACTAAATTCTAGCTGTCCACTTACAGTCTTACAAACTGTAGTCAAATCTTGCTTTATTTTTCTATTTTAACTAGATAGTGGAAGAATCATCATGATCTTTCTCTGGAAGACAGGGCATATTTTGGGATTTTGGTTTGTTCAGCAGTATTAGTTCATTTGGCTTTTTCTTAGATTTCTGTCTTTTTGCTATTATTGCTCACAAGACAACTTTCTTCATCCGGTAGTAGATTACTGTCGTTCCGAAAGGTCTTTCTGTTCATTAGGAACTTTAAAATATGGTTCTTTGGCTCTGTTGGCTATTGGTTTGTTATGTCTTTTTTGCATCTCTTCTCAATTTTCTACAAAGTCTACTTTCTGTTTTATACTTATAATTTTCACCTTTGTCTTTCTTCCATCTGTTATATGCATTTGAAAAATTACAGATGCTCTTGCTTCCATTGTAAGCCTGGCTGCAGTTCTGTGTGGGTTTTTTTTTTTTTTAATGATTACACTGTGCCTTTTGGGGTACCTAATAGGATATTGTTAAGGTCTTGCCAATCATTGTCACCTTTCCATATTTTTTTTTTCTGTTGACTGAGTTTGGCCCTAGTTATATTCACTTTTTTGAAAATGACACTTGAAGAGCACCAAGAGGGAAGGTAACTAGTTTGAGCTCTGTGCTGTGCGAATGTAACAGATGTAATGGAGCCATATTCTCTTGTAAGTAAGCAACACTAGTTTTTAATTCTGTTTCTATTCCTTCTCATCTGCCAAAATAATATGTAGTATAGGATGAAGGTCCTTGGTGAGACCCAGACACCTCTGCCCCTCCTTATTTTCACTAAATTAATTGTGATTGACTTTGGTTGTTTTCCTCTTCACCCACCCCAATGTTGAACTGACAGAATTAGCTAATAATCAGTGCTTAACCTGCTGGGAGTTCCACAGTGGCTTGGGTTAGCTGAAGGGCTCTGGCAGAGCTGTCAGGCCCAGTACCAACCCTCCTTGCTGTCTACTGTGTGTTGGTAGCACATGTGGTATGCAAACTGCTTCTTTCTCGCCTGCCTTGGTGTGGTGAATGGATATCAATTACATGAGAGTCCAGGTATTTAAAAGAGATCCAAAGCAGCTCAGAACAGATTTTCTGTGTTAAACAATAGGCTGAGTACTGAGATATTAACCAGATGTGCTACCCTTTGGGCCAGTTTTTGCAGTCTGGTTCACAAATGTGTGGTGGGAGATTCAGCCTGTTTTCCCTCCTCGTACAATGGCAAGGGAAAACTGATATTGAGAATGCCAATGAAGAGAGCCAGATGGTTAGCTATTCTTGGTCATGCGCCTTTCACAGTGTTGTGCTGCCCTTCTTGCTTTGTTCCCATCTGTATCTGCAGTGCTATATTGCACGTTGAAGGGATGCTGCAGCATCTAGAAAGCATGGGAACACAACAGAGGAGAAAAAATTGGTTTTGTCCAAAATACCAGATTTGGAATTTAGGCTGAAGAGGATTTAACTTTGGTGTTATCTGGGAGGTTGTAGTACCTGGGTTAGTGAAGTGTGAAGCATGATCTCCCTTACCACTGGCAGTAAGGCCCTCCAAGAGAGGTCACCAAACTCCCAGGCTCTGCCAAAGGGTAATGAAATACCTTTGGAGAAAAGAGTTCATGCAAATTAATTTGTCTGAGAAAGGCTGAGGAAAAGCTTTGCAGGGAAGGTCTTGGAAAGGACAAAAGAGAAGATAACTTAGGAAGCATCTTAATCTTTTCAATTCATCTGTCTGGTCTCTAGTTCAGGTAGAGGGATGCTGCCGTACAGGTGAGCATGAATATCTGATTCCACTTTTGCTCCGTAGTCTCTGTGAAATAGGAAACTATGCAGCTCTGTTTGCATACCGCGAGGGAAGCATGTTACAGCCTCATTTGTGATCAGCCTCAAACTTTCATGAGAGATACGTAGATCAGTGACTGCACAGATAGTATGATGGGCCACACCGCTTGCAGGGCACATGGTATGTGTATGGAATGATGACTTTTAGTAGTTTGTTCAACGCACAACTTCTCAATTTGAAACACAGACTGCTAAGTTGTGCATTGCACAAACTATTAATAATTTGTATTCCAGATTGCGAAGTACATACAGCTAGTAACATGCATACACACGGATTGGTAACTCTTGTTGGTGTTTGAAAAAATCACAACCCTCTTACAGGTTTTGCAGTCACTTGAGAGGACATTTGAAGGCCAGAGTGGTGTGACAATCCCTGCTGGGGTTGACAGTGTATGAGGAGGAGTTTTTTATTTTATCTTTTTTTTTTCTTTCCTGCGGCTACTGACTCATCCACTCTTTTTGCTGTCTGTTTACGCTCATTTATATGCACTTACTCAGCTGACTGGTTAAGTTCCACCACCCACTTACAACTGCAATGAATAATGTTTTAGGCCTGGTGTCTCACAAGTGCAGGCCCCTCACACATCAATGTCATTACTGGAATTGCTTTTACTGATAGCAGCCACGTGGCAGGTGTACAGAGAGCAGCCTGCAGAACGAGCAGCATGAAGAGCATCATTCATCAGGTTTGCTTACAATAAGCCATTTTATCTGTTAGCCTGAAAATGTTGTGGTACCCTTCCTCCTCCGTCCTCTTCCTTCCACTGCCCGTGTTCACAACATGTGCTTTTCTCACTGCCTTGATTTTTCATATCATGGTTTCAAGTCGGGACTTCAGATGGGACTAGGTTGTGTCTTGCTGTTGCATGGAACCTTTGAAGAAGGTTCAAGGAGCCTCCTGTGCTTTTGGAGGAAGCTTCGTTACTGCCACATGCACCAGACGAGTCTGATTCATCTCTAGTCAAAGATGTACTTGTCTGCGTACTTCAAGCCAGTTGCTCAGCTTAAGCCATTGCTTGAATTTAAGCATGTGTTTTGCCTGAGCTTGAACCTCACAAGGCCCTCACAGGGACAGACAGCAACAGGTTCATAATCCCATCCCTACAATGGTATTCACTGGAGGATGAAATCTGCTCCTTGAAAGGACAGGGTAGCAGTAGCTTTGCTCTGGTGGAATTTCTTCTCAAGTGTGCCATTTATTATGTGCGTCTCTGAGGAAGGAGCCTTTACCACATGCAGTACTGTGCCCAGCAACTTGACTGGGATGTGACTGATTGGATCCAGTCTGTACTTGCTTCATTCTGTATGACTTTACGTTCCTTCTGGGTATTTATGATTTATTTGGACTTTTACTTTATTTTAATAAAATGCCTCTGCTTGGAATAATCACCACAATGAATCCTGTAAGCTTTCCTGACCTTAAAAAGGGTAACTGAACATTGGCATTAGATTTAAAAGGGAAAGGTTGTGGTGATTGTTCTTAATTGAATCTGAAAGACAAAAAAGACTTTAAAGATCTCAGTTGGCATATGAAAGAATGCCCTCTTCTTGTTCTAGATTGTATTGTCTCATTAAAATACCCCCTTTCCTGTAATCACTATTTCACAGTTCAGCCATCTCCAGATACTGTGAAACAGCTGTGCAAAGGTCAAGTACAAGAGGGCAATGGGAAAAGAAAATGACACCACAGCTCCCAGGGTTTCCAACCACCCTGTTAACAAATTTACTGACACAGGGCATAATTTTTACTGACGCTGCCCGTTTTTTACTGACACTGACACTTAAGACTCCATAGGGAGCAGATGCTGACATCTCTCTTGACTTTGAAAAGCTCATTGCTGAAACAAAATGGTTTTATGCAAAGATTTACATACAGTGTCTAAACATTAAGCAGGGGATCAATAGTTCTTCAAGTCTGAGTAATGATCCCACATGGCAAAGCTACATTTTAATTAGTAAGAATGCATCCATACTTCATCTTTTTACTTTTTTTTTTTTCCTCCCTGTCTTGGAGGTAACCAGTGCATCTAGGGTTTGTTCAAGCACATCCCTGTTTCTTATCACATACTAGCCTGAGTCTCCTTGGGCTCTGGTTCTGCTTTGAGACTTGTGCAGACAGACCTGACACCTTTATGACTTTTTAGTGAGGCCAGTAGAGCTTGGTGCAAGTATCTGTATATCCTTGCAGATCTTACTGTAAGATCAAGCCCTTGGTTAAGAGGTAAGGGTGGCTGATAGATGTCAAAGAGCTTGTCACCTCCTGTATAGATTTAATTTAAAAGAGACCTCGTTGTTCAGAAATAAGTGATCTGTTTTAACACCGTGCTTAGATTTTGGCTCCTTGGATTCTCCAGTTGTTTGCTGTTGACTTTTCAGCCCTACATAAACATGGTTTTGTCTGGTTCATCTCTTAAACCTGACCGCTAAACTGTGCTCTGTGTGGTGCACTTGCAATTTTTTTTCCCCTTTTGCTGCTTGTGTTCCCTCTCAGTTGTTGACTGTGACTGGAAAATAGGCGTACAAAGCATTTTGCATTCTCTGAATGTACCACACAGTAATTCTGCTGTCTGAAAACTCTGTAATGTCAATAATTGATGCACTTGAGAAGTGGTAATTAAATTAGTTAATTATGCTGGTAAAATTACATGCAATTATGTGACTGCAGGGTATGTTTAGTAAATTAGGCTTTCCCATACTCACTGCATATTGTGGTGCCAATTTTGTTCCTTGATGATTAGGTAGCTTTTGATACTTCTTAATTGATTTAATACCTGGATCTTCATTAGCCCTCAATTGCTATGCAATGTATGTCTGACATTTTTTGCTCTGATATTTCACAGAGTATCGTTCATCCAAAAAAACCCAATCTATACATATATACATATTCCTGTCAGATGTTTAAAGCATCAAGACTTCAGGGAAAATGCTGTCTTCTACAAGTGTCTTGCGGTGACTTGCCCACTACTGTGAGATGCCAATCAACTAACTGTCCCTGGGAACCCTCTAATATAGAATGACTGATTTCATTTATGTTTCTCTTGAAAGATCCAAATAAATAGGTGTCTCAGGGAAGATTGGCACGGTGACAGCTGTTTTAATGACACCTGTTATCTTTGCAGAGAGCAGTGAAAGGTTATTAAACGGTAACATTAATTCAAATAAAAATTTCAAGAGGGTCAGATTTGATTGGGTCTGGTGCATGGGTGGGGTTTGCTGTTCTTCATTCATGCTTGCTCAATATTTTACACATCAGAATCACCTCCCAGCAGATGGTTACCTTCATGCTGGCTGTGTTTACTGTCACAAACCTTTCCTGGATCTGCTTGTCTCCACACCCCATATTTCTCCCCACCAGCATATATTCTATCGCTGTCAAAAATGATGCTTCTGAGTATGATCTCCGTTTAGGGATGTTAGTGACAAACTGCTGAAAGCTAAAAGCCAGATCATGTAGATTGAGCTACGGTCTTTTATTTCTGTTCACGGGGCAGAATCTCTGGGGGAGAAAGGAAAGGGTAGGGTAGAGCAATTGCTTGTTATTTGGCCTTGGATTCATGAAGCACATAACATTGTCTCTACCTGAGCCCAGTCTAGCGATGTGCCAGGATCAAAAGCAGCGGGATCTGAATGGCAGAGGAGTGAAGTAACTGGACTGAACTGACCTGAGCAGACAAGGTTCCGCTACTGTGACGACTTCAGAAAATGATGGATGACTATCTCCTGTTGAAGTAATGTTTCTGGGAACTCGGTACAGATACAGGCAGGCAGGACCCTTGGTTTGTCAGTCAGATGTTTTGAGACACACCCACCCACCCCTTTCTTTGTACCTGTCCCTCCACGGTGCCGTTCGCCAGGCTGCTGGGGGACGTGGAGCCAGGGCTTGTGCCAGAACGCGAGAGGTGCCCATGCTAACGACATGCTTACCGGTGAACGAAGCGTGCACTGCTCAGAGAGATAACCCCTAGAAAAGGCTTTCGGAGGCATGTGGGTAGTCTTGTCTGAGTTTTGCTTCTTAAAGGAAAACCAGCTTCTCTGTATTTATCTGTGCCTGCTTGGCAGCTTTACGATGGCTTTAATATTAATCCTGGGGAGTAAGTCCATGTTGTTTCTGTTTGCTTTGTTTAGGCTTTTACCATCTTTTACATTTTCCTGCTTCCTCTCAACAATGTCTATTAAATAAATTCTTTTTTTCCATGGGCCCCCACCTGTAGTTTTGGCTGACTTCTCTTTTTATATAGCGAGTATGCAACTTAGGCTTAAAAATTTACAGGAGAGAATTTCCAGTATTTCCAGAGTGCTCAGTAATGTTTAGAGCTGGCAAGTTGGCTGGTTTCTTAAACCCTGTATATCATGGCCCTTCAGACCTGTTGGTCTTGGGGACTGAGGCTGTGTAGTTTGCAAGCACAGGAAAATGTCTGAAGAGAGGGAGTCTGTGTTTCTCTGGACTTCTAAGTCAGTGCTTATAGGGAAGTTCCTGCCTTTATGAATACAAGAATGTCACAGATTCTTAAGCTGGTTCTGTAATTTTCAAGTTCACAGTAACAACGAAGTTAACTGGGTACTACTGGATGTGAAGGGTTTACTATATACTTGCTCCGTCAGCGAGAACTGTGGTTCTATTTAAGAGGCTAACAGGTATTATGAAAAAAGATATGTTTGTTCTATGAGAAGAACTGCTCTTAAAATACAAAGGAGTAGAGCCGATTAGAAGGAAAACAGTAAAGAAATGTGCAGATTTAGATGGGAAAGCTCTCTCCTAAGGATATTAGCAGGATGTACAGAGGGAGAGATAGGACCTCCTGCAGGCACGTAGTGGTCTTACCAGTAAGTCTGCTAAAATACCACCTGTTTTGCCTGGCAATCCCTGATATTCTCAACTTTGTTCAGACTTTCGTGTTTGGGAAGGTGCTTGAATATTGAAAATGAAGGGGCCATCAAACCTAAAATAACTGTAGGAGAGCTGGGGATGTGCAGAAATTTCTTGCTTTTTTTTCTTTAGTGGGGACAATTTCTACTTGGCTCTTGCAGTCTTCTGAAAGCAGTGCATTCAAAACCACCTATCTTTATTTGGCACATTTGTGCTAGTGAAGCTGGCATGCTACCTTGTTAGCTGGCGTAATGCCATCCCAACAGATGGACAGGAGTATAGACAGCCAGGAGACCATGTACAAGCATCATTATGTGTGTTGAGGGCAAGATCCCCTAGCCAGAAGTGTTGAAATGCTTGTCTGTCCTGTGTTTCTGCGCTTGTGGCTAAGATGATGTACCAGCCCTGAGTGGAATTAGCTGCAGCAGTATAAGCTAATCCTTCATCTCCAAGGCAGGAATTGCCCTGGCCATGAAGAATTTGGGTTACTATTCCACCAGGTATTCCTGTGGGAGCTCTGCGGATTCCTGAAAAACACTAATGCTTTCTACATAGCAAATAGTTTAAAGTGTGGTGGAGTCAACTTTTAAAGTCATATGTGCAATAGGCCATACTCATAACAGGCTCAGACAACAAGCAGAGCTCCATCAACAGTGACAAAATCAGAGGTGTAAATGACTGAGTCCAGTTCTGCACAATTCATTGCGCCAAAATTTCTGCTCAGCTTGGAAAGTGGGCAGATCTTCTCTGTAGATTGCTACAGAAATTCCTTGTTAGGCTTCTCTGGACATATTTCATGCTGTTTGTCTTTGCCTGAAGAGACAGCATTTTCCCAGTGGGACACACAAAACTGCATCTGTTAGCATCAGGTGCTTTTGTAAATTCAAGTAGTTACTTGACTGCATTTATGGAATCAAAGATGAAGAAGAACAGATTCATCTAACATGTAGTCTAATGGGCGGAAGGAAAGCCATGCTTCATTAAAATGATGGCACTTGTTGAACTCTAACCATCTTTAAATCTGGGATTCGGGTAGTGGATGTTTAGTTTGGGAATGGCCACTTTTGTTTTAGTTCAAATTTGCTTCAGGGAGCTGTAGGGTAAACTGAAAAAAAACCCCTGCTCATAACTGAAATGAGCACTTACTTGTAAATGTCTTGCTAACTAAATTGGTTTAAATTTACCAGGGTTAAACTGTAACAAGACTCTAAATATAGACTCTTTCCAGACTCCTGCTTGAATTTACTTCATTTAAGGAACTGGCAACCATTTCAGAAGAGTTGTACAGTATTTTTGAAACCATACAGAAGACACTGATAGAATGCTATGAGACAGCCTGCAAGGGATTGAGAGCTGCAGTTCAGAGGCCTTGTGAGTAAAGGCAGACAGTTGTATTATTTCATATTTGGAAAATTATTTTTGCAACCATAAAGACTTTGTCCTTAGATTTTCTCTTCCACCAACAAACTCTTAGATTCGGCTTTTAGCTGAAATGTTTTCACATGGAAAAGTCTGTCTTGCCATAGGTGACTAGATGAGCATTTTTGTCCCAGGCCTGCTGGGATCAAGGTCAGCTTTAGTACATACTCATCATGTGATCTCTCTTCCTCACCATGTACTAATAGATATTTTAGGATAACTTTGCACGGAAGACCTGTAATTATATTCTGCTTATTTTAGCAAGTAGAACTAGTATTGAAATGGCAATATTCACATTTGCACATAAGCACTCCAACAAATGAATCTATTCCCTGTAAACATGTTTAAACATAACACCCAGTATCTCCTGCATTAAACAGCCATTGGCAGTCTGAACTGCAAAGGGTCCTGCAGATAAGTCAGCAAAGCCACCGATCTGGGTCAGGATCATGTCTGTTGCATAAAATATTACATGAATTGGTCCCAGTTCACTTCCAAATAGGTGCATAGGCAGCAGAAATATCTGTTGGCCTACACCCAGTCTTGCTTTTCTTGGAAGAAAGAAAGATTGTTGAGACATCTGTTAGACTGGAGAAGAGAAGGCTCAGTGGGCATCACATCAATGTGTATAAATCCCTGAAGGGAGGGTGTAAAGAGGACGGAGCCAGCCTCTTTTCAGTGGTGCCCAGTGACAGGACAAGAGACAATGGGTACAAACTGAAACACAAGAGGTTCCCTCTAAACATCAGGAAACACTATTTTACTGTGAGTGTGACTGAGCACTGGCACAGATTGTCCAGGGAGGTGGTGGGGTCTCTCTCCTTAGAGACATTCAGAAGCTGTCTGGATGTGGTTCTGAGCAATGTGCTCTAGGTGACCCTGCTTGAGCAAGGGAGTTGGACTAGATGACCTCCAGAGGTCCCTTCCAACCTCAGCCATTCTGTTCAACTAACCATGCAGCTAGTTGCTGTTGAGATTGAATTCAAGTCAGAATGTGCCAGACCTCTCAGCCAAAGAGAATTTAGTTCTCTCTCCCCCCCTCCCTTCTCTTTTCATGTCTCTTGTTTGTCTGCAGATGGGAGTGAGCAGTATCTGCATTCATCTTATCTGCATGCTTCCTCATTTTTTCTGCAGGAAGTGCTCAGTATCAAAGCATTGGAGAGCAGTTAAAATGTACTCAGCAGGTCCTTGGGTCTCTAGTGGTGCTGTTAGCAATTTTTTGTAAAGTAGGTCCTTATGTGAAGGCACAGGAGAAAGCTGTACCTGTGATCTTTCTGATCACTCTAAGTCTCACAGCCCCCAGTATGGTGCTATTTGGGTGTATCCCACTGAGAGGTTTTGACCTTTGCATGATAATAACCTCTGTTCCAGGCTCTCACCGTGGAGAGTGCCTTGCTCCCTACTCCAGAGTCCCCTAGTGTGCACATGTCCACGCAGATTTCTCTACTTTCACTCTTTGGATGCAGCTTCACATTCTCCATATCACAGGTTAATCAGCCTCCCTCCCTCATCCCACCACCACTGGCAACTGAGTTACAGTGATAGGCTTAAGAGACTTGAGACCTGCTAGAAGCTTTTCTTGGGAGCCTGCAGTGTGTGCCTGGTTAGGTTTATAAGGACATGGTAGTGGTCATACTGGCTTCAAGCAAAGGTCCACCTATCTCAGTAGCCTCTTTCCAGCTGTGCTGCAGGTGGGTTGCGTAACAGAGTAAGAAGAGTGCAGGGATGTGTGTGATACTGCACCGTAATACTCCCCAATCTCCATCTGGCTCTTTCTTAGCTGGAAGCCTTTCCTGTGGCCTCACTGACCCTCGTGGGATTTATCTTCCAGAAACTTACCGAGTTTCCCCACCAGCTTTTAGTATTTGCAGACTCCTTTGGCGAGGAGTTGTATGTGTTTCCTCTCCATGGTGTGGAGAAACACATCTTCATGTGTTGAACCTAACTTTTATTAAATTTAATTTTTTTTTTTCCACCCATATTTTTCTAAAGAGACAGAATGAGAGAGAAAGAAAATGTCAGTGATTCTTGTCCCTTCTGTAGTGCTTGTGATTTTACAGGCTTGTGTTACCTTATCCTCCCTCAGGGTTTTTTTTCTCCCTGGATTGAATTACTCTCAATAGAACTTCCCAAATGAAACTATGATCTATCTGTCAAGGTTCTTATAAAAAATGGACAGAAAAATGTAGAAAAGTTTAATATACCTAGGAATCGGACATGTCTGAAGTGTTAGTCATCTGTCCTGATGCAAACACACACTCTTTTTGTTCCTCTCTTCTCCCTCACCCCTTTCCTCTTCTTCAGGAGATTTTTTTATGATGCCTTGGGTAACTTCTCTGTGTGTAAGTTCTGATGGAGGCTTGGGAAGAACATCTTCCCAGTTAATGGCAACAGCCACTGTTGTTCTAATTGCTTTTGTATTATTAACCCAGAAATGTCTTATCCCTGGCTGTATTTTAATTTCCCACTGAGTCTTTTTAACAGGGGGGGAGTTCAGCTTTGAATCTCTGTCTGGGCAGATAGAGCAATGTTATGCAGATAAATTTGAGGTGTAAATAGTAATGCACCCCACTTTTTACAGACATGTCCTTTTCTGGGTACATGATTCGGCATGCTGATGAACTAGGCAGGAATACTCTCTGCCTACATCATCACTTGCAGTGATAATATGGTCACTTGTATACCCTTAAACCAAAAAGGAGAAACCACGTAAGTGTAATCTTCTGTGCAGAACTGTGGGGTGCCAATTTGATTTCAGACTCATCCCAAGTCCACTTAGATTCAGAAAGCTCCACATACAGTGTGACCAAATATGCGTAGAGTACTAGTGTGTATTAGTTTGCACTAATACGTTGCGACAGGGTAGGTTTAGATTGGATATTAGGAAAAATTTCTTCACTGAGAGGGTGGTCAAGCATTGGAACAGGCTGCCCAGGGAGGTGGTGGAGTAACCATCCCTGGAAGTGTTCAAAAAACGTGTGGATGTGGCACTGCAGGACATGGTTTAGTGGGCATGGTGGTGTTGGGTTGAGATGGTTGGACTTGATGATCTCGAAGGTCCTTTCCAACCTTAATGATTCTGTGATTCTGTGTATAATAGATATTAAATCTTAACAGTAGGCTTTCTACAAATATATTCTTGTCCTTTGCGTTTTACATTTTAAATTATAATTAGTAGTAACAGGTGCAGACTAGTTTCTCCCTGCAGAAAAATAAAATGCAATTGCATAGCTAGCAAGGAAAAGGAATGCAGATACCAGAGTGGTACATGGAGCAGCTACAGTACAGTTGTATGCTGGATTGGCTGTGGCTCTCCTGAGCCATCACAGCTTGTCCATTATTTGTACTGAGTTCAAAAATGGTTCCATTAGAAAGGTGGAGTGCAAGTGCAAGTCCTCCACACAAACCAAAGATACTTGTTTACTCTTACAGCTCTCCTTTCATCTCTGTTAATGATTCTTGGCTTTTCCCTCTTTGCTGTCTTCACTGTCATGTTAATGCAGCTGGTAATGAATGCCATCCTTATTTTAACCCCAGTCATTTTAGGTTTGGGTTATCAAGTACCCAACTCACAGTGACTCCGAGATCAGACATTTAGCTGGCTAGTAGCAATGTGGATGCATTGCGGTAACTTTGATGCGCTGACTGGCTCTTTCATCATTTAGATAACCTTTCCTCTGCTTGCCACAGCTCTAGTATCTGTGTTTAGCCCCTTGGACACCTGTAAATATGCTTTACTACACTTTTTTCATTTTTGTCTGAGGTTCGGTACAACTAGTTTTCTGTCACATAGATTTCTTATGAGTCCTGTCTACTTCATTGATTTCTGATGGGAGATATAGCAGGGAAGTCTAGGGAGAGGGTTTTGAGTAGATCGAGATCATACAGTTCAGAGTAACTATAATGTCTCAGTTTGCCACTGCAGTGGAACAAATGGCAGAACTGTTAGTATGAAATCATGGCATCTAGGGTAACTAGATATTTGAGGCTTAATCTAGTGCTATCCCAGAGGCTCTGGAAACTGGAATTTGGATGCTGCTGCTGTGCTAATGTATTAGAATGATACCTGTGTAAACTGGTGGCTCAGCTTACAAGTATCTGGGATGCTGTTGGCTTTGACAGGGGGAGAGGAGAGATGGAAAACTTGCAGGGTGAGGTCTCTAGGTAGAGTCATCGGGTTGGTATTTAATTTCTTGCCTGGGTTCTGGTGCCGCCAGTCCCAAATATTTAAAAGGTCTTAAGTTAATTCTCCAAAAGGTTTATGTTGTGAGATGCAGAAAACCAAACCAAATTACTGAGAAGGGGATTTTATGTTCTCTTCTAAAGTCTCTTCTGGTTTTTGAGTTTCAAAGTGCCAGTCGGGTCATGATTTTAAGTGGGGTGGTTTTTTTTACACCACTTAGTTTTAAAGAGAAGGTTTGGGTTTCATATAACTACTAACTTTTGGGAGCTGGAACTTTAAGCAAAGCATCAAATATTGTAACACTTATCATTGAAATCATCAGAGCTGGCAAGACTGGGCTTTCTGATTGCCAGTTTATTTTATAGGCATAATCAATTATAGTAGGTCATCTAAAATGCTGTAAAAAATGAAATCAAATTACATGTTCCTTCATTCTGTTCCAAAGTAGTTGAGAACATGCTGTCAATCAGTTATACCTATTGAACATGTTCAGTCAAACTCCAAATGTGTTACACATGTTAATCTGTTTGCACTCGCGAAGAGAGTGTATATATACAGAGTATTAGAGTGCGAGCTCTCTGTGCATATTTGAGAAGATTTTTGTTTCTTTGCATAAGAAATACTTCTATTTTACAGTGTATCAAAAGTAACCCTAACTAAGCCATATAAAGGCATATCACATCCTTCGACTTTGTGACTCACTTATTTCTTGATTACATGCCAAACACAAATTCCAGTTCCTTGTGTTTTACTTACAATAACATTAGTGTTTAATTCTACAGACTCAATCAAAGCCACACTTAATATAAAGAAAACAAATTCTCTATTTTATAGCTGCATTAAATACTTTCCCCTAAAATAGTTTAGGGGGGTGTTTTTTTTTAATTTATGGATTTTTTTCATGAAGCTAGAGACTTTGTTTTGGTTTTAGTACTCCGTATTTATAGTTGTGGAATGATCATTTTCTGGTTGATTTCACATTGAGCTCTCTCAAAACTAGTTGTAATAGTTCCACGCTCTTTAAATCTTTTTCTTTCTATCACTGCTGTTACAATATATTATACTTTATATTCTTAAGCTATTAACTCTGAGTTCAGTTAATGATTTGTTGGTGGTTTAAGAGACAATGTCTGGGTCGTTTGTATTGGTATTAGCTTTTATTTTTTAAGAATGGCAAATAAATAATTCCAATAGTGGGGAAAAAAATAGGAAAGGGGTTGTTTCATGGGGTTTAGATAAGATGGTAACACATAATGTAGCCATCGTGACCTATTTTTGGGTTTGTTTTCTAACTTTTTTTTCTTGCATGGTATTTGTTAGTTAATGATGATTTGCCTTTTCTTGGAGAGATGCAAAGGATAAATGGGATTTCCCCCCCCCCCCCCCCTTGATATCTGGCCTCCAGTGTTTAAGGAAGTTTGCAAGTTACTTGCAGGCTGTTTTCATTGGTCTTTGCACCCAGTTCAATTTAAATGTGCAAAATCAGAGACTCTGAAGCTCTCTGCAGGCTGGGGAAATAGGATCTGCTTCCCAGCAGGCACTGGAATACCTTGAGTCCCTGCTCAGCACAGGAAAAACTGAGCAAGCCAAGCATCCCACCGCAGAAGCAGAGTGCTTTTGGGTCCATTGGGCATGACAAATAGGAGGAAGAAACCAGTCTTCTCTCAATAACTGAAACCCTGGTCCAGATTTTCTATCAGATTTTGTATCAGATTTTGAAAGAGGGGTGGTGGTGGTCAGAAGTTGCCGCTTTCCTTTGCCTTTCCTTTACCCAACACATACATACACTTGCACACTGACTTACAGGAACGGAGTGGACAGAAGCTATGTTGCTGTAGCCTCTCTGGAAGCATGAGCATGATTATACTGGAGTGCCTCTTGGGTTTGGTCTGTGGGATGATCTCCAAGCACATGATGGAGAAGGAGTAAAACAAAGTGGGGAGGGGAAGATGGGGTATTGAAAGAGGGATGCTTCCTCATACTCATATTTTGCTTAATCATGAAGCTTCACTTTGTAAGGAACAATCTCTTTGCTGTTTCTAGACTCCCAAAATGACACAGTCATGTATGACAACGTTACACCTGAAATGGTGCAGGACCCACTGTCCTCTAAGCATCCTCAATTAATCATTGTGTCCTAGGTTGGGACAGAACTGAGGTGCCGCCTTGAGGCTTACTGAAGTTTGTTGTGACTTGACTATGGATAGTAGCAAGTGCTTCATATGGAGTTCCTTTGTTAAATAAGGACCTGAGAATGCACTGCTGTGGCCAGTGCCTCATTTGCCAGGTGCTATTCAAGTTTTCCTCTTAGCTTCGCTTTCACTGCAGGACAAAATGCCATCTATATTTTCATGCTCTGGGACTGACTGCTACTTTACTGCCTTAACTCAGTGCTGGTCTTCCGTGTTTGTTGGCAGGGCTCCTGTTTTCTAATGTCTAGTTTCTTCTTTCTCTTTAGCAAATGTATATGCACAGAGTAGTGTCACAACTTTGGGATGAAGAAAAGAAATTTTGGATAGACCAAACTGAGGGTAGAGCTGTCCTGAGCCACAGACTTGTCTTTGCTTTCTGCTCGAGGATTTGGATGTGGAGGGTGTTGTTCAGGCTTGTGATAAACGGTACTCGTTGAATACGTGCTTCCATGCAACAAAATAACCCCAATAGTTATAGTTATGGAATATTTCTACTTTATTATATTCACACTGAACTGGTCTATGTGCGAAAGTCACATAAGAGCAGAGATGATCAAATCAAAGGTTTCACCTCAGACTCCTTGTTGCTGAGGATATTATTCAGAGGAGTGTGGTCTGAAGGACAAAACCCCTGAGTCGTGGCACAAACTGGAGAAGATTTTACAGCGAAAGGTCAGAAGAGCACACCACAAAAAGGTGAAGGCAGAGGGGAGAATGAGCTGTTGAAAGGTCTGATTTTTGGCTGATGGATTTACAAGCAGGCAGAGCAAATGAGCAAAACCTCAAAGAGCAAGAGAAAGAAGACAGTGTCCTTTACTGCAGCCTGTGTTTTGGCACTCCTCTGTCTCCTCATTACCAGAAGAATATTTCCATGAAATGCAGGTTTTCTGCTGAATCCCTCCAGGATCTGGATCTTAGTACATCTGGGTAGGATTCTCGCCATTGCCTACCATACCCTGCTTTTTGAGAGATGCTCTTCCTCTCCACCTGCTGCAAGTATCCCGTATGTGATGAACATGCACCCAGAGTATGTACATGGAGTGACTGTCTATTGGCTTCCCACTGTAAGCAACCCAAGAAAAGGTTACAGCTTTTAACCAGTTTTCTTCCATCCTCCATGTAGCTACAGAGGTGATGTTGGTGCAGGTCTCCCTTTGAGTCAAAATCTGTCAATTCAAATACATATATTTTTAAACCACATAGTGTTGTCATAAAAGAACCTTTGCAATGAAATGTTTTGAATTGGGAAACACTTGAGATATCTGTCCCTGTCTTCCAAAGTCACTAGAGTTATTTTAAAGTTAAAGTTATTTTCACATTAGATATGTGTAGGTATGGATATAGTCCTTGTTGTGCTCTTCCAAGGCTTTGTTAAACTGCTAAGCGTAATTGTGCTCAGGAAGGATTTAAAGTCTAGTGCTATTTCCAAAGCAGAGCCACCAAGGGTTCGCTACTCCCATACAAAAATGTTGCTGTAGGTGATGTTTTGTCAATGGGAGAAGGTATTACAACACTGTTTCCTGGAATCACTGAAATCTATCTATTTTATAGCTATACTTTCCTCACCTTGGCAGTCTCTAGTCTTAATGTCATGTCCTTTTTCTTTTTTTTATCCTATTATTACGGGTGGATGATATATTTTATTTTGTAAAGCATCCCTTACATAGTATCAACCATTACTCCAGGGATAACTAGGATAGCGTATGCAGCCTGGTGTAGGTGTAGAGGTAACTGAGTAGGAAATGGAAAGTAGAGTGGAAGTGGAGCACTTCATGCTTCCCTATCTGAGTAGCCTTTTGCAGTCAGGACATCAGCAGAGGTACCGAGGCAAATAGCAAACAATAGTAGAAGGGGAGAGAAATCGAGGGGGAAATAAAGCAGAGAAAAGAGATTTTGTGGGAGTAGGAGTTTTGCTTTTTGTTGCTGCTATTGAGTTCTGTTTGTGTGGGTGGATTGGTGAATCACAAAGCAGGTGTAGGGAGCTGAGGGAGAGAAAGAGTTTTTGCACTGTTAGAGGCTAGAATGTGTGAAAGGACAAAATGAAAGCCAGTACTTGTTGAATACAGGGACCGCAGTTCACAGGTTGGCAAGAATAAGCCCGTGAAGGGTTTTTAAAACAAGGAAGTTGGTTTTGATCTGAATCCCACGATGAAGTAAAAGCCAGTGGAATTTTCCAGCGATGCCAAATCCAAGTATTCAAAGCTCCTGAGTTTTCTCTCTCTGTTCTACCATGATATCTTGAAATGGGCCTAAATGTCACAAAACTTTCAAAAACAATCTTGAGTGATTTTTATTTCTTTTTTTTTAAACTTTATTCTTTCTTTTCATCTAGATTTGTCAAATTTCAGCTTTCTCTGAGACCTTGCAGAGCACCAAAGCCAGCAGAAATACTGATGCTCACGTAGTCTGTTCTGTCTTTAGTCTGGCGTATTCGGCTCAGATATTACACTGATGACTTTCTAAATATGTCATGTCACAAATTGATTGCCAAAAGCATTACTTTTGTTTCTCTCTTCAATTTATACAGAATTTTTCATCCTCCTTGATGAAGGCAGGTATGATTTTTCTTTCAATATGTTGAGAGAATAGCTTACAGCACAAATTTGTTCATGGTCTGTTTTTAAGTCCGCATCTGCAGATTCAGAGTGGTGCTATGGAAGTGTGCAATGGCCTGACGGTTCCTAAACTATCATCAGTTGTGTTGATCTACACTTGGGTTTGGGTTTGTGGGTTTTTTTAGTTTTGTTTGTGGTTTGGTTTTTTTTGTTTTGTTTTTGTTTTTTAATAATACTAGTGCAGGCAGCATGCTGACAGAATATAAACCCTTTCACAAGCTGTCCAGGTAGTGAATCTTTTCATAAACAGGACTGGCATGTGGTTATAGAGTTTTATAGTGGCACATCTGGAGAGAGGGGCGATTCAAATGCAAAGCAATTCTGACTTTTTTCAGCAAAGATGTCTCTGTGCAGTGCATTAGACTCTGCAGCAAGTTTTTAACTAGCACGTCAAAGTCAACTTGTTGCTTTTAATTGTCTCTGAAACAGTAGTGATAACAAATCACAATGAAGATAAACCTTTTCCTTTGTGTGTGTTACATCACATAGCATCTGTTGTCCCTAGTTTCCCATTTTGACCTGTATTTTGATAGAAAGCCTCCCAAAATCCATGTACAAATCCTGGCTGCAGTTGCATTTCTTAGGGCAAGCTGTGCTCACCTTTCACTGGTCCTGTACTGACTACAGGAATGACTGCCTGAATTCCAAATGTATGCTTGGCACAGATGCAAAACTTCTGATTGTGAAAAGTAGTTAAAACACTCACTCCATTTAAAGGGGGGGGGGGGGGTGGGGAGGGAAAAAAAAAAAGGGATGCAATTTTCCACGGTAACGTGAAAATTAAGTATTTTGCTCTTGGTCTGTTCTGATTTCACCTTGTAATAAAGCCTTAGAGCCCAAGCTGTATTTCTATTTCTCAAGTACAGGCTGCTTGCCAGCCTTGCAAACTAAAGAGGATTTGGGAACCCAGAAGTCCGGGATCATCTGTGCCAGTTGCGAGATGTCATAGAGCTTTGGGTTCTACTGTAGCACCAAGAATAGGGGCAGAAATATACTGGTGTGCAGGGCAGACAGCAAAGCTAGCTCTGGCTGAGTTAATTTGGGGGCTAGAAGCCAATCTCTGCCTTGGTTTTTACACCTTGCTTCCCAGCAGGGCTGGTGACACCACGTTGCTTCTGGTACTTCGTTGTGCCCTGTGGGCGAAGCCCTAGCTGGTGCTGAGCCTCCTCGGGCCCGCAGAGCGGCTGCGTAACCGGCTCCGTGGCAGCAAGCCTGCAAGCTCTGAAGTCCCTGACTACGGATGTGATTTGCCTGTGAAAACAGTTGCCATAAGGTATTGCTGAGGCCGGAGGATTTAGTAGGATTAAACAAGGGATTGAATGCTTCTGTATAAATAACTGGAATATCCAGAATTATAGTTGTTAATGCTAACAAACATTTTATGTGTATATAAAAACCTCGAGCTTTAGGGTTTAAATTTTAGGGATCAAGACAAAAAAACCTTCTAAGGGGTGACATATCCCAAATCTTACCTCTAACAGGTTTTCTTGTTTCTTTATCCTAAGACACTTGGTACATGGCTCAGGTCAGAGGCAGAATGTTAGAATAGATGGGTCGCAGATAAGATTCTGTGTGTCAGTGTTTATCTGTCTCCAATGGCTTCCTCTACTCTTACTCATCAGGAAGACTAAGGAGTGATTTTGGTATATTTATTTATTTGCAAAGCATTATCCAGCATTACTAAGGAGATGTGCATGTGAGTAAAGTCTACGTTGGCATGAGCCCCTTTTGTTAGTTGGACAGCCACAGCAGATGCTCACTGGCTGTACTTGTTGTTCCAGTAATTGGGCATCTTCACAGAAACATGTCAAAGGGTGGCAAGGAAAGGAAAAATTTCACCTTTCATTAGGTTTGCTTCTGTGGTCTGAAGTTATGACTCGGCTTTCAGGCATGAGAAACACCCATGTACCACACCTCCCTGGCAAAGCCAGGTGCCTGAGCACCCCAGAGGCTTATTCTTGAGGGAAACACTGGAAAGGCACTCGTTCTCCATGCCTGAATAACATCTAGTGTTGTTACCTCGGGCACTTTTCTGTCCAGCCCTGTTAGTAAAAGAGTGTCACAGGGAACTGTTGCTTTGCTTGCAATAGCATTGCAGCACATAAAATAAAGGTCAGTAGCTGTGACCTAAAGAGCTTAACAAGAGAATACACATATTTTGAAAGCAGATGGGCTTTAGTCAGTGGTGCCCAGTTCTTATCTCTTCGGTGCAACTGAAAACTTTCCATCGTCCCTTTCCTAGGTTATGAGTGGGAAACAACACACTCAGGCAAAGGAACTGCTGGAGACCCCTGTGTAGTCTAGAAGTGGACTTGGTAGTAGGTCGGTGCCTGTTATGGCCTGCTGCTCTTAAAAGAAGCAAGCAACGTTCTTCAGGATTTCAGACATGCAGATAGGCTATCAGTTCTATTTCTCCACGTTCTGTTTCTGACAATCTTCCTTTGAGCTGAGGTTCATTGTGGAAGTACTAAAGTATCACAAAAACATGCACTTTATAGGATTGCCAGACAGGTTTTGTGCTTTTAATCAGCTAAAGTAAACATCTAGTTCTTCGAGAGATGGTTCTACTAGCTCCTGAACTGTGAACACGGGCCAAATGTCCTCAAACTAGGTGGAAAAAGACTCATAAAAGGCAGAATTAATGAGATCCTGTAGTCTGAGCAAGGCTCTTTGACTTGCCAGATCCTACATAACCAATGATTTAAGCAGCATGAATTACAGAGGCATGATCAGTGCCAAGTTGCAACTCTGGTGTAAGATGCTGCATTTCTTCATCATTTAGTGAAGGATGCTTTGAGGTTAGAAAGTGCTCTGGAAAGTGCAAAGCAAGTGAAATGCTGTGATTCCTGCTAAAACTCTGACTTCAGTTAAAGCTTTTTTTGTGTAAGGTGGAAGAATGGGTCCAGGCATATTTTTTCTTCATCTTCTATTCTTGTGAATGAGAAAGCAAGGATATTGCAATGTTTAGTATATATGCCGGAGTTCTACCTGCCTGTAAGAGCAGGGAGATGATTTACACTACTGCTTATACTGTTACACCACAACCGCAAATATCACGCTCCTTTCTTTGTCTTTTGTCCACTGAGATCTGTGGGTAGGTGTCCATGACGGTCACATAGTTAAGTGGCACTCGGATAAAAAACTCCAAAGCAAAATCTTCTCTTTATTGTTATTCCTTTAGCTATCCTTGCTCATAACAAAGGCTTGAGGAACTTTAGCAAGACTTCTATTTTTTTATTTTTCTACAGTGCGTGCTACTATACATTAAAGTATATTTTCAGTGCCAAAAGGGACATCCATTGAGATCTAAGCATATTTCCTTTAATGTGGCTCTTCGTAAGCATACCTACTTATTCCTGTCATCTTTATCTGCTCCCTCTGCATGAGAAGGGAATGCAGACTTCCCTCCTTTTACAGGTCAAGAATTTTAAACCCTGTGGGAGAGCACACAAATGCACTCTCTGGGATAACTAATGACTTTGTTCTGTTGCTCACATGAAAAGCTATTTTGCCTTGATTTCAGCCTTTGTTCTAGGAGATGCTCATTCTAGTAAAAATGGCAAATAATGGAAACATTTTTCTTTTGTGCAGGTTCGTTAATAGGCCCAGGCCTCCCAGTTAACTGCATTACTGGAAGTAAGGGGAGTATCCCACTTGCAGAATGATGCTGGGATTAGCAGCTGAATTATAACTCCCAAGTGGGCAGTTTCTTCTGTCCAGCTGAACTACTTCTGAAGTAGGAAATCAAGTGTCGATTTTATTTCACATGCAAACACGGCTAGGAGGATTCTAGATAAAAGCACATTTTGTGCACATTTTCTAATTGTCCATGTAGTTGGTGGAGTGATGTTAGCCAACAAAAGGGTACAAATAGTTTCCTAATTGGACAGTTGGACTCTAGTGCTTCAGAGTCATCTTTTGTCTCTGTTGCTAATGTCTAGTGCCATTCCCAGTTTGACGTTCATTTCAGATTTCACAGGCTGTAGCTTTCTGAAAACCTCTTTCTTCCTCTTGTCCAGAAACAGTGTCTGCAAGAGCTCTGCCAAGGGCTTGTTTTGCTGCATCCAGGTCACACTGATGTGATATGTCTGTGTTTAGAGACGTCCAAGAGAACTCCAGTGAGGTGATGCAGGCAGGTGAGAGTCAGGGCAGCAGCTCCTTAGACCTTTCTCCCACGTAAACTGGCCTGTTTAATGAAGGTGTGGTTCCGTGTGACCTAGCTGTCATACTTCCAGTTTCAGAACTCATATACCTGCAAGGATCTCTGTCCTGGTCTTCCCTGTGCAGTGTGGACACACCCGAAGCCAAAAAGCCAGCAGCTCTTTTATTATGGAACATGATACTAAGTCCATTGGCTAGTCTTATGCTTTTACAACCATTCATTAGATTATATAATAGGTAATAAACTTTCCTGCTCAGTTGAATGCTTAAGCAGATATGTTCTCTTGTAGTTTATGATGCTAAAATTGCTAGCCAATTTTCATGAGCCTTGCATACAATATCAGAGTTCCCTGGGTAACACATCCTGTGGTTCATATAGTACAGTGCACTGGTGTGTATGGTATTTCAAGGTGCATGAACTGGTATGAGGGGTTCTCTGTTCTCTGCTGTACTTGTGAAAATACATGCACAGCTATGACATTGTTGACCATTTTTGCTAAGTGAGGCAGAATGAGGCTCCCTCACATGTTTGTGCTGGATACTACCAGTGACAGAAATGGAACTCTGAGAGCTAGACTCTTGGGTGTTGTGGTGTATTCCAATTCAAAGTATCTTGGTTGAATTAGGTGGGGACTAAGACAGACATATCAAAACATAATTAAGCCTTTGAAAGATTAGAAGTAGTAATTATAATCAGACAAACATTTAATTGTATACAACTTAAAACAACGTCTGTGTACTTCTTTAGGTTGTGATGTACTAAATCTTCTGGTATGTTATGCCACTTCAGAACAGATTTTTTTTGTTCAAGGCTTCAAATTCAAAATTAAAGGCTCCCAAAAACCTTCTTTTTGTGAACTGTCCTGTGACATTTATGATGATAAATAGCAATTCGTAATTGATTCTTCTTACATTACTATGCACATCTATCTGAGCATGACCAGGGAAGCTGGGAACTTGCTGCTGTCAAACTTCCTTGAGAGCCTGCTGGAGGCATAATGTGCTTTCCAGCATGTCTCTGTTACCCATGATCTCCAATCTAGAGGGTGAACAAGGAATAGGAGGAAGGATCTGTTTAGTCAGAAAGTCATCAGAATCGATTGCTTGAAGTGGTTAAGAAAGCTGACAACGTAACTGGTGTAGAGACTTCAGAGCTTCTTGGCCAAGACAGTGTTCATTGGCTGGGCTGCAAGTACTACTCTGTGTCAAGTAGGTACAGAGAAAACGGATAAAAATCTGCCTGTTAGGTGGGCTTAATGCACCTAACATTAGAGTGGGGGCAAATTTAGCATGCTAGGGTGCAGAGATGAAGCTTGAGAAATGTATAGCCACAGAGACAGTATCCTTGCCATCATGAGATCCAACAGAATCACAGTCTTCGTCCACAGCGACTGCTGCTTTGGCCCAACTCTCTTGCCTTGTGCTCCCAGTGTTAAAGGAAGGGAATGAAAGGGAAGAGTATAGCTGTCACCTTCCATTTGTTGGTGTGCCTAAAGGTTGTAGACATGAGGGACTGGAGGCTGGACAGCTGGGGATTCAAGAAGAGACAATCTTATTTTTGCAGCTGCCCTTGGGGCATGTCTCGTTGTGCATGTCTGTGCCTCACTGGTCTGCCAAGACCTTTTTGCTTTACCTGCCTTACAAAAGTCTGCAGTGGAGGCATGCCACTTTCTAGGATGTTTTATATGATAGGTTGGTGGACCTAGGGAAAGATTTGAGGCTGAAAATTTCTGCTTTCTTTTGGGGCCCTCTACACTTAGGATACCTCATGTTCTTGGCTTTAGCTCATATTTGCCATAAATACCCCTCTTGAACATTCTACTTCCCCTCTCCTGGGCATTTTCCAGATGTGGCCCTGAAACGCTGCTCTCTAGGTATAGCACATTTCTTCACCTCACTACCTTATTCATGACTTTTTAGTTCCTGAGGACATATCTAAGTGGGGTATTTACCTCTGGTCCCTTCTATTTATAAAATAGAGAGTGACCTTTCAGGTGCTTACGCTTACCCTGCTTGTAGCAGCTTCTCAGAGGTCAGTAACTTATCAGATATGGTGGAGGAGACTGTATAAAATGTTATGTATAATATCTTCATTTGTCCACTGAGTTTAGACCCTATCTTTTACACTGGCAAGTGAAGACCACTCATCCATTAATCACAATGCTGATAAATATGGGGAGCTTTGCAGGGATGTTGGGTTTAAATCCTAAGGGCCTGCCCTAAATTATTTGCCCTGCCAATTAAGTTTTCTCTGCTGTTTGAAGCATATACCCAGCAGACATTAGAAGTTAACCTAACACTGAATCTTTGGAGTTTGTCTACAAGACAGGTATATAAAAAACATGGAAATGGGTGAATGCTTCCAACTAAGAGTTGGACATCTGGTAAGACATGGAGATGTTTGGATAGGAGGTAAAAGAGCATATTGGAAGATTGTTTATATTGACTATGTTTCTCGTGCTCATATTTTTCAAGTATTTTATCAAATTTTATTAATATTTTAATGTTACTATTATCTTCAAAATTAGTTTTAAAATATAGTATATCTAATGCTTTAGGCCTCATTCCCCTGTGTTTAGATGATCTCTGAACAGTGTAGAGTTTTCACTAATTTATTCATAATTTGAAATTGTCTTGATCTGTAGATTGTTCTCAAGCAGCTTGTTATGACTACACATGATACAAAATTTGTTGGTTACTTTGATTGGATTAAACTAGTTCTTGGAATCGGGATTTGGGTGCAGATACTTACAATTTCAAGTTGCAAATTTGATTTCCACAAACATTTCCTAACATTCAGAATGTTCCTGCCAATGAGTTTGCTTGCTTAACTCCTCACAGAAGCAGCTGAAAATATTTGCCAGTTGTTAGTACTGTAGTTATTTTGGAGATATTACACTATTTCAGTTAGTCGTAGTCCTATTTTTACATGAATAATTAGAAAAAGAAAAGCAGACACTGTACCTGGCCTAGTGTCTGTGAAGCACATAGAGAACCTTCTCCTAGAAAAAGGGAAAATAAACAGCAAGTGGAAGATAGCACTGCTTCAGGCATTGCAGTAAACATGCTCATTCATATGAATAGGGATTTCTAGAAAAATAATCCGATACATAAGGTGATTAAGACAAGTAAACCCAGCATTGCCTCTTTGTTGTTAAACAAAGATGTTATTCTCGCACTTGTAAGATTTAGTAAGACATTAAGCATGTGTGCATGATGTCAGGATATTGGCTCTAGCATGTGTTCTTACAGCCTTTATAGTTTGTGATGACATAATTAGGTACATTCTGTGAAAGTAACTTAAAATGTTACTGTCTGTTCCAATGAATTGAATGCATTTGGTCCAGGATATCATGCTGGAACATTTGCACAGCCTTTTGTCTGGAGGCTCGGGGAGTTCAGAAGTGAAACCATCTATCTTTTGTTCCGTGCAGTCACGTGTCTGCAGGTTTCCATATGTTTCCAGCATCCAGAGATGCTGTCACCACTGAGTGCCTAATAAAACCCAAGATCCCTGGCTGGAATCATCCTTTGGATTTCCTGGCCCAATGAACAGCTGTACCTCATTGCAGTTTGCAGGAAAACTAGTGTTCAGCCTGGAACTGAAACTGCCGGGTTAGATATTCAGTGGTACAGATCACCAAGCAGTATCTGGCTTGCTAAGTCCAAGCTCTCTTTTTGTTTTTCCTCCTTGTCCTTTCTTACAGATGCCTGTGCAACTCTTGTAATTAGTTTATCCTTCTGTTTCTGGCTCCTAGTTATTACATACTTTACACTTGGTACATTGCCATTCTTCTCCAGATCTCAAAGCGCTCAGAGACCTTAATTCACACCACCTTCTGAAACAGATACTGAGGGCATCTATTTTAGAAGTAGCTCATCTGGAGGGCAATAGGCTCGCTCACCCAAGGTAAGACAAGCATGCCTGTACACAGCCAAGAATAGGCTGCAAGTGTCCAGGCTTCAACTTCTGCTATTGTATTATTAATCTTTGTTTTTGTAATAATATACACAACAAATGTATTATAACTTTTATATATATATATATATATTTTAAAAAAGGAAGCATACAGCTGTTGTTAAATTCCTAGTGCTAACTGTCCAGTGCCACAGGAAAAAAAGGTGGGTTTTGGTTTGAAATCCAAGCTGAGTTTGTGTATGTATATTAAATCATGCTGAGAATATATGTAAGAACAAGAGACCCTGCCCCCTGAAAGCCGTCTCTACAAGAGCTACATTTCTGGAAACTAGCAGTTTTTAAGACAGAGTGGACAAAACAGTAGTAATTTGCAGCTGACGTCCTTCATCAGTCTGGAATTATTCTAGCTGTATCAACTCCTTGGTTGCTATAAATCAATTCTTCTTACTCCTGCTCTGTGGTTGTGCTCAAAATGAGCAAGACTAGTTGTAAATGTTATTTTTTTTAAAATTTCAGACTTGGGACTCAGCAGGATCTTGACACTGTACTATTTATAAAAGAGTAATTGTGGTTAGATTTCATAATATAAGAGCTTGCGTTGGGAGGAGAACTAAAGTGAGGTATGCGTGTGTGGTGTTCCCTGGATCCCAGAATAACGACTGGTTCAAGCTGCTTTTTCAAATATGTTGCCACTCAGCTGAGAATGGAAAAAACCCCGGAACGTGCTCCAGTCTGGACTTGGCCACACTGTTTTTCTCTCCAACTCTCTCTCGGGAACTCAGCTGGCCTTGCACATGTCTTCAGGGTGGAGGCTTACAGCTTTTGCTGGGCTCTCCAAAGAGCCGCAGCAGGGTTGCATGTGTGGGTTTTTAAAAGCCGTGGTTGTTGTACCAAAACAGCTGGGCCCCGCGCACAGAGGTTTCCATCCTGAGTCCTGAGCTGAGTTCAGAGCTCCGCCGATGAATCGCTCGCCTGCCCGGGTAGAGGAGGGACTCACAGTACTGAGCTTGAGTCACTCGAGATGGGTGATCTCACTTGGGGGTGGTCTCTCTCTACGGGTTGTGGTGAGGGGCAGCGAGCCGGGCTCCGGCTTTAAATCACCTGCTGGGAGAACTGCCCTCTCTCTCGAGTGAGTCTAAGGCATATTTGATCACCCAGGTTAGGCACCTAACATGTCTCTTATGGATCTCCCTCCCAGAGCTGCTTTGAAAATTGGTGGCATTCAGTGTAGATGTCCAGCTTTCACATGTGTGGAGCCAGCTGAATGATCAGCGTCAAAGTTTGAACGTGGCCCTGCAACCTAAGGTATCAAACAGATGTACAAAGAGGAATGTGACTGTGGGGGAAGTGAGAACAAGGGGTAGGTAATATCATGAGGCTGCTCTGAGAGACAGACACGTGCCCTGCTGGTGCATTGGTGTGTTCGTTCTCTTTCGGTCAACAGTAATGCACCTGGTGAAAGGCAGAGGGGTAAATAACAGCTCCTGGAGGGGCATGCCACAAACTCTACCTGGCCCCCAGTCAGCCCTGCTTCATCTTCTGAAACCTGTTGTGCTGCACTCAAAACAGTTTCATTGCTCCGCTGACTCCAGCGCAGTTACTGGCTGAGGACCTAGTCTTGGATCCAGAGAGAGCTTCAGAGAAGTTTGCAGCTGGATGTCTGTGGCTTGGGGTCATCTCTAATTATAAGTAATGACTCTTCTTTCTGGTCCTCAGCTGCAAGAGCAAACTGATTTAAACTAAGTCACAGCAGAAAATACTTTCTAAACTACCTCCTGTTTCTCTGCTACTTACATAAGGGCCAGCGCGTACCTGACTGCTTGATGAGCTTGTGGCTTTCTCCTTTCCTTGATTTCTAACATAGCGATAAAACACGGTTGGGGTTCTTCTTTGCCTTCCCCAAGGGGAACAGATCAGAGAAGGACCCATGGGCCAGCATAACTAACCAGAGGATGAAGAGGGAGATTTCCACATCCTTTGAGAATATCTGGCATGGAGTTCCCTCCTCCTGGCAGTTCCCTGTCTGACAGGGCTGGGCAACACAGGCCTGAACGCAGACCTGTGCCTTAATAGCCTGGCTGAGCCCACAGTGGCTTGTTTTGAGAACGGTTGTCCCATCAGCTCCATGTTTACTTGAATAGGGAACGATGTTTTCACACGAAGGAAAGTTGTTGATGTTTTAAAATAGTGTGGCATCAGATTCTGGTTTTATAAAGACAGGTAGAGAAGAGGAGGGACAGCTGTGGCATCTTAGAAGCAATAACTTGCCTGCAGCTGGTGTGTTTATATTTGTGCAAGGAGCTACTCCCTGTGGTGCCTGCCTTGTCTGACTGTATGTCTAATATAATTCCCTTAAGGCTGACCTCTGCTTTCAGCACAGAACCCTGCGGGATTACTGCTGTAGCTGAAATATTCCATGCATCCAAGTGTCCTGCTCGCAGAGAAATTTGCTAAGCATGTTCTCACTGTGGGAATGTTCCCAACTCTTTCAATTGTTAAAAAGATATATTGCTTCCCTCATCCTTAGATCATCCTTTGGCCCGTGTAGTACTGCTATTACTTGCCTTTCTAAATTTAGCAATGTTAGACACCTCAAATTATGAATTTAGTGCCCAACAAAACTGCCACTCAGAAGGAGGAAAAAAAATATTTTTCTCTCCTTCATAATAGATTCTGTTCAAAGTGCTTTCATTTGATGAAAAATGTTTTCTTTAAATGATTAAAAAGAATGGAGAAGTGTGCCAGACTGTCTCACTAAGACATGTTGGCATGGAACAGGATGTGAAGACAGAGGAGGGAAAAAAAACATGTGGAGCATTACTACTACTGGGCTGAGAAACAGTACCACTACACACCGAGAAACTAACTGGACCTTGACCAAGGACACAGAAATTTGGCAGCATTTTAGGTCTTAATACAGAGTTGGTGCTTTAATGATGGCTGACTGGAACCTGTGCATCGATGTAGAGATGATATATGAACACGACGTTTTTGGGTCTACTTTTAATTTTAAAAGAATATAGCTTTAAATCTAAAACCAAGTACAAAACACACAATAGGACATAGACATTTAAGCTACTATCTTGTCCTTTGTAACTTGCAGATGGTGTGAACAGTGAGACCTTTTAATCTGTGTATATGTAAACAAAATTACTGTCTTTCTGGCTAATAAAATACTGCACGTGTGAGGTGCAATGACGTTACTTCATGGCTCTTATCTCCATTCTTTGGTTTATGCATTAACAGCACAATATCCTCTAGAACTATGATAAATGTGGGGTTTTTTTTTTTTCTACTTTGGTGCCCACCTCGCCTGTGTCTGATAGGCTCTTGGAATGCGCTGCAAACCTTCTGCCATGCAAAATGTAGTAGGATAAATATGAATCATATTCGTTGTACTGGTTTCCTGATACTTTGTTGTGAGTCCCCAGACACTGGTTTTGAGACCCTCCTAATTAGGCATTGTTATTTCGCAATTAGTTTGAGTCTGACTGTACTTTGTTGTCCTGGGAGACTGCTCCAGACTTTTTTTCTTAATCCAGTGGTTATCCGCACTGTGTATGAGTTGGTAGGTGCCAGGGCTCCCATTTGGAGTGTGTGTTCTGCTCCCTCCATGGGAAATTCTGGGCACTGAGGGTGGAGACCCACACGTACTGGTTGCGCTGTTCCCTGCACTGTTGGTGAGGGATGCACGCTGGAGGGCCTGTCCTCTGTATAACGTGGATGTAACAGGGTTGTGTCCTCAGGCTGAGGAACTGATGTGCATTGTGTGTTCCTGTGCCAAAAAATCCTTCTTTCCTGGAAAGGTAACCCCTTTTTCTGAACATGTATTTCTTTTTCCTCTGATTTTACCCCTCAGCTCTTTCAACAATACTGCTGGAAGCCTTTCCTTGCCTTTAGACCTGCACTTAGTAGGGAGGCAATTTAAACCAGCCAAGCATGAGATGCAGTGTAATCAGCATCTGCTCTCTTCCATTTTGCCACCTGTAATGTATCTGCAGTAGCCCAAGGGGCTGTGTTCACCCAGCTGTGCTGTGGTAGGGGAAGACCTGTTCTCCCCTGAGTGGTTGTCCACACGCATCTCGCATGTTCTTGACCCAATGGCAATGTTCCTGTGTGATCCCCAGCTACCCTCTTCCCACCTAGCTCCTGGGAATTAATTTGGCTTCTGTACCTAGTGTTTCCAGTCATGGAGTTGAGTCTTTAAATCACGGCACTTCAATTTGCTGTATGGCCTGGGTTTTTCTCCCACTTTTCCCACATGTATGAGGGCTTTGCATTTAACATGCAAATAATACACAACTTCTACAGTGCTTTCCATCTTTTAGAGTCCAAACATGTTAGGAAAGAAGATAATGCTTATGTAGCAAGCTAAGCATGTGAAGTGCTGGGAAGCACTATTAAATAGGGCTATAATGCCTAGCTATGATTAAATAACTAGTTTACAGATGATCCCTCAAAAGATTCCAGTTATGACTGCGGGAGTTTAGGAGGTGCCCTGAGATGGTGGAGTTAAAAGTGGCTCTTTGATTTCTCTAGAGATGTAACAGATGATTAATTCCTAATTGCCAGTAGATGGCTCCCAAGAGCATTGTCTATAGGATATTTTTCCAATGCACGTGAGTCAGAATTTTGGCACACTGATAATCTCCAGTGCTCCATGACGTACCAGCTGAAGTTTGCACAGCATCAGGATGTCTGTCACCAAGCTCATGGCATTGTCCCGGGGCCACGAGGCAATACAGATGATGCGTGCTGTATGGTTAGAAGTCTGGTCTCCTGCTTACATGGTGATGGTGGCGTGGAAGAGTCACGCTGACGCACAGGAGCGAGGCAATAGGTAGAGATCCTGAAATAGCAGTTGTGTTGTGGAATGACTCAGCTAGTTATACATCAGTAGTGCTGACTGGGTGGAGGTGATAAGAGCGGGTGCAAACTCTTCAGAGTGTTTCTGTGCTGGCAAGGAGAACCTGACTGCTCGTTACGTTCGTTGAATGCCTCCAAGAATGAGGCACCTGATTTCTCTTCCAGAAATAGAGATGATAAATAATTTTTATAACTGCCGCCTTTTTATAATTGCCTTCAAATGAATTTCTTTTTTTTCCAGAGATTCTAATTAAATTTTACATTAATTATAATTGTGCAGCATCCTTTTACCAGCAGAAGAGCCTTCTGGGAATTTCTGCTGTTTTGTGGCTTTGAAGGCCTGGTTTGAGTCCATTTGCTGAGGCCTGTACTCCTTGGGGCTACTATTCTGTTTGACTCCCTCATTAAGTATACTGAGAACTCTTTCTCCAGGATTTGAAATCCTTAATAAGGTTTGCATTTTTGAAGGCAAACTGTGTTCCCTGGGAAAGCTGGGGGGATATTCTCTTTTGGCATTAAGGGAATTCTCCATCAACTGAAGTCAATCAGGAATACTGGCAGAAGAGGTTTTATTTGTGCATGGGAAACCTGCCATTATTAAGAGAGCAGAGATAGGCTGAGATTCATGAACCAGAGAACAGTTTTCTCAAGGGTGGCTCTCTTTCAGTCTGTCTCTGTGTCCAAAACTGCCAAAGAGATGCCAGCTCAAAGCACAGGACTACTTTGTCAGAACGAAGAGAGGGGACAAGGGAAGAAGTTGGGGCAGAAACACTGGCAGTTCATGGAAAGAGTGCTGTGGCTGCCAGGTCTGTAGAGGAGGATTTTTCCATTTGTTCTGAAAATGATGGGCAGATTGGCGTGGACAAACTGCTGGGAACAGTTTTAGTTCTGGGACTGTGTGGTGCTTGGAACAGTAGGGTCCTTCTCTGCAGTTCCTAAACACCATGATAATATGCTGCAAATCTGAAAATAGTATGGAGAAGGAGAGGGGACCTAGAAATGAGCTGTCCTTGGAGGAGAACCCGAGGACTGTTACTACAGTTATCTTTCAGGAGATGTCATAGCTATGCTGACGTGCCCATATTGCGGCTTTTTTCTGTTGCATCATCCTCATGGCTGGTGATGGGTTACCAGCAAGGAGCATCATGAAGCCGTGCCACACTGCACGCACATCTTTAGTATGGTGTCATAAGACACCCACATCTCTCTGGGACTTACACAATGCTGTATTAGGTGAGCAAACTTCTGGAACGTATTGGTGATGTATAGGTATGCATGCACAGCAGCACTTAAAAGTTACGGATACAATGCATGTGACTGAATATCAGTGTCCTGTTTTATGGAGGCTGTCAGGCTAGAAACTCTCAGATGCCCCTCTGGCCTTCTAAGTGAGGAATTTCTCCACTCTTGATGTTTACTTGGGGCCACATTTCCGTCTTCTCGTTCTTGTATGTGCATTTGTGCGTACGTACATCTTGGGTGTTTAAGAATACAGCCAGTACAGCCAGTGTGGAGAGGCATTATTTCCTGTTTCAATGCAAGTAACTGGATGAATAAAAGGTATTACTTACCTTTGTTCAGTGGTGAGTAATGGCTGGAAATCTCCGACAGGTTTATGTAACGGTTTAATGAGTTTGTGTGTAACGCATTAGCCTTCAGTAGAAGTTCGGCTGCCGCTGACTTACAGCATTGCAGTCCAACGTATGTTTTAGGTACATTATTTCTGAAATAAACCAGCTACCTGAGGGCGATTATCTTGTGTGCAGTGTCTTTTTACATAATGGTGTTTTAACCACAATATGGGCAGTGAAACTGAAGATAGGAGTTAAAGAGAAATAGTAAGTGATAGGTAAACCAGCACCTATGCAGTCTTCCTCTAATAGTTTTATTTGCTTTTCAGTATGTCTGAATAGCCTTCTGGTGATTGTAGCACTTCCCTTTGGCAAGTAGTCTGGTCCAAAGGAGTGAAGCAGTCCCAAGACTTCTTGCCAACTTCTGTCACTGCCAAGTGTTGTGGGGTAGAGACCATGAATGCTGCTGTTCTGGGATCCATAGGAGGGCTGAGAAATTCACTGTAGGTCCAGCAATTCAACTCTCTTTTACTGTTCTGATGCATCTTCCTCCAGCAAGTATAGGATCAAGGGAGCTTGCTGGATTGCGCTGGGTGCTTTGCAGTTGGCTTCATTGTTTCGTTCTCAAGTTTTGTTGGTGGCATTCTGTCAACAAGGAGTCCTGTTCCTCGAACTATGTTGAAGTGGTGGGGGCATGAGTGAAGTTCTTACTGTAATCCTCAGATACCTCCACTAGAGCATGGTGCCTTAAAACTCAGCCTGTTGTATGCTGGAACACCTGCCTGTTCGGTGGCAGTGTTATACAGTAGTTGAGAACATTGCCATAATTGACCAAAACTGCTTGGAAGAAAAGAAATAATTAGAATAAGTAGGGTTTTTTTGGTTGTGGGGTTTTTTTGTGTGTGTGTTTGTTCTTTTTTTACATAGAAATACAGCAGTGATACCTCTGCTCATTTAAATAAATAACCTCATCACATGTTATATTCATTGGATATCAAACTATTAATTGAACATCTCATCTGAAAAATCTGATCTCAAATGGCATGGTTTTATAATAATAAGTGAGTTCTGTGGCTGTCTTGGAGACAGGTGCGTAAGTAAGTTGGTTTAGTTTGTGGTTATTTTGGCTCATTGGCTTAGAAAGCATGGTGTATACATCTATGTTTTGTTCATCTCTTTTGGCTTTGGTGTAACCTGCTTTTAAAATTCTTCTTTAAAGATACGGAGATGGCACATAATAAATGAATATTTCAATTATTTATCTGCCATGAAGACAAGCTGTAAACGTTACTTATTTCTGACTCACTGCATCTGAAATCAACTCTAAACAAAAATAGACCAAGTCTAGATCTTTGAGAAACTGTTTTGATTAATAGCTCAAGATACAATCATAAAACCATCACACTTGATATACTACTCTTTGTTATATAAATCATCTAGTTGCTATAGTGAAAAGGTTATGGTTGATTGCTAGCTCTTGCAGATCACTGAATTAATAACTTACATCCAAGTTCACTTTTACAAGTTGAGATCTAAGACTATAAAAATACAGTTCAGTCATATATTCATTGCCATATATATGAATTGGATGCATTAATGAAAGATCAAGCCTATAAAGTAGAAGTCAGTGCTAATGTTGCCCAGGTGAGGGCTTTGGACCTAGTGGGGTGTTCTCTGCTAAGCTAAAGAATAAATGCCTAATTTCTAAATCTTTTTATTTGCTTGAACTGTTTTGATTAAACCATTTGTTTGAACTCTTGCATAGGAATAGATACGTATGTATAAATGAAACTCCTGACCTAATGTGGGTCTCAAAAGGATAATTCCTGTTGTCTTGTGGTTCTGCAAGTCTGGGATTTGTTACTAGAGGAAATTCTTGCAGGTGAAGGCACCGCTCAGTGCAGAGCTGGGCCAAGGATAGGTCTGGAGAGCAGGCAGTGAGAGGGAATAAGTTACCCTTCATTTGGGGTACAGGGATTTCTGGGAATGGGAAAGAGTAACCTGCCAGTCTAAGCATGTGTGCACAACTCCCATAGGAGAGGGTAGCAGTGACAGAAGACCTTGTTAGAGGAAAATCAGCATAAGCCTTCTCCACACAGCACTGCTGCAAGTTATGAGTGGCATATTAATGAATAAGCCCTCTGAACTTGGTTACAGTCATTATTTTTATAGAGCTGTTATTTTCCCTCACTCATGTTTGGATGGGTATGCCCATTAGGTAGAGAGAGGAACTAAAGAGTAGAGAAAAAGTAGCTTACAAAACTCACAGTTCTGATGCTATGGTTTTTGTAATTTGTGAAATTCAGTAATCTCGGAAGATTAGTGGGAGAGGACTGAACTATGACTGCTATTTCTGGACCTGCATTGTTTTATCAGAAATGATCTCTGTAATGCAGGAATAAAAAAAAAAAAAAAAAAAAATCTAAGTGATAATAATTACCCTGATTGACCTTTGTGTGGAAGAATCTTCCTAAATCTGATTCTCATTCATTAATACCAAGTCACCAAGCAGCACAAAAGCACAAATATGATCTGTATCAAATGTCAAATTAAGCAGAACACAGTGTTGAATTTGTGCTGGGTTTGAGCCAGCTGCGGGAGGACAGGCAATACCTAATCCAGCATACAGTATGCTAGAAATGAGATACCCCTTCAAATTTTTTTCTTTTTGAGCCTGTTTGTGTGGAAGAGAGTTTGCCATAGCTCAGCACTTTGCTGATGGGTTTGATCCAGCACAGATTACCTTAAAAACAGGTTTTCTGCTAGATGGAAGAGTGACCTTGGTCAGAAGCTCTGACCAAGTCTTCTTAGTCACAGGAATTAAAGCTTGTGGGGAGAGCTGTACTCTCTTCGGTTCTCAAAGGGGTGTTCCACTGCTCTTGCCAGTTGTGAAGTTGCAGGAAGTCAGAGATTTTGTGTGCGGGGCGGTACCACTCGTGTTCTTTAAACTGTGTTTCTTGCAGTTATCTATGGCTGGTTCCACTCCCTGCGTAAGGGTGTTGGGAAGGCATTGCCTGTGGATTATTTTGCTTACAATGACTGTACTAGCCGGAGGTCTTCCAGGCACAATTAAGTGCTTGCCAGAGCCATGTAGACAGTTTGGTTGTCCCTTCCTCAAACATGATTTTTACACTGACGGTATGTGGCTAAACTTAATAAATTAAATTAAATGTCAGCCTTGCAAACTTGGAATGGGAGCTCAGGGAGTGCTGGAAAAGAGCTAAATGATTTTAAAAGTACTTGGCATCATCATGTGCTCCGAGCTTCTCCGTGAACATAAAACTGAAAGCCATTGCTCTGTACTGCCAACCTTATCCTCCTGACTTGTGCCGCAGAGGTAGATCCTGGACTACTGTTGCTGCTTGATCAGAAGACATGCAGTTGTGCTGCCAGGCCTGCCTCGTGCTTTGCAGCTGCAAGCTTGCAGCTGAGAGGCAAAAGTCCTCTCAAAGCAATAATCTCTTGAAAATGTGGATTTTGCACACTTATGAATCTGTACTGTGCTCATCATACCCTGTTTCCTGAAGCCTTCCTTGCTGTTATAGAAGAAAAAAATTTTTTTTGATGTTGCAAAGGCATGGGCCAACTTTTACAAGACAAAAGCACTATGAAAACAAGCTGCTTTCATTTTACTCTGAGGTAAACTTGCAAGCCACAGCTTCAGGCAGGTATCAGATGTTAAATTTGCTTTATTTTAGGGTGAAAATAAACGCACCTTTTAGCCAAGTTTTTATCTGAGGGATAGCTTCTGCATCCTAATCTCTGCAAGGTTAAAATTTTTTAGCCACGAAGGCAAACTGTACATCTAATGGCATTTTATGTTGATTTTGTTTCTCAAAAAGCTTGCCCTTTTCCAAATTGCAGGAATACACACATTGCTTAAGTTCAGTTTCCAAAATAGGCCCTTGTCATACATTTGGAGAGATGAAGTTTGGCTGGGAGCAGGGAGAAACATCAACTATAGGCTGTTTCTATGGGAAATATTTATAGCTGTTTATGAATGCAATTGCATTCCAATAGCTTTAAAAAGGCATGCTGAACAGGATATACAATGTATCTCCTTATTTGAACTGGCTTTGAAAAAACTACCACCATACTCCTCCTTTTAGCTTGATCTCCTGAGGAAACTTGGCTTAAAAGATCATGCTCTGTGAGTGTGTGCACACATGTCTCCTTTTGCTCTTCTCAGTGCTTTCACAGGTTTTAACCAAATTTGACAGACGTTCTAAGGATAATTACTTCCTACAAAGCTTACAAAACTGCTTGACTCATGAAAGTAAGTAGAGGAGATATATTGTTGATGCCCACATTGACATAAAGGCAACAACATAGATGTATTACTACACAGTGGAGATCAGCACAGGAGATTGATGTTATGAATGTCCTGAATGTGGAGGAAAATCTGTGCCTTAAGCATTAACTGTATCCCAGCCAAAACCAGGGCATAAACATAGAGAGTCTACCTGTGGAATCCTGATTGATAGGAAACCAACCAGTTTTCATTAGTTTTGCTTCTCAAGGAACTTTTGTACTGCCGAGAGTTAGTAGTCAACAGATCCCATAACCATCTATTCAGCAAATTAATGTTTTTATGTCTGCATAGCTCTGGAAAAATTAGCATTGTATTTAAAATACATTTCTATTTTTAGCTCACCTTTTCTGATGGAAGTCTCTTATGTTTGTCCTCAAAAAAGAGCAATGTAGTTCCCTACGTGAAAGCAGAACATATATAACTTTCCAGAATAATTGCACACTACATGAAATCAGTTTGGCTAAAAAAGCAGACAACTTTTATGAAAAATATAATTTGTTTTTCTTCTAGAAAAGCAGTATAGTGAAAAAAAAATCTGAATTGTCTTTAATCTGCTCAATACAATTCCATATAGAGCAGAGATATATCCAGACCTTGGTACTAGGTTTCCGTGACCCAATGTGTATTTGCAGTGGATTGCTTCTTCCCTTACCAGGGAAAAGTCATCTGCAACTCTTCAAATAAAACCACGTGTCACATCTAAGCAGTAGATCCAAAGAGCTAGGCTTTTAAATAAGCATCAGATACCCCGAGACCAGGGATAAGTTTGCAAGAACTGGAGAGGCTGTATGGCAGACAACCCAGTTTCTAGTTTCCTCCTGTGATTTGGCATAGTCAGCACAGAGATATAAGAAGATGGATTGTTCTCCCAGTCTTCCTTTCAGTGCTCTAACTGAAATGATACAGTTTACTACTGCTAATTTGGGCAACATGGAATTTAATTGCTTCTTGCTGCCTGATCAAGAAACCTGGAAAGCTGCATTTTACTACCTTAGTTAGACTTACTAGAACACCCGTGAGGTGTTCTCATAGTTTTTCATTTTACAACCAAACAGGTAAAAACTTGGTCCAGAAATAGAAATCTGACAGTGTGCAGATCTACCTCCAGCTGAACTCCCCAGCCTTTCCTGTTTTCATTTCCTTAAATTCCTTTAATATGAAAGTGTTTGCCACCTTTGCACACACAATGGCATCCCATTTTCATCTTGCTGGGTGCTGACACTGCATTCCTGTCTGTCTGCTGAGTTATTGTCTGGATTAATATTCATTAATTATGTTGATTCAATGAGGCTGTGCTTGGTAAACAGCTTCTTGAGGATGTTACACATTTTCCTGTGAGTGGTGTGTAGCATCCAGAAGATTGAAGTGTAAGACTATGGGTATAACCCAAATCCAACAAATTCTATCCTTCCTTAGGGTGTCTTGGAGGAGTGGGGATGGATAAGGGGAAGGGAAGTGGAAGAGAGGAAGAAACTATAGTATTGCTCTACGTGGCATCAATAATGGGGGCTGCCCTGTCATTGTATTGAGTGGCCAGTGCTGACAAGCCCACAGTATATGGTATTGCTCATCTACGGATAAAGGGAAGTGCGCTAAACCAACCTTTTCCTGCTACTACTCAGAACTCTAAGATATGTTTCTTAATGCTATTCATCTTAATTTGCATAATCAGTTTTTCTGAAAATGATTCAGGCATTAAGATGCATCTGAACAGGCCTCTTTGCTGCCTGCAAAGGTAAATCCCTCTGGTGAGCTGAGCATTATAAATTTAAATCCAGGATGTGGGCTTGGTTGACGTACTGTACTTAGCAAGACAGGTACACATGATTAGGAAGAAAAACTTGCTCTGAATTTCTCTGTGTTCCTATACCCAAAGGGTTTTGCTTTGAAGAAGATTACTAATGTTTTAAGATTATCTTAAGGTAATATCATAGAACCATAGAATAGTTTAGGTTGGAAAAGACCTTTAAGATCATCAAATCCAACCATTAACCTAGCACTGCCAAGCCTATCACTAAACCATGTCCCCAAGAACCACATCTACACATCTTTCAAGTACCTCCAGGGTTGGTGACTCAACCACTTCCCTGGACAGCCTGGTTCAATGCTTGACAGCCCCTTCAGTTAAGAATTTTTCCTAATAGCCAATCTAAACCACCTCCCCTGATGCAGCTGGAGGCCATTTCCTCTTGTTGTATCGCCTATTACCTGGGAGAAGAGACCAAAACCCATCTTGCTACAACCCCCTTTCAGGTAGTTGTAGAGAGTGATAAGGTCTCCCCTCAGCCTCCTCCAGACTAAACAACCCCAGTTCCCTCAGCTGCTCCTTATAAGACTTGTGCTCCAGACCCCTCACCAGCTTTGTTGCCCTTCTCTGGACACGCTCCAGCACCTCAATGTCCTTCTTGGAGTGAGGGTCCCAAAACTGTATTCAACGTGCGGCCTCACCGGTGCCGAGTACATGATTATTTCCCTAGTCCTGCTGGCCACATTATTTCTGATACAAGCCATGATGCTATTGTCCTTCTTGGTCACCTGGGCACACTACTGGCTCATACTCAGCTGGCTGTTGACTGACACTCCAGGTCCTTTTCTGCCGGGCAGCTCTCCAGCCACTCTTCCCCAAGCCTGTAGTGTTGCATGGGGTTGTTGTGACCCAAGTCACAACCGAAGTGCAGGACCTGGCACTTGGCCTTGTTGAACCTCGTACAGTTGGCCTCAGCCCATCGATTCAGCCTGTCCAGATCCCTCTGTAGAACCTTCCTTCCCTTAAGCAGATCAACACTCTTGTCCAACTTGGTGTCATGAGCAAACTTAGGAACGACTTGATCCCCTCATCCAGATCATGGGTAAAGATATTAAACAAGACCAGCCCCAAAACTGAGCCCTGGGGAACACCACTTGTGACAGCCCACCAACTAGATTTAACTCCATTCACCACAACTCTTTGGGCCTGGCCACCCAGCCAGTTTTTTTTATCTGTATATTTACAAAATATATACGTAATTAAGGAACCATGATCAGAGGAAAGTTTTTTGAGCACAAACATTGCTTGACAGTAATATTTAAAAAGAATAAAGGGTCCTGAGAGTGATGAAAGTTCAAGCTGAACTTTCCTTCTCAAACAGAAGAAAATTCAGTAGCCTGCACTTGTTGGTATGACTCCTTGCATGACAGTAAAAGTTAACTTTGTAGCAGCTGGAATCCAGAGATTTCAATGTCTACAGATACTCTAATAGCTGTTAGAGGTATGTTATTTGTATTATGGAGAGGTTAAAGATCTTGCCTGGTTAAATTGACTTTGTCCACTCAGCAACCAATGCTTTTTTTTTTTTAACATGCAAATGGTATTTTTCTCTTTGTTTAAACAAAAGCCCAGTTCTAAGCTATGTTGTACTTTTAAGATCATCATCCCTTTCAAATGCATCTCTTTTTAAAGGTAGTTAGTACTGGGATGTTGCAGCTCACACTCTTACAAAAGTTGGTACCTTACTCTATGTTTGAAAATGTTAGTTTATTGCTTGATCCTGTGCCAGGTAGCCACGTTCCACATAGCAGAAGTCATAACTCTGTAAAACTCACTGGAAAGTAAGCAAGCATTTTGAGTTGCCCTCAAGGATTCTGTATTGTCATTGGTTGTATTTGACTCTTCAAGTGTACTAAAAGCATAACTACGCCTGGTACAAACCTTTTGTCAATAGCTGGCCTGGGGAAATGGGTTAGTGAAAGAAAAAGGATCTTCTGAACAGGCCACCTCACCATTCTTTCATGCACAACCTCTCAGTAGGAAAGGCTAGATATCAAGAAAGCTCTCTGCTTGCTCTGAAGAAGAAAGGGCAAAAGCTAACTAATGACAATCTTCATTTACATACAGTATATACAGACAGTATTATTTATATACAGTATGTGTATGAAGCAACATCATATTTGAGCTTTGTTCTGTGGAGTAGTGCATGTTGTGTTGCATAACCTGCTCTGATTTTAGGAAAAAATAGCAACCTTTTTCACCTGAACCTTGAAAGAGGTGCTCCGCAGAATGCAGGTTTGCCTGACTTAACAGCTAGTGTGTTCATGTTAATTAGGGTATAAGGAAACAATATAAGACAAGTAGAGTCGTATGAGTAGGGTGGATGTTTCTGCTGGTCAGTAGACCTTGTGCTAGAGAGGCAGCTTCTGGGGAATTAATTCTGAATAGCTGGCACTGGGGATAGCTTATCTTTGGTGCATTAGCCTGTATATGTAGGAGATCATTTTTTTCATTGGACTTGGTTTCACTGTATGGTTTCCATGAAAATGGTGCTGAAAAAAGCATTGCCAGTTTGGTACCCCTGGGATTTTTAAAAGGAGATGATCTGGTTGTTCCATAGCTTTAGACATCCATCATGCTGCTTAACTGAGACAGTAGGATCTCATGTGCTGTTGTTTAGTTTTCACTAGATAAATTTTGTTTACTTCAATTCAAAAACCTTTTCTTCCATATTTCCAATATTTCTTGGGAACTTGGCAAATGAGGAGGAGTATATGCAAAAATTAACCAGAAAGTTTCACATTTGTTTTTTAAACCTGGAAGTGAATAATGTTTCAAGTGGAGCTTTGCAGACGAAAGTTACTTGAAAAGGGAATTATTCAATGCACCCGCTTAAGAGAGCAAAAGATTTTGCCTGTAGAACCCTGCTACGGTTATTCCTGTTGACATCAAGAGTATGCTTCATAGGTATCTCAAGGCGTACATTAGGCATGTTTAATCTAAGTTTTCCATGAAGAAAAGGTAAACAATATTCATTTTATGTTAACAATTAAATCCTTCAGGAAACTATGAGCTCAATTACTGTAAAGTCCTTTTTATTAGTAACAAAACACTGAACTTCAAAAAATATTTTTATTTGTTTTCATTTATTTCTTTATATATTTTAACATATGATCAGTTTGATCAACAAAGTAAAAACATTTTAAACCCCATTTATGAGCTCATCAGAACAGGATCTTCTTACCCATGTGTTAATCTTCTGAAGAAGTAGTGTTTACATAGCTAAGATGCTTCATAGTTTCGGCAAACGATGCTAAGTAGCCTTTTGCAGCTACAATTTGGAATATAACAACTCTTCACAGTTTGTGTTTGAAGTGGCTAAAGCTATTTTGCTTTTGTGGGCAGGCCTATTAACACATGCACAGTTTTGCCCAAGTAACAACTACAGTAAGTAAAACTTTTGTCTGACAATAAAACTCTTTTGTCTAATACCAGCAAAACAAACTGAATGTAATCGAAGTCTTGAATATTCTACACACTAGTCCATACGCTGATCATAAACCCTAGAGAAAATTAATAAATATCGTGCTACAGATGCTGTTGCATAGTTGCAAATAATGTTCTGCTTGTAATCCGTTTTGCTGATAAGAAAGCCAGATCTCTGTTCGGTTAGGCTATCAGGGTAAGAGCTTATCTGGATGATCTCACCTTCCCAAAATAATACAGAGGAAAAACTTAAGTAATGGTGAGGGTGGGGGAATGTATCCGTTGGGGTTCTTTTGAGAGTGTAACACTCATTACTTTTTGCCTTTGAATAGCGTTTCAGTAATGAAACACTAATCTTCAGTAATAATGTGAGTGCCTGCATAGAGTAAGCATCGGAAGAGAACAGAGTCTGTGCCTGAAGCAGATGGAACCTTTTATAACACCAGCTGAGACAGTGTGGGAGCTGAGGGTAACACTGCTTTCTCAGGCCCAGAAAGGAGGAAAGCGCTCTCCTTTTGCTTCTGCAGAAGAGGGAGTATTGTGCTCTCTACCATGCCCTTCTAAGTCGCCACTCGAACTCCCCAAAGGGCTGTTTAGCAGTGCAGAAGCTTTCATTTATTTAATACAGAAGGACCTTTCTTTTTCTTCACCAACAATGTTTTGATCTTATCTGGGATTGAGAAGTGCTTCGTTCTTTACGACTGCTGGGCAGTGGCATAAAGGCATCCAGTGTTTAGCAGGTCTTCTGAGTGTATGTTGCTTGGAAAGAAAGCTGACCTTCTTCATGTGTAAACATCTATCTTAGTCCCATAATGCCTGGACAATGGGAAAACATGCAGCACATTGTGAGTGTGCACAAAACTCCATCCCTTAATGTATCTCTTCACAAAACTCCAATCATTCCACTTCTTGAGGGTTAAATTGTTTTTCTTTGACCATGACACTTGAAGAACTCTGCTCTGTGTGTTCCACAAGCCTGGCTCTGGTACTGAGTTTTGTTCTACCATTTCTGTTTCTGATGGTGTCAGGTATTGAAAATGGCGCTAAGAATGGTGAGGAACATGTCTCCTGTGGTTCCTAGCTTTTGAGCTTCAGTGGAGCAGGCTGCTTTTGGTGAGGTCCATAAAGCATTTAATCTATTTGGGCCACAGTCTAAAGTAGATCAGCTTACGGTCTGAGCAGAAAAATAAAAAGCCTGATAAAGTGTGTGTGTTTTGTTTTCACATGTAGACAGACAGATCTATATAGTGGTACTGTTTGCTTTTGTCAGTCCAGGCAGTAGCATGTTTGCGCATCTGTTACTCTGTGCATTATGGCGTGGTCATTTTGCAGTCATTTGTAGAAACAGGTATCAAACAGCCCCAATAATATCATTAGTATGATTCCATTTCTATAAACCTTTCTCTATCCTTACGCAGGGCTTGTTGGAGGTTAAGAGACATCATCTCGGGAAGGGACATTAAGAAGCCGTGTCACCTCATGGGCAGCTGCAGTTATTCATTGTTGCCGAGTGGTGCATCCTGTCATCCTGTCAACACAAGTTGCCTCTTTCTTCCTGTTCTGCTGATACTGGCAGCCCTCAAATGTCCTAAGCATTAGGGACTTTCTTTGAGTGTAGTACCTTGACGAGTTTACAAAAGAGAGGGTATTGCAAATGCCCTCCCTGCACTTATGAGCACGTATGTATCAGACTAGCCATTTGTGATTTGTGAGCGAAAATACTACATTTGTCACACTTCTTCCAAGGCTCCATTTAATGTGAATGGAATTGTGGCTCTAACCCAAGAGAGTGAGTATGATACAGTATCTTTTCCAAAAGAATTACATGGAATTATCTGGAGGTTGCCTATACAACTGCCTGGATGAAGCACTGCTGTCTGCTTCCTGGCAAGGGCATGCACTTCTGAGGTGTGGTGCTCCACTCTGCAAGCTGCCTGATCCTGTGGATGCACAGGTGAATTTTTAGCACACCTGCTGGATTGGCCTTCTCAAACGGCTTGGGTTTAATTTCTAGACCATAACCGGGCAGCTGTGAGCCTGCGAGGCAGAGGATACTGACAGCCTAGGTACCTTCTGATAGTGAGGTACTTTATCAGCTTATGCAGCAGCCGAGCAGTGGTTCATGGAGCACTGCATGATTGCGGATGCCTAAAAAAGGACACGGGTGCCTGAAGTCTGCTGACTTTGGATGTTTGGCTAAATCTTCTCTGTGATTTTCCAGCTTCTTAAGACATACTAGTACCCTCTTTCTAGAATACTCCCAGGTTTTTCTCTTCCTGCCTTGCATCCTTGGTTTGACACCTTATTTTGGAAAAATATGGGATTAACTGGCATTTGCTTGAATTTGCGAGTTCTAAAATTGTAGGTATTTCCTTGGAAGGAATGATGTCAGGATGTTTGACAGAAATTGGTAAATCTAATGACCTTTGATTAGAGCCTGCAGCTGTACGATAATATAGACAAAGACAACTTTGAAGACAGATTCAGAAGCCAGGAATTTAGTAGAAACCATTTTCAACATTTCAGCCTACACAGATTACTAAATAAAGGATTTCAACAACTGAGGCAATGTTTTTGTTTGTAAAAGTGGGTGCTTAGTGCAGTTGGATGATGAATTAAGGACAGCCGGAATATATCAGAATATACTTTCCCACACATCCAGTACGATTGAGCATTAATACATTTTCATCCCTTTGTAATTATTTTCTCTTTGCAGCTATTTCCAGATTGTTACCATCTGTAATTGTGACATTTTTACAAGAAAATTGATTTAGTCAATTCAGTTTCTGTGATTTTTATTACTGTTGTTATTGTTTCAAATCCAGAACCTTCTAACTTGGCTTGAATTCTTCAAACCTCTTTTATATCTTACAAGCAATAACCAGCTCATTTTTTGTCAGAAACCTGCCTTTTTTGCTTGTTTGCTCTTGTAACTTTAGATGGAGTTAGAGGCTTCTTAACAGGCGACGGTCAAGTGCTCTGGCAACATTCCAGTAAAGAGATGAGCAGTTTTGCAAATTAAAGAGACTGGGGCGGCAGCCATTTGATAGATGTTTTTAAAAGTTGTGCAGTGGACAATGGGAGAAATAGCTTTATTGTAAACATGTATTGTATGAATGAGACAGGCTTTGGGGCTGACTAAATTGAATTCTTTCAGGACAAAGGTAGTTTGAGAAACTGTGTCCTTTGAAAATCCAGTCATGTGGTGCCAGTTGCCTCCTGTGAGATGCTGAAGTGTGTTACTCCCATTGAAGTCAAGGGAATTGAAGTCCATTAGCACATTCAGGAGCTCTTGATAGAAATTATCATAAGTTTAATGAGACAATCCAAAAGTATGGGAAATTTTTTTTTTTTTGTGTTTGAAACAACCCGAAACACACCATTTGACATGGAACCATCTCCAATCAACTTTTCTATGCTGTGTTTCACTGAAAACTGGACTAAAAACAATTTTTGAATATTTTTCAAAATAACTTTGGAAAATGCCAATTCACAGAAAATGGCAGGGATTACATTCTTGTTTAGTGACAGCCAAGAAAATATTGCTTCTGGTGAAATAAAAATGTCAGTGATTTTGAAAATTGCTTCAAAGTGATGTGAATATTTTAAATAAAGTAATGGGGAAGCATTTCTTCCAAAAGATGAAAAAAAGAATTAGTGACAATTTTCCAGTAATGCTGTTTCAGTGACAAAAATGTTGTAGGGACTACTTTAATGATAAACGTGTACTGTGTATGTGCGGAGGAAAAACCTTCTCTGTGACAGAGCTGAATTGTGTGATTGCTTTGCTTGCTGATGCATGTAGCATAATACCTTTAAAGAAACATGCTTGTATATCTGAGTCACGTGGATCTAGCTGCTTGTTGTCTAGTTGTTTTCCAAGTCTGTCTAAGCCACTATCCCAAATAAGTAGGTCATGTACAAGCTTTGGATTGTAGTGAACCCCACACTTTTGTGAACTTCTGGATTTAGCCTGGACCAAGATTTTTGTGGATATGCAATTTCCCATGAGAGCTTTCCTGTACAAGCTGGTGTCTGTTGGAGGAGATAATGGCCAATTGACCATTCAGGCTTTTCAGCCTCTGAAATCAGCAGTCTGATGGGTAAAGCAAAGGAAGGCATTCACTTACATAAAGATATGACATGGCAGAGGTCATCTGTTATGACGACAGAGAGATGATGTATTTTATGTATCGCCTATGATGTTCTATCCTTCTACTAAGTAGGCTTCCTGGTGGAAATGTGTGTTATTTTTACTCTGCCGCACTATTCAGGGTAGTGATTTTAGTGGCAGGTGAACATTAAATGCGCATGTTCAGATCAGACTTTACATTGTAGTGGCTGCACATGTGAAAGTCAAACATAAGAGCAGATAATGAAGTCATTTACAGAGAAAACTTTGTGATGTTCTCAGCAACTTCAATGATGAAGCAATTGCTGTAGGCTAAAACAGTGGCTAAAAAGACAAGTGTAGAGATATCATGATGAAAAAACAAAGAAGAAAGAAGAGGCCTAGGAGGTAATTTATTTGGAAATGGAGGAAAGACGAGGGGGTAGCTCTTCAGCTGCCCTGAAGGGGCATATATCTGGCAAAATGGGAAAAGTTAGTGGAAGTTGTTGTCTTGTTGACTTCAATGGGAAGAAAGATCAGCCCCAAGATCAAGCAATTAACATTGGCACCAAAAAATGGTTTGAATGATGAGCCTTCCTGTAAATGATGAATGTAGAATGGCTTACCAATGATTAATGCATATTTTGCATTAATAAATCATATTAATTGTTCTCTTCCTCTTTCCCTTTGCATTTTATTTCTCCCTGTGTATAAAAAGCGTTCTATATGGGTCCAAAACCAAAAAGGTGTCTAAGAAGAGTTGATTATGCTTGGGTTCAGACAACATTAAAGGAGATTTAGGCCAAAATCTTATATTCCTTGTAAAACTACCAATCTGAATTAGGTACATGTTTGAGAATATTATCATGTTTTAGTAAAAGCTGGCTGTTTCCAAGTACAGTTTTTGAATGTGTGGCTTTCGTATCTTCATATTGTTACATGACATTGCATTCTTTATAGCCATTAATTGCTATGGTTGTCACTCACATATCCCAAGGGGACATAGCATGGAGATAAATACAAAAAGCTGAACTTTAAAGAAAAAAAAAAAAGTTGAAGACAAGCATATTTTCCAGAGTTTTTCTGAAGCAAAAAGATACAGGCTGACTGAAGAAGCTAGACTAAAAGTACTTGTGAGCAGATAATGTAAAATGTACCGTACATAATTTAAGTCACTGAGTATTTTGGAGTCAGACCAGAGTAATAAGAGATTTGAAAAAAGTTTGAAGATCTGTCTATTCATCCAAGTCCCGAATCAGGGAGATGCTCTTGCACGTCCTTGTCCCCTAACTTTTCAAGTTTGCATGTGAGCAAACCCTTGACATAAGCCTTTACTTTGGAAGTTAAGCATCTGCTGAGTACTCTTCTGAAACTCATAAAGGCACAAGGGACACCTCTTAGGAAAAAGGAGGATAAGGTAATTGCAGTATTAGCCTACAGTGACCTCAGATTTGTTTCTCAGTTTGTCCTTAACACCCTGAGGGAAGTTATGCGAAGTGGTTGCACTTTTTCTTCCTTGTACATAAGAGTGGGTGAATAGTCCTGCCCTGGTCCCTCAAGTATTTTGGCGATGATTGTTGAGCACCAGGCACTTACTTGCCATTTCTGTCCTTGAAAATTATTCTCCTTTATTACCTACAGTGAAAACCCTCAAAAGACAGTTTGCACACCTGGTTTTTATCAGAAAACATTCTAGAGTACTGCAAAATATGCACAGTCTTGCAAGCTGTTCCTTCTGTGAAATTTTACACCAAGTTAAGATAGTCACATTATTAAGAACTGCTTACTTGAATAGGATGTTACAGGATTAAGTCTTCAGTCCGCTCAGCTGCTTGTTTTTAGTTTACTACAACTCCCTTTAATGGTCATCCACAACCACCCCTGAGTTTTAGACACGAAGCGTCCGAAATCTCAATTCTGTAAATTGAGTAATAGAATCATAGGATCATTAAGGTCGGAAAAGACCTCTAAGATCATCAAGTCCAACTGTCAACCCAACACCACCATGCCAACTAAACCATGTCCCAAAGGGCTACATCTACATGTTTTTTGAACACCTCCAGTGATGGTGACTCTACCACTTCCCTGAGCAGCCTCTTCCAATGCTTGACAACACCTTCAGTTAAGAAGTTTTTCCTAATATCCAATCTAAACCTCTCCTCTAAACCATGGCGCAATTTGAGGCCATGGGAGATGAGACCAGCACCCCCCTTGCCACAACCCCCTTTCAGGTAGCTGTAGAGAGTGATAAGGTCTCCCCTCAGCCTCCTCTTCTCCAGACTGAACAACCCCAGTTCCCTCAGATGCTCCTCATAAGACTTATTCTCTAGACCCCTCACCAGCTTCGTTGCCCTTCTCTGGACACGCTCCAACACCTCAATGTCCTTCTTGGAGTAAGGGTCCCAAAACTGAACAGGTTTGAGGTGCAGCCTCACCAGTGCTGAGTACAGGAGCACAATCACTTCCCTACTCCTGCTGGCCACACTATTTCTCATACAGGCCAGGACGCTGTTGGCCTTCTTGGCCACCTGGGCACACTGCTGGCTCATATTCAGCCAGCTGTCAACCAGCACCTCCAGGTCCTTTTCTGCTGGGCAGCTCTCCAGCCACTCCTCCCCAAGCCTGTAGCGTTGCATGGGGTTGTTGTGACCAAAGTGCAGGACCTGGCACTTGGCCTTAGTAAACTTCCTACACTTGGCCTCATCCCATTGATCCAGGCTGTCCACATCCCTCTGCAGAGCCTTCCTACCTTTGAGCAGATCAATGCTCCTGCCCAGCTTGGTGTCATCTGCAAACTTATTCAGAAAGCACTCGATCCCCTCATCCCGGTCATTGATAAAGATATTAAACAAGATTGGCCTCAAATCTGAGCCCTAGGGAGCACCGCTTGTGACCAGCCACCAACTGGATTTAACTCTATTCACCACAACTCTCTGGGCTCAGCCGTCCAGCCAGTTTTTTTACCCAGGGTACACCTGTCTAAGCCATGAGCTGCCAGCTTCTCTAGGAGAATGCTGAGATACTGAGAAAAAACAGAGAAAAGTGGATTACAATGGTCTGATTTGGAACATACTTCCACCATCCTTTTTTTACTCCTTTTATTGAGGAAAAAGTGTATTAGTGGAACCTAAAGTCCAGGCCATATTGTAGGGGTGGGGTTTTTTTTGCCACATCCATGATGTTGGAGATTCTATCTCCAGCAGCCCTGTTAATTCCAGTTCTAAAAAAAATTATGAAAACTTTTTAAGGAAGTACTTAATGGTAAAGCTGATCATAGAATCATGGAATCTTTGGGTTGGAAGGGACCTTCAAAGGCCATCTAGTCCAACTCCTCTGCAATGAGCAGGGATATCTTCAGCTAGATCAGGTTGCTCAGAGCCCCGTCCAACCTGACCTTGAATGTTTCCAGGGATGAGGCATCTGCCACCTCTCTTGGGCAACCTGTTTGAGTGTTTTACCACTCTCATTGTGAAAAATTTCTTCCTTATTTGAAAATAAGCAAAGTATGGCCATTTTCTAGGCAGCTGGATCATTAAGGGAAGACCTAAATTTGGAAGTTCAAGTGGAAAAATTTCAAAGATTGATAAAAATTCCATTGAGAAAATGTCTGAATCATTTGCCCTGTGTCCTTTAAGCTCTTATTTCTCACGAGGACCATCCCATTCAAGGACCAACAACACCTAATTCTGATTAATCTTTGGTATTTGAAGAGATTACAGCTGGATGTGGCAAAAATACACCCTTAAAAGAGTAAAGCCGTATTGTAGCCATAGTGGTGAAGCATTATTGGATGCAGTAATTTAGGTTTTTCACTACTGTCTTTTCCCCAAAGCCATCTCTTGATACCATGTTAACCACTGAAACTACCTTACTGAAGGTAGTACTCGGGATGGTCTTGTGCAGGTACTAAGGTGCCTGATGGTGTCTTGAGGCTGATGGAGAGTAGTGGGCTATTTTTCTCATCAGCAATGATAACTATGTTACCAGCAAATGTATGAGTTTATTGACACTGTGATGAATATCACTTCTCTATCACCCAGAAGAAGGAGCAACATAGAATCTATGAATAGATTTTTTGTTGATCTTACTCTTTTTCCTTGTTAGGTCTGAAGTAAACCTTCAAGTTCTTTGAGTTGTTGTAAAATATATCTAATTAATTTGTGTGTTTAAGTTTTCATGGTTTTGCTACTATCAAAAGAGACATTATTTTAAATGTGTTCTAGGAAATAGATCAGCACCCTGAATTACTTGTTGCAAATAAATTATATAATACACAACCTATTTTCTGTTGTTTGCCAACCAAGCCTGTTATTTCTGACTGTGTTGGTTTTAAGCACTAGGTGCAAATATTTTAGTCTATGGATTATTCATGACAGGTTCATTTCAGCTAGACAATTCTTGTGATATATAATGGATTATCCAGTTCATATGTTTGCATTTTTTTGTGTCCCTGTTTCCTCATTTGGTGACTGAAACTTTTTTTTGAAGTACGGAATAATGGTTAAAATTTGTGAAATCATGAGCCAACAGTATTTTGCAAACAACCTGGCAATTATCTGCATACAATGAATAATTCAACTCAGTGAGTAATAGCAGAACTAACTCATTTAATGACTTAATTCTGAATTAGTTCACTGTTTGACCACCTCCACTTATTTTATCGACCTAGTATGGGATGCAGGCTGATTCTCTCCTCTTCTTCCTCACTGTGGCTATATGTTGGTCTGACTCCAGTGACGTTGACAGAATTCAAATTCCTATGCAGCGATGTAGATGATGAGAGAGGCACGCTCTCTGCATGCACCGTCATGACTCTGTACTGAGTGTTGTGTTTATGCTAGTCTAGTGCAGTAATGACAGTTGAGACTGGCTCAAATCTTGCCCTAATATCACAACGGTATCCCAGAGCTCAGTTATGTAGGATGGTTTACATGCAATGTTAATTTTAAAGAACACTAACAAAAATCTCAAACATTTTTTGTCTGTTAGGTACTACTTCTTATTGACTAAAGTGGTGATGTGGCACACGGATGACCCACTAGATTCTATTTGACCCACCAGTTAACACTTGAGATTTGGAAGAATTTGAAGTTGTCTACTTTCTTGGCAATTACCCCACAAGACTGAGATTTGAGAAAGTTTCTTGACAAGAAAAACGTAAGCAATGGTTATATGAGAAGTGCCTGTCATGAAAAATCTTAAAAGATTTTGGCTCGCTGGTCAGAAAACAAATCCATTTCCTGTGAGTTTAGCAACTCTGTCATGAATTATCTCAGTTTGTTTAACACAGTTTTCAAAGGTGTGTTTTTTGTTAAGAGTGTGTATGCTAAGTGCTACAATTTTCCTGACAGCTTGGATAAGAAGTGATGAACACAGTGAATAAGCTCCATCAAATAGGGCCAGGAATTATATCTGTTCTAGTAATGTCAGCTCATCTTAATACTGTATTATTTGGCACTATGCCTTTATGCCTTTACCACATTTTATAGTTTTCTTTCCTTTTCCTCCTTCCCTCTCCACCCCCCCCCCCCCCCCCAAAAAAAAAAGAGAGAGTCATGTTGTCTTCTGTCACTTACAATTCTGTCCCATTTCTCTATTCCTCTCGGTAGAATCCAAAGGAATAGCAGGACTCTTGATGTATGGGGTAGATGATCAAGTTACAGTGTTGCTCAAGTTTGTTCCTTGACAAAGCTTCAACTTTTGTATATTCGCAATAGATCTGCTTTTGTTTTATTTTTTTTAAATTCATCATTTCTTGGCAAGTTACTTGTTTTCCAGTGAAAGCTGTTGCCTTTACTGTAAATGACCATTCAGAACTTTGAGCACAGCAAGAATAATGTGTCTGTTTGGCTACAAGACATGAGCTTAGGGATAATCTTCTACCTCTTCTTGTACAAAGAGATCTGTTAATGAGCCAGTGCATTACTCAGATGCTGGCAGCAGAGAGCTTGCATTTTAGAATGAGATCTAACTTAAAAAATATCCATCAACTTCATAATGTCAGGTAACTGTACCTTATTGCTAATAGAAGTCTAATTTTCTAGGTCCTGAAGACTTAGTTATAGAATCATAGAATGGTTTGAGTTGGAAGGGACCTTAAAGATCACCTAGTTCCACCCCCCTGCTGTGGGCAGGTACAACTTCCACTAGACCAGGTTGCTCAGAGCCCCATCCAACTTGGCCGTGAAGGTTTCCAGGGATGGAACCTTACATCTAATCTAAATCTACCCTCTTTCAGTTTAAAGTCACTACCCCTTGCCCTATCACTACATGCCCTTGTAATAAGTCCCTCTCCAGCTTTCTTGTAGGCCCCCTTCAGCCTTCTCTTCTCCAGGCTGAACAACTCCAACTCTCTCAGATAGTCTTCATAGGAGAGGTGCTCCAGCCCTCCGATCATCTTCGTGGCCCTCCTCTGGACTTGCTCCAACAGTATATCTCATGTTAGGGGCCTCAGACCTGAATGCAGTACTCCAGGTGGGGTCTCATGAGAGTGGAGTAGAGGTGGAGAATCACCTCCCAAAACCTGCTGGTCATGATTCTTTTGATGCAGTCCAGGATATGGTTGGCCTTCTGGGCTGCAAGTGCACATTTCTGGGTCATTTTGAGCTTCTCATCAGCCAACACCCCCAAGTCCTTCTCCTCAGGGCTGCTCTCAATCCATTCTCTGTCCAGCTTCTATTTGTGCTTGGGATTGCCCCGACCCATGTGCAGGACCTTGCACTTGTTGAACTTCATGAGTTTTGCACAGGCCCACCTCTCAAGCCTGTCAAGGTCTCTCTGGATGGCTTCCCTTCCCTCCAGCGTGACGACTGCACCACACAGCTTGTTGTTATCTGCAAACTTGATGAGGGTGCATGCAACCCCCCGTTTGTGTCACCAACAAAGATGTTACAGTGCCGGTCGCAATAGCAACCCCTGAAGAATGCCGCTCATCACTGGTCTCCACTTGGACGTCAAGCTATTGACCATTCTTTTAACATAGTTAAAAGTTCTTTTAACATAAATTGTTCTGAAGTTTCAATAACCATATATTTGTCTTAAACACAAAGTAAAATCTTTTGCAGATTCTCTGTGTTACTGGTAAAACTACTGTTGGTAGAAAGGAAAAACTCAGGTTTTTTCTATCTTTCATGAAATAGAGTAGTTTTATCTCCCAAATGGACTAAGTCTGGAGGTCTGGATATTAGCAGAATAAAGTATGGTCTTAACCTAGCTTCATTTTTTATTTTTTTATGTGTGTGTGGCAGGGGCAGGGAACGCGATATAAAACTGAAGAAATTTTCCACAATTTATATGATCTCCCAGCTCTGAGCTAATTTCACTTTCTAGTTTTCATGCATTGGTGCTGAGCTGTTTTGAGGTCCCTGATAGTGCAGGGAGCTCTGTAGATAAATGCATGTTTGTTTAGGCAAATCACAGAGCAGTAGTAGCTTGTACAGTTTGGTGTGTATTTCAGAAGTAGGCTCTTCATCTGATTCATATCCACAGTTGCACATGAACATAACTCCTCTGTGTGACTGTCCCTGCTGACTGGAAGAAGGACAGTAGAGAAGACTGCAGGAATTATAGTGGTTGTCTTTTGGAATTTGGGGACAATTGGTACTAATTTAAGTAAACTGTCTTCATTTTTGCTGCTTTTAATAATGGGTATCATTTCCACATATATTGCCTAGCTCAGTTGCAGGTGTATGCTTTGCCTAGAAGGCAAGGAGCATTTTCCTTTTCTTAGGAGCCACGTTAGGGACAGAAGAGTCGTGGAGGCATCCTCATGGAAGGGGATGGTCTTTAGCCATCATTCATCTGCTCCCATTCTGAGTATGACCATGCATTAGGGGTGTAGCTGTGAAGGTGATTTACTTTGCTGAAAATTACTCAGGTAAATTTTCATTTTCAGATAAAGTGCTGAATGAGATGGTACTCTCATTAAGGTACTGAGATGGTGATCAAGGCAAGGCTGGGAGAAGTAGTCCCAGAAATCATGGAGTCACTTTACTGTTAATGGCATGCTGTGCAGCTTTTTCTTCACAGTTTACCCTATCACCTTCTGTTAGGAAGATAAAGCCAGAAGTGTTTCTGTAACTGAAAATAAAGTTCCTCTTCCCCTGCCTCTGTGCTGTAGGTAGCTGACTATGTAGCAGAGGTTCTGCCACCCCAGAAAGAGATTCAACATTTGTGTTAGCTGCTGGGAAGAGTTCAGGCTTCCATTGACAATTCAAATGGATCTTCTGGTTGGAGAACCTCCCAACACAGCTGAAACAGACGTCTTTTGTCTGAGCTGAAGTCCTATTCTCTTTGAATAGGACTGTTCTCTGACTGCTACAAGGTCATTGCTGTTTTGGCATTTTTCCTGATGTTTTTGTGATACTCATTTTAATGTACTGCACATTTTTCATTTTGAGACAGTGCTCAAAAATTTGCCCATAAATGCCACTTCAGCTGGGTGAATGCTGCTTTTTATCACTGCATTGCTAAAGGCATTTCTGTTGTTTTCTCAGACTGCTGCTTTGGTTTGTTGATGTTGAAACCAATTTCAGTGCAGGCACAATGGGTTAATGTTTTCCTGCTTGTTTGTGTGGTGATTGCAGCTCTGAGACCGACCTACAGCAGGCAACAGAATACAGGCATTTTATAAGAGATACACATAAAGACCTGCACATACTTTTGAGTGGAAAATTTTAGGGGCAGGGGGAGGCAAGATGGGAAGGAGGGAAAACTATGGATATTGTCTGATGAAACACAGTGGAAGAGGAGAAATGTTAATTTTCCTGTTTCGTGCCCTACACCATTTTTCACTGTGCAGCTTCTTGTTCTATGGGAAAGGCCTCTCTTTCGAGGTGCCTCGGTAAGGAGTGCACAGCCTTCAATGGACTTGGCTGGGATCCGCGGCCCGGGAGCCTTGAGGGAGGGGGTGATAGGAAAGGAGGCAGTCCATAGCCATGTTGTGCCGTGAACAGGGTAGCACTGAACCGTGGCACGGTCCATTGCTATTTCTGCTTTTCCAAATGGAGATTAAAGGACAGCAGCCCCCTCTTTGGTGCCTTTAATTTCATCTCCTTTCTGGATTCGCTGTACTGAACAGTAGGGGGAAGGAGACAACACTGTCTCCTCTGGCCCACCTCTGTTAGCGGCTCCTGTGGGTAGCACAGCAGAACCACCCCCCTGCCTCACGGCGGCAGCCTGTCAGTGAGATTACTCCAGTGAGATTAGGAACAGCAAGGATGGTCCCTGACAGCTTCAGTCCATGTTGAGGTTTTCTTCAACCCCAGGGGCTGCTGAGATTTTCTTTACAAGCTTCTGTATAAAAAGCCTTACCACAAAAATCCCTCTTTGTTTTTTAGACGAGCGTGAGCAGATATTTTAATTAAAAACTACCAGTGGCAGTACATAGCAGGGCACTGGAAACCCTTTCTCTCTGGCAGTTTCTCAGCACAAATGCTTCTGTGTGGTTGTGGTCACATGTTTGATTGACTTGGTTCCCAAGCTGATGTTCACAGTACTGTATTCATCTTGTTCAGATGACTGTGACACGCAGCCCGAATGCACCGATGCTGACAGTGAATGTGAGGAGAACCAGGCAGTTGACAGCACCTCCATTTTTCAGAGCTGATGCAGGATGATCTGTCACATGATGCTAGGCCGCAGCCTGTCATTTATACAGCTACCGCTGTAGTGTGGGTAAAATGAACAGAAATGAGAGAGAAGTGACAAGAAGGAAAAAAATAAAAAGGGGGGGGAGAGGCTATTTATGCTCACCTCCTCTCGCAAAATTGCACAAGCGTTTTTTACTTTAATGAATGCAATATTGATCCCGTATCTCAGATCTACCTGCTGTTTCTACGGGTTGGAACAGCCCATCCATGCCTGCGGTTCAGGGTAACGTGTCTGCCCAGGGCAGGTGTCAGAGATCCTTCGGGCTGATCCTGTGCTGCCTCCATTATGGCTGTGAGGGAAACCTTCCTCATCGTGGCTTGGGGTGCACAAGCAACAGCAGCCAGAAACTCGGGAGATTAAACAAAACTACTTTATCTTGAGCTAAATAGCCATACTCTCAAGCTGGGAGCTGCAGTAGCCTTCCATATTTTGTAGGAGGTGCCAGAGGAAGGAGTCCCCTAAGGATATATTCGGTGGTGCCAAACTACAGCACCTAAAATGGAGTAAGGGATCTTTTCTGGCAGGAGATTAATAGGTAATTCAAGCCACCCTTCCAGGCCAGGCAACCTGTGGTGTCTATAGAATTGCTGGGGAGACAAGTGTGGGCAACAAGTAACTGTGTGTACACGGCTCTTTACCTGGATTTTCCCCTGTGCATAAACTCCTGTTGTTCCTTGTTTGGCTGGTCTTCCCTGTAATTTGGGAATAATAGCTCTTGTAGCACTGTACTGTTGGGAGCTACGTAAGGCAAATGCAGCTACATCGTAAGGGCAGTATTCAGAAACACATCTTCCACTTGCCTTCTGCCCTTTTCCCCACCTGTTCCCATATGACCCCAAAACAGGAGGTTGAACACAGTGGTAGAGGTAGAGGGATGAGACATGAGCTGCGCTGTCCCAGGCTTTGTGCTTGGAGTTGTGGGCCTGAGTGATGTCTTGTGAGACCCAGTTGCCTCCCTACTTCACTTTTTCTCTAGAACATGTTTAATGAATTGCTGGTGGCCTAAATGTGCAGGGAACAAGATGTGCACTGGCTACCGTGCACTGGCTCTCTCTTAGGAGAGAAGCAGAACAAGGCTCCTGTCCATTCCTCTCATTCTCTGTTCATGTTCTCGCAAGTGAGTCGAAAGTCAGTGCCACCCAGCTTAGTTCTTTGAGGACTATTCAGCTTGTGCAGGGGTGTGTGTGTAAGGGAGGTTGTTCTTGTGCATCCTTAAAGTCTTGCTTGACTCTGTAAATCGTATTCTTGTGCCTGTCTTGAGTTAAAAAGAAAGCCCCATGATGTATGTGGTACTTCTGTGACAAATGTTACATTTTTCTTAGTATCATATACTTCTGTTGAGATGACTGGGACACCACACTTGACAATGATGAATTCTTTACAGCAGACCAACAGCCATTTATCCTGTGGTACCATCTGCCATAAAGATCACATTTTGTCTTATCAGTTTCCTCCCTTTGTTATTCTTTGAAATAATATTTGAAGATGTGGAAGCAGTGAGGAATGGATAACCACCTCTGGGCCATGGTTTCAGTGGTATGTTCAGGTGCTCCTGGACAACAGTGTTAAAGGTTAAATGCTCTTGGCATTTGATGGGAAAAACTCAAATAAAGGTGAAGTGAATGATGCAAGCCTAGCATGAGCTTTAACTGTTTAGGATGTTTCCCATGTGCATCCTTTGCTGGTCTCCTTGGTACAAGGGTCATGTTGTGGGCAAGGAGGAGGTGTGACTGGAGCAGAACTGGCAGATGGTCCCTTGAAGGTCATTTCTTGTTGCTGTCTCCTGTAGTGATGCCATATGCTGTACAGGGGGATGTTTCCTTCCTCTTCATGGAGTGTAAACTCATCAAAACAGTAAGTACAGCATGCCATCAACTCTCAGATTTTGAAGTTTCTGATTAGGTCTGTGGCTTTAAGACATTTTTTAGTATGTTGCTAAAGAATATATAGAATAAGTGTATTTGAAAAGAAATTAAAAAACATCTGTCCATGATGAACGTGGAGGTTTTTTCTTTAGTGATTTGAATTTTTTCTTCTGAAATTATCTTTCTGCTTGTAAGATTTTTTTATTTTTATTTTTTTTCCCTAAGATCTTTCCTTGTAACTTGTGAACATCCACAGCATGGACAGTGCCACATTGGAATTGAATGCCACCACTGCTTCTGGAATCATAGCTGCTTCTCTTAGCTGTTGGTAATGACAAGCATTTCCAACAGAAAATACCTGGAGCAAATGCCCACAGAAACTGGGGGGTAAGGAGTGTATCAAACAGAAGTTGGATATGTCTTGAATGCAGTTAGTGTTTCTGAGCTGCTTGTGCAGATTTTACTCCATCTCACAGTGGAGTCTTTCTAAAACTGAGAGTCCCATGGTGAAAGCACATGAAAACCATTGTTGCTCTATATAATACATGGTTTTTAGAAAGATCCAACCCCCCTCTTTTTTTGTTATTTGGGATTAATAACATCAAGAGAAGATTTTTATCCTGAAAGAATAAATGGAGGCATAAATGAGTTTATAGAGGTACAAATCCTGGTGTACTTTTTCAAGCAAATTTGTCATCAAAGTAAAGGGGAACAATGTCTGAGTAAAGCAGAAGAGCAGGATGTGTTTGTCCATTCAAATGACCTGAGCCCTTTTAGAAGGGGCTCGACTCTCTTAGCATTATACCACCTTGTGCCACTGGCATTAGTGTTTAGTATCATTCACTCATCTGTGCTGGCTATGACCTCGTTGGCCCTGAAAATAATTATAACACCAAACTCTACACATCTTTAGAGGGAGGAAAAGTTTTTGTGAAGTGATTCAATCCACTTTCCCAGGGCTAAGGTAAAGATCCAAGAGTTTCCAGTAACCAGGCCACCAAGGCTCAAAGTGGTATAACTTTTCTTTGTTTTAGTCTTCTCTTTTGCTCTTTAGGTTTCATTGACATATCTCTGTCAGCCTGTTTACAATTTGCTATTAAATCTATTCTTTGAACACAGTGTTTCATGGGCAGTATAGCTAATAGGTGGGTTTAGGGTTGCAGGTACTGTGCATGAAGTTAACAAATCTGCTATTAAAATGGTAATATTTGGTACTACTATTTAAAGTTATAATATTTACCTGTGGGTGACAATTGAATACTAACAGTGTGTGCAGCTATACAACTTTTCTTAAATAACAGCCACCTTGTTAAATACCTAAGTTTTTGGGGTGGAGGGTGGTGGTGGTGTGTTTAACAAACTACATAGCTTATGTTGCTGAATTGACCTTTTCCCCATCAGGCTTTCCTTGTTTGTATTCTAAAAAGCATATCCTATCCAACGTTCATACAGCTTCCTTTGTCACTTCTGCCTCTGTAGCAGGGCAATACTTTTGTACCTTGATAAGATCAGACCTGTGGAAACTGCAAAGATTAAAGGAAAACAATGGTCAAATTAAATTTTGCTTTTTTTCTTTGACCTTGAAAGATGATTATCAAGCAGATTCAGGTAGATGCAATGTGTAAAAACATAGAAAATATGGAAATTTAGAAATCATGGCCTGACACTTTTATTTCATTTTCCTAATCTAGAATGGCAGTTTGAAGCACTGATGTGCTGGCATTCCTGACCACTGAAAGTACTATTTTAGCTACCACATGAGTGAAGAATAGGAGAGCAGTAGAGCCAACATGCCTCAGCATTGCTCGGTCATTGGCTTTCTTGGGTTTCAACGCTGCTTCCATAGACAGAGACTTTTAAATTTTGGAAAGAAAACAGTTCTGAAAGAGAAAAAAAGGTAATCAGGACACTTTTGCAGGAAGCAAGATGAGATTGGTGAGTTAATGCTGTCATCGTAATGGTTAGATTTCAGGAAGCAAAGTAACTAGCTTACACCGGCAGTAGATTCAGCACCATAGCGCTGGACTCATTGTAGCATGTACTGTGAGATGTTTCATTTAGTGTTGGCAAAAAGGCAAAAGCCACACCTTAAAACTCCTTTTTCCAGTTTCCCCGAACCCAGGTGAGCCTTTTTTTTATCTGTTGTGGATGTGGACGTTGAATGGTTTGTATATTTAGCTGCTTATGTTAGGCATGAGTTCAATTAAGTTTAATTACTATTTCGTATGGGCTGATGCAGAACTCTATTACTCTGTTGCACTGATTTTTAAGTGATACTGGATATAGAAGTCAGAGGAAGAATCAGCAAGATTGTGTCTAAATAACAGCATAATTAATCTCCTATTATGTAGCACCTTTGTCTCATCCCACAGGATGCACAAAGAATTTAAAGAGCTGGTATAAAAGCAATGCAAAGAGGGTTCACGCGTGCGCGGTGACTGCTTCTAGGATAGACTGTGCTAACTGTGTAATATCATATGTCACTAGTGCACAATAGTAAAACCTAATTTATTCAACAGAGTCATCAGCAAGATTATTTTTTCTCAGGTGGCAGAATAGAGCTACCTGGGTTGGTATTTGTCTAGTATACTGGAGTTGATGTGTAAATTCTGGAGCAAAAATTACTGTTGGATATTCTGATTCCATTGTTCAGACCTCTGACAACTCATCTAAAAAGTGAGGTCTTTGTCAGCAAGGCATTTACTTCTGACACAGCTTACTTGGCAGTGTTTTTGCTGTTTTTCCAAGGGGAGAAGTGATCTCCTTCCTATGGAGGAAATATGATATGGCCTGGCCTTTTACCCTTTAGGGAGTAGGGTTGTAGCCAATACTGTAGGATATGTTGCTGAGCTTTCCTTAGGTTTCAGAAAATTTGTTATTTGTTGGAAGCAAATCTTGTGTTTAATTTGGCTGGGAATGTTGTAAGTAGTAGAATTGGCATGGAATAGGCTGGTGGTGGAGAAGGATGTTAGGAAGACGTGTAACACCCAGGTACAAAGCCCCATGCAGAAGGCAGGTGCTGAGAGCTGGGGAGATGCAAGTCATCTTCAGTAGAAACACTACTTCCCTGGCTGAGCGTGTTGGTGGAGCATCTCAATGTGAAAAGGCCACCTGTTGCGCCTGCTCCCTATACCCGTCTTCCAGAGAAGCCAGTTTCTTCATGAAGTGAAGGTCTTTGCATTAATGGGAGTGAAGGGCTACGGAGTGAATGAATGGGAGTGAAGGCGAAGGGCTACGGAGCGAAAGATCGCGCCGGGGGACCCTTCCCGAAGTGGCCAAACCGCGAAGGCGGCAGCACAGGGAGCGAGAGAGTGCCCCAGCTTCCCCCCCCCGACCCCCGGCCGGCGGAGCGGGCTCCTAACGAGCGGCAGCTCTGACTCAGCGTGGGCGGGGCCCAGGGCGGCGGCGGCCAAAACCCTTCGCCTACAAGAGCAGCCCCCGGGAGCGCGAGCGACCCGGCGCGCGGCGAACAGGGCGTGGCACGTCAGGAGGGCGTAGCGCGTCAGTTTGCGCGGCAGTTCGCGCGGGCAGGGCGTGCAGGGAAGGCGTGCGGGCGGGGTACAGTACAAGTGGCCATCGTCCTCCTAGAGGAGGCGCAGCCATGGTCGCCACTCGGCTGAAAACCGGGGCCAGAAAGAATGTGGCGACACAGACAGAGCTCCCACTCCGGCACGCGGCTCTCCAAGTATCCGGCTGCAGAGAGTGCCTGAGCCTGTTGGTTGTCCCAGAGACCGATGGGGACGCTACCTGCGTGCGGTGCGACCAGGTCAGCGACCTGCTCAGCCTGGTGGCAGAGCTGAAAGAGGAAGTGGAGAGGCTGAGGAGCATTAGGGAGTGTGTGAGAGAGAGAGGTAGGTGGAGCCGCACCCGGCCATTCCTGAAGCAGGGGCAGCTGGTGGAGGCTCCACAAGCAGTAAGGGATCCCCTGTCCTCTTGCTGCCGGGCAGAAGGAGAGGACCTAAGAGATGAGGGGAAATGGAAGCAGGTCCCTCCTCGGAGAGGTTGGCGAATTCCCTCCCGGCCTCCCTCACCGTCCCAGCTGCCCTTACACAACAGGTATGGGGCTCTGGAACATGAGGGACAGGAACATGAGGACCCTGACGAAGGTCCGTCCGAGGGGGTGCCTAGGGTGAGTCAACGAGCCCCATGCATCAAGACGTCCTTAGTTAAGAAAAAGAGGAGGGTGATTGTTGTAGGTGATTCCCTCCTAAGGGGTACAGAGGGCCCAATATGTCGACCAGACCCAACTCACAGGGAAGTCTGCTGCCTCCCTGGGGCCTGGGTGAGAGACGTCACCAGAAAACTCCCTGGTCTGGTTCGGCCCACTGATTACTACCCGCTGTTGGTCATGCAGGTTGGCAACGATGAGGTTGCGCTAAGAAGCCCGAAGGCAGTCAAAAAGGACTTGAGAGCACTGGGGCGACTGGTCAATGGAGCGGGAGCACAGGTAGTGTTTTCATCAATCCCTTCAGTGACGGGGAAGAACGCTGAAAGGAACAGGAAAGCACACCTGATCAACACTTGGCTCAGGGGCTGGTGCCGTCGTCAGAATTTTGGGTTTTTTGACCACGGGGCGGTTTACACGGCACCAGGTCTCCTCGCAAATGATGGAGTGCAACTGACGCCAAGGGTAAAAAGGATTCTTGCTCATGAGCTGGCAGGCCTCATTGAGAGGGCTTTAAACTAGAATTGGAGGGGGGAGGGGCTAAAACCGGGCTCACTAGAGTTGAACCTAGGGGTAGGTTCAACGTGCCAGAGTTGAAATCGATAGCCCGGCTCAGGTGCATCTACACCAATGCACGCAGCATGGGCACCAAACAGGAGGAGCTGGAAGCCATTGTGCAGCGCGACAGCTATGATGTAGTTGCCATCACAGAAACATGGTGGGATGCTTCTCATGACTGGAGTGCTGCAATGGATGGCTATAAGCTCTTCCGAAGGGATAGAATGGGAAGGAGAGGCGGTGGGGTGGCTCTGTATGTTAGGGAGTGTTTTGATTGCATAGAAATCGAAGATTGTGAAGACCAAGTAGAGTGCTTGTGGGTAAGGATGAGGGGGAAGGCCAATGAGGCAGACATCCTGCTGGGAGTCTGTTACAGGCCACCCAACCAGGATGAAGAGACGGATGAGACATTCTATAAGCGACTGGCGGAGGTCTCGCATTCGCTGGCCCTTGTTCTTGTGGGGGACTTCAACCTACCGGACATCTGCTGGAAGTATAACACGGCAGAGAGGAAACAGTCTAGGAGGTTCCTGGAGTGTGTGGAGGATAACTTCCTGATGCAGCTGGTGAGTGAGCCCACCAGGGCAGGTGCCTTGCTGGACCTGCTGTTTACAAACAGAGAAGGACTGGTGAGAGATGTGGTGGTCGGAGGCCGTCTTGGGCTTAGCGACCATGACATGATAGAATTCTCAGTTGTGAGTGAAGTAAGGAGAGGTGTCAGCAAAACTGCTATCATGGACTTCCGGAGGGCAGACTTTGGCCTGTTCAGGTCACTGGTTGAGAGAGTCCCTTGGGAGACAGTCCTGAAGGACAAAGGGGTCCAGGAAGGCTGGACAGTCTTCAAGAAGGAAATCTTAAAGGCTCAGGAGCAGGCGGTCCCCATGTGCCGTAAGAAGAGCTGGCGGGGAAGGCGACCGGCCTGGCTGAACAGGGAGATTTTGCTGGGACTCAGGGAAAAGAGGAGAGTTTATCACCTCTGGAAGAAGGGGAAGGCAACTCATGAAGAGTACAAGGATCTCGTTAGGTCAAGCAGGGACAAAATTAGAAAGGCAAAAGCCCAGCTAGAGCTCAGTCTGGCCACAGTCGTAAAGGATAATAAAAAATGTTTTTACAAATATATTAACAACAAAAAGAGAGGCAAGGAGAATCTCCATCCCCTACTGGATATGGCGGGGAACATTGTCTCCAAGGACGAGGACAAGGCTGAGGTACTTAATGCCTTCTTCGCCTCAGTCTTTAATAGCCACTCCAGGTATCCACAGGATATTCAGCCCCCTGAGCTGGAAGACGGGGATGGAGAGCACAATGTACTCCTCATAATCCAGGAGGAAGCAGTCAAGGACATGCTAAGCCACCTGGACACCCACAAGTCTATGGGGCCTGATGGGATCCACCCAAGAGTACTGAGAGAGCTGGCGGAGGAACTTGCCAAGCCACTCTCCATCGTTTATCAGCAGTCCTGGTTAACAGGGGAGGTCCCAGAAGACTGGAGGCTTGCCAATGTGACGCCCGTCTACAAGAAAGGCCGGAAGGAGGATCCTGGGAACTACAGGCCTGTCAGCCTGACCTCTGTTCCAGGGAAGATTATGGAGCGGTTGGTTTTGAGAGTGCTCACAGGGCATCTGCAGAACAGCCAAAGGATCAGGCCCAGCCAGCATGGGTTCATGAAAGGCAGGTCCTGCTTGACCAACCTGATCTCCTTCTATGACCAGGTGACCCGCCTGGTGGATGAGGGAAAGGCAGTGGATGTTGTCTACCTGGACTTTAGTAAAGCCTTTGACAGCGTCTCCCACAGCATTCTCCTGGAGAAACTGGCGGCTCGTGGCTTAGACGGGTTTACTCTTCGCTGGGTGAGGAACTGGCTGGATGGCCGAGCGCAGAGAGTTGTGGTGAATGGCGTTAAATCCGGCTGGCGGCCGGTCACGAGTGGTGTTCCCCAGGGCTCAGTTCTGGGACCAGTCTTGTTCAATATCTTTATAGATGATCTGGATGAGGGAATTGAGTGCTCCCTCAGTAAGTTTGCAGATGACACCAAGCTGAGTGGGAGTGTTGATCTGCTGGAGGGTAGGAGGGCTCTGCAGAGGGATCTGGACAGGGTGGATCGATGGGCAGAGGCCAACTGTATGAGGTTTAGTAAGGCCAAGTGCAGGGTCCTGCACTTTGGCCACAACAACCCCATGCAATGCTACAGGCTTGGGGAGGAGTGGCTGGAGAGCAGCCCGGCGGAAAGGGACCTGGGGGTGCAGGTTGACAGCCGGCTGAATATGAGCCGGCAGTGTGCCCAGGTGGCCAAGAAGGCCAACAGCGTCCTGGCCTGTATCAGGAATAGTGTGGCCAGCAGGAGTAGGGAAGTGATTGTGCCCCTGTACTCGGCACTGGTGAGGCCGCACCTTGAATACTGTGTTCAGTTTTGGGCCCCTCACTACAAGAAGGATGTTGAGGTGCTGGAGCGTGTCCAGAGAAGGGCAACGAAGCTGGTGAGGGGTCTGGAGCACAAGTCTTATGAGGAGCGGCTGAGGGAACTGGAGTTGTTTAGTCTGGAGAAGAGGAGGCTGAGGGGAGACCTTATCGCTCTCTACAACTACCTGAAAGGGGGTTGTGGCGATGAGGGTGTTGGTCTCTTCTCCCAAGTAACTAGTGATAGGACAAGAGGAAATGGCCTCAAGTTGCGCCAGGGGAGGTTTAGATTGGATATTAGGAAAAATTTCTTCACTGAGAGGGTGGTCAGGCATTGGAACAGGCTGCCCAGGGAGGTGGTGGAGTCGCCATCCCTGGAAGTGTTCAAAAAACGTGTGGAGGTGGCGCTTCAGGACATGGTTTAGGGGACATGGTGGTTCTGGATTAATGGTTGGACTTGATGATCTTAAAGGTCCTTTCCAACCTAGTGATTCTGTGATTCTGTATGACAATGTAATGTGACTTTTGGACAGATTTCAGCAAGTTCTGAATGATATATGAAATGAGAAATCCCTGGTTGGTGCAGAGAAAGTGTGTACAGCACTGGATGATACACTGCCAACAGTTCTAACAAGGGGCTCCTTCACAGATTTTCCACCTCAATCAGCAATGCAGTTGACATCCCCTGGGCAAAATCTCTCCTTTACTTTTTTTTTTTTTCTCTGTACAAGCAAAGGAAAATTCTTCAGCTTTATATCTTACCCACTACCTAAAATACTCATTCAATAATCTTCCTCTGCTTCCAGTTGTGACAATCTCTATAGGCAAGCATTCTTTCCCCATAATTCATTCAGGCTCTTTCAGGTACTTTTACTGTAAATTTATTCTCCATACACTAGGAGGGTGGGGCAGGCAAATCCTGATCAGCAATCTTGTCAGTGATATATAACATTTGCTGGTTATGTCCAATGGAAAAATTAGCGAGGACGTAAACAATAAGGCCAGGTGAAGTGTGACCACCTAGTCTCATGTTTCTGTTCCAATAAAACAGTGGTTTTTAATACAGTCAACCTCTAGCTAGTGTATAGTGGAATGGAGAATGGAGTAAATCACATTTTGGAAATCAGTGGCTTGTGGAAGAACTTAGGTAGCTTCACGGATAATTTCTTTAACTTGGATTTTTGCTGCTGTGCTGTGGCAAAAAAAGAGCTGATGTGATCCATGAAAGAGAAACATTTAGTACTGTTTGTAAGCTTCCTCCTAGGATAATGTGTCCTGTTCTGCCCAAGCTGGTCTGTAAAATGAGTTAAAGACTGGAAAACAAGTATTGGCATGAGGGGCTTAAAGAATTCAGAATATTCAGCTAATTTAAGAGCAGGCTGAGTGAGGCCACTCTGAAGAAGACACCTGATAGCAGAGACTTTTCCACCTGGCTGACAGAAGCTGAAATTCAGCTAATTTAGTCTTGAAATAAGAAGCTGCTTTCTGGCTGCAAGGTCTGTCGAACATGAGAGTGTCCCTCTGGGGAAGAGTTGGGGGAGAGTTGTGATCGCTTCAAGCCTTTTGATAAGCCTGGGCTGGATGGCTGTGTTCCTGTGCAGCTAGCCTTGCTCATCCCTTTCCTTCAGGGGAAAGCATTGCACTCAAAAGCTTATAGCCAGCAACTCCATGATAATACAATTAACAGACCTGAATGTCACGGCTCAGCTTTTTGGTGAGCTGTCTGAAGATGATCAGGGCAGATTTCTTTTCATCTCCTCCCTTGCGCAATGAACAAAGATTTCTGTGTGCTGCTTCTTTTCATTGTTATTAATTGCTTTCCTCTGCAGCATTAGAGATTGGCCACAGCATGAGATCTCTTTGTAGGTGGTATAGAGAGTGATTACAGATTGCCCTAGTTGGGTTGGGTGGGAATTTTCCCTGGGTCAGGTTGGCAGGCTCTATGGATCTTTCACCTCATATAGCATGAGGTGTGGTTCATCTGCTAAGATCATTTGTGTACATCTCATATGATTAATTCCTTGCCATTGCAGAGCTTCCTTGGGTCTTGCCAATCCTGTGTCTGTGGCAGATAGTTTTCTAAGCAAAGATGTGATTTTCCTTCACTAAAGCCTTTGGGCATCAACTAGGATGTTTTGGTTAAAGTTAATGGTCTGTGAATACACAGTAGGTGCATCTGGTATCCTTTTTGGCCTTAATTTTTACGGAATGTTATCTATATACTGTCTGATTGGTTAAGGCTGGGATGGTTATTTAGGAAAGCATGCTCTTCTGTTCTGAAAAATGGCCTGACTCCTTCAGAGGGCTTGTCCTGGCAGCCTCAGAAAAGCATAATCTCTATTAAGGAGAAGAAGTCCAGCTTGCTTTAGTTTAATTGCAGAGACCAGTCAACAAATACAGTTCAGATTGTGCATTTCCATATGTAAAAACATGCAATTCTGTAGATTGATCTCAACTAGGTATCTGTATTGTCTGAAAGGGTATCCCCTTCGATTAGCTTTCTGGCTCTGTACAGAAGCAACCAGTGTGAAAGAAACGATAACGCACTTAGAGACTTCTTCCCATAGTTAAATAGCTAGATAGCAAATAAATTCCTCTCTTGCTCTGTGCTGGTACTGTAGGAGTATCATTTCTACAATGACTTCAATGTCAGTGAAGTCAATGATGTATTCCTGAGTTTGAATCCTTTTTCAAAAAAGCATACAATTTAGTCTTTAAGTATGTCTACTTCAGCAAAACGACAAAGCCTGCCTTCCAAACATAGGCTCTGCAGCCTTAGGAGCCCTGTGATTTATGTGACACAGAAGCTGACCTGCTCTACACACAGGCAAGTATTTGTGAATGTTTGCGCATATGGTATTATGGTATAGTATGTGTTTTAAGCAAACTTCTTTTCACTGGAGCTAGAATTTCACCATACAGGTATACACGGGTGTGCAAAGACAATGTGTGCATTAAATGCTAAGTTGAAGTTCTGCTATTTATAGAATGTGTAGCAGCACAATAGACATCATATGAGCAGCAGCGTTTGATAGTTGTCTTTTGCTTCCTGATCAAAGAGAGAGAGATTGGTATTTTTCATAAAATGGCCTTTGCAGGAATGCCGTAAGCAATCAAGATTCACCCTGTGCATATCAGGAGAAACCGTGCCACTGCACATGTCTGCTTCATCCCATAAAGTAGAAAACAGCAGCAATTGTGTGACTTCATTCAAATGCTATCTGTTGTTCCACATCTTTCTTCTTTGCCCCCCAAACAAAAAACTTTAAAGTAAAAATAATTGAAAAACAGAACGCTGTATTTCTAAGCTGAGTTGTCCTTAAAAATTTGAATGAGTCATTTAGATAACATTCACAATACCAGCAGCTCCAGGGCACTTTAGAGAATATGTTTGAGCACAGAGACATTTGAAACAAAAATTGTAACGTTCTAAATGGAATTAGATGAGCAAAACCATGTCATACAGAGATGAAATATAAATAATTGCTTTAGGCCCACTCCATGAAAAATACATGCACTTTTTTAAAAGCATTTTTCTTCTGCAATGGTTTAATTTCTATAGAAACCAGTGGTTGGTTGTGGGTTGTTTTTGTTGGGTTTTTTTTTTCCCCTCCTAGTGCATTCTCCTAGAATGTGCTTTTGCCACTCAATAAACCCTTCTCTCCAGTAAATGTCTGTCTCTGTATTAAGCCCCCAAGGAACTGTACAAGCCAAAGGCAGATGGAAACAATAGGCATTCCGTGTTCAAACGTACAACCTACAGAAAGTTCATTTGTCAAAAGTCTGAGGAACATTTCCAAGGAGGCTGCTTCATAAACAACATTCACATGGGGCAGATCTGACTTGTGCTACTGCTTTTCATGCACATATTCCATAAGAATTTAATAGGCTGTTTACTCTTCAATTAATAGTTAAAACAACATTTACAGAATCTTGTTCCAAATCCCAGTCTCAGTTCTTCTCTCCTTCCCCTCCCACCCTACTTCTTAAATCTCTTAATCTTTTACATGCCCCAACTACTTTCCTTCTTTTTGCAGGAGCCTTATCCTATCTATTCTATCCCCTCTATTAAGACCAAAGCACTCTCAGATTTTTTTGAACTCTATTTTTGTACCTGTTGGAGTTGTGCTTGTTCACTGGTAAGTATACAAACTCCACCATGGTACGAGTCTTTGAGATATCAATCGTTAATGCCAGTATAGTAGTGTTGAAAGTTAATCTAACCTTCTGACTCATGCCTGGAAGACAAACGTTACTCTGGTTGGTACTGTCTAGCAGACAGCATACTTGCTTTTTAAAGGTCTAATTACTTATGGTAAATGTTTGCCTTCATTCCTTGGCTTTGTATTAATGAAATATTTTTAATATGATTAAGATGCGGATTCTGTAAAGTTGTGAAATCACTTTGGCTTCCATGGACTTCAACACCTTCTCTGATCAGACCCCAGATTAGTGGCAAGGAAAACAGGGAAGACACTGTTGATACCTGAATGCTGCAAGCATGATTCTGAGCTTGTTCTGGTGTAATCCAGAGCTGAGACCAGTAGAGCTGAAGAGCTATCAGCCAGCAACTCATAGGTCATACATCTATGTGTAGGGCCACATGTTCTTATACCAGGCCACATCTGTGCACATGCTACCCAATCACCTTCTGAATATATGGACTGTCAAAATAGGCAACTGATTCAGAGTGCTCTCATCATGTAAGTGAAAGTAACTAGCTTCTGGATTAGGCCATAGGACACCCAAATCCTGTATCTGGTGCTTAAAATCCCAGGTAGAGTAGTTTCTGGTCCCCAAGGAAGATGATTAAATGGAGTCATTAGAAAATTAGTCACCCACAATGCAAGGTTCAGTTTAGATCTGCAGTTAATCAATGACCACGTATTGCTCTTCAATAAATGTGGGAAGGTGACTTGAAACCAGAGGTATATTACATACATTTCTATGCATAATCTCCTAGCACTAAAAAAATGTGTAACCAATTTTTAGCCTCTGACTGGATTTCAAAAGCAGCATTTGCATATAATAGACACAGAAGAGTGAAAACCACCCCAGAACAGTGAAAACTACTCAATGACAGTTTACCATGTGCCAAAGAACATAATAATTTCCTCCCAAGTGGCATCAAATTCATCTGAACGAGCCACCTCCCAGCTGGCAGGGCTCAGGCAGAACCTAGATCTACTCCTCACCTGAGCTACATGGAGGTGCAGGGGTGTGAATGAGTATGAGGCTGATGGCATGTTGACAGCTCAGTCAATAAGGTTTCTCCAGTGGAAGTACTTGCCTCGGACTCTAAGGTCATCAGTAAATCTTTGACCGTTACAACTATAGAAGCTGCTAACTTTGCAAGGTTTGACCAGTACAAGAAGAGAAGTTGCAGCCTGATCCTCTTCTTGTGATGCTGGGCAGGAGCACAGACTGGATCTGGTCTTAAAATGGACCCGTGTCTCCTCATGGCAGCTGCTAAGTGTTTTTATGGCTAACACAGGAGCTTTTCACCTCCCGGACTTGGGGCCAAAAAGCTCCATCTATAAGATGCTGACACAGTTGACATGTTTCATTGCCCTCCATTGGCACATCCACTGGAGTGTAAGGATATTGCTGTTACCAGCTGCAGGAGGATGTGCTGCTTGTGTAAGAGAAGCAGGTACTACAGGAAGCAGAGAAAAACTGGGCAAATATTGGTCAGGGCCTTATTTTGTAAGAACTGCTATCTGCTCTTGCTTTAGTTTATTATGAAAATTGTAAAGCAAAGACAACAGGCCAAGGTCTGCTATCAGTTATCCCTATGCAAATCCAGAGACTACTGCTGGAGCCAGGCTTGCTACTCTGGATTTATACCTGTGCAAATAAAGTTGGAAAGTGGCTCGGAGGGGCAGAGCAACCTTTAAACTGCTTCACCATTAATCTATGGTAAAGTTATGAGTTTGCCCTTGCAGCACATGGGCAGCCTCTTAGAGCACAAAGAAGAAAAAAAAATTCTCAGTGAAAATCCAGGAGCGTTCAGTACCATAGAGTCACTGAAGCCAAAATTCCAGTGGGCTGAAGCTAGAATCCTCTTCTGTAATACTCACCATCTGCTCTCTGAGTTTGGGTATCTCACCTTCCAGGTGCTGTAACCTTAAATCACTTATAGCCCTGAACATGTTACATTGGATTTTAGCAGCGGAGGTCAACTGCTTCTCTCAGTTGTGTTAGTGCTAGTAGAGTAAACCTGTATTTACACCCATGGGTCTGCTGTCTGAGATGTGGAAGAATATGAATGTTTTAGCATAATCAACCTACTGTAAACCATTATTTTTCATTCTTGCTAGAAATGGTTCCCAGGAGAAAGATACTGTGAAAGGGAGTGCCAGAGTGCCAACCTTGGAATTAAATGCTTTAATTTTTGTTTATGTTAGTTTTTTGACTTCAGTGACTGTCTACATACATGTTAATGATCATTTGCATGTCTGTGGTATTTTTATAGGTGAGGAAGAAGTCAAATCTATTTAACAGTGTGCTTCCAGGAATAGGTCATGGCAAAAACATGGTAGGAAGTGAGCCAGAGAAGCAATGCTCTTTTCCATTTATGCTGGAAAAGTTTTGGCTGCACAAGGTTGTCTATTATCACAACAAAGTCCAGATCAGGAGACCCAGTGGAGAATTTTCTTTGTGGATTGTTTGCATCCCAGCTACCTTCGCTTGCATTTGTCATGGAATATATTAAAATAGTCATATTCCACAGTCTACACAGCATGTCAGCTTTGAAACAAGTACTCTGAAATGTGCTCACAGATGATACATTGCACACTATGTCAGCTACATCTTTGTCATGAGATTCTATTTTCTATTTATAGTTGAAATGAAACACTTGAGAAAAATTCTAAACCAAAGCAATTTCACAGAAATCTCATAATTTTTTCCTTATGTGTATATCAGTGAAAAGACCCTCCTGTGCTATCTTTTTGCTCTGTGGGGCTCCAACAATCAACTTCTGAGATCAAAGTAGGATGCTCTCAAGATTGTGAAACTTATAATGTGTCCATGTAATCTAGCTAGTGTGCCTTTGGAGTATGTTCACTTTGAAACGTTAAGGGGAAAGAGCACTTAACCATAACAGTGCAAACACATACAAAATTTGATACAGTTTTTGGGAATCAAAACCCATTATCTCCATAACAGAAAAGATTATTTAGTTACTTCCTTGGCTTGTTGTACTAATTTTGTTTGAAGCTGTCAGTGATGTCTGTGGTACAGTACTTTGCAGTACTTTACCTTTTTTCTTTTTTTTTTCTTCTCCTTCTAAGATGACTTCCTTTTCACTTATGTACCTTAAAGATGTAATCTGCTGCAACCAAGTTGTGGGTAGCGAAAACTGGACAAAGATACATGGTTGGAGATAACACTAGGTATGCTTTGAAGCTAGAAATGCAGCTGTGTGGTTTTTTTCTGATTACAGCAGCCTACTTTAGGAAAAACATGTCTGGATAGCAGTAATGATGCACTCTGACTTGAAATCTCCTGGCTCGCACTGGCCCAGACATGACAAGATATTCTGCAACATGCTGAATGATTATTTAAAGTAAGTAGGCCTTGTGATGGCTTCCTCCTGCCTTGGGCACCCAAGTCTTCATGGGATGCACAAGGAACGTTTCTTGCCTCAGAGAGAATCATCCAAGCAAGGATCTAAGATTAGTGATGGATGAAGTACACATAGGAGAGAGGTGCTGCTGTCTGGGCAGCATCCTCTGTACAGGATTCAAACAAGAACTTGCTTGAGAAAGGATTTGTAGCTCTCTACGTGGTGAGCAGGGTATTTGTCTAAGAGGGTTCAGATCTCTGGAACGCCCATCCTGGGGAAGCCTGGAGCAAAAGCAGGCAACAGCTTTCTTGCAGTTGTGGAAGTGACTTTTTCTGTGATACCACTAGAAGTGTTATCTTTTCTGTGGCCTTTGTGGCTTTCCTCTACTACTTCTGGAATTCTCAAAGTGTACTTTCTACCTAGCTCTCTCTTCTTGAATTTAAAAGGAGATTGGTGGTTTATTCTGGTTTTACATACATATAACTATTAGGTAACTCTTACTTGAACACTAGAATAGCTGGCCTGTCAACCTGAAGGTATAGATACTTCGAAATTATGTGTTCCTGCATCTGACTGCTCTAAAGCTCTAGGGGAAGTAGGGAGGTCCTGGATTTAAATTGTCTTCAGCTCTGTAACCTTAAGCCATCCATTGATCTGAGTGCCATGATCTAGCTTAGAAATGTATATGCGGGGCATTAAATGCAGAAGAAACAATTGCAATAGCAGTGTACTGCCATGCTGGAAAAGTTGGGATAGTTACTAAAACTCAGTTGGACTAGAGAGGGAACTGATCATACTTAACAGCAGTTTTCCAAGTAGTGAGCTACTAACTTGTGCCCAGTCTTGCAGAATAGCTGCATCGGCTACCTTTTGTTGAAAATTATTTTATGGAGGAAGGGATCTTTACATATGAAAAAATACTGATGTTCTTTGTTTAAGTTAATAAGGGCACCAAAAAGAACATGAAATCCACTCTCCTTGTTTGGACACAGCACCATAAAAACAGTTTGCCTTTTTTTTTCTCTTTTCTCTCTTCCATCTCTCCTCAGTTATCTCCAGCTCTTTCCTTCTGTTCCTATTCAATGCACTTGTTCTGTGTGCTCTCCTACCAAATTTTGTATGACCTTAGAAAGGGAACTTCCCTCTGCTGCAAGTTTGGTCTGCTCATACTGCCAGCTTTCTGCCAGTACTATGCTTAATCAGGCAGCTTCCTCCTCTGCAACTTGTCTGTCCTGTTTAACTAAATCTTTTTACTCAGAGCAGCAATAGTGTTTTGCCTAACTGGTGTGCTGGCAGAGATTACTAAAGCTGTCTGGATGCTGATGTGATATGCACTTGGGTCAGATATCTTTAACTTTTACTACACCGCTTTGTTGTTTGCTTATTTGTTTAAAATGCTTGACTGTTATATTTGCAACGATGAAAAATAAACTAACTGGCGTCTGTCTCCAAAACTGTTGGCGGGGGAGGGCTGCCCACTTGAAAACAAGCAAGAAGTCTTACAAATATTTGGACTGATTAATTCACAAGCTTTTCTTTACAGAGCTCTTTTGTGGTATAAAGCCATTCATTGACCAAGAGAGTACATTGTCCATTTAGTTACTGTTTTGTATCTTGTGTCAAACCAAAGCCACTGCCTCCTACAACAGTAACAACTGAATATTTTCTGTGCTGATGCAGTTTCCTTTTCTAGCTGCTGGATCATCAAAAATTCTAATCAACTCTGATCTAACACAAAGTACTACATGGCATTCATCATCTGTTTTAGCTTTTAATGCACTATGCAGGTTTTAATCAAAGGTATGCAACCATTAGCAAAAAGGAAAGACAAGAATTATGATGGTGTCCTAAACAGCTCTTAAGCCAACGTCACAGGCAGCAGATAAGTTCACCTCCCCCTGCCGAGTACAAATACAGGAGATGGGCCTTGTTTGAAATAATTGCAGGAGAGCATCACTGAGGTTTCAGGTCCATGACTTCTGTTGTTTTGTTTTATTACTAAGTGCTAAGATACATTTGCTTGGCTTTCCTAAATATTGAAAACAAATGTTGGCACTGTTGCCTTGGTGTGTGGGGGCTGCTGGATCATCTCCTCGGTTTGGTGTATGCCTCTATCTTCCACAGTCATCAGAGGGAGCCAAGGGGATTGGCAGCGATTGGCAAAACTGAGCCCAGCGCCTTCCTTGCGGCAGCAATGCCTTTTGGTCTCCCACCTCCTCCTGAGTGAAGTCCATTAGTCACCTACCCTCTGTGCGCAGGACTAGCTAGGTCACTGCTGGCTTGTGGGTAGAATGAAATCCATGTGCCCTGCTTGCATGCAAGCAGCAAACTTACCCTCTTTCTCCTGGATTTGGCCTCTACTCTGGCACCTCTTGCTTCCCTGCCTATTTAATCAGAGACATCCATTCCTAACAGGATGGCAGGCAGCCCCCTCCTGCCTTTCCCTGACTTGTTGCTCACAAAGGTTTCATTTGACTGTAAGGATGCACATTCAAAAATATCAGGTCAAGAAGTCCCTCCTCCTGCTCACCCACTCACCTCAGCCAAGTAAATCAAAGCCAAGCAGCAACAAGCCACTAGCATGGTGTCAGGCTTCGAATCCAGTTTGGCATGGGGAAGAGGTACTGGACCACACTGCAGAATTGTTTAATTTCTGCCTAGTTGAGAGAAGGGTGAAAGTAGTCTTTTCAGGGAGGGGAGCAGGCTGTGGATGCAGTAGTGTGATCTTTCTCCTGCGATGTGAACTCATGAGCATACCTTGCTGGAAGTGGCTGGTGTGAGGGTGAAGGACCTCACACTCCCTCATGTGTCCTGAGCAAAGCTAGCCTTCATTGCGTTCACAGGTTGTCTACCTCTAGGACAAATGCAGTTGTTTGCTTGGCCATCCCCTTGCCCTCTTCTTCCTTCTCCTCAATTCTGGTATTGGCAGAGCTATTTCAGGTCTTGGCTTAAGAATAAGTGGTTGTGACCTGTGCCAGCTTGTAGCATTTCCTTGAAGCCATGATAGCAACAGGGAATGAAGCCACGTATTGGTCTTTGGCTGCGCCCCACAGAACTGGTATGGGCCGGGTGGGGAGCTGACAGTCGCCCAGGGAGCCTGATGTGAGCAGGGATTCACTATTTAAACGAGTGATCTGGAGGTCTTTGGGCTTGTGAAGCCATGCAAATGGTGCGTGGGTGGAATTCCTCCTCAGGCCTGCTCACGCAGAGTATGAACTTGGTGAATTATGTTGATTTTGGGGTAAGCAGCAGAATTTTCCCATGTCATGGCAAATGTAGAGGACAGTGCCGTGGGCTCAATTCCCACTTATAAATCATTACCACTAGCAGGAGCTGGCCCTGGACAGACATTAAAAATTGTTCTTTCTAATGTCTGGGGGCTGTACGTGTACTTGCCTGCATCAGCTCCCGCATCCAGCCTTCTGCCAGGCAGAGGTCCCAGGCGTGCCTGGGCTTTTGTACCATGCTCTGTTGCTCTTGTAGCAGAAACCCTATGTAAATTGGTGTCTTTTACTGTGACATGGCCTTTAACGTGCAACATGTGGGTCTTTTAATGACCACCTCTGGCAAAAGCTTAATTTGGTTGGAAGGAGGAATAGATGCTTTAAATCCACCTGTGCTTCCTGTGTCTGGCCTGTGCCCAGCTATGCGTGGAAGCCAGAGATTTTCCACAGCACCTAGGGCCTGAACGGTGGGATTATATTTTCAATTTCCTATTTATCGAGGTTAAAAATTAAACAGGTTCCTGTTGTTTTAACCCAGGTAGGTCATTTGTTTTACCCCATTTGTAAGTACTGGTTCATCATTGAAGTGTATTGTTGTGGGTTCCAGAGGTGGATAATCAGCAGTACAGTGTTGCGAAGATTTAGTTCCAGGTCACAGACAAGTAATGAAAAAACAGCAGTTACTGAGGATTTGATTTACACACTGCAATGACTATGTGATAGCCCCTTTTGTGAGAATGAAAGTTTCCCCCTGGAGACCACATTCTAACCAGTAGCAAACATTCAAGCTCCCTGGTGCTTCAGTTGTCAGTTACACCAAAGCCTCTTATTGTATAATGTCGGTCTGTTATAATAATACTGTCTGGAACAGCAATAATAATGTGAATGAATTTCCAAACAGTGGAGATGGGAGGGAGAGGTTGATCAATACAGCACTAATGATGGCCTTGTCTTTCACTGAAATAATTGTGATAGGGTTTATAGCACTTCCTTCCTACGCCATGCTGTGCGGCAGTGTTGGTTTACTACCTGCTGTTATTGCTTTTGTATAAAAAGGTGTTAAAAAGAAATGTCTGTCAAGTTTTAAGGCTGTGAGTCTTTTTTAATGCAGTGGGGTTGTTCTAATCGAGATGGTCTGAGGATATGAGAGATGCAAGATTCTCAGGGAAAAGTGAAATTTTTTTCTTAGACACGCTGATGCAGTTAGGAAAAAAGAACCTTTGGGACCCAGTAACCAGTAGTAAGGTCCCCATTTTTGTAGGGAATTACTTATACTTTATCATAAAGATACCATTGGAAGGCCAGATTTTTCCAAGTGGATTCATCCTGCTTGCTTGGACATACAAAGGTCTTTCCTTTGAGAGAGAGTGTGAGCACTTGAACATGTAAGGGTCCAGAAGAAAAGCTCTGTGGTACATAAGCATGTTTTCCATGTATGTGACCCTATTTCTGGTCTGATAAGTATGTGGGCTTACTCCTACCGATTATATCGCATGCATACTGAGTCCATTGGAAGAAAATCTGTTGAATCTTTTGATTAAAAAAGAGATTACTTCTTTTTTTAAAAATCAAATTTTTGTATTGGCATTCCCATATGCAATGGGAAACCGTATCCTTATAATGTGTTCCTGAATGTTGGTGGAGAAAGCAGGGGAAACCCCGTTAGGCAGGAAGATAACAGCATATTGGAAGTTGTTTGTTATATATTAAGTCCTAACATTTTCTGCAGTATCTCAGAGTTACTTTATTTCTCAATAAGCTGGAATGATGGATTCCATACATTTTGTTTTGTGAAGTGAGAGAAATTGAAAGAAAACATAGCCCAAGTCTAATGATAAAAATCCCCTCTGTTGAAGCTCTTCATTACGGTACTTTTCAGAACAGAAAAGACAAACTGCTTTTGCAGTGGCACAGGTCCAATCTCAAAGTAGAATCAATTGCTTTGCCAACGCTGAACACAAAGGATGTTCATTGTTTGCAAACTGAATTTTTCTTAGTGTGTGCAAAACCAATGATCAGATTTTTTTTTCTTTAGAGAAACCCCTGCAGTGAAAAAACTGCAGCTGATTCTGTGCTTCCCATCCTGGCTTGCAGGAAGGCTTCTTGCTTCACAGTGTGACTTCTTCATAATAGCTGCGTGACAACAGCATGCCAATGTTTTGAAAAAGCAATGGCCAATGTTATAATGCAGCTGCTTATGTTAGTTACTTACTGCTGGTTTGGGTTTTTTCCTTGAGAAAATAAATTTGTCTTTGTGATCTTACCCTTTTGAGGCTCACCTTGCTATATATGACAAACACGTATCTATGTCTGCTGTCCGTGCATATGCGTTTTCTCAGGAGTAGAGGGACCTTCCCAGGACTGTCCCCTCCTGTCACAAGTAACTGCATTGTATGGTGCTTGATATCAACTGATGAAATTCCATGTGAAAAATGAGGAAAGGTTTTTTCCCTTTTTATTTTTATTCAAAATCTGCCTCAGAGTCACTTTTTTTTCCTGAAGATCATGACTTTTTTTCTAATATCGAAACATCCTTCTGGTTGACTTCTCCCCATTGCTGTGCCAACATCGTCTTTACATTCTTCTTTCCTCCCCTCACATACTTCCTCCTTGGTAGATTTGCAGAGAGTAATCACATCCCTTTCCATGTCTTTTGCTGCTGAGCCAGTGTCTGACAACATAAGGTCATGACGGGGTGGCAAAAACTCACCCAGACATTCGCATTTAACCCCTGGGACATAGTGGATATGGCATCTACCTGGGGTCATCCTGACTGTGAGTGCAGTATTTTGTACCTTGAGGACTGGATTCCAGGTGGAGGCCGGTGATTCTGATTTTGCGAAGTTGTATTTATTTATTTGCCATACCCCGCTGCAGGGCACTGCATAGGATTCCCTGATAGAGAAAGCCGCTCTGTGCCAGAGTGCGGGCTGCACGTGTTCCATGGAAAACAGTCCCACTTGCTGACAGGAGAGTGAAAGTAATCTAGATGCTTCATTAGCTATGTATGTATTAAAGCCGAATCAATTGCTCATTTGAATCTTGCCTACATGACTTTTTAAGCAACATCTCCTAGTTGGCTGCAGTTTCCTCAAAAGTCTTTGCAGCTGAATGACATTTTGTAAATTACCCTGTGGTTTGTGGAGGTGTTCAATACTGGTAATTCAAGCCGTGCTGCCTGTTTGTTATTGGTCACGTGGCACAGTTTTTCTTCGCTGACTGAATGAGCTTAGCGGGTCAAAATTTTCTATTGAATCCTCACAGGAAGTTATTTGAAAACTTTCCACAGAATATGCAGGGTTAAAGATTTGCTTGCTCTTGCACATTTGCACTGGTTTCATGTGACCACAGAAATGCCGGGAGGAAAGTTAACAGGAGGTTGTGCATATAGTAGCACTGATTTGCTTTAGGGGGTCCTGCATAAACTTCTTTGCAGTATTCCTGAGCAATCGTATCAATATATCAGCATAAAAACTCCCTCATTTGCCATTTGCTGATATGTATCTCAAGCTGACACCGGTCTCTTCTGAGAATCTTTTTAAATATTTAACAAAGTGCTGTAATGAGAATTTCTTTTCTATGTTATATATTCTTACATATTTTCCAGTATCTAGTATTACAGGATGTTCACTGGTTCTCTTGGTTAGATGCTGTACGGTATCAGTTATGACATTTATCAAATAAAAGAAATTGCATACATTTTGTGAAGCATTCTGCTTTATTTGCAGATTTTTTTTTCCTGCCTGTTCACTAATTGGCAGCACTGAGTAATTTCTAATCTGTCTTCCCACTGAACCAGTGAGTGTTCTGTGTGCATATACATTTGTTTATAAAGTCTTAGGATTAGTCTATGTGGTATCTAGAACAAAAGGAAGTAACTGCATTCTAATTTATAATATTTTGATTAAGGTCTATTTGTAGATCCTGGTTTTGATGTAATTTCAACTGATAAAAGAAACCACATTAAGCTATACTGAAATGGCTCTGAAATCTGTCTCTCATGCTAACTGCTGCTGAAATGCTAAGGGTGTGATTTATAACTGATTTAATTGGATTGGTTCCATTTACCGTCTAAACAAGCCCTTAAATGCTGGAGTATTTACCACCTGTTGTGACTCTTACCTTACAGACTTCTTTGTTCACAGGCAGGAGGGTGAGCACTATAACGAGAGAGGAAAAGGAGGGCTATAAATGTGCATCTCAGCTTATGCATGCTATTAAGCTTGCCCCTAGAAAAAATTTAAACTTTCTTCTAAAATTTACAATAAATTTCTTCAGTATGTTGATGGAGATTTCTGCCTAGCTTCTGGCAAGTACTGTATTTCCTTCTCATCAGCTGGGATAGTTAATGTGGAAATAGTTAATGTGGAAACAGGTTTCTTTGTTGTTGTTGTTGTAGTATATGCTAGCTCCTCTTATGCTGCTGCTGTACAAAAAAATAAGTCTTGTAACAGTTTGAGAGCAACTGATAAACAGTTCTGAAAAATAGGAAGGATTTTTAAAAATTTAGTTGGGTGGTTTCTTTTTGGAGCTGAGTCTTTGCCATAGTCAGTGGGAAAGATATATTTAAGACAGCATGGTCTATACTGGAGAAACCCTGTGAGATATTTTGATGTAAGCAGGTTGGACTGTGGACATAACCTAGTCACACTGCTCCCCTCATAGTCTTCTCTGCAAATCTACTAGGCTGAGTCTTCCTTTGCTGATCTTCTGCAATAGTTCTGTCTTACTTGCTGTCCTAGAGAAGGGATGGTAATTGGAGCATGAAAAGAAAAACTGCAATGGGATCTCTTTGAGGGTCAAGGACTGCTAGTAAGAGGGAGGATGCACCTGAGTGGGGCAAAAGCATCCTTGCTAACAGGCTGGTGAGGAGAGCTTTAAGCTAGGAATAACAGGGGAGAGACAGGATCACCCACAACCAGGTGAGGGAGAGGTTATCCAGGCTGGTAAGGAAAGGGTGCAGGGTGATGTGGACAAGACAGAGCTGTTGAAACCGACAAAACAGAATAGAAGGAGGCTCACTCCAAGTGTATGCACACAAATAAGGAAGTGCCTACAGGACAGCACGAGGAGGGAAGCAGCTGTAATTTATCTTGAAAATCAGCACCATTGGTTGCCTGTCTGAAATGCCTCTACATAAACACACAGCCAGGGGAATGAACAGAAAGAATTACAGGTGTGCATGCAGTATGTAGGTCAGTGATCTCCTTTGGGATCACAGAGGTGTGGTGGGATAACTCTCACAACTGGAGCACTGCCACGGCTCGATACAGGCACTTATGTAAGGACAGGTCCAGACAGCAGGGAGGGGATTTATCTTTTATTTATGTGGGAGAGGAGCAAGAACAGCTGGAGCTATGCCTAGGCTATGCCTAGACAAAGCCATCTGAGAGCTTGTGGATCAAGACTGGAGGGCAGAACAACATGAGTGACATTGTGGTGAGTGTCTGCTGCTGACTTGCCTCATCAGGAGGAAGTAGTAGATGAGGCCTTCTACAGACAGCTGGAAGAATCATCCTGTTTGCAAGCCCTGGTCCTCGTGAGGGACTTTAGTCATAGAATCATAGAATAGTTTGGGTTGGAAGGGACCTTTAAAGGTCATGTAGTCCAACCCCCCTGCCATGAGCGGGACATCTTCAACTAGATCAGGTTGCTCAGAGCCCCGTCCAACCTCACCTTGAATGGTTCCAGGGATGGGGCATCTACCACCTCTCTGGGCAACCTGTGCCAGTGTTCCACCACCCTCATTGTGAAAAATGTCTTCCTTATACCTAGTCTAAATCAACCCTCTTTTCATTTAAAACCATTACCCCTTGTCCTGTTGCAACAGGCCCTGCTAAAATGTCTGTCCCCATCTTTCTTATAAGCCCCCTTTAAGTACTGGAAGGCTGCAAGAATGTCTCCCCAGAGCCTTCTCTTCTCCAGGCTGAACAGCTCCAACTCTCTCAGCCTTTCTTCATAGGAAAAGTGTTCCATCCCTCTGATTGTTTTTGTCACTCTGATATCTGCTGGAAGTACCTCACAGCAAGGCAGAGCAATCCAGGAGGTTTCTGGAGTGCATTGATGAGGAGGGTCCAAGAGGGCTGGTTGATTTTCAAGGATTATCTCTGCAAGCTTGAGATTAGTCCATCCAAACATGCAAAAGATCAAGCAAAGGAGACAGGAGGCTTGTATGGATGAGCAAGGATCTTTTGACTCAAACATAAAAAAGCAGAATATAAGTGCTGGAAGCAGGTACAGGTGACTCAGGAAGAATATAGGCACACTGTCTGAGCATGCAGAGGTGGGGTTAGGAAAGCCAAATACCACCTGTTGAATCTGGTAAAGGATGTGAAGGGCAACTAGAAGAGCTTCTACAGGTATATCAGGTGCAAAATGAGAGACTAGCAAAAATGTGGGCCCACTGCTGAATGGGGCAGGGGACCTGATGACAAAGGACAGGGAGAAGACCAAGGTACTGAATGCTGCTTTTGATTTAGTTGTTTACAGGTAAGATTTGTCTCAAGAAATCCCAGATCTCTGAGACCAGTAGGAAAGTCTGGAGCAAGGGGGACTTGCCCTCTGTGAAGGAGAATCAGCTTGGGTAACATTTAAACAAACTGGACATACACAAGTCCATGGGGCCTGATAGGATGCACCCATGAGTGCTGAGGGAGCTGGCCGATGTCACTGTGGGGCCACTCTCAATAATATGTGAAAGAACTGGGGGAGATAGAGATCCCCCAGATGGAGACTGGGGGAGGTTCCTGAAGACTTCGAATAAAGCAAACGTTGCTGGTACCAATAAGGACAAGGAGGATCTAGGCTAGTCAGCCTCATCTCAGTCCCTGAGAAGGTGGTAGGGCAAATAGTCCTGGAAACCATTTCCAAATATATGAAGGACAGCAAGATGGTGGGAAGTAGTCAACATGGATTTATGGAGGGGAAGTCATGCTTAAGCAGCCTGAGGCCTTCTACAGTGAGATGATTGGTTTGGTGGATGTGAGAAGAGCAGTTAATGTTGTTTATCTTGTCTTCAGTAAGTCTTTTGATGGTGTCTCCCATAATACCTCATAATACAGACAAACTCAATAATATCTCATAATATAGACAAACTCAAGAAGTACAGTCTAGATGAGTAGACAGTGAGGTGGACTGAAAACTGGCTGAACTGCTGGATTGTGATCAGCAGCTGGAGGCCAGTAACTAGTGGTGTACCCTAGCGAAAGATACTAGGGCCAATGCTTCATTAATGATCTCATTGATGTGACAACGGGCATCCTCAGCAAGACTGAAAATGATACAAATTTGGGAGGAGTGGTTGATATTCCAGATGGGTGTGCTGCCATTCAGAGGGACCTCAGTAGACTGGAGAAATGGTCCAAAAAGAACCTCATAAAGTTCAACAAAGGGAAATGAGAATTCCTGTCCCTGGGGAAGAACAACACTATGCACCAGGACAGGCTGCGAGTCAATCATTTGGAAGGCAGTTTTGGAGAGAGTTTGTTGACCAGAACAAGTTGATCAAGAGCCAGCAGTGCACCCTTGCAGCAAAGAAGGTCAACAGCCTCCTGGGCTGCACTAGGTATAGCATCAATAGTAGGTCAAAGGAGATGACCCTTCCCCTCTGCTCAGGCCTGGTGACACTCATCTGGAGTTCTGGGTCCAGTTCTGGGCTCCCCAGTGCAAGAGAGACATGGACATACTGGAGTGGGTTCAGCAAAGGGCCATGAAGATGATTAAAGTACTGGAGCATCTGACATGTGAGGAGAGGCTGTTCAGCCTAGACAAGAGAGGACTCAGGGCAGGTCTTTTCAATGTGTAGAAATACCTGATGGGGCACGGGTAAAGAAGCCAGAGACACACTCCTCTCAATAGCAGCTAGTGAAAGGACAAGATGTAATGGCACAAACTGAAATATATGAAAATCTGTTTAAACATAAAAGAAAACTTTTTTACTGCACAGGTCGTTGAACACTGGAACAAGTTGCTCAGAGAGGTTGAGGAGCCTCCGTCCTTGGAGTTATTCAAAACCTTACCAGTCTAGTTGTCCCTGCTTTGAGCAGAGATGTTGTATTAAACAATCTCTAGAGGTCCCTTCACACCTCAGCAATTCTGTGAATCAGTAATTTTGGCACTGTTCTCTATGTAAGGTAATTTTGATTGTGGATTCTGCTAGATATATGCCTTTATAAGGAAACTAAACTGAAACAAAAAAAAATCACTCTGAACTTCAACTGAGATAGCTCAGGTCACACCACTACCAACAGATTGGGGAAATATATTTCAAAAAACCCAACAACCCCAAAGCAGGAAGTCACCCTCCTTTCCTCCAAGGCATGTTTACCCCTGCTTCTATAAGCAATTTCCTTCCTCTTTGACCCCAAGTGACTCGTTACTTTGTCACTTCTTTTTCTCTTCGATGTTCCACACTGCTCTGCATGTTCTCTCTCTTCGATGACTTGACTTAAATGTTACCAGCTCATTAGGTTCATAATTTCCTGCTGGCCCAGCAATCACAATTAAAGTGTCTCACTTTAGACTCTGATTCGAGCAGAAAGCCCTACTGGGACATTAGCTCAGTGACAAAAGCAATAATCAAGGTTTCAATAGAATTTGTTTGAAACCTTATGGCTTTCCTGAGATACTGAGAAATCTGATGCCTTAGGGCACCAAATTCTGTCATCTCACTTCACGCATTCAGACTTTCACTTCTTTCTTTGCTTCTTCCATTTTCTACTGTTTAGCCCCAAATTCCCTGTGATTTCTAGGATGACATAATCTAATAGCCACTTTCTTTATAATTTCCCAGAGTTCATCAGAATTGTGGACCTTTCTGCCTACAGATTACTGGGATCATTAGTGTTCAGCTCTTAGCCACCTCCTCATTCCACCCAGCCTAATGATGTAAAAATGGAACATACTATTTGGGTGGAGGTCTCTCTTGCTCATATGTTGTCATCAGTGAACATCGCCAGTTGCTTCATAAATTGGTTTTCACGGCATTCTTCTTTAATGGCTTCCAGCGCCTCTGTTTTCAAGCTTTAACAAATTCAAAATGCAGGATTAAATCAGTAAATGAGTCTCTATGATCCATGTGTTTTTTGACCTTCATGTGCTCCCTCTCATTAAGGCCATTGTTTGTTGTATTTCTCTACTCAGAAATGTTCTGATTCATCTATAAGGGGAAGAGTAACCTAGATCATATCTACCCACCTTGGACACATTGTCTGTTCTCCCAGTCTAGCCTTCCTCTCCTTTTACATTCTTTCTAACCCCGGATGTGTATGTCATATATTTTCATTTACAATTTATATATGGTTTTTACTGTACTATATAGTTTATATTTGGTAGCCTTTTTAAAATGCCTCATGATTTGTTTTTTTCTTCCAGAACTGATCCTCAGAATTTCAGAAAGCATGACACAGCTTTTAGGATGCCGAATGGAGTCCTTAACTGGGTGCCCAGTTTGTGCCTGCAAATAAGCAGGCTGATTCTCCATACAAGCAGGTACTCTTCTCATACATGGAGCCTGCCAAACCATTAGTAGCATCACTCAGCAGTTTCACTGTTTCTTGCTGGTCCAGAAACCATAAGCAACAAACCAATTCAGCTTATAAATAGATTATTAATTCTACTGAAAAATAACTTGTTTGTGTCTCCCTTGTTCTCATATCACTTAAGTTTTTTGTTGGCGTTTCAAAAAAAAAACCCCAAAAACCCAAAACCTAATAAAAAAGAAAATCCCCAAACTTTTGGGAAGCAAGACCACATCAGACTTTTTAGGAAGGCCTGTTGCGATAGGACAAGGGGTAATGGTTTTAAACTAAAAGAGAGTCGATTTAGACTAGGTATAAGGAAGACATTTTTCACAATGAGGGTGGTGAAACACAGGCACAGGTTGCCCAGAGAGGTGGTAGATGCCCCATCCCTGGAAACATCCAAGGTGAGGTTGGATGGGGCTCTGAGCAACCTGATCTAGTTGAAGGTGTCTCTGCTCATTGCAGCGGGGTTGGACTAGATGACCTTTAAAGGTCCCTTCCAACCCAAACTATTTTATGAGTCTATGATTCTATGTTTGTAAAAGTGTGTGTACTTTTAAGTTAATTTGTCAGTACTGTCCAGTGTACCCAGAGTAGTGTGTTCTTTCTGTAAGGGAATATGTTCCTATTTTCATGCTTTTAAAGGTTTTAGTAATATTAGATAGGTTATTGTGCCTGGCAGTGTTGTCTCCATTTTGTGAACCCAGCAAACACCAGACTTCCTGGGATGTTCTCAGAGCTGATGGGTAACTTCCCTCTCCCCCAGAGCCCATCACCACAGACTCCCTTTACCATGAATTCTCTAGAACAATCTAGAAATAAATATATACACTTTTCAAGGATTTTACCTTAATAGCTCATTCTTTTACTCAGAGCCAAAAAAGCACCTTGTCCTGTGCTGTGTTAGCCTTTGACATACTTTTCACATCTCTTGTACACTTTGGCAAAGAGGAGGCAGGAAAAGGGTTTTTTTCTGATATTTCTAGAAACAATGAGGTGTTTCATGTGATAGCAGCTAGGATTTCTGCTTCAGGACCACGCCTGCTGACTGAATTTATGATAAATCTGTATGTCTTCTTCTTTGGATTAGTTTTTTTCTACAGTAAGTCATGCAGTTAAAAGTCATGGGGAGAATTGTGTCATTTCAGAGACACGGGTGGAGCATGCAGGCATTAGGGCACTGGAGGTAAAACCCTAAGGGCAAACAAATCTTAGTGGTAAAGCTCACTGAAACAAAGGATAAAGATTTCTTAGACTTACACAGGGTTTTGCATCAGGCTGCTGGTAGCAATTGGATTTTGCACACCTACCACTTTATAGCAGAATAATCTGCTTTTTTTTTCTTTTTGCATGGAAGGTGTAGTGTATAGAATAGTAATCAAATACTGTAAATCTTGGTAGGACTGAAGACCCTGGAGACAGAAGAGCACAATCATGGAGTGGCATGGCATGGCCTGGCATATGTAGTTAGGTAAATTTGTTCTTTCTGCAGGCTTCTTTCTGAGATCCCTCTTGGCTTTTAGTTCTCCTCTACTGGCAGCTTATAAACATTTCAGCAGAGATTATGTTGCAGTGAATCTCTTGCAAATTAAATCTGATTTGTCTAAGTTAAATTCTGTTTCCAGTACTGCATTAGACTTCGGACAATTAATTGCAGGATTGATAAAATCAAAGGAAGTTGCATGCAGAATGGAAATATTAGAGCAAGGAAATGAACACTATTGCAAATATTGGAGAAAATCATTATGTAGACGGAACGCTCCTGGACTAGGATCTATCCTGGGCAATGTAATTAAGTTCCCTAAACCTTTGTTAAATCAACGCCTTTTGAAATTGCAGGAGGATTTGACTATTCACGTCATCTTTGTAGCCAATTGATTGTAACCGACTTTCCTCTGAAAAAAACATAGTGTCTGTCTAAAAGCTTCTCCCTTCCTCAGAACACTTGTAATTCTATTCTTGCTAAAGCTATTTAATCACTTTTGCAAAATCAACATGGGAAAATGAATGAAGCCTGTGAATGGAAAGATGACTTAGCTGGAACTGATCTATAGAGAATGCTTTTGTAAGAAGTATTATTTGTCTCCTGCCTTTTGTCCTCTGCTAAAGAAAATACTTATTCAAAATTTATTTCAAAAGCTGAATAGAAATAAGATAACAAAAACAACTAGTGCTCTCTGGCATGTTTCTGTTTGTCTGTCTCATAACGTTCATTATCTGGATTTTAGTAAACATCTATCCAGTGCTGAAATTATCTTAAATACACAGAAAACACACAAATCTGTGTAGAGGGGAAAATGGCATTATCCAAGGTATATCTATACCTTGTGGGTTTAAATATCGGGTTAAAGGGAATAGGCAAAATACTGCCCATGAGAATATGCCTCTTCAGAAGTCAGTATGGTTGCTGATGAATCTTCTGTTGGTATCTTCCCTAAAAACTGTTGCTGCTCTGCCAAGTCACACAGAAACAAGTGTACATGAAGTCCATGTACACATGAGATGCAAAGAAAATTATCTCTTTTTTTTTTTTTTCTTCCTGCAGAGTATCTTCTGCTAAATCAGTACGGTTGTTGCTCCAGGTTGATGGTGTTGAGAAGCTCTGAGGAATCGTTCCTATGGCTCTACTTCTTCCCTTTGTTCCTTCTACCTTCAAATCCAGCAAAGTCACTCATGCCTCTGTCTACTGAGAGGATTTATGGTTAAACAGTCTCTCAGGCTGGAATTTGGCACATTAGACTCCCTTCCACTTGCATATGGATGAAAGTAATGAACTGCCTTTAATACAAAAGGTGATCTTGGACTTTCAAAGGTCTACAAAACAAACCCAAATTACTTGTTGATTTGAGTGAAACTGTGGATGGTAATAAGGCTCTATGTATTTTTACTGTCAGTCTTAGTGGGGGTGGTTGTGGCCAGGTGAAGAAATACTGCTCCTTCAGGAACACTTTAAAATCATCGCTCCTCTTTGGAAGCTGTCACTTGTATACTCAGTCTTGCACTCCATGTACATCTAAACGTTTCACTGACTTGTACCAAGAGGTGGCAACTGGGTTGCTTGTTTTAATACATTCCTGATGATTTTGATGGAAAATCTAAATGTGTAAAGAATAGAAGATCCTGCCCTCTAGCAGCCAAAAGTATAAAATTTCACATTTGTTACTCTGCAGAATCAGAGGGGGAAAAAAAAACCAGTAAGAGCAAGCTCTTCAAGTTAGAAGGAAACAAAGGCAGAAAAGCTGTGGTTAAGCTGAGAGTCATCTAATCAGAGGAGACCTTCCCATCTTACAGAATCACAGAACAGCCCAGGTTGGAAGGGACCTTGAAAGGTCAACTGGTCCAACCTTTCATGGGAGAGGGAGCCTAGATGCGATTATCTAGCACCCTGTCCAACCTTCTCACATGGCAAAACGTTCTGGCTCCACATACACAGTAAGGGGAGAGCCAAGTAGTGCTTCCTAGCCTGCCTCATCAGATTGCCGTGTTGGTGGCTTTTGATCTGATTGTTAATTATTCTTTTTTATCACATATTTTTGTGTTAGATGCTTAGTTCTTCTTTGTAATTAGACATAGCAATTATAGTATCGTTGTATATTACACTGGAGTGTTCCTTTAATGCAGACATCAAATAAAACAAAACACATAAAATACAAAAAAAAAGGATTGCAACAGTAATTCTTGAGTCTGAAGGAGTGAAGAAGTAGGAGAAAGCACGTTGCATTTAATGCTTTTGGCTCCAGCAACACAGCTAATTTTTTTTTTATTTATTCTTCTCCAAGTTATGTTTATTCATTTATTACAATTCACTGAATGAATTAAATATAAAACCAATCCAGATTTTTTAAAGACAGACATCATGTGTTGTATGTAAATGCAACTTTTTTGTTGTTGTTCAATTGCTGGGAAACATTTTTCTTTTTAGTGTAAATGTTCCCTGAGGAAAGGGTTACATGGGGTGACGAGAGAACACTCAGGATGGAAGAAGAAGTAGTAGAGTATCTAACAGCACAGAGCAGATTTGTGCTGTTCCTTCATGGCAGCGTCCACAGAGTGATCAACAGTCTAACAGCTTCCCTTTATCTACGGAACAACACGTATATTCCAGGACTACTATTCCACATGGCCCCATTTGGGAGTTTGTTTCAGAACAGAATTACCTTCCCCATGATAAGAATCTTTGCTTGAGAAATCATTTTGGAAAAAGGCCATCTGCTAGGGGAAAAAAAAAAAAGAAAAAATGCATGATTCAGAGAATAAAGCTTTGATTACTGCTCTCTTAGGAGGATGGATGAGGAAGCAAGGGTCCAAAGAGCTGTCCCTGGAACACATTTTAGAACAAGCTGTTGGGATTGACTGTAATGTCATGCAGAGGCTTATTGTGTGTGATATGCCAGTCAGTTGGCTCCCAGTGAATAAAGCAGGTCTCCTTCACCAGCCTTGGCTCCAAGTGCTTCCTCAACAGTGCGCAAGTAGTGAAGAAGGAGATTCCTTCCTGGTGGAAGCATCATCAGCACTTGGTGGCATCTACTGGGACTGGCATGATAGAGTAGGACAGAACTGCCCTGAGGAGGCAGCTGGTGAGATGTTTTAAGGGAGACTATCATTAGGTGTACTGAAGCCAAGACGGTTGAAACTAAGATGGTTTTACTGTAGTTCAGCAGCTAATTACAGAATCACAGAATCACTAGGTTGGAAAGGACCTTTAAGATCATCAAGTCCAACCATTAATCCAGAACCACCATGTCCCCTAAACCATGTCCTGAAGCGCCACCTCCACACGTTTTTTGAACACTTCCAGGGATGGCGACTCCACCACCTCCCTGGGCAGCCTGTTCCAATGCCTGACCACCCTCTCAGTGAAGAAATTTTTCCTAATATCTGGTCTAAACCTCCCCTGGCGCAACTTGAGGCCATTTCCTCTTGTCCTATCACTAGTTACTTGGGAGAAGAGACCAACACCCTCATCGCCACAACCCCCTTTCAGGTAGTTGTAGAGAGCGATAAGGTCTCCCCTCAGCCTCCTCTTCTCCAGACTAAACAACCCGAGTTCCCTCAGCCGCTCCTCATAAGACTTGTGCTCCAGACCCCTCACCAGCTTCGTTGCCCTTCTCTGGACACGCTCCAGCACCTCAACATCCTTCTTGTAGTGAGGGGCCCAAAACTGAACACAGTATTCAAGCTGCGGCCTCACCAGTGCCGAGTACAGGGGCACAATCACTTCCCTACTCCTGCTGGCCACACTATTCCTGATACAGGCCAGGACGCTGTTGGCCTTCTTGGCCACCTGGGCACACTGCCGGCTCATATTCAGCCGGCTGTCAACCTGCACCCCCAGGTCCCTTTCCGCCGGGCTGCTCTCCAGCCACTCCTCCCCAAGCCTGTAGCATTGCATGGGGTTGTTGTGGCCAAAGTGCAGGACCCTGCACTTGGCCTTATTAAACCTCATACAGTTGGCCTCTGCCCATCGATCCAGCCTGTCCAGATCCCTCTGCAGAGCCCTCCTACCCTCCAGCAGATCAACACTCCCACTCAGCTTGGTGTCATCTGCAAACTTACTGAGGGAGCACTCAATTCCCTCATCCAGATCATCTATAAAGATATTGAACAAGACTGGTCCCAGAACCGAGCCCTGGGGAACACCACTCGTGACCGGCCGCCAGCCGGATTTAACGCCATTCACCACAACTCTCTGGGCTCGGCCATCCAGCCAGTTCTTGAGCGCCTCAACAGAGACAATAGCGGAGAGATGACATCTTATCAGTCAGATATTAGTCATACTTTCTACAAAATCTCTAATCCTGTTCAACATAGAGTTCCATGTACCGTAAGATTTCAGTCCAAGGAACATTGAAATTTGAGTGTATTCTCTTATTTTTACATGATTTTTGAAACTGCTTTGGTTCCCCCAGTTGCTTATACAAGTAGAAATCAGGAGTAACTTTTGGAGTGACTGCATTCCAGAGAAAGGTCCACAAATGAAATAAATCCTCCACTTTGTTGGAGACCTGGGTGGAGGAAGAAAACCATCCTTTGTAAGAGCTGTGTTTGCAAGGGCACAAAAGGTAAGATACACCAGCTGAGTTAAAACAAACCACTTTCATCTCACACATACACCCTGCAATTCTACTTTTTAATTTCTAGGCAATCACACTGCTGGAATCTTATTCAGCCATTGAGTAAAATATATGTTTGTCTTGCAATTATGTAAATAAGGTAAGTGGTTAAGATTTAGACCTGGAATAATAATGTTAACATCATTGTCCCTTCAATAAACAGCAAGCTTTGGATGTAACATTGGTTTTGCTATATATGTTTCATGCCATAGAAAAACACAGGCTGACACAGAGATGATGTGGTATTCTTATTGTATTTAAAACAATATTTAGGCAGGGTAACTCCTACTGCCATTTACATGTGTTTGAAAGAAAGCCCTGTTTTATCAATGGGAATGTGTCAGAATTTTGTAATAAAGCATGCTGTGTAATATATTTAAACACAGTCCAAATTAATTAAAGTGTAGTGGACGTGAAAGATACATACTCAGTGTGACATTTGAAATAGGGAGAAAATATGATAATGAGCTATTTCCATGTGTTACCATCCTTCTGGTTAAATAATACTTCTGTTTTCAATGAAGCCACTGAGCAATAACATTCATTTTTGGAGTTCCACAGTGGTTAGAGCTGATTGTATACAGGCTGTAATCATTATTCTAATTCTGCCCAGGAAACCCTCTCTCCCCACCATGGAGAAATTTGGAATAAAAAGTCTCATTCCAGGAAAAAGAATTTCCAAATAATCCTGGGCACCAGATCAAAATATGAGCTCCAAATCCGTTCCTTTTTCTTAATAAGAATCAGCACTTCGAAAAATGCTGCTTCGCAAGGAAATAATTACATTAGTCAGCCTCTTGGCACTGGTGTGGGCTGGAGCCTTCTCTTAAAATGAGGCCCAGCCTCGCCCTGCAGTGCATCCAAATCCCCCAAAGATGCTAACAGCCCCAAGACCCCTCATTAACAGGGCCATTTGTTCACTGCCAGAATGTCCATAGCTCTGGTGTTGCTAATGGCTGCACTCTCACAGGCAGAAAACTAAAACATGGGACAACGGACAGAAAGGCATCTGGAGACATAGCCTGCCTGTACTGATGCTCGAGGCAGCCTTGGGTAAGACAGACATCATCTTTTGTGCTGAAGAGTAGAGGCCAAAGTAGGAGCTAGAAATAAGAGGTGACTATTTCCATGCTGTCCCTTGCTTACAAAGGGTCTGATTACACAGATGTCAAATTTAGCTCTGCCGTAGATGCAGGGTCTTTAGGTAACTATATAGCCCAAAGGATTGGTGATATGTATTTGCCTCTTGCTACGTCTGTTCTTTGGATTTTAGTGCTTATGGTCAAGACAACTCCAGTGTTCAGGACCTGACAAGCACTAGCAAGATTCTGCAAGACTGCTTTGATTGCTCCAGACCGGAAAGATCTTGAGTTTAGTCCAGAGAGTAAACCTATGTGCCTTTCACTTGAGTGATTTTTAGAACCATGACAGAATATTCCTTTTTATTAAGCCCCTGATTATCTAATTTTCAACATTGAAAAGATTGCACATCGTTGGTGAAGGACAAAAGGCAAGCAGTGCCCATCACTGGATGTCAAAGTGCAATGCTGGAGCTTTGATCTACAAGAATAGAAACAAGCCTTGCCTAGTATCAAGACCTTAAACCCTCCAAGGAACCATCCAAGCCAGCCAACACCACTGATTTCAGTAGAAGGTAGGTGTTGAGGTACTTTACACATACTTATGTAAATAGTATACTATTTAGTATACTATCGTATACTATATGTACTTATGGCTTAATTTGTCTTTATGTTGTTCCAACTGGTCCATTTGAGCCCTCCATCCCATCACCAACAAAACTATTTCTTTCACAACTGCCCTTCAATTAGACAAATAATCAGTACCACTTTTAAGTAATGTGGTAGAGCCTGTAGTGGAAACTATTAAGATTGGTGTGAAACAGAATGGACAACTCATCTCTTTTGTTCAAAGACTACTAAGAAAGGGATCTGTTTCCTAAAGTGCAGGGAGAGTAATTTTCTAAGATAGTTGTATGCACAACTTTGCACACTAGCTCTGCTGAGCTCTATTCAGTACACGGGAACCAAGTCCCTCAGCAGAGTCGATGAACAGGGCAGGCAGTCAGGTCCCCAATCCATCTCTGCTGATGATCGTTTTGTTGTCAGTATGTTTCAGGTGCTCTATATTCCTCCCTCCTTGGGCTAACATAACAACATGATCCACCCAAGAGTACTGAGAGAGCTGGCGGAGGAGCTTGCCAAGCCACTCTTCATCGTTTGTCAACAGTCCTGGTTAACAGGAGAGGTCCCAGATAACTGGAGGCTTGCCAATGTGATGCCCATCTACAAAAAAGGCCAGAAGGAGGATCCCGGGAACTACAGGCCTGTCAGCCTGACCTCTGTACTGGGGAAGATCATGGAGCATTTCATCTTGAGAGTGCTCACGGGGCATGTGCAGGACAACCAAGGGATCAGGCCCAGCCAGCACAGCTTCATGAAAGGCAGGTCCTGCTTGACCAACCTGATCTCTTTCTATGACCAGGTGACCTGCCTAGTGGATGAGGGAAAGGCTGTGGATGTTGTCTACCTGGACTTCAGTAAAGCCTTTGGCACCCTCTCCCACAGCATTCTGCTGGAGAAACTGGCAGCTCATGGCTTAGACAGGTTTACTCTTTGCTGGGTAAAGAACTGGCTGGATGGCCAAGCCCAGAGAGTTGTGGTGAACGGCGTTAAATCCGGCTGGTGGCCAGTCACAAGTGGTGTTACCCAGGGCTCGGTTCTGGGGCTGGTCTTGTTCAATATCTTTATTGATGATCTGGATGAGGGGATTGAGTGCTCCCTCAGTAAGCTTGCAGATAACACCAAGTTGGGTGGGAGTGTTGATCTGCTGGAGGGTAGGAGGGCTCTGCAGAGGGATCTGGACAGGGTGGATCGATGGGCAGAGGTCAACTGTATGAGGTTTAATAAGGCCAAGTGCCGGGTCCTGCACTTTGGCCACAACAACCCCATGCAATGCTACAGGCTTGGGGAGGAGTGGCTGGAGAGCTGCCCAGCGGAAAGGGACCTGGGGGTGCTGGTTGACAGCTGGCTGAATATGAGCTGGCAGTGTGCCCAGGTGGCCAAGAAGGCCAACAGCGTCCTGGCCTGTATCAGGAATAGTGTGGCCAGCAGGAGTAGGGAAGTGATTGTGCCCCTGTACTCGGCACTGGTGAGGCCGCAGCTTGAATACTGTGTTCAGTTTTGGGCCCCTCACTACAAGAAGGATGTTGAGGTGCCTGAGCATGTCCAAAGAAGGGCAACGAAGCTGGTGAGGGGTCTGGAGCACAAGTCTAATGAGGAGTGGCTGAGGGAACTGAGGTTGTTTAGTCTGGAAAAGAGGAGGCTGAGGGGAGACCTTATTGTTGTCCATAACTACCTGAAAGAGGTGTGTGGTGGTGTGGGTGTTGGTCTCTTCTCCCAAGTAACTAGCGATAGGACGAGAGGAAATGGCCTCAAGTTGTACCAGGGAAGGTTTAGATTGGCTATTAGGAAAAATTTCTTCACCGGGAGGGTGGTCAAGCATTGGAAGAGGCTGCCCAGGGAGGTGGTGGAGTCACCATCACTGGAAGTATTCAAAAACTGTGTGGATGTGGTGCTTCAGGACATGGTTTAGGGGGCATGGTGGCGTTGGGTTAACGGTTGGACTTGATGATCTTGAAGGTCCTTTTCGACCTTAGTGATTCTGTGAACATTGTCCCCATTATTGTTTGCTCCTCTCCAGCTAAATAACCATTAGCAAGTGGTCCTCTGTTGGCTGCCATTGACCTAATGGGAAAACGCTATGCAGATGCAGCTTTCAGTCATCATTTGAATATAGTTAGAGAAGAAAAAATCATCAACCTGTTAGTGTTAAAACTAAACATAGGAATGTGCATGTCTCAGTAGGGAAAGCATGTAACACCACCTGTGCCGAATCAGAGCTTGCCAGAATCCTCAGCACCTGCTAAAGTGATGGACGGAGCCAGACTCTGTGTGGTAGATACCGCTTTACCCCTGCACTGCAGAAAGAGCACTGGGGCACAGGAGAAGGGAAGACTTCCAAAGGTGCTGAAGCAAATTAGTTGCAACACTTTTGCAGGCTTTTGTGTATCCGTGGGAGGGGGGAACTGCTACTGGGTACTTTACTTTGTGCCCTTGCCAAGGTACTAGAGAAATGCCCTGTCAAAGACAACAGAGGAATCCAGACTGTGTGCTCTGTGCTTTAACCACTAGGCCATGCTGGGTTTTCTGCATTTAGATTTAGCTCTTCTGTCTCCTGTGTATTTGAGCATTGTGGTCTCAGGGTACTACAAGGTGTCCGAATACAGAGAAAGACTTTTCCTCTGCCTTGGAGCTGGTTGTCTGCAAAAAAGAAACACAGTGGATAAAGTTCAGACCTATAGGAACTAAGCTAGACTTACTGCTCTGCTGTGCGCTGGTCTGCCTGCGCTGCTGCTTTGGCAGACTGGCAGTGCCCAGAAATCCCACCAAGGGGCAGGGGTCCTTCTGGGCAAGGGGCTGTTGCGTTATGTCAGGATAACCCCTGAAGACGACGGGGTAAAATACAGAGGGGGGAGTGTTTGTGAGGAAAGAGTGAGAGAAGGAACCAGGAACAAAGCTAGTGTCTTCTACCACCAAAGAAATGGTAAGTCAGAATTTGGAAGGCGGCAGTGGCATTATAGCTGTCAGTGTGGGATGTTTATGGCATTGAAGGAGATGAGAGATTAGTACTGCTTGGAGATTTTCCACTGAAATACTTTTTCTTAGAGGAAGATTAACTACTAGTTTTAAAAGGGATGGGTTTTGTGTGAGAGAGACTCTCATCCACACATTAGAGTGTGCTGAGTGTGAGAAGGTCATGTGTGTACCTGGCCATCCCAGTCTTCTCCTGCTTCCTAGTACTTGATGCATAAATCTGAGATTTAAGTGCTGCACACTCAAGTCTTCCCCTTTGCCTGCTCCAGATCAGACATTGATTATTCAGTCCAGCATCTCCTGGGTGATTGTCTTAGTGAACAGGACCTTCGCTGTCTCAGTCTGAATAAGGACAGTTGTCCCTCTGGCGTTGCGCTAGTTCAGAGATCTCTGTTCTTTACCAAATGGAGAAGAATTAAAAATTGCAAAACTGCAAAATCTGTTACGGAGTATAGGGAAAACCAGACTTGCTTGTGATCAATGCAGTTATCACTAGCAGAGGGATGGTGGGAGTTGATTGTCTGAGCAGCAAGAAGAGAAGATAGTGGGCTGGAAGGCAAGAACAAGAAAGCTGTTTGATACAGCAAAGGAGGGAGAGCTGGTAGAATGATGCATGGAGAGAACAGTGTGCAAGAATGGAATCACACATCGGGCAGCAACATTGATTTGAGGGAAGCACAGATCAACAACTCAGACAAAATTGGAGAAAATAGTCCAGGATAGGTTTAGACAGAAGCAACCGAGTTCTCTTGCGTTATGCGCCCACGCTGTCCAAGAATGGCACTGAATTGAATATGGCCTGTGAAAGCCCAAAGGGCAGCTGTTGATAAAAACCTGTGCAAGAGAGAAATGAGGACTGGGGCAGGGCTGCTGGGTTCAGAAAAGGGAGGGCTGAAGAGGGGCGTGACGGCATCAGTTCATCTGGAGCTTCTGCGCGTGGGCTAAGATATAGAGACTGCTGTAAGGGCGTAAAGTGGGTGAGACTGTAAGGAAATAAATCTAGTTGGGAAGGGAACGGGAATGAAATAGCACGTGACCTCTGGTAAGTAAGGGAGTGAGAGGACATGGTATCTAGAGAGCAGGCAGAAAGGAGACAGAAGGAGGGGGATTGCCTTTCTAATTACGGGTATCTGTAACTTTCCTGAGATATAATGGGCAGAGGATGACTAACAAATGGCTGAGTCACAGAAGCCATGTGACTGAGAGTCTAAATTCAGCTGCTGAGGGGCTTGAATATTCACATGAATCTTGGAAATTTTCCTCTAATACTATTCTGGTGCAGGTGATCCTAAAACTCCTATAGCAAAAAAACTTTCCAACTGCTGTTTGGAAATATCTAGCTCAGTAAACAGGTCAATATTCATGCTGGCAGGCAAGTTTATTACATGATTTGCCCATTCCTAGTGGAGAAAGCCACGTTTGGCCATCTAAACAATTGTTTGTCCATTTTCTACCCATAGAACCATTTGCAGGAAACTTTAATTGAATGTTGTTTGAGCCTTCACTGTAGCAATTTGGTGAATGATGTTGCTTGGAGTTGTAACAATGCTTTGCCAGTCTTTGTAAGCCAATTTAGTACCATTAATCGTCTACTACTTGTAGAACTTTCAAATACTTGATGCTTCAGGAAATAAGGAGAACATGTGCCCTCTGTTTAAAGGTGCTGACTGTTGAAAGCCTTTGTTTCATGCATCCTTAATGCTGGCATAAATTGGTAGTGGCATCAAAAGAAGTGACTCATGCCTTCCACTCACCCTCCTCCTCCCGGGATCTAGATTGGGGAACTGATGTAGGTTAAAATTATCTCTTGTCCTGGTCACTAGCTGATTAATCTGGTACAATCATGCTTGTCTGAAGTATTTCTGATACTATCTTTAAGGAAAAAATATAAATGTGAAATACCCCCCACCCCTCAAGAATGGGACAACTTGTTTTCCTGATAGCAATTACTGAAGAAACGCAGGCTGATGGAAACCAGGATTAATGTCCCTCCCCAGCTGAGCTAGAGTTTCTGTGTGAGCAGCAGGGAGATTTGGGCAGCAGTGGGCTTTTGTGGGTAGTGTAGATTAATGGAGTTTACCTTCCTCTGACTTGGCAATCTGTAGTTTACCTGAGACAAGTGAGTTGACCCACTTCTCCCTTACCTTGTTTTCACGGGGAAAGGGCAATAAAACAAGCAAGCTGGCTACTGAGGACAAATCAGGAGTAAGCAGGCTTTTAGTCTCAGGTCTCAGACATTAGTCACATGAAAATCTGGCTCACGAAGCTGCCTAGGAAATCACCGACTGAAAACATGATTTTTAAAAGTACACGACTAATCCTTCTCTCCGTAAAGAAAGAGGCCTGACTTCCCTGTTCAGCAGCATTTTTCAGAGCGGGAGCTGGACTTTTCCCCAAGGTTTCCCTGGAAGTTCCACATGGGGAGAAGGAAATCAAGGAGTTACCTGACTCCTAACCCTTCCTTAGTGCTCTTCCATCCCTTCTTCATAATAGCCAGAGGGTCTCAGTAGCGGATGCTTCTATGAAACAGCGGAGAGGAGGTGGCTTTGATTTTATTTCTTTGTGAAAAGTTTCACTTTCACAATTCCCTGGGTGCTGCGCGGGGCTCTGGGCTTCTGCCTGCACAGCAGCTAGTTTTAAACACTTCTGTTTAATCAAGAGTGAAGTAAATGTCAGAGATTCAATGTTCTAGATCAGCAGTTTCCAACACTGATACATCTTAATCAAGCAATTAGGTGCCTTTTTTGTTATTGTTTGGTGTTTTCCACACTGGAGAAGTGAACAGATTTGCTGCTTTGCTCTGATGACTGCTAGCAGCAGTGTTTGCCGTTAACAGAGACATTTACACCTAACCACCAGTTGGCAGGTGTTAACACTTTGTTACTTGCTATTCCCACATGCTGAGGATTGTGGGAAAGCTGTCAAGCTCTCTGTCTTGTGTAACGCTTCGCTTTTACAACAACAACAACAACCACCACCACCACCACCACCACCAGCTCCGAGCAAATGCAGAAGCTCTGTAAGAATGCGGCGCCAGCAAGGGAAGCGATAGGGCAGATTCTCGCGCCTCCCCGCTTCTCGATGGGAGGCAATATGAGGCTTTGTGGAAAGTTCGGAAATGGGTAGACGGAGGCTGAGTGCCTTTTTTTATTAAATTTATTTATTTATTTATGGTTGGTTGGTTGGTGATATGGTCTGATCTTTAGAAGACGCCAAGAATGTACTGTGCGTGCCCCAGCATTTCTAGTCTGCCTCTGACATTTGTAGTTGTAGGCATTCAGGAAAAAAGGTATGAATACAGCATACAACCTGAGAAAATAACACAGAGGGAGGACAGGAATGCTTTGATTTGTTTGGGGGTGACTGGCAAGCAAGAAATGAGAATTTCTATTAGTACAGCCCTTCTGGAGAGCTCAGATGTGGCCAGAAAAAGAAAGACTCTCTGTGAACTATAGCAAATACATATATAAAAATACTTCTTTCTCTCTTCTGCTTGCTGTCACCCACGTGCTCACATATACTCTGCCTTTGCAGCCATAAGGTCATTGTTCTATAGTCGAGTGATCCAAGTGATTGATTTATTACTGATGAAGTGAGGTTTGATTGATTTTTGATTTACATGAAGACAGTAAAGGAGGAGTGGGAGGTGCAAGACAGCTGCAGAGTCAAACACAAAGCAGAAACTCGCTAGAGCAAGTGGGCCAAACACTACAATGACTTACATCAGTGTTCAGTTTATGGCTGATGACTGATTTTAATTTAAAATGGCTGATTTTAATAGGGGTGCATTGCATAATTGCACTTGCTTCCCCTGATACAGTGTTGTACTGATAATTTCCTTAACCTACAGAATTATGCCCACAGTGAGGAGGGATTTCATGCATTTGCTTTTTGATGGAAATGCTTCAAATGGAGGCAGCATGATAAGAGGAATGATGGTGGATTTTCCTGCCTGTGGGCCATGGCTAGGCTGCCTTTTGAGCGTGGTTCCAAGTCTGGAGTCATTCTCCAGTTCATCTCGCCTCCAAACCTAACACTAGCTTTGGATCAGCTTTACAGTCTGGTAGGGAAGTGACTTATCCTCTGTGTGTTCCTTTGTTGGGGGGTGAGATCTCTCCGAAACGTGGCTGTGGCTTTGCTGTGATCATATGATCTCATCCACAGTCGCTATTTTCTATTTGTACTGCGGAGGTGCCTAGAGGTCTACAGTGAGGACTGGGATATAGCTAGTTTTGGCCATAGGCATACACAAGAGCCAGTTCCTCCTTAAGGGACTATCTGGAGTGCTGATCCCACAGACACGAGACCTATCACTTAAGCTACTTGCTTATATGAATAGGCTGGGTTCAGGATAGAGCATTTCTTGAGATACACCCATGCTGGCTCAAATCTGCCAATGCCCATCCTGTTAAACCTGAAGAAATGTCTCCTGACAGGTGGGTTGGCCAAGTTTCTTCCCGGATAGGTTCCTACTGCATGACAAGAAGCCCTGTGGGATTTGGAGGTGACTGAGTAGCAATTTGTTAACAATATGGTTGCACGGTCATGCTCTAGTGGCTTGCCTCCAGGTCTGTGTTAGGCAAGGCAGTGTCAACACTAGCCTTGAAGTCTCTGTATTTAAGTTGATTTTCATTCTGGAAGACAGGTTTGAGATTAGTCAAAAGTTAGGGGCTTAATGAAGGAATCACTTGATGAAATCCCCTGGGCTGTGTTTTGCATTGAGGTGGGATCCCAGTGGTCTCTTCTGACTTCACAGGTCTGTGAACCACTGAGCATTAAGCGGTTTTTTTTAATGGAGTTAGTATTATTTTCTTAACATGAAAATCATTCCTGTACCTGTGCATCACTTTAAAAAGCCTCCGTGTTTGCAGAGCCACCTCCTGCAAGCTGGTTCTGAAAGATCTGCCTGCTAAACTTGGGTATGTGGAGGAGGTACTGCCTTGCGTACATCTGCATGATATATTTCCTAACTTCAGACTTCTCTTAAAAAATCATTTGCTCTTGCTTAGCCACAGGAAGCAAGTCAGGGGAGTCACTAATATTGGTAAAAACAATATGTGGAACAAATATTCATAAACGCATATTGTGTGTAGGCATGGTCCTCAATTTGTTCCTGTGCATATTAAGGGATATTTGTATCTTTAGAAACCCGAGGTAGAAAAATGCTGTAGCTTAGGGAAGCCACAGTGAGAGGGGGGAAGACCAATCTTTTAATGAATGGGACTCAGAAAGTGGGTTTGACTTCTGCCACGCACCCTCTGTTGACTGAAATTTTTTGTGCACTGCTTTTTTTTTTAAAGTGCGGACAATGTGATTTGTAGATTCTGCAGGGCTTGAAAAACACATGCTGATTGTTTTTGAGGTGCTTGGGTGAAAAATAGGTGATTTATTGCAATGAAATTACAGAATCACAGAATCACTAGGTTGGAAAGGACCTTCAAGATCATCAAGTCCAACCATTAATCCAGAACCACCATGTCCCCTAAACCATGTCCTGAAGCGCCACCTCCACACGTTTTTTGAACACTTCCAGGGATGGCGACTCCACCACCTCCCTGGGCAGCCTGTTCCAATGCCTGACCACCCTCTCAGTGAAGAAATTTTTCCTAATATCCAATCTAAACCTCCCCTGGTGCAACTTGAGGCCATTTCCTCTTGTCCTATCGCTGGTTACTTGGGAGAAGAGGCCAACACCCTCGTCGCCACAACCCCCTTTCAGGTAGTTGTAGAGAGCGATAAGGTCTCTCCTCAGCCTCCTCTTCTCCAGGCTGAACAACCCCAGTTCCCTCAGCCGCTCCTCATAAAGCTTGTGCTCCAGACCCCTCACCAGCTTTGTTGCCCTTCTCTGGACATGCTCCAGCACCTCAACATCCTTCTTGTAGTGAGGGGCCCAAAACTGAACACAGGATTCAAGCTGCGGCCTCACCAGTGCCGAGTACAGGGGCACGATCACTTCCCTACTCCTGTAGATTTGATTTGAGGGTATGGCTACAGGCTGACAAAAGACCAAGTTAACAGGCAGTAAGAAGGTCCTATCCTGAGACTGGAAGTCCCCCCTCCCACCTGAAGGCCAGGCATAGCTGTAAGCACAGTCTCATCCACTGCAGCACTGAGCAAAGTGGGTCATCCCATTTACATCATGGTTAATGCCATTTCACTTTGCAGCACAACAGGCTGGGAAAGATACTAGCAATCCTCTGTGTGTTCTTTTGTTGGGGGATGAGATCTCTCCGAAACGTGGCTGTGGCTTTGCTGTGATCATATGATCTCATCCACAGTCGCTATTTTCTATTTGTACTGCGGAGGTGCCTAGAGGTCTACAGTAAGGACTGGGATATAGCTAGTTTTGGCCATAGGCATACACAAGAGCCAGTTCCTCCTTAAGGGACTATCTGGAGTGCTGATCCCGCAGACACGAGACCTATCACTTAAGCTACTTGCTTATATGAATATCTGAAGGACCAGAGCTGAGCTTTGTGGCTTCTCAGCACCTTAGCTACCCTAGTTTGAGTAGAGTCATCAGCATTTTGCAAGGGGACTCTTGTTTCATTTGGATTATTTGATCTCCATAAGCAAAACAGGGAAGGAAAGATTTCCTAAGTTCCTGGCAGGATTTCTGTTCTTTTTTTCCCTTCTTTATAAACTTCACTTGTTTCTTTTTTTTTTTTCTTCTTTCTTTTTCCCACCCCACCCAGACTTAAACAGTGCCGGGAAATTCTGTACTTACCCAGCTGTACTGTCTGACGAAAGCCAAGTTGTTTTTTTTTTCCATGCATCAAAATCATAATAGTTTGAAATGACTTATTAACTCTGTGAGTTTCCCAGAGAGAAGACATCAGATACTTAATTGATATGCCCCTTGTACTTAGTGAAAAGGTCAAACAAAGGTTAGGGCAAGTGGATACACATGACTTCTTTATTCAAGTCCTTGAGGATTTCCCATTAACTAAGAGATTCTTTTTTTCAAGAAAAAATAATTAACATGGCTCAAGTGAAATAGGTTAATTTATTTTTATTGCAGCCCTCTTCCTGATACAAACTGTGCAGTCTGTGGACGGAGAAGCTATAGCTGGTTCCTCAAATGTCCCTCTTGCCTGAAAAGATACAGTGGTGACCTCAGCTTACCTCAAATTGGGTCATTGCTTGAGAATGCATATCATGAAATAGTTTTAGACCAAGCTGATTTGTACATTAGCAAATGGATCAAATAAACATTTATTTGTATATAACCACTGCTTCTGTGTTGATGACAAAATTGGGTTACGCATGCTTCTGTGTCACTTCACAGCAGTGTGACTTTTTTCTTGCTACTATTAAATGAAGTCCTAAAACACTGCAGTTCTGTGGGTTAGTACTGTCTTGCTCCGCTAGCAGTGGAAAAATATTTGTTTGGACTGGCAAGAAACGATGTTATTTTATTTACTGTGCTTTTCGTTAGGTACGTTATATGTTCTGGGTCATGGCAAGTATATACACAGTATATAATCCTGCAACGTGCACAAGTATTTGCACCCAAATTGGGATGGTGAAACCTGCATCAGTGAAAACACCATGACTTAGAACTAAGTGTGATCTGTGGCTGGAGTTCCCAAAATGCCCAGGGCATGCTCATGCGACAAGAAATGGTACACCAAAATAGAACCCTGCATGAGAAAGCCTCCAGGCTGTAATAATATTTCCTCAGCCGCACTCACTGTTAGGCCCTTCCTGGCAGAGCTGGATCGTATCCACAGGTCATGTTGACTTTGTCTGGATTGATGGGGTTTCGGCAGCTGTCCCCTGCTGCTTTCAGGAAGTCAGGTTGGGAGCTGTTAGGTGAAACAGCCCTGTAAGATCAGGAGCTGGTGCCTGGCTGTGAGTGGTGGCATGATTTGTGTCCGCAAGAATAGTATCCAGCAATGTGCCCTGTGCCCATACCCAGGTCTGGGTGTGTCAGAGGACTCCATAGGAAGAAACGTGGAGTTTGGGGGGCAAATTTGGGGCCCTTGCTCTTCTGACCCCTGGAGAGCTCCAGCTGATATGGTACGTAACTACTGCGTCATAGTCCAGCTGTTGCCTTGTGACTGTGCGGGTCCCTTGCTGGGATAATTTCGATGTCCACCCTTGCTAACTCTGGTGACACAAAAGCTGTCCTCCCTAATGCACTGTTTGCTGTGCTGTAGGTTTCAGGAAAACATCAAAGAAAAAATGGAAAAGGAGTCTTGAATGTCCTCAGAATAGGCAAATTAGCGGCACCTTCTGAACCTACAGTAACACCTAAGAAATCGCTCCTTTTCCCCTGGGTTTGTTCACATCTTACCTGCACTTCACTGGCAGACTTGTGGGGTGTGGAGCTGATGAGCGGCTTCTCATGGGAAATAGTTTTTTCAAGAAGAGCGTCTGAGCTGTGGGACTTGGGGAGTCGAGGAATGGTCATCCCTCATCAAAAGGTCACTCCTGGAGTACAGATGTTTCTCAGACAGAAACATTAATATGTGGAGCTGTGATGCTGACCTTTCACATGGTTTGATACTCATTAATTATGTGGATTTTTGAATAGTTGGATCCTAGGTGGCAAATAGTTGGATCCAGGTGGTAACTGGTACAGATAGCAGAAAGTGAACAGCAACTTGGCTGCTTTTTTTTTTCCTTGGGAACTTAAAAATTCCAATCTTGTTGCATTAAGCTAAGTCATGCAGAAATGCTCCAGCTGTTCTTTGCATTGTGGAAACCAAATTCAGCATTTTGATGGGGTTTTTTTCCTTTGTTTTTGAGAGACCAGTTGTGAAACTACTTAATGTGTTAGGAAACAAAATCTTACCTGTACCCTCCTTCCAGTTATTTGGATTTTCCTAGCTACCTTATTTAAGGTGGACTCCTTCCAGCTCATCGTGTAAAATACCAAGTTTGCCAGGAGGTAAAGTGGCCAGCCTTCTTTGTGAACTGGGACGACTAATGGCATTAGTGGACTGTTAGCCCTTTAAGCTCCCTCTTCTCTGGTAGCAGTCAAACGCACAGGACTTTTGGTCAAAATAGGTAGAACACCTCAACAAATAATTTCTGTGGTTTGTTTCCTGTTTTTAACAAGAGTTTTATTTGCTACCATATGTGGTGAACCCTTCTCGGCTCCATCTGTTTGCAGGAAGAGGCAATCCTTCTTTTAATTCTCCTGAGGGAGAATCCATTGAAGTGATTTTTTAAAATTTATTTTTTAAATAAGATTTGTGTCCTACCTTTCATAGCAATTTTCAGGTGTGAGCTCCCTCTGAAACGTAGACGGTCCTCATCATGGTGTTTTAATGAAGGGCTATGTCTCTGCTGGGCAGTGAGTTGCCTGCCCTCACTTCACTCACACTGTGTGAAGGAAAAGGAATGCTGAGTCTGGGAACTCTCACCCCACGGCATTAATCCCTAGACCAATGAGACCCATGGGCAATTTGGGATGCTTCATTTCAGAGTCCTGCTTGTGACCTTCCGCTTATGCTGTGGTTTCTGGATGCATGATCCGGAGAACCGTACCTGGTGCATGGAGGAGCTTGTGCCTGAGTGGCTCCAAGGATTCATCTGAACACTGGGTAACCTCACGCTTACATGCAACATGGAATAGTTTCCCCACCCCTCAAGTAAGCATGGATTTTCAGTGCTCAGCTGCTTCTGGTTTAATGGAGAAGAAAATAACCTGCGTCCGCTATCAAATTACGCAGAGTCCTTTCCGCAGGACTTGTAATTTCAAAGTTGTTCCTCTTGTTGTTTTCAGTGAAGCTGTTTGAGGATTTCCAGGGTTACTAATATTTTTACTCTAAGCCTTTTTAACTTAAAAGGTAGTCAGTTCTCATAAGGCTGGAGCCAGGAGACTGGTGAAGGTCACGGCAAAGTGGCGGTGCAGTGTTAACTAGCCTGTTATCAGGGACTGTACCAGCTACAGTTCTGTACCTGGCCATATGACAGCATGGTAGCCTGTTTTGATCTTCATCTTCTCCCTTTAATTGGGTGGCCTATCTTGTGTTTCTCCCTGCCTAAAGTCTTGTTAACTCATGAGCATGGAATGGACTGGCCAGGATATCAAAAGACTGGGTACTTGAACAAAACCATACAGCAGTTTATAGCAATTCAAAGAATATGGAAGTATTTGCACTTCTGATACCACCTGCTTTGTGTGCCAGAGGTTGTAATGGGAACAAAAAACTTGCACGGTTCGGTGGGAAAGAAAAAGCCTTTTTGTGAAGAAAAAAAAAATTAAAAGGGCAACAGAAGTTGTCTTAGGATGTGAGTGAAACAGGCACATTTGTCACGAACTGAGTGAATGAGGTGGATCTAATTACTGTGTAACAAAACAAAGGAAGATGGCTTAGCAGCTGTTTAAATTTCAGATACTTAGAGCTACTGCAGTGCTACATATTTGACAGCTGTAGGTAAATGTGGAAAATGTCAGTCCACTCCTTTTTCTGGGGTTTGCCAGGAACGCAGAGGTACTCATATAGAAATCCATCAAATACTATTACCTCCATATATGTGTTAATAATACTCTTAATCTTCATTATGTTTTCTCTTGGGCCTATATGCTGCATGAGTATTTCTTGGCATGCCTACAGTTCTCTAATTGTATATTTGGCTTGCCTCAGGCCAACTTTAAATGAACGTGTACGGGAATCTTTGCTGTGTATGGGATTATTTAAGTATCATTACTGTACCTGTGTGGTATTGTTGATCATGTGTCATCCCATTCAGAAAAACCCAGAGAAAATGCAGAAGGGGAATCCTGGTGAGATTTTTGATCAAAGTGATATATTTGAGAATCCGGTCAGCGACATTCAAAGGTGTTAGGGCTACCTCTCTGCATTTCAAACTTCTGTTGGTGGAAGTAACTGTTTATACTTTCTTCAGGGTAGCATAGGGGAAATGAGGCTGTGCTTGCAACTCATCTAGAAATGCCTGAAGTAGCCCTAAGCTACCTTGCCTGATAGCACAGTTAGTGTGGGCAGAAGTCTTGCCACTGACACTTGATAAATACACAGGGGACATGACATTCCCTCTCAGGTGAGTTTGCTTCTTAGTCTGAACCAGAACTGAGCTGTCTTTTTTTTTTTTTTTTTTGCCTCCCTCAGCAGCCCTTCTGTTGGGTCCTGGCACTAAGCACGTTGCATGAAGCCCTCTGTTTTGTGCGCACCGGAGTGACCTAGTGGCTCTGGGGATGGGCAGCCAGCGACTTGAAGACATCCCTGGCCGCGGAGGCTGTGAGTTTCTGAGTAAATGCCAATGAATGGGGAGGCAGAGGCAGACGTAGATCAGGAAGTTGGGCCCACAAGGCAGTGAAAGAAGTTATGAAATATGGTGCTATAAAAATTCTTCTGTGGGGTCCCAAAGCCACTGGCACATTTCTGTTGTGGTTTATGACATTTCTGGCATGACAGAAAATGACAGCCCTGTCTTTCAGTGTTCAGGATTATTTATTGTGTGTCATTGCCTTTGAGCCAGCTGTTCCAGTTAGGTATTCTCACGTCCTCTCCTTATTCCTGCACTGTTGTTCTGCTTTGCTGTTTCTCTGTGGTGTTATCTACCACTTGAGGGAAAAAAGACGGGGAGAAAAATGTGCTGGTGTATTTGCTTGAATGGCACACTGTAGGGGCCAGATTTCTCAAAGAACTTCTGTGCCTGTGTGGCACCAACACTTGAAGCAGGGCAGTTAGGTGTGCAGAACAGAGCGTGCAAATGCCTGCAGAAGTCTGGCTGACCGTGGCCAACACACTCTGATGCAGGCACAAACGCAGATTATGAGGTTCAGTGCTACACCAGTGGCACGCTCAGAAGTGTTTGCCCATGGGCCTGACAGTGTCAGGGTTGAGGCTGTGGTAAAAAAGGTACTGAGCTGCATGGATTTACCCCATAGACCACATGTGGCCCTTGGGCCACCAGCTGACCCACCTGAATGAAATCATACCACAGTTAGTATCCCTGACTCAGTCCCTATTGTGTATTCTCTCTGCTGGTTCAACTGGGATGGATTTCCAAACTGCTCCAAGTGGTAGGAGGGCCGAGATGCGGAGGGTGGCCTCAGTCGCGCTGAAGGGCTTTTGTAGTTCAGACTTTCTGCAAACAGGAGCCTCCAGCCCTGAAGCGATAAGCGGACTTCCCCAGTGGCAGGGGGGCACGCTTGAAGAGTGGCTGCTCACAGTTTCCCTTTCGTTCGTCTGGGTTAAAAAATCAGCTTTGCCTGTGGGGAAAGAGCGGAGGCCCCCGTTGGCCGCCTTTCAGGAGGCTTGCACCTTCCTTTTCCTCACTTCTGCAGCAGGGGGTTGTGATTTCTTTTCCCTTTCACATACCCTTAACCCCACCACAGACCTACGCTGTCCCTAAAGCTATCACAGGAAACCTGTCACGTCTCTCTCTGCCCTGACCCCAGCATCTTAACCCACTCCCTGTGCCCCCTCACTTTTTGTTCTCGTCTCTTTCTCCATTTCACCTCCTACTAGCCAAAATCTGCCCCGCAGAGCTGTGCTGGAATAGAGGCTGCATGTGGGCTGAGGGAGGAGAAAGGACTTAGACACCCCTAAGCGTGGTGCGTCTTCCTGACAGATAGCCTGGTTATTCTGGGTAAAGAAAGAGAAACAGATCTGATTCTTAGCCATCGCCACCGAAGCCTGTGCTGCTGCTGCACCCCAGGCAGCGCTCGGTTCCCGTACGAGGAGCAGGTCAGCGGGAAGGTTTCTGCGGCCGCGCTCCAAAAGGCTCCCCGAGAGTCTCCGGGAGTGTCGACAGATTTCTAACCGAGCCAAGAGAAGGGCCTCAGCGCGTCGCCTGGCTAGCTGACGGCACCTCCCGGCTATGCGTAGGGTTAGCTGTTGTCACACGCGCAGCTTTCCGGTAAACGCCGGGTGTTCTGCTCCGTTGGCTCCCTTGGAGCGTGGTGCGGGACCGGGGCCGTGGCTGTGTGGGAGCTGCGGGAGGTGGGTGCCTCTGTTAACGGTGGTGAAGGCGGTGCCTCTGGGTGGTGAAGGAGAAGGGGAGAAGTGGCGAAAGAGGCTTTTTGACTTCGTGACTTTCTTCCCGCACCCTGTATCCTGTCTGTGGAGAGCGCTTAGCCGACTCACGGACCTGGACTGCCATGTGAGTTGAAAAAAAGAAGTGAGGGAGAGTGAGAGAAAACCAAGGGAATCCATTAAAAATTGCCTCTGCTACCTCATTAATCTTTTGCAGCAAATAATACATGCAAAACTTGGGCTAGCGAAGCCTCCAAAGAATAACATTTTTTTTGGTGAGGTTTTAACAAATTAAAGAAATAAATTAAGTCACTAGCACAGCAGGAAAATGCTTGAGGCCTCCAGGATTTGTATGTTTTACCATTGTTCTAAAAATAAACTGGGAAAAACATTTTAAAAGTCTTTCAGTTGAAAAACAGTATTTGCTTTGAGTGGCCATGTTTGGGCTTTGCTCCCGCACAGCGCTTCGCCACCTTCCTTGGCCCTGCAGCTGATTTTTGGAGACAGAAGACAGAAAATGGCAGGAGTGGAGGTAGCAAAGGCGTGTGGTGAAGGGAGAGGCCCTGCTGGGCGTTAGCAAGAAGGATGTAAAGCAGAAATTAAAACCCCCATGCCTCACTCCACCGCATCTGCTGAGACAACGCACGTGTTCGAGGTTAGCAATTGGCTTTCTGGCCCCCCTAGGCCCAAACCAGTGGGAAAATTTCTGGCAGCTTTAGTGAGTTTTGGAAGAAGGGTGGCTGGTGCCCCAAATAAATGGCCGGTCTGGTCCCCTCCTCTCTTGCTGTACTACACACTGCTCATTTTTTTACGAGCAGAACAAGGCTTCCCAGGTTGCCAGAAATCAGAGCAGCAAGGGCTGCCTTCCGATCTCCCTTTTCCATCCTCCTTTTTGTAATTCGCAGTAAAGTGCCTAGAGGGAACAGCATTACCTCTCTATTTTCTCTTCTCCCCCAAAAACTGACCGCTCCCCCTCTCACCCCAGCTGCTGCCTCAGCACTTGCTGCCACTGCCGCTCCTCCCTGGGCTACCTCCGCGTGCCACGCGCTGCCTGCTGCCATTTCTTCCCACTCCACTCAGGCCTTGCCTTGGGGAAGAACAGCTACCCCAGCTCTCTTTCTAGCCCGTCCCAGAAATAGGAACAACTGTTTTTTATCAAAGCCAGCCGAGCTGCATGTTCTGCAGGCAAACAGCATTCTGGAGGGGTTTTTTTACAGGTATGAATGATTGGTAGGTGTCTAACTTCCCTCTAAAGGTTATCACTAGAAGTTAGGTACCATGAATTTCTCCTGCCCCAGCGTTGCTCACACTGAAGCTGAATGGATACACATTAAGAAAGAAATTAGTTCAAGGATGCCTTCAGAGCTGCAAAGGCAAGGCTGATGTTTTCTGGCAGGTAATCTGCAACTTGACTGTAATTGCCCCCCTACTCACCTAAATTCTGCAGTAGTGGTAATTATATACATGCATGAGCGGTATGAGGAAACATTTACTCTGACATTCTGCATAGCTTTTTGCTGCTGGAGCTCTGACACTTGTTCCTCCAGCCTCAGTTCCCTTCCCTATAGAAGCCTCTCAAGGCATTTGGCTACTGATTTTGTGTGGATTACCTGTGCCTGGGGCAATCAAGTGTGCACAGCATGCATACACACATGCACTCATACATGCATGTGCATGACGCTTTCAGGGCCGCGAATGCCAGAACTCCAGGTACCCCGGTATCTTCAGTTTAGTCCCCTTGTGAATGTTTTTCTGCTGCGGCCTTTAATTACAGATGCTTCTGCTATTTACCTCCTCTTTCATCCCTGCCTCATTTCATGCACAGAATGGGCTGTGCTCAATTACCGAGCAGCAACTTAATACCTGGTTCGCCCCTTACCGCTCAGTGTGTGGCCCCTAGCCTCCCTTACTGCACGATATTCAAGCCCTGCTCTGATGACAAAATGGTTGATTTCCTGATGGGCTTTTCTGTGTCCTCATCATTGTATGTGTATCTGTGGCGACACAAGTGATTTACGGTGGAACTCGTTCTGGTACTTGTCCCCAGCCTCTTGATGGTACCCACTGTTCTTGGGATGGTTTTAGAGTGGAAAAATATGCCAGGGAAAGTTGTATAATTTGCTGTGAAGGGGGACAGCTACTTCATTTTGTTTGTTTGCAGCTAGTGCATGTTCTGTTTTGCTATAAAAGCTGTGGGTGAGCAGCAAAGAGGACGGCCCGCTTATTCTGCCTGCTTCGGTTCTGAAGAGAGGGGAAGACTGCCCCTTCTCAGAAGGCTACAGGGAGGACCGAAGAGCTTTTACAGAGGGCAATGCGAGGCGTCCCATCCTCCCTGACACCCCCCCCAAACATGGAGCAGAGCTCATGGGAAACTCCTGAGCGTGGCACTGGGCCATGACATCCCCACATGGCCCTCGCAGAGGGTCTCTTGGGAGCCGGAGGGAATGGTGCAGGGCCTGGAGCTGAGCAGAGCGTGCGGAAAACTGTTGGACCGAGGGGAGGATTGGTTGCTCTCTAGCATGTGAACACAGAGCAGGCAGGAAGGTGCAGTGGGGAAGGAGTGGAGGGGACTGGGGTTTTTTTTCTGCTCGAAGATCTGTGTTCTCTCTATTTTGTGTAGCCTGGGTTCACATCTGTACAGATCCTCACCCCTTGGGCATGCTTGAGCTGCTCACATTAAGGAAAAGGTGTGAGAAGACCACCTCGAAGCGCTGGCCAGCTTGAGACCCAGTTGCGCCCAAAATGCAACCAGTTTGGCAGCAGCTGGATTTCTTTGCCCACATCTGCCTGTGTTGTACACTGTTAAATCCTAGTGGCAGTCCTGGCTCTGGGGCTCTGTAGAAAGCTTCTGGCTCTTGCTGATTGCTGTGCTAACTCTTGAGTGGTTTGGGAAGGTAGGCTTTTTGTGGTGCTGGTGTTTTCCCCAGAGAAGAGAGGGAATGCATGTGGTTCCTGTAGGGCTCCAACAGCAACCGTTGCCTATAAGGAAGACCTGAGGCATTGTATGGTGTTGGGCTCATGTGACTAACAAGGATGGTGCTTGCTGGGCTGAGAATGACAAGGAACAGTCCTCCTCTCCCTGCAGTTAGCAAGTCAGCGAGGTGTTTAGAAGTATTGATGGCTGCAATGGGACTGAGGCTAGATCAGTGTTTAGCATAAGCCTCTAGCAGGCTGAGGAGAAGGTCTCTGAGACAGCAATGGACTGTTGTAAGGCTTATATGTGAGGATGGGTGAAACCAGTGAGAAGGCTGCCAGGTGCTAATTGAAGGAGGATAAGAAATGTTTTTCCATCTATAATGTTTTATTGAGGTTCCTCTTTACATAAATTGGGAGAACTTTGTTTTGTGTTTTAAAGGCCAGCAGGGGTATCCGAACCAAGAGATTGCTGGAAGTACATGACTTGATCAGAGTTTTCCAGAGCAGGTGACTAAAGAGGCTCTCTCAGCTTCTTGATGTGTGGGTGACATCCTTTAACAGCCATCATTTAAAACATGGGGAAACATATCTACATGAATGTTGTCTCAATTCCACCACTGTGGGAAAAAATAAATCCTTACTCACTGCCCCTGTCACTGTGGTGTGAGGCCCAGGCTTGGCAGAAGCCATGGTTCAGTTTCCACCGAATTGCCAGCTCTCTAAACAAACTGTATGTTATTGAAACGGAAGAATATGTTTTCCACTGGGACTTAAAGTAATTTGTATTGAGCCCTGGGAGTTTCCAAGCTACCAGATTTTGAAATTTTTAAACAGGAAACAGATCCTAGAGCATGGAGATTTTGAGTCAGCAGTCTGGATCTGCTCATCATGGGAGCAAAGGGGAGATCTGCAACTGATTTCAATATCTGGACAGCAATGTTTATCAAGGTAGGAACAGAGATGCTGGTAGCCGCCCCTTTAGCACTCGCCATGTGAGCAGAGAGCAGTTGTGTTGCTGCGTGCCCCCCCCATCACTCTGATGGTTGACACCAGCCTTGAGTACCAAAAATCTGTAGCAACAGGTTTTCTCCCTTGGACTTACAGGGAGAAAGGGGAGGAGATGGGCTTGCAAGAGACTTATAAGGTCATGTCACGCTAGAAAACTAGTGTTTGATTTTGTTTCCTGAACAGCACATACGAATTCCAGGAGGCAGAAAGTATGGAGCAATAGGACAGGTTCTCTTGAAGTGACCTTGGGATGGCCTGCGGGGGCCAGGATAAATTGAAGCTAAGGAATGCTTTATGAGTGGCAAGTTTAGAAAGAGATTTAAATTTTTTTAAAAGAGGGCAGCTTGGAAGCTGTGGCAGGTTCTGAACCAGGTCTTAAGCTCTGTAATGGGCAGATGTGGGGTTAAAAGGGGCTAACCCAGCTGGAGGATATTCCGCATCTATCCTTGGATTTGAGTCCTATTTCTGTGATAAGGACCGTCTTTAATGTAAAGCTGGAAAGATAGTATGAAGATGAAAAAGTTGGAAATAAAAGAAGCCTGGCCAAAATGTTCATTTACATGGGCTATGTAAACCTCTCTCTCAAGCTGTAGTTACTGATCTATTTTTACTTTCTTTGCTTCCCAGAGGCAAAAGTAATAACTCCACGGCAAAAAGGCCAATTTTCCCAGGATTTACCAAAACCAGCATGTATTCCTCAATGGCCGATGTCATAGAATTTGCTTGCCTAAAAATGTAGAGTTTTGTAAGCATTGACATTGTAGACAGAAAGGGGCTAACTAAACCCTCGGTAAGTTTGGATCTTTATCCACACTTGATATCTCATTATTGTGATCCAGGTTCCCCGCTGCTTGATGTCTTTCCAAGATTCTCCTGTATTCATTTTATCCTTGACAGACTAGTGAATATCTACCGGTACTTGTATCAAAAGGTTTGGAAAGGGAACAGCTGAACATAATCTTCAGATAAATGCAGCATACCATGACCACAGATACATGGTCTCTCTCATGAACAGAAAAGTGAGGTCTGTAGCTCTGAAAAGCTTTCAATTTAGATCTCTCCCTAGAGAATAGTGAAGATCATGTTATCACAGTCGTGATCCTGCAATGTAGTGAGCTGGGCTGTGGAAACTCTCAGGTATATACCTGCAGCTTGGCTACCCAGAGGATTTTGTGGCTTGGGTCAGGAATGCGCTGTCGGGTGGTATGCTGCTAGGGCTTAGTGGCTTCAGCCACATTAGCCAAAAGAGAAGAAATGAACTGTATATTCCACCTCTGAGGCAGCAGAAGTACACACACAAATGTATCCATCTCTGCTGGGCCACATTCACGTGCACGTGTTGGTTCCTCGGTGCCAGATCCTGCTATGAACTCTAGCTCAGCATGCTGTTAGAAATGGCAAAGAGAGATAGATATCTGTATCTCTACACGTACACATTTGGGTGGGGTTTTTTTGACCTTCAGCATATGGTGATGTTTGCTTAATCCATGGAAAACTCACATACCCATACATGACGTGACATGTATTTTCTCCACAAAATGCAAACCATAGTTTTATACTGGGCAGTATTTGTTACTGGATCCTCAAGTCCATTTCTGCTGCATAGCTAGGCATGTATGTTTGATATTTCTGTTCTTTTTTTTATCTCTTTTTTTTTTTCTGTTTCAGTTAAAAAAAAAGGCAAAACAAACAAAAAATACACATGAGAAAATACATAAATAATTCAGAACACATGCTTTATGTCCGCTGTTTCACTGTTACTATTTTATCTCTATAAACAGGGCAGAACCAAACCCCATCCAAACAAGGAAAGGGAGGAAGATGCATTGCAAAATTATGGCTGAGTCCCGTGAGTCAAGAATATATGCACAGATACATTTTTGACTGGAAGGTCCAGCTCAGAAATGTGATACCTTTATTTTAATGCTTCTGCATTGTGAGTTGCTGAATGCATGCACCGTGAGTTGTGTGCACTGTGGCTGCGTCTGACTTGTTGCGTGTGTGCAATCGCTATTTGTCCATGACTTTGGGTGTCCAGCCATCCAGACGTTCAGAAATACCACGCAAATGTGCTGTAACAAGAGACTCCATTGGAGGGTGCTAAACTTCTTGGCATTCCCTAGGAATTCAGCCCCTTATAAAAGATGAAGGTTGGGTCTCTTTTTGTAAGTGGGAAGCCAAGTCCAAGCTCCTGAAGTCAGGTAGAAGTGCTCTGTTGAATTATAAAGGAGTTGGATTGGACCCATAATAGATCTCATCTTCCATGCAGATGTGGCAGTTTCATTTGCTTTTTCATCTTGTGGGTTCTTGACTGATTGGCTGCTGAGAGAATTCCTGAAAGTTGCTTTAATTTTCAGCACACCTTACATACTGCATACAGTCCATGCCAAAGCCCTAGTCTCTTTATATGGAGATGTTCCTTCACACTCCACTTACTGTGCTTCAACATTGCTGAGAGCGCCTGTCCCTAGTCCTTTGTAGCTGCTTGATTTGTTTTAATAACTTGATGATGTATATTATTTTGTATATCTTCTGACACACTAGAATTAGACCCATCCCTATTTTACTGTGGTGATAATAAATGTCACCATTACTTGTCTACCACTCAAGTTCTGATAGGTGCTGCAAAGCTAAAGATAGCACAACAAACTAGGTAATATCCTAGGCTGTCATGTCCGCAGTAGAGAACACAACAGGCCAGTTCAATCTTTCAGAAGACCCATTCCTGAGAATTAGTTATCAGCCCTTTTTAAAAAACCTATATGAAGGATATGCCACAGCATTGCTGTGAATAGTCTGTCCTAGTACCTCATTTCTCTGCAGTTAGAAGATTTCCCTGACATCCAGCATAGTTGTCTTTGGTGCAAATCCTGTTCCCTCCTCAGTGGCCACAGAGGCAATCAGTCACAACCTTTTATGTACCAGGTAGACGGGGGACCCCAAAACATAGACGTTTCTGCTATGGTTATGAAGAACCAGAATTGTGGGGCCCTTTTTCTGCCACGTATTTCCCATTTGACCTAAGACAAGTCTGTTAATCTCTGTATTTTGCTACCTCAAAGGGATGCTATGAGAGTAGGTTCACTGGTGTTTCCAGGGGTGTTCAGATACTGCACTGACAGGGGCTACATAGGTGAATAGAGAGAGCAGACGTACATTTATTAATCTGGTAAAGGAGTGATATTTAACTCAGCAATGCTCACAAACAAATGTCAAAGACTATATTATCAGCATGTCTCTTATCTCTGGAATTTTGTTTTGTGCTGTGCTACTTTACTTGTTGGTTTGTGGTTTGTTTTGCAGCCTCCTGGAAAAGAGAACTTTAAAAACATGAACAGAAAACGCCAGTTGTAACTGGCTCTGACTGTCGGTGATATGACAGCCAACAAATATCACCTGTTGATGATTTACAGATTCCTGGGAGATGTGGTGTTGAGTCTCAAAGAACTGGAACAAGAACAACTCGCCCAATATGCTTCTTGGGAAACAGTGTAATGTATCCACCCGCTTCGTGCTCTCCTAATTTAGGACATGTGTAGTGTGTAATGATGAACTGGCCAACTGGTTATGTTGCTGTAAATCTCATCCCCCACCTTACAAAACACCCTTGATTGACCCCTTCTTTCATGAAAGCTCAGCCCAGGGTTTCCAGTCCACCTCTTGGGAGGGAGGCAGATCATACTATCCATTCACAAACGCACATCTCCAGAGAGAAAAATGCAATGTTTTGCTGTTTTTGTTTCACTGGGCAGCCTTTTCAAGTTCTGTGACCCACTTTTGCGTTCTTTTAAATTGTGACCAGTATTTATTTATCTATCCCTTTTTAAACACTAATTTAATTAAGAAACTAATCAGCAGTGTTGAAATGATCTTTGAACTACACCCCTATCACTGAAGGAGATTTATGAATGCATTATACAAGAAAGATCCTATTATCTAAAAAGCTTTCTACTAAAAGGATTTGGCATCTGAAAAGTAAGACTTGATATTCTGCACTAAATTTATAATGTAGAGATGTGAACATTATTTGTAGAGTCTGAAAGGTATTCCAACTGAATTTGACAAAATTGGCTGGATTGTTTATGAAAATAAAGCTGTTTCATGTTCAAAGGATTTCAGAAGTGAGTTGGATATTTAGCAGTCCAAAGGACAGATTGTAAAGGTACCTGTGTAACAGAGGTTTAATGGTCTAGACTGCCTCTTCAGTCAGTGAAGAGAGATTGGCATGTTCCAGATATGTTCCATTTTCTTAGGCTTACTTTGGATGGGAATTTATTGGCTGAATTTATCCAACTTACCTTTGGATGGGAATTTATTGGCTGATCATATCAGCAGGCCATTAACAGGGCCTCGGTAGTTAATCATTATCATCATCTGCCAATTCCAGTTCTCTTGGCTTCAGATCAAGGGAACATTTCTGAAAGCTACCTGGGATGTAGACATCTTGGGTAGAAAGTGACCAGATCCAAAAAAGAGAGTCCTACCTGTGCAGTCTTCCTCAACCCTAGGAATTGGGCTGTTGCTGGTCGTGTAACAGGACAGATTCAACAGGAGTATCTCCTCTCCACCAGCCATATGCTAAGTGAGAATTAGCAGTAGATGACCTAGTTCATAAATCCCAAATGGCTTCTGGGGTATGAAGGCTCTAAGACGTTTGGCCCAACATAATCAAGACAGTTGTGTTTCTGGACATGCTCAGCAGAATTAAAGGTGCCTCAGTAAGTGCTCTAGAGGAGGACCCAGTGGTTAGGTACGGGACAGGAGATCACTTACTTGCTGTCAGGACCCTCCACTCCATCCGAGTGGCACTGTGGGCACCTAACTGCAAGCTCAGATCCAGCCCTTTGTCCTCTGTGGACTTGAACTGGCAGGTGGAGATAACCGATTAGTTCTATCCAAATGCAGGTCTAGAATCAGGGTCTGATAGCTGGAATTAATGAGCGGCACATGTGAAGCCTGGTTTTCTATGGCTCTGGATCTTGTGACTAAATTACCCTGTGTATAAGAATGTGTGAGCTCTATTCCAAGGTTTGGCTGTGGTTGGGAAATTCCTCAAAGTGCTTGCCTCTGGGGATTCCCTGGTGACTAATAAATATCATAACAGAGCTCTTCTTGGAGGTTGCTTTTGTTAAGACCACTACAATTATTTCCTGTACTGCCTTCTTACTTTCACAGTATTTGTGGAAATTCATCTATTGCCTCTTACTCCTCTAGGAAGTTGACCTGAAATGTGCCAACAGGTTCAAAAGGCTTTGGTGTGGGGAGAGAAGATACATACACTTTGGAAGTGCTTTCCTGAGAAAAGTTAAATAAAAAGGGCATAGTGTCTGTTCCATGAAGTTCACTGTATCTCTAAAGGATGGGCAAAACACAAGAATATGGACTGAGTATGGTATATTAATGTATATGGTATATTAATGTATGTAATTATATGGTATATTAATATATATAAAATAATCATGTCAGAGAGACTGGGGAATTCTTTCAGCAACTTGATGACACCCCACTAACTACACTGGTGGGGTCTATTGACATGAGCTTGCTCAGAGGTATGATGCAGCAATTAATATCCTTGCACTTTCTGTTGCCTCATTTGCTTAGCTATGTATTATATACTCCATGTGGGTTCTGTAGGAAAAAGAGAAATAAAAATGAGAATAAAGATGAAAAGAGAGGACTGCCATTTATTTCCATGAAAAGCAGATTGCAAGCTTGTGGCATTTTTCCCACACATCTTGAATAGTTTTAGGTTTGGGCTTTTTGTGGAGTTTTTAATTAATTTATTGTTTAAGTAACTGTAATGAGATGAGCCCCTGCCACACTGATTCTAATGAGGATTGCATGTGCTCTGTGTCTTTCTCATTGTGGCCTGTATCATTTAAATATCTTAACCAACATGTGCTGTGGCAGATTTCACTTATGTCTGCCTAAATTAAAGCTTGTCAGTTTAGGCACTAAGAAGCATGCAAATATTTGAGAGAGATTTGACGTTCACTGCTGAAATCATTGCACTAAATATCTGGCATCAATGACATTACTTGAGAAGGGTTAGAAATTCTTGGTCTGTTGTACAGGCTGGACATTCTGGACTTAAGAAAAATGTACTTCACACTCTGTGTCCATAATTAAGTTCACCAAAATTTCATCTTGTTTTTCTTCTGTATTTTCTCTGAGCAATATGTGACTGAGTTCCTCAAAGTTGCTGCTAGAAGAACAAATAGTACCACTATCTGAGAAGTAGTTGGAGTAATAGCACGATTTAGCTGTAAAAGGAATGGCATTTCCTTATGTTCTCATCCCCCAGAAATGCAAGGAAAGATGGCGCTGAGCTGGAAGAATCTGATGGAACCTTAGATATTTGAACAGCTCCAGTCGCCAAAGGTGAAGCTTTGTTTCCTGTATGCGTGTATTTTTTCCTTCTTATGGGTCACTGTAGCAAAAGACCATACTGTATGTAGTATGTACAGCTGTGTACAGCAGGCAGACCTTTCTGTGCTGGAAACTACTTGCTTGCTGACACACCGAAGTCAAAGTTGGGTATTAATACAGAGGTATTGCACATCTAAGTTTAATCTCAGTTGTAATGTAATTGTAGTGGCACTGAATTGACCATTACAAAAGGGACCAGAACCCAAATATTCCAATACCAAGAGAGTCCTTGCTACCAAATGTAGAGTTGCTTTCTCTTCTCATACAGGATCAGTGAATATTCAGTAGGCGAACAATTTCAGTGCAGGTAGAATCATAGGATAATTCACGTTGGAAAGCACCTCAGGAGGCCTCTAGTCCAATGTCCTGCTCTAAGCAGGAACAGCCATGAGATGAGACCAAGTTGCTCAGGTATTTATCCAGGTGGGCCTTGAAAACCTCCAAGGAGGATGCACAATCTCTGGGCAGCCCTCATTGTCCTCAAGGAAAAGAAAAAAAAAAATCCTTAGAGCTAGTCTGAACTTCTCTTATTTCAATTTATGCCTTGTCTTCCTACCATGGACCACTGTGAAGAGCTTGGCTCTGTCTTCTTGATGACCTCCTTGCTGAGCGCCGGGGTGCTCTGCTGAGCGTTGACTTCCAGTGACTGAGATGCACAGAGGAGGCCCAGACAGTGTTCTGACATCTTAAATGGTATAAAGGCAAGTCATGGATGTTAAAAACAGCATTTCTTCTTCCAAAGTCTTGCATATTGGCCTACTGCCTCAGCCACATCGCTCCTTTCAAAACATTTTTTTTGTTCAACCTCAGACCAGTGGGTTTCCTACAGTTCAAGGACTCTGAAAGTTGGGGAGAGGGAAGATTTTGTTTGATCTGTATCAATTTCTCTTGCAAATTCTCTTGCAATTCTCTTTGCAATTAGGCACAGGAAAAAATACCATTTCCCACTGAGGCCTTTCAGTGTCCCATTTTCCACAGTTTACTCCCCATTCCCTTTAGGATCTGATTTCTAGCCATAATCGTCTGTAGTTGTAACTGGGCTGTTTCAGGCTGTATTCCTTTAAAATTTCTTATTTATCAGCAAACTTTGTGTAAGCGGTGGTACAAGACCTGAGCACAGCCTGCTCTGTGTAGTCTCATCAGAGCCATGGGAGAAGTGTCATGAACTCAGGTCCTGACCCTGCTGCCTGCCCATTCTCAGCTGTGTCAGCTCCAGTTATTGTCCCTTGCAACTGGTGTACAGCCCACTGTCATGTCCAGGTCCCTAGCTCTGAAGTAGCAGTAACCTGTCCCTCTGTTAACTAAGCTCAACCTAGGTGAAGGTCAGATTTGTCATTCAGAGTTACTTATAATTTCAGTGAAGCTGCAAAGGAAGTGGTGGGCAGAACACTGGTGGGGAATCTGGAGTGGGAATCCACACTGGTGGAGCTCTGGAGAGCCAAGGCAGCTTTTCTAGCGCTTGAGCTTTCTTGTAAAGGAATTTTGTTTTGTGTTTGAACTCAGGACACGTCCAAGTGTAGGTGTTGTCTGATCCAGCAGAAACCACATAGAGGAGTGGGTTCCTTCACCCTGAAACGTTGTGCAACTCTACCTCTTCAGCTGCACTCCTCCATGTTCTGGACTCACTTCTGTGATCCTCTCCCTTTCCTCCATCTCACCTCATTTCAGGCCTGGAATGATCCCTGTTGGCAGCCTCCCGCAGTACTGGAGTGCTGAGTGTTTCAGTCTGACTGGTAAATCTTCACTTTTTGGCTAAGAAAACTGATATATAGAAAAAAGAAATGACATGGTACTGCCCCTTGTGCTTTGCAGAACTATTTACTGTCGCCTGGACTCCTGTTAATATAAAAGCTTAGGAGGGGCTCAGGAACTTCATACGCTCAGGGTTCCTCTGCATTTTGTTCTCACTGATTGTATTTAATTAATTAGTTTCCTCTGAAGAGTTGGACAGGCTTTCTCCAGCTTTGGTGCTACACATTAACATGTATTCATAACATGGCTTAAAGAAAAGATTAATTGGTGAGTAGTCTGGAAACCTGAGGCACACTGCCCTTTTGAGTAATGATTCTGCATGTGGAAGGGGGAGGGAAATTTTGCCATTGGGGCCTCTATGACCTGTTCATGGGTAAATAATTATTTTTAAAACATTGATTTGGAATGAAAATTTAGCTCAGAGGTCTGACCACTGTACAGCGGTCCATAGGGTTAATCTGGGAAGCTTGTGAATTCAGTCAAAAATCAAATTCATCCCTGAACAAAATTGCCCTGGTTAATTTTTTATTTTGGAAAATAGAAAAACAAAACAGTACTGATTGCTGTAGGTGGAGAAAAGCATCTTCCAGGCTTGTGATATTTTTAAGACATAGAATCTTGTACATCAGATGGATCAAGCCCAATGCTCTATAGAGCATATATATATGCAGATGAACAATATTATTTTGAGTGATGAGTGTGTAAGCTCTGCTAGAGTTTCCAGCACATGAAAGACTTTCAAATGGACTCATCAAAGTTTTTATGGCATGCTGTGTAAGACAGCAAAGTGGGGTTGGAGAGTCAGGCAAGGAACTTGGCTGCGAAGGCAGAGGTCTCCAGGTAATCTTTATTATCTTAGATGTCTCCCTTTCTGTTTTCCCATTGGAAAATGAGGAAAATGCCAAGGTCTGATGGACAGTGTCTGCTTTATTTGTTCTCAGTTTATAGGTTAGATTTATATTTAGAAAGACATAGTTGGCTCAATTACAGCCCTGGAGAGAGGAAGATGGGTCCTCCTACCCTTTATATCCATGCAGTAGTGTCAAGGAGGAGGTGATTTCACAGAAGAGGTAGTGTATGGTAGACAGGGAGGAGCAACTACTCAGTAACAGAGGTCTCCAGCCCAGTGGGCAGGTTGGGAGATAGAAGAGATAAGCAAGAAGCAGACTCACGATCTGGTGTCTTTGGGACAGGAAGAAGTACCTTTGTAGGGACCAGAAGGGACTATCATGGTTTGCTGTGGTACAATATATTGACTGAATTGAATGAAACTAGGCTAGAAGGCAGGACCTTTCTTGTAAGGATGTAGTGGGCAGGGAAATAATGATTTATGTTATCCATTTTCTGGTGATTGTGTTTGACCTAGTCAGTCTAGCTTACACTACTTTGAGAAGTTAAGGATTCTAATTTATATTCTAGCAAAACATGATGAGAGCCTTGCTGAATTCTGCAGAGATTGTAAGTTAGTCCTTGAAGGTATGCTATTCTCCTCTGCTGATACTGAATGCAAGGAAGAGCAATGAAGGTTCTGCTTGTCTTGTCTGAAGTGGAAACATCTCCAGCCAATTAAATGATTAAAATTATCTTTTGTTCTTTGATCCCTCTTTGTTCCCATCTGTCCCTTTGTTATATCCTTTCTGATGCTGAAGTGGTGGCTTTTTGGAGAGAGGGCCACCTCTGCTTCTGTGTCTCTGGAGGTGGGCAGATCACCACATATGGTGCTGCTATGGAATGGTTTCCAACAACTCCAGGTCCCAGTGGGGCATGTAATTCTCCATAAATGGAAAGGCAACTTTCCAGGCTTTACTCAAAAGAAACACACAAAAGAAAATGTGATCGATATGGTTTTCTTTCTTTTGATCTCTTTTTCTGTAGATAATGCATGTCAAATTTAACTTGAATAGTCCCAGTGAGATCCAGTTTATTATCTCTAATAATTTATATGTCTTACAGACATAAACTTCCCTTCTTGCCCATTCCTGCAGAAGTCACAATACTAAATTCCCAAAAATATAGTTTGAGCCTACACAGACATCAAGATCCCAGTAACTGGAATATGTTGTTTAAGACGGTGGGAATTCTGGAAGTATCTTATCACCCAAAGTCAGCTAATAACTGTAAGTAATAATATTAATTCTTATTAATTATGGCTATAGAGTTGTGTTGGAACCTCTCCATGTTTGAATGCTTTAGGCAATGCTCCATGACACTTCGACCAAGATTTAGAAAAGCGGCCTGTATGACTTTTTTTCTTAGAGCAAGTAAATTAATTTTTATGGAATGGAATTGAAGGGTAGAACTGAATAAGCTGGTTGCAATGGAAATAGTCTTTCAAGACACTGGAAAAGTTAGACACTCGTAATAGCATGTGGTCTAATTTCCTGAACCTGTGAGAAAGGACATGAATTACTATATAGCTTACTGCTGAACATATGCTTGCTTACTCATCTATGTAGAAGGCAAGGGCAGAATATGAGCATGAGTCAGGTCCAGAATTTCTCATTCTGTCTCTTACCAGTTCAAAACCAAAGCAGACACTGTGAATGACAAAAAGGCATGCCAAGAAGTGAGCCAGAGCAACTTAGAGTGGTCTAGATGCATCTAAACTGGACTGGACAAGAAGAAATGTAACTTTTGCTAACAGATACCTTTCTAATTTGTCAATAGCTTTTATGTTGTTTTTAAAAATCTTGTCGGAAGCTTTGGAGTTATATTTTTTCAGTGTGTACCAAAATGATCAATGTTGTAGTTTTGTGTAAGAACCATAGTCGTCCTCTGCTCCTCTGACACGGCAGCCTTTCTCCAATATTCCTGCACTGTTTTCACATTTCCAAGTAAGTTTACTGAAGCTTGAAGTAGGGTTGGGGACAAAGAAAGTGCAGTGGTGTTTTTTGTTTTGGTTTGGTTTTGTTGTTTTTTTAAAAGAACGAAACATATCCCTGCGTTTAAAACTTGGAAGGAATCTTGGCTCCTTTGAGGCAGCATCAAGGTGGGATCCTGCAAACATAGGTTCAGTTGCCATCTAGGGAATGCAGTGCATTCACAATTCATATTCAATTTACTTCCTTTACGTGAAAGGATTCTGTATTTCAGAGCCTGATGGTGGGGTGACATTGAATACAAGATTGTATAGCACTTTATAGAACTTTTATTAGCAGCTCTATAATCACATTAAGTTAGAATGAAAATTTGAACTAATTCTTTCCCTTGTGGCCCAGGCTCTAATAATGGTAAAAATCTGTGAAATAGGATAAATACAATTCAAAAATTATATTGATAAATAAAATGAAAATCAACTAATTGTGTCATTCAGTCAGTTGCCTGCCTCCGTTGTTGCTGCCTTTCTGCATCAGCAACTGCTAAACTTTTTCTGTCACACTTCAATAAATTTAATTGTGCAGAATAAATGAGCTAATTTTTGAAGTCACAGGCTCTGTTTGCAAGATAAGGATGGTGATTTATTGACCTTCTCTAACTCTGTAAGAGTGTCACCCTCCTTTTTACTGACAACCATAAGAAGGGTTTTTGTCCCTCTTCACCCAGCGCCTTGCTAAATCCTACTTTGTGTATTTACCGTCCCATCTCATTTTCTTGAAGTCACATAATACACCACAGCAGACCAAAGATCTGTGCTTCGCTTGGTAGCTATACAGACTATTTCAAGTGATTAGCAGAGCTGTGGGGTTTTTATCTTTCTTTTCAGTGCTATTTTCTTCTGATGATCATTTCATTCTCTGGATTTTGGAAGGATGGCTGATAAGGGGATGTACAAGAAAAGGGGCATAGATTAATACCTCTTTCTTTCTGGAAGCTCTGGTCTAATTTCATTCATGAATCATGAGCTCATCCACCCTACCAGGTTGCACACTCATTTCAGTGCTCATTCACATTGATAGATTGACCATGAGCCCAGGAAAAAGGCATATATTAGGCATTGGACATGCCTCATGAAAAAAATGCCTGCTTTTTAAACTTTTGTTTCTGTTTCTTGGTTTTTGTGTCTAGATGCTGAGAAGACGAGGAGAAGATACTGGCTATCTTGTCTGTTATATTACTGCTGCAATTTTGGCAGCAATGGGTTCGTTAAAAGGACATAAAACAGTAGGACTGAATAGACTGTGCCCTTTCTTTCCTACCTCTTTGATTTACTTTGATTGTGAGTCAGGGTTTTTTTAGCAAAACATCTGTATGACAGCCACAACTACCCTTTTTCATAAGGCTGGATCTTTTGCTCTATTCTTTAAATTAAAGCCATAAAACAACCTGTATGCATATGAAAAGGGATGATTAGATACTGTGGTACAACTCTAGCTCTGTTGTAGCAGACAAATCAGTTGTCATGCTGTAGCAATATGATCCCTGAATCAAAAATCTTGGTATTCTGTTGAGTTAATAAAACTCTTTAGAGAAAACTCAACACATCAGTTATGTCAAAAAATATGCTCAAAGTTCTGCCTCCCTGTCTCTGGCTAATAAATCAAATAAATGAGAAGGATGGGGACACTTTCTTCCTATTACTAAATGGCTACCTGCTGAGGTGCATAGGGCTATGCAAACCAAACAGTTTTCCATTTCAGTGTACACTATGCGTGTTCTTCACAGTGAGATTGAATTTACTCTTCTCTGACTATGATGCTAGGTTACATAGCAAGTCAAATATATATGAAAGCTAGCTAGACTTTGACAAACGTGGCCTCCTAGAAGTGCACAGCAAAAGACTTTTTATGGAGCCAGGATTTCAGCTGGGCACCTAGAACACAAACTGTGAGAAACCTTTTTCTCATGTTTTAGTTGTTATATTGGATGTCTTTCTGCTGTAATTTTCTTCTAAAGAAGACTTATAACCTCCTAAATATTTCCTGTCAGGTGTTGGCTAGGTGAAATGCATCCTAGAGAATTGCAGCTGGAGGAATCACAACATCCCACATACAGAGTAGTCCAAATTTCTGCCAAACTCTTCACTGTGTTTTTAACTCAAACCACTTGCAGTCTTTGTGCTTGATGCTTGTAGCAAAAGGCAGAATTAACCCAGGAAAGCCTTCTGCATGATGGCTCTGCCTTTCCTCAAACAAAAACTTATGTCAAATTTAACAGCCTGCCCTGGGAGCTCCACATGAACCTAACACAGCTTTTGCATGAGATGATTATTGCTGTTCCTCCCCATTTTCACTGTGTAGTTGGTGTTTGTGCCTTGGTTGCTGTGTGTCACTTAATTTAGACTATCTCAGGAAACTGTCAACCTGCACCTGAGCAATTACATTGATTTTTGGGGGAGTATGAAAGTAAATCAAACCTGAACAAAACACTCTTTGGTGAAGACCTTTGCCAACTTTAACAGGATAAAATGCTGCCAGCATGTAATGTTTTATTGGGCTGTACTGAAATACTTTGGAAAAAGGTTTCCCGTTCATAAAACACTTCCAAAATGTCGACTGACCTTATGTTTTGTGGGCCATTACCATTTCTCTCTTTGCAAACTGAGTTCAGATTGTTCTGCAGATTCCTTGCACCAAGAACAAGAAGGTAAAGTTTGTACTGAAGAGCTGGACCTTGTGGGACATACAAGAGATTTCTGAAAATGCTAAATCTGATTCAGACCAACATTTCTAAAACCATGACTTCCACTGAAGGAGGACTGTGTACTTCCTCTGGAGGAGGAAGTCAGCAAACCCTTACAGTAAAAGTAATGCTCATTTTTCAGTTCAGATTTTTCTTCTGCTCTGACCTTCTCCAGATCTTAAATTGTAAGTAGAGGAGTAGAACATATTTTCTAATTAATTTGCATTGAACACATTCATCGTTCTCTGTAAATCATAATGTAATTCTGCCCTTCTTTATCCTTTTTTGTTGGTGCTTTGCTTATGTGGGTATGACTCAGAGTTGCTAGTCTGATCTGGAAGTGACTTGGCAAAATGCCACCTTCTTGTCAATCCAAGTCTGATTTACAGACCAGCTGAAGGGTACAGCTTTGGTGAAATATGCAGTCTGTAGATGAAACCAAAGTTAGGCAAATAAAGGCTCTTCATGAAAGAAAGCCTATCTTCTCTACTGCTGAATGTAGAAGCCGAACTGCCCAGGTGTGGAGATAAATCAGAACTGAGTACAGAGATAAGACTTCATACTGCCTGGTGGAATTTAGGTATCTTCCTAAAATACCAGGCTTTTAGTTCATCCTGCTGAAGAAACGGAAGTCAGCCCCATTATTGGGATAACACATGGCCAAGGCCAGGGTTGAGATTTGAGAGCTTTCTATGTTCTTTGATATTTGAAAACTAAGGTGGCAATAACAAAACCATCCAACTATGTAAAAATGTGGAGCTTGAGGGTGTACTGAAGCCCAGGTAAAAACAAGTGGAAAACAATATCTGGAGACAGGAGCCATTCTCTGTCCATGGCTCGCTTGTATTGCCAGACCTCCTCCAGTCCCCAGGACAGACATAGTAAAATTAGATCAGAGCATCCCCTACTTCACAAAATATGCTTACTGCAAGACGCTTGTTTCCAGTCGGGATTTTTTTTAATGTTGTAGTTTTGAGACTGCCTTGGAATATTTTATATAGCATCAGCCACTGTGCAGATTTGTGTATTGTACTGTAATTACTTAAATAGGGGATTTTATATGCTACAGCCAGTGATTCATGAACTGCAGGGTATCTGCAAAAACAGGCTTTCACTGGGATTATGGGATGTAAAATGCCTGAAGGTTTTTGCCTTTGATAGCAGACCTGCCTTTGCATCCACACAGGGTTTGCCTAATAAATTGTATTAGTGCTTTCCAGCATCCTGATAACTTCCCTCCCCCAACTCCTTGCTATTCTGAAGTGTTTTGAAAGAAAACTGGTTCTCTCTGAATTATTGCTGTGGCAATCATTAAAGCGTATGTTCAGCATGCTTGTTGTTGACCATGCGGTGTAACAGAGAAGAAAGATGAAAAGGTTCTTCAGGAAGGACTTAATATTGTGATATTTGCAATTACATGATTTCTAATGAGAAATAAGGGAGTTGTGGAGGGTGGGGGGAAAAGACCACAGTTGGATGTTCTCAATGTCTTCAAGGGGATGTAGTGACTTATCTTCCATCAGTTTAGGGTTATATAGCTAAATCCCCCACCTGCTTTTGGAAATAGTCTCAGCCGCTAAAGAAAATGGAGCTACTGTTTGATTTAAGGCATTGTCTAACTTGGCACGTAAAATATTTCAAGTTCACAAGAGGGAGGAGGACATGCTGATGACAGTGTGTTCATGCCTGTGTATCCAACCAATGTGTTAGACTAGGAATCCTGCAGACGCAGGTAAGTCTAAAGCTTTTTCCTTCTGTGGGATCCAGCAGGAACTAGGCAAGGGAAATCATAAATATATGATAATGGCTTGCTGCCTGATAAAACCCCTTAATTCATTCAGGGAATAGCAGGTTTCTGGTGAAATTTCCTTACTTTTCTGTCAGCCCATTTCTAAATGTCTGCAATGTTTCATGCCCTAAAGACAGACTTGTTTTGTAGTTGCCTGTGAGTTTTTAATTATAGCAGGCACAGTATTTCAGACATGCCGATGCTTGTTTTCATGTTGGGATCCACATGGCTGCATTTTATTTCCAGGGATTGGGAAAGATCCTTTTCTTAGTCATATTTCTCTCGGATCTAGAGCTGTGCAGGTAAAAAACAAAACCAGAAAAACTTACTGCTACTAACTCCCTTCCTTCTAGAGTCATCACAGCACAGGTAAGGAAGTTCAGTAGATAACAAGTACAAGTCAGGGTAAGTAAAATTACAGTGCGTGTTTGATGCCCATGAGATTCTTCACTGACCTTCATTCCCATGCACAAGGGGCACGCTAGCCGTTAGCAGCAAGAAAATCCAAGGGCTCCCAATCTCCACCCTTTTTCACTTTTTGCTGTGCCTGTTTCAAGCTGCCTAATGTGCAGCAGGTTGCTTGCTATTTTAAAAACTCACTAAAAATATGAGGGCAGCAAGCAGTGCATAGCTGTGCATACACTGTGTATATACAGACAGAGCTATATGTTCTTGGCTGAAATCCTCCGTTCAGAAGAGGTTCTTTGGGGTTAGGTGCTTTGTAAAGGTTTGGTTTTGGCTTTAGCCCTGTGCACTTCCACTCTCGCTACCCTCAGGTCTATTTTACGGTGGCTGGCCATGTAAAGCAATCCTCCCAAACAGGGCATCGGAGGAGACTCAGCCCAGCAAAGCTGCAGGTAGAGCAGAACTCGCTGCCACTGTTTTCCATATGTTCCTCTCTATGGGGGCTGGCTGGACCTCGACCTGAGGAGGAAGCAGAATGGAAACTTAATGGAGAAGCGAATCCTGCCTCCAGGTATGTGAAGCAGCCAAACTCTTCTGTTATCATTCTCTCTGGTTGTAGCATGTTTCTGTCCTGGGGGGGGTGTGTGTGTGTGTGTGTGTGTGTGTGTACTAGAGGCAGCACATTCATCCCTTGCTCTCTCTGCCTAAGTCCACAAAAACATTTCCTAGTGCTCAGCCTTAATTTGTAGCCTTTCAAAAGAACCTCCCCCTATTTCCTTTTTTTTTTTTTTTCCTCTTTTTAAGTTAGTTCACGTTGATTAATCATTTTAGAAACGTTTAGGGCTGGGATTGTGAAACCTTTGCTGACAAGAATTTTTCCCCTGGAGTCAAGATGACTACTCATTAGCATGACTACTTGCCAGTGTGAGGGAGGGATTCACAATCTGGACATTTGTAGTTTTAAAAATATGTCTCTATTTAGCTGATTTGAGCAGCTGAACAGGGCTGGTTATGGAAATCAGACTAACAGGCTGTCACACTCGGCTGTTTTACTTTAGAATGTATCTATGGTGAAATAATGTGTTTTTACGTAACACACACGCTTAAACAGTATTTCAGTTCTTCAGTCTTACTTATAAGCATTGTGTGACACCCTTTCAGCATACACCAAACCAAACCCTTTGTTGAACAATATTGTCTCTGTACCCCTCGTAGCTTACACACAGTGTAAAAATGTATGTGGGTCAGTATTGACAGGAAAACCATTACGGGCCGATTACGCAAACCTCTCAGCAGCAGCTAGTGCTTGCAGGACGCCTGGTTTTGAGCCCGGTGGGTGGAGGGGTAGAAGGTAAGGAGCTGGGTAAGGTTGTGTCCGCAGGACGTGATGGTGGCATGGCTGTACCTCTTGTTCCTGCTGGCAAGAAACAAAACTCTGAGGAAGGAAGTCTGTCACCCTGACAGCAAAGCCTGTGTTTGGTACTACACCGGCTCCCTGCTGGGTGCCAGCCACTCCCCCTTTTTGTCTGAGGACAAGCAGAACAACCCTGCCTTGCTCTGCACGACTACCAGCAGCAGTGACCTTCAGGCTTGCCACTTAAAACTAGTGTGGGATCATCCCAGTGAAAATTCAAAACAATGCTATCTTTCCCTTTACCCCACGCTCCTCCACCCTGCCTCGCTGTGCTTACCCCTCTGCAAGCAGCACGGCCACCCGGGCTGGGTGCTGGGCTGCTGGAGCACAGGACTTCCCGCCTCCGTCTACACCTCCCTCCACCTTGCACAGAGCTGACGGGGATTTTTCACCTCCTCACTTTCCTTTTTCCTCTTTGATTAACTTTGGACCAGATGGCCAGTCCCCAATCTCTCAGCATGCGTTTGACTGACAGAAGCCTTTGATAAACCTCATAAGAATGAAGTCATCTTCAGGTCACCTCCTCTGCCTGGCCTTTAGCATCCCGCACATACCACCATTATCTGCTGAATAGGAGACAAAGGAAATTAGCTCCAATTCCCTATCATCCCCATTATTTCCACACTGATTTAAACAATGAGGCAATGAGATGCCCTTCACTTTCCTTGAAAGATACAAATGTCAGCTGTTAAGAAATGCAAACAAGAGGGTTCCCATGTTAATGGATGGGCTTCTTTGTAAAGCCATGAAGTGGTAAAGTGGATTTATTCACCACCTGCCTGGAAAATGCTTAACACACTTCGAAACAAATTCTTTAACTACTTTTATTTTATACGCAGTGCAGAGTGCTTGAGACGCCTTATTGTTTTGGTCTGGATATATACAATGAGGTGATATACCACTCTCCTGTTTTTTCCATATGCAGTTACCAGAGCTTCATTTGAGACAGTCCTGAGCTGAAATCTTGGAATCCAAATTCCGTGGTATACAAAAAGCTTTTGCTGTGTATGAACCCAAGTACTGAGATGTGGGAAACTACCTCCAGTTTCAAGTGAGGAAAGAAATTTGGATACTCTGGACAGAGGACACAAGAGCGTGAACGAGAACAGAATCTCTCCAGAGGTTTGTAAGTAGTTACCTCACATCCACTTGGCTATTAACCTTTTATCTGAGAAGAGAAATAACAATACACCGTAAGAAGTGTTGCCCCAGGGGTATTTCAAACCAGGCGTGCTAGAAAATAAAAGTATTTATTTTGATGAGATTTCTTTCCCAAGATTGTGGTCTTCCACTTGAGTGATTTGACTTGCAGTTAATTCTGTTCTTTTGGCAACAGAAAGTATCTGAATGTTTGGGCACTTGCATGAAACCATTCTCCAGTTCACTGGCACACCCACATACATTGCAGAAGATTAAAACAGCAATGATCTCCAAATTAACTCTTGGGAACACTGGTCCATAAACTGTGCTTTACATTAAAATACAACTTTTCTTCTTTGCTTACTAGTCTCTGCCTAGTAAAGCAGTCAGGATCTTGCCTCTGAAACAGGACTTACTAAGGAGTCATCTTCTGACATACAGTTGAAAAGCACCACACAAGAACATATCTATTTATTCCACAGAGCAAGGATCATGCTGAGAGCTAGAAACTGTGAGCTGTATTCTCATTGCCTGCTAAGAAACATGGGAGCAGTGACAGCACGTCAGGTCAAGAGACTGGTGAGCAATTCTGACCACCTGTTATGCCGTGTTGCTAGACCTTGGCTTCCTGTGCAGTCAGTGGGGAAAAAAGTCATCTTGGTACCGAAGTCAGGCATGTAGAGAAGTCCGTCCTGCCTACTTGATGCATTGTGACTGCTGCTCACAAAAGGTGGGAGTCTGAATCATGCCTTGCTTATTGACCTCAGGTGCCATCGTAGTGGGGATGTCTAAGTTAGGCTCTTGCATTGGGCAGCCTGAACATAGCATTGAAAGTGAGGTCTGTGAAGGACTTTCTGTTGTTTTAGAGTCCTCGGTAGTGTTTGCCACATACCTTTAGCCACTGAGGCTCATCTCTTTCTTTACAGTGTTATCACAGGTACCTGCACTTCACCAGTGGCAGAGAGAATTCTGATGATGATCGAGGTTGATTTATGCTTCTGGGCACACCTGGCTAGCCTCCACCATGAACTCTGTGTCTAGAGAATGGTGGCAGAACTGGAGCGTTAAGAGGACATGTAGGTTTTAAATAGAGATCCTCCCCATATGAATTCAAACATACTCTTACTGCCAGGGGAGGATGTTAATATGGAAGTCAAGTAGCACCTTTCTTTTTTTGCTTTGGGAGAGTCTTTTTTTATGTTTTCCCTTACTAGTATAAGAAGATCCATATTACGGCACTTCAGTAAAGGATTCCCGTTCAAAGCTGGGCATGCAAACTCAACAGAAGTCCACTAGTTGAGAGAGGGCTTGAGAAAAGTAAGTTAAGCCTAATTAATGACAGTATTAATTCTTCAAGCATTCCTGCAAAAAATCAAAAGAAATGTTTTCCTTCTTTCGTCTTTCCAGCTGAAAAGCTTCCATTGTGGCCTGCACCATTAAAGGACTCCAGCTGCTTTGCAATTATACCTTGTTCCTCTTTCCTCTAAATTCCATCTTACAGTGGTGAATCTTCAATCACCACAATTTTCTTGGTGCTGACAATAAAAGGACAGTCCTCTGACATCTCTGAAGAACCTGTAATTCATGTTACTTCTTGAAGTATTTGACTAGCTAACACAAAAGACCAGATGCTTGCTTCCATTTATCAAGTCTCCCCTTCTCCATGCTGGTGTTTCTATCCTGATAATGACTGACTTTGTCACCAAGCTCCTCTTTTTCTCACCCCTTGACATCAAGCCGGTCAACTGACTGAAGATGGGCCCTAGCTTAGCTAGCTAGAACATGCCCTAGTCTTGGGATTTATAGGAATAGATGGCTTCTGCTCCTGTGATCAGCAGCCTTGGTAGTATATTTAAGGCATCTGAAGGCATCTTTGCACTGGTAAGGCTGAGAAGCTTGATACATTTCCATGCATCCTGCTGCATGCTTTCTGATCGAAATCTGGAGGAAGAATTTAGCTTCCGGCAGAGGTTATGAGTTCGGCAGTGCTTCTTTTAAAGACCCTGCTGTGTCAGGGTGCAGATCAAGGTGCAAAAACATTCCTCTGAAGAGCTCATTTTCCTTAGATAAGGAAGACTGAGTTGTATGCAGCTAACCTGGGGCAGGGATCAAAATCTGTCTGCAGTACTAAGTACTTTTTTTAAGCACAATTCTATCCCACAATTTGTTTTTCACATACAACCTGTCACTACTTGAGGTGTTTGGCTGTCCATCTCTGCAGATAAATGGACACATCAAAAAGATGGACAGATAAGCTGGCACCAACACAGTTTGACTTAGGTCACTTTACAGTAGATACTCAAGTCAGTCTGAGGAAGCAAGAACATGGCAAAAACTCTAATCTCAAGGATTTGATTTCTTTTTTTTTAAACAGCAGTATCAGCTATCTGCAATTCAAAGTGAGAGGTTGAGGGTGGGGGGCTTATACTTCCCATTTTGCTTTTAAGAAGGTCACAGTGAAAGCTTGTGATTGAATATTTTGCATGGAACTGCCTATGACAAAGACGAGGGGTTTGTCAGAGTGCTATGAAAAGAGAGCGAGAGAAAGAGAGAGAAATATCTGTGTTAGATTTTTAAGGTATATTTGAAAGAATTAAATAAAAAAAATGCTTTCAAATCCTCAGGGACTTTCCAATTTATCAAGAAAGACACATTCTTCCTAATGAAAGGTTACTGACCTTCATGAATGTGACAGTTCAATTACAGCCCATTCATATGCAGAGCAGCCGTTGATAAAGGATTTAGGAAATGTGACTAGCATAGCAAAAAAAAAGAGGGGGGAAATGTCTAGAAAATTATTTTTTATTGTGGAGCAAGAAACATAAATAAGATTCAGTCAGGTAGTAGAACCTTTTCTTCTCTGGCCCAGCAACCCATTAGATTTGCTTCAGTGAATTCATTGACTTTTTCCTCTTCTTTTTCTACTAATATTTCTGTCTTTTTAATCCTCTGAACTACTAAACTTAACAAATCATAAAGCCCTTGGGGTGCTGAGATGCAGGGTTTCAAACATTTTTTCCCTCTGACTGGCAGAGAAAGCTGGAATGTGTCCTAATGTTATTTTAAGTGCTTGACTAGTATTTAAACTCTTAAATGGATGGAAAGTTAAAGCAGCAGCAAATGCACATGCACATACATGTACCTCCCCCCCCCTTCCTTTTCCTTCCACCTTCTCCTCTCCCCTCCTTCCCCCCACACACTGAGCTTGGCCTCTCCAAGGCCGTTAATAGCCAAAGCAGATATTGGCTAGACTCTCTGGAGCCAGCCTTCAGTCAATGGAGGGTGACACTTGTGAGCTGATGTTTGTTGAACTCCTCCAGGTGTAGGAAAGATGCTTAAACTGACATAAGGCAGGAGCTGTAAAAACAGGCAAGCGTGTCACTCATACATACAGCTCCCTGGAAGATCCCAAGGCCAAGTTGTTGTGAAACAACTAGAAAGAAATAAAAATGTTTCACTGGCTTTGAAATAATTCCAGATTATCTGTTTATCTATCCGCATGCACACACACACTCGTGGATCTGGGCCTATGCACAGTCTGCGCACATGAAGTACACATAGAAAATAACATGAGGCATATGTCCCCGCGTACACACGTACAAACCCATCTTGTATTTTAAGGTGGTAGCAGGCTGAGCAGTTGTGGAGTTAGATGAGGACAATCCTTTGCTTAGTGTAAGCTCTCACAGATGGTCCCAGGTAGAGCAGCTGCGGTGGAAGTTTAGTGCTCACCTATATTTATGTTAGGTCATGATTACATGGAAGGCATTGTCTTCCATGGAGCTGCAAACACATTCTTGACTTTAAGCAAGTTGCTGAAATCCAAGTGCAATCAGATGGGTGTGAAGAAGTGCTAAAACTGTATGTGGAAGTCAGAGCCAAAAGACATTTCCTTGACCTCCACTCAGTATCTGTGAAATGGCATGCATGTTTCTGAGAAATGAGAAGCTTGATTAATTGGCGCTACCTCCACCCAGATACAGGGCTGAAATTTTCCACACTGTTCAGGCTGGGAAGGACTGCAGGGACTGAGGCTGTGGGATCTCTGCTCTTTCTAGCAGAGCAGCTGTGGGAGAAGAGACCAGTGCAGAACATTTTCTACTTCTGTTATGGCCGATTACGGTTTCTGGGAAGCCAGAACCACTCTCAGTACTTCAAGCTGCTGCCCTAGATGTCTGTCTTTCTTGCCTAATTACCTTCTCTGAGTAAATTTCAAGACCTACACCTAGTGTATATTTTGAGCAGCTTGCTTACTGGGTGCTGAAATTTTTGTATGTTCTCAGGAACATCCTGAGGGGCCTGTTCTTGAGTTCATGAGGTTTTTCATCAGTAATCACACACTGGTACTGTCTGTTTTGCAGACTCTCAGCCTCTGTTGGCTCGTTCAGGTTTAGGTGATCATTGTAGAGGAAAGAACACTTCCTTGTCCTTAGTCTAATTTTAGATCAAGGGCTGGCATGGAATTGGCTTTGGCAGCATTGAGTGATAATGTCTCATAGTGATGTATACAAATAAACTAATCAATCTGTCTTTATTGGTGCTTTCAGATGACTTTGAAATGCATAATGGTAACGTATTGAATTATGGAAATCATGGTAGAAATTACTGGGTTCCCTTTGGAATGGTCATGTTCTCGCTTCTCTTCTAAGCAAAAGGTCATCTGGTCAAAGGGCTTTTTAAGGCAAAATGCTTTGTTCTCCCTTTTGTTCAGCATGTACCTGAGACTTTCAGGAGGGTGTTAGGAGGCCCCAAGAGAAATAAATCCAATACCTTCCCACAAGATCTGTTTCCAAGAAATCTGTTGATGCAGGTAGCAGGCAACTCAGTGTCTGTTTTGGACACCCTGAAATTTTTTATATGCTTCTTGCTTTTCCTGGTATTATGCTGACCAGACTGCACTAGGAGCTCTGGGCAGGCTCTAACAAACAGATGACCTGTCATAGCTTTTAGCTGTCTCATAGCATGACAAGACTAGAATTGAGACCCTTTGAGCACTGGAGAGGAGCGTCCTAGTAGTACACTTACCACTTGCTTTTAATGTTGAAAAGAAAAACAAGATAAAGGGATTAAAAATGTTGACATTTGTAAGTCCAGAAAACTTCTTTGGAGTCTGTCTGTGCAGTTAGATTCATTGTAGGTAGGGTCCCAAATCAGCAGAACAGTCAAACACTGAAGCTGAAACACTATGTTATCTGAACTGAGGACTGAATCAATTATATTTAAAATGGAGAGAGTACAAGAACTAATCCAAGTACATTCTATAAAATTCCCTATGTCATTCCTCAAATATGTTTTCTGCAACCTGCTGTAGTCTATTTGGACTATGGTATGATATAAAGGGTTTACTGGAATTCATCTGGGATAACCTTTCTGCAATGTTTTGTCTTTGCCTCTTGCAGATAACGCATGCCATCCAGGCTTTTTTTTCCCCTCTTATAAGAGCCACAAAACAAGACTATAAAACATTTGGCACAGAAAATCTTTATTGTCTTTTGAAATTAGGCTTACTTTTCACCACCAGTAGAATGTATTTAATTTACTTCCAATGGCCAATGGACAATTTGATCAACTCTAATTTTTAGATAGCTTCATTTTTATGTCAGATTTCAATATTCAAATTCAATTAAAAGCCATCTTTACTGACTGCAAAATAATAAGAATAATTACCGGTACCAGCATCATGAGAACTTTTCTGGTCACATTTGCTTTGGTTAAAAATACAGTCTTTGTTTTCTGCTTGCATTTAATTGGCAGGGTTCCTTTAAAGTTTACTCTTGGCCCGGAGACTTGGGAGTGCAGTCAGGCATGTGGCTGAGAGCAGTCCTAATAGGCAGGCTGCGTAACCTCACCAGCTAAAGCTCACAGGCTACGAGGGGGTTGTTCACCAGGGGAAAAACACAGTCCACTGCCGCTCAAGCTAGCATGAACTTTACATACTGCACGCCTTGCTGATTGATTAAAAATGTAGTCATCCTTAAAGGCAAATCACCTAAGGACTTACAGCAAGTCACAAATACAAAGATGGTTTTATGTAGTGTACTTTTATGTAAGAGACTCCTCCAGGGTGAGGACTTTGTTTGCAGTCAGTGCAAGTTGGTTGGTGACTCCTGTTAGCTTGCTGGTTGAGAGAGGTTCTCCTGAACCAGTTCACGTGGAAACCAAACTGCACCTGAGCAAACACTGGAAGGTGGGGAAGGAATTGCTTTCAGTTCGCAGCCACGAAAGAGTGACTTGTGCATGTTCCAGGAGGGAAAACTTTCTCTCATGGCCGATTGTTTGATAAGATATGTCAGGAGTTAATTTTAGTGGGGTTAATAAACATGAATTATTGTATGGCTGGCCCCCTTCTGGCTGGATTTAGAGGTGTATCTGGAGGAAAAATATTAGTCAGACTCGGTCTCTCAGTTGCTCTGATGCCCTCAGTCAACTGGTATGAGATAGCATACAGGAGAGCATTTGCATTTTTACTCTCTAGATACCAAAAAGAGTAAGCAGAGAGATCTACGTGACAGTCCATGTGCTTCTTATGGTAGGCTTAATGGTTTGTAGCCGCAGTTCCAGCTCAGCCTGGAGAGCATCAGGAACAGAAGAGCAGGACAGTGTGCAAAAGCACATTGTGGACAGCCCAGCAAAATGCCTTCCGAAAGGGTACTCATCCCGTTGATAGTCAGTCACTGAGTCAAACTGTTGACAGATTTCCTTGTGTGAAGTAGGAGGGGAAAAAAAAGTTCCTTTTCCAAGCAGATGTTATGCACTACCAGTGTGTGCTAGCAGTCCTCTTTTCATTTAAGCAGAAGATTCAATATGGGCATAAATTCTTTCAGGTGCTGCTCATTAAAACTGTGGTGAAGGAGATAAGGGCATGGCAAGCTGTCTGTCTTACTATTATCTGTCTGGCCTAGCATATCTCATGCATATTAGGGTAGAGACCACTCTGTCTAGTGTCTCACAGCATATTGATACTAAGAACTGGATCCGGACAGGCAATGCTGGCTCATATCCAAAAAATGTTACAACTCTATGTGTATATATCAAACCGGAAGTATTTAAACAGACCCCAACTCTGGTGAATCAAAGTGTCTAGAAAACACGTTTCTTCAAAAGAGCCTTTTCTACTTTGGAAGAAGCAAGAAAAATAGTAACAGGCGAGATATATTACAAAATCTGGGCCTCAGTCCAGGAAAAGCACAAGTTTCCAAGATCCTCACATTTTTACATTATGACCTATATTGAGGTCAAACCTTTTTAAGGTGCAGATTTTTCTTCTGGGTACTTGAAGAGGAAACAATGTGGATTTGTTTCCGTTTCGTTTCTTTATGGTGCATAAAGGAATCCTGTGATATTTGTTTTTTAACAGGTTGTGGCTTCTTTTTTATTGCTAGATTCTATTCTTGTCTTGTCTTCTGGTTTGCAATGAGTCTTGCTGGAGCTCTTAGGGCTGAGTATTGTGGATCCCTCCTTGAACAGGAAGGATACTGAAATTTTAACAACCTTTCTCCAGCGTGCTTTATAGCAATCAAAGAAAGCCTATGAAAGCTTGAAACTCCTGAGTCTTTGTTCATTTAAAACAGGTTTTGCTTTCGTTGTATCTCATAACCCTACCTGTTTTCCAGTCCTCCAGAGTCTCATTATAGCAATGCAATAAATAAAGCGTGAATTGCTATTGTCTGAAAAGAAGGCACTGGGAAAAAGATCTCAAAAATAATATTAATAAAGAAAAAAAACTGAAAAAAAATCCTATCCTTTTGTATACGATAGGGATGGCCCTTCAAGATTTTTGTAGGATAAAGAAAAATCCCCTCAGTTGGGTTCAGCAGTTCATCTCTTCTGACCACAGTAATGGAGGGTGTAGCCAGGGGATCGCTCTGCTCCAGTTACCATCACCTTAGAGACCAAACTGGCATCGGCACAGGTCGATATCCAAGGCTGCTTTCCAATCCCTCTCTTGGGTTTCTTTGAGGGCAGTGCCGGGGTGACTCCAGATCAGGACTGCGTTCAACCTGCCAGAGCAGTTGGTCCCGCCCTACGGGTTTGTACTGGGTAAGAGGTAAGAGTTATAGCAGGTATATTATATTTTACTGTCTGCCTTTCACCTTGCTGTGTAGACACTGATGAAAATCCTTTCCACTCATCTCCCTGCCTGCCACAGTTAATCCTATGCACCCATTCTTTTTAACGCTGCATGTGGATACATGTAATTGTCCTTACTAAGGTGCCTTGTTTGGGTTTATCTTACTTGCTATTTGCCTTTGAATGTGAAGGAGCCCAAGGGATTTCATACTGGGGCACGTGCTGACCTTTCAGTGGTGCTATTAAGAAAAGAGAGGTAAGGTATAATGGAGATGCCTCCCTTTCTAGTCAGTCAGCTACGTAGTATAATACTGATGCTACTTTCATTTTTTTCATGAATCACTGACAGAGTCAATATTAATCTTATGAAGGAAGATAACAGTTTCAAGTGGCTGCTCTATTATACGTTAGTAACGTGTGCACCCACTGCACAGGCTTCATCTGCACACAGATACTGTTTGAACATTTGCATGAACATCTGGCAGTCTGACAGATGGAGAACACATTAGACCTACCATGTATGTGCTGTGCAGATCCCCCAATGTCCATCCTGAGCTCATGCAACCTGCTGTCTCTGCGGGTTGGCCATGGGCTTAGTGCAGTTGTATTGGCCTGACTTGGCAGGGGAAGTGCTGAGCTGTGCTCCTTGGTGTGTTCAGCGTAGCGGGACATCTGCAGCCTAGTAAGAAGCGTGTACTGCTCTTGCCTAGACCTGTCTGTGGGGCAGCCAGAAGCCTAGGCAAATGGCCCAATGCTTCTTTTCAGTCAGATTTCCGGGCAGATAAAAAAGGACATGTCTGGTGAAACTGGCCCCTAGATTAGCCTTAGTGATCTGTCAGTTCTTGGCCTCCTGTCTGCCCGTTTAATTCACTCTTTAGGGAGTCTTCTCCTGTGCAGTTCTGGAGTGCCACAGAACTGGTCTGCCTTTGCTCCATGCATCTCCTTTCCTGCACAGGTGGCCAACAGAAGGGGCAAAGCTAATAGAAAATGGGTTGTCTTATAATCCCCAGTGACTGGAGTAACTCTGCAACCTTGCTAGAGACACCACAATTTATAGCGAAAGCAGGAGAGTCAGTCCTGGTCATTTTCCAGGGCGAACTCTATGCATTTCCACAGAGACCTTGTAATTTCCATGTTGTTTTCTGGCCTCTTCTTGAATTAAGTGGTAGCCACTAATCTCAGTGTCTCCTGCTAAGAAACCTGGGAAGTCCATGCCTTCTAGTTCTGCCTCATATAAAAGCTTGCTTCATATACAATGAAAGATAAGGGCTTTATTTTTTTCTGCTACAGAATGTGTGGGTCGGAGAACATCCAATCTGTCAAACTCTGACTAATAAATATTAACTTCTTCAAGTCTTCTAATTATCTCAAATTTTTAAAATCTGTGGCCAACTACTTAAATATTTAACCATCTGCCAAAAAGCATTCTTGGAGGTTTATTCTACAACATACAGGCAATGTTGTTGAAAATGGAAACTTTTAATACAGTGTCTAGATGAATATGACACTGATTTTTTTCTTTAAGTTGATAAAGATAGTGCATTAAATTTTGTCAGGGTCTCCACATGATGACATCCCCATTCTCCTCTAAACATTCCTCCATTTGAACATGCCTGAAGATCAAATTGGCAAAGAAAAGTTGAAAAACTCCCTGTGTTAGGATATTGAACAGTTAGTCAACCCATGTTGAACACAATGGAGCTAGCCACAGGATATGCCCATTGCCTCTTCTATGTGATGCAATAACTAAACACAGTAGGATGCATGCAGAGCAAGAATAATGATACTCATTTTCAATTCAAGCTCAGCAAAGCAGATGTATATCAGCTGGGCTCCCAACTCATGGTCTTCTCACTTTCACTTTCTTTTGCGTTCTTTGCTTCTCTTGATCTGGCAATGTCTGTAAGACTGATGCCTTGGGGGGAAAAAAGAGAGAGAGAGAGACTTTGAAATCCCAGGCAGCAAGCAGGAACAATCCAGACAGCAGGTGATATTTCAAAGCTTCAGGTCAAGATGAGTCATCAAGCCCTAAGGCCTTATATCCTTTCAGATCCCCAGAAGTCTTCTGAATTCCAGAAGCTTACTGACCTCTTTAAAGGTAATAATGAATAATCAATACTATATTTGATCCCTTGCATGAAGGTATTACAAGAAACGGCACCAGATTTTTTGAAAGGAAGAATAACATCTTGATCTTACATTGTAAAATTGCCATGCTCAAGACTACCTCTTGGCTCATATGCTTAATTATGTAATGATGTCCAGCTGGACTACAAAGGACTCTTGCAGAAAGCCAGGCTCCTCTGAGAATAAAGTGTCTGATAGGAAATATTTAGGCTCTGAAATCCTTTGACACAAAACGATGTTTCTGAGGAGGATCTTATGTCATAGCATTTTTATGGTGTTCTGCTTAGGATAGAGCAACCAAAACAAGCCCATTCTCAATACAAAAGACTGATTTTTTAGGGGAGACAGAGCAGACTTTGGGTCCAGTTTCACCAACAGATGAAGAAAATGCCATTCAGTGAGATCTTCCAAAGGCCTATGAAGTGACCTATGTAAGGTCAAACTTACTTCCCTCCTTTCCCCTTGTTCCTTCTTTCCCACCAATTATACTTTCCCTCCATTGTTATATTAGAACTGTCGTGTGAGACACAAAGGGTGAGTGACATCAGCTTGAGCTGTCCTCTCACTAGTCAGGGAAAGTAAAAATGTCTTTTAGCTATGGAATAAACTGTGTTGTGTTACAGATGTCTGAGCACACATGGACTTATGAAACTGCATTTGCTATCCAGCCAAGGCAAGGAGCCCTGCTGAGTTCAGGAAGAAGCCCTGGAGAGGTGACTGCCTCCTTGCAAGATGTTGGGGTAGTATTTAATTTCCTTTTTCTTTCTTTCTTTTTCTTTTTTTTTGTGTGTGAAAGCTCTGAAATGCACTTTTTATAAGTTAGGAACCCTGGATGCCTGCCACTTTGGCTAATGTTTTGGTCTGAATTACATGTTGGACTTCTATGTCTTTCATGTCTTCTGGGTTGGGATATGTGTATCTTTATTGGTTTATACAACAAGTTGTCTCTTGTACATAATGAAGTGCTGAGAGAAACAGTTATGTACAGCCTTGGGTCTGGAGTTTGATACTATAGTATTTCCACTAACAGTGCACCAAGGGCATACTACAATACAAAATCTCTAGTATTGATCCTGACATGGACCTCACAACATCCCTGCCAGTAGCAAAGCCCATTAGCAGAGCTCTGATTCTGGTTGTGTGTTGTTTTAATGTCTGAAAGCTCTTCATTCAGTGAAGAGGCAGTGCAGCTTTGCATCCCATCATTTTTGGCTGGGGGCAATGACTGAATGATGCTTCACAAGCAGTGACTTCACAGGTTCTCCAGATGAAGAGTCTTGCTTTTATTATCTTTAATGTGACTAATGATTCTGTGCTTTGTTTATGAGGTACAGTGATTACTTGCAGGTGATTTTCTTTATTTTCTATCCATTGTGCTTGGCACTAACTAGGTGAAAATGAGAATGTATTGTTATGACTCTTGTAGACATTCCTATTCAAATCAAGAGAGAACAGTCTTTTAAGATTATCTGAGACCTACCATTTTCTTATGTCTTAGGGGTGGAAAGGCTGACACCAACTCTGATGGAGTCCTGTTAAATCAGGTTTCAAGCATGCTCTGCTCTCCCAGTCCTACCCCTCCCTCGAGTGAAGTTTACATCCATGTTGCTATTAGAAGCAGGTATGTATGGAGGAAGGTATTACATGATAAGGAACTATAGCCCAGGAACAAGTCCTAATGTTGGACCAAAGCTCCTTGGAGTTGGTGGGGATGTATACAATGACTTCACTGAGTTGCCATTCTGGCACTGTTAGCTTCAAACTATTTGTCCTTTTCAGATCCTGTTCAAAGACAATGGTTCCATAGCTATTACCATTCTTCACTGACCGTGCTGTAATCTAAGCTTTACTTGCTCTTTTCAGTCACTTGATTCCAAAGTTATTCTTTCCCTCTATACAAACTAGCCAGATCATTTTCTGTGAGTATCCCAGTGCAACGGGATCTTCCAAAAGGCTATCTTCCTGAAGGATAGGTATGCAAGAAGAAAACATCGTAATCATAGAAACAGAATTATGACAGAAAAAGGAAATGTGAAAGATATCTAATATCTAAGCTGTAATTCTGCATAATAAAATGTTAATTTTCTTCTGTTTCTGAGTATGCTATTTTTCCTTGCTTTTCAGTAAATTTTCCTATTCACTGTTGGGCTTTGTGTGTGTGTGTGTATATATGTATGTATGTATGTACTTGTGTGTGTGTCTTTATATACGTGTTGGGGGGGGTATATATAGCTATATGTGCCACAGTTCGCTTTAAGGTAAATTTATAGTAGTTGTTGATAGCTGAAGCAATCAACAATTGGGAAATTAGTATATAAAGGAACAGAATTCCTAGTGGTTCTATAAGGAAACAATAAAGGAGCTTGTATTGTCTTTCTGTTTCATAGAAAAGTCCATGATCGGGCATCTAATAACCTCATGAAAGTTGGGACACCAAAGTGGTGGAATGCATTGACAATGAATGCAGCCCTCTTTCAACTGGTGATGGATTTTCTGTAGATGCTATCAGCAGGCACAGCAGAAATGAGATGCAGTGTATTCCTTCCCTGGAAAAGAGCTGTGGCTTCCGACATCTGTGCCTGGAATTTTTGACTCTCTTTTTCTTGCTTTGCTAGTCTGGCAATGCTATCAACTTCATGAAGACTTTTGTTTAGGGTTGTTTCTTCCCCCATCTCTCCATTTCCCCTCCACCCTCCCAAGCCCCAGTGCTTCCTTTCATGCTTTGGCTGAATGTAAATGAAACTTTCTGACTGCCAAGACCAAACCTAAAAATAAAGATAACCAAAGGAAAACTTCATTTAAATATTAAACAAAAACTCTGGTCTAACCCTAGCTCAGTCATGCCCTCTGGGGTTGTCAAGTTAGTAGCAGTGTGCTAGTCTTCCTGCATGTGGCAACCACAGTGGCAGCACTCTGGTACATCCAGGAAGGTTCATATATGGTTTGAATGCTGGTAGCAGCCAAGTTATGGCAACGCGGTACCCAGTGCACGTTAATCAGCCGTACCTCTTCACGTTGGTTTGCTGAGCTCTGTGTTGACACAACTGCTGCTGGTTCGCAGATAGTTTTTAAGTCTAGCCTGGGTGTACTAGTCTGCTCTACACATCAGCCACCGGATGACAGCAATTTAGACATAACTTCAAGTACTGTCAGCAGGCTTGCACTGAAAGGGCCTTGCTGTTCTCCCATCTCCCAGGGGAGATCAGTGAAAAGGAGGCAAGGTCACAAAGTGGGAGCATCTTGGCCTGTGACCAGGGAGGATGTATACTGCAGTCCTTTTCAAGCAAGCTTGCTTGTAGAGCCTGTTTAAAATCTCTGTAAGTCCAGATTCAAGGACTCAGTTATGATTAAAGCCCTCCCCTACTGCCTATTAAAGACTTCCACTCACTAACTGGGCAGCTGTAAGAGTCTGAAAAGCTACAGTCTGCAAGCAAATAGTACTTTTCCATGGGTGATACCTTTGATTTCAATATTTATATCCTAAATCACTATTCAACCATTTGAAGCCTCTGATCCAGATGGCACTACCAGACTTGAAGGAATCTTTCCCAAGAGATAGCCTTTCCCTTCTCTGTGATTAACTGTAAAAAAACGTATCAGGCTTTTTTTCCCATGTTGCCTAGTCATCTCTCTGAAATCCTATTTAGACTAAAAAAATTATCAAACAATGTACTGAATACAAGATTTTCAGTAAATAAAAATGTATAAGAAAAGGGTTGAAAGGGTTAAAAAAGTAAAACAGAGTACATTCCAAGCCTTTACATTTTGAAAACATTGATTAAATTAGTTTTTCACTGTTTTACCAGCACTACTTTCAAACTTCCTTCCCACGCTGTTGTGCAAGTTACTTGCAGAGTACGCAGGGATACAAATCTTCACCAAGCCTGACTCCTAGTTTCTCAGACAAATGCTCATTCTGTGAAAGAGGCATTTGGCTACCCTGGATTGAGCAGGCTGTCAGACATCTCCAGAGAAGTTATCATGAAAAGAAGCTTCTTCAAAACTTTGTTTAAAGTGAGGGCTGTTAATCAAGGGCTTGGTGCTCTCATTAAGAGAGAGGAGGAACCATTTAAAGTCAGGAGGCTGCAGTATATGAAAATCATGAAATTGAAATGAACACATCTTTTGCCAGCTGGTTTCACACCCCCAGTTGGCAATCCACAAAGGTTTAGAGGGGGAATTAAATCAATTTTTCAGCAGAAATATCTATTTTTGTGATTATCATATAGATTCCATGAGCTACACTTCAGTCCTGTCAAGACAGGCAGGCAGCTGCATGAGAGGTGGAAAGAGAGAAAATGATTGAGATGAAATCACCACCAGCAGCTACTGCAGGCAAGGAGGCAGCATTGGATCCCAGCCACCATACTTCTGCAACCTGGTTTGAATGGGCCCGATGGGATGCCATAATGTAACCTACACTGAACAAGGTACGTGGAAAGCTGTCTGACATGGGGCTCTATTTCAAAGAAAAAATACGGATTCCTTCCAGGCTTTAATTGCTTGTATTTTACTTGTTTTGCTCTTGGGGCTAAGATTGCCTTCAATAAAATGAGATTAAAAAAGTAAAGTGAAATAACACTGTAAACCAGAGTCAAGTGAGGAGAGCTTGGAGAAGAAAGGGCTTTTCTCAGTGTCAGTCTTTAAACCAGCTGAAAGGCCTGGTTTCTTATTGATGTATAGGGTTCAGTTCTGTTTTTATTTGGGTTTTTTCCCCCAAAATTACTGGCCGCCTGAGTCCATTAAGTATTATTAGGGTGTAAGTGATTTTGGTCAGGAGATTGCTGCCTTACTTCAGAACTGATGACTCAGCTCCCACCTTTATCAGCTCTGGGCACGATCTTACCCTCCCAGCACAAATGCTGCCACTGAGTTTCCAGCTGCAGAGCAAATCTGTTTTGTGTATCAAAGGTCAAGATCAAGTCCTCGGCTGTGAACTGCAGGAGTATAAATACTTTCTGGCCATTGGACTTTTGTTGTCTGGTGTATCTTCCTAGCCAACAATTGTGGCGCCTGCTGTTTCTGATAGCAATTTCCCCATCCCCTTTTGGATTACTGGAAATTCATCCCCGTGCAAAGAGCACATGTATCTCTTGAAGTCCCAATTCATGTCCAATTGTGATTATTTAAGAAGTGCCTGGGAGCCTTGTAGGGACTCAGCCCTGGGATGAACTAAAGATTAGTTTCTATTTACTGCAAAGTACCAGAAAGTGTCATAGCCAAACATCCCTGGCAGGAAAGCAGAGAACAGCTAACTGGATCACTCCAGCTACCTCGCCGCTGGCGTGACTCGAGTGCTCAGAACGGCTCTGGCTGCACACACAGGTGCAAGGTCAGTGTATTTCCGTGTTAAAACAGAGAAAAGGGAGGCTGATAAGGAGAGAATAAAATAAGTGACCTTTCTGAGCTCTCTTAAAAAACTGCACTAATTTAGACAGTGAAAAGTGAGGAGGGCTATCCATAAACTCTAGGCATTGGTTTAGCAGTCACTGAATATTAGAGGTAAAAATTGCTTTTCTGTCTAGAAGATAGCATGCCAGTTCTTGAAGGCTTATTAGCAAGACTCCCTTGTACCACCCCATTCCTCTAAATGATCCCACCTGTGATTATTTGTTCTGTTGTGAAATAGAAATAAAAATGGGCAGGTCATGGTTTTAGAGACTGGGTTTAGAGACTTTCTTTTAACTATCTCTACAAGACTCCACTGATTTATCCAGCAAAAGTGAAGAGAAATAGCCACAGTCTCTTGTTGGTTTGCCAGTTATTGAATACTGTAGAAAAACTGTAGATCAGTAGTACACAACCTTTTCAGAACCCATGTGTCATTCTGACAACTTTCCAGGACCAAGGGGGGCAGACTTAATCTGCATACATATTAACATAAATTTACATAGGAATTGAATCAGAGATGAATGTGCGCAGTTGTTATTATTGTGTATTTACAATAAACTTCACTGCAAGTGTTGACAGCACTTCACAAAACAGAGAGGAAGACAAAACATTCTTTGAGAGTCAAAGAGTAAATTGAAGCACCATTTTCCTGAAAATGGTTCCTCATGTCTTCCCAAAAATTTGATATGGCCACAAGCATCAAGGAATGAAGCTTTGAGGCTGTCAGATGGCTACTGCATTTACATGAATGGCAAATTAATCTGATCTTCCACAGAGGGGACTGTGCTGTGGTCTGGTTTGGAGGAACTCTGATTTTTTTCAGGGATGGAGATAAAGATTCTGGAATTTCTGCACCCTCCTCCAACATTGTATCTCAACACCTACTTTTTTACTGATCTACATGAGTTCCACCTCTCTGAGATCTGCACAGCAAGAGGAAAAGTTTCACTTATCTTATGTTTCTGTCTACTTGATGATTAACAGTTTACCCACCGGAGCGGGCATTTATGAGTCAGAGGTGAGTTCTCAGCCTGTGCAGGAAGAGGGGTTGCAATATTGCTGCAGATTCGAGGGTAAGACGAGGAAAATTTGCTATCTCCTGGTATGGGAGATTCAGTGGTGCACAATAGGGTCACAAGTACAACGCTTTTATGCTATTTCATTCCGAAAGAATGGACCCCCTCCGCAAAGATCTTTAAATAGATGTGCTTTTGATGTGGATGAGAAGGAAAAAAAATATTCTAAGGTCGATTTTTTTCAAAAATTAATCAGCAATGGGCATTGACATTTAATAAAATGGCCTGTAGCATCCCTGGCCATAGAAGATCCTGGGAAAAACTCCAAACTGCCAACACAATTGCTGGATAAGTCAGCCTCAGGGACCTGGAGGGCACTGCCAGAAGAAATATCCCCTTTAACTTTCAGCCATGGTGATGCTGTGCATTCATTACCAAAGAGGTGGAAGAACAGCACAATGTGCTCTGAATAAATTGTTCAACATACTTGTTTAGATCTTGGAGTTAACTCTTATTTAGACCATTATATTCAATGCCTTTTCTCTTGAGAAAGTGCAGAATAATACAGAAAACAACGTACATGTCCAGAACAGCTGTCTTTGTACTATGTTTTTGGAGGTCATGTTCTTCAGGATAGGGAGGGAAATTAATTAAACCTGAAAACCACACACCTGTCAGTTCAGATAAATCTGATTTAGACCCAGGGTTGAATGTGGCAGCTTAGGAAGCATCTTGTTTAGAACTAAGTGGATCCCAACAATGGTTTGAGGGTCAGATGTGGTACAGATATAAATAAGAGTAAGCCTCTGCAACCTTTACAGGACACGTACTACTGTGGGAGCCCAGTGTTGTTCAGAACGTCTTTTGGCAGGACCTTGGGAATGAGAGAAAAGCGGCTGTGAGTTGGGTGTCACAGTCCCAAGCGGTTTATCATGGCAGCTTAACTAGTCACCCTGCTCATATGTCAGCTCTTAGCCTGTGGTGAGTATGAAGAAATGCAATTTATCCTAACATTTTTTGACTCCAATTTATATCTATGAGTGTAAGTCTGAAGAGAAGAGCAGTGGACTTTCTAGATACTTCTGTGGTGGGCTCAGCCTCAGGCTGTAACTGCACCTACAGGAATAGGAGATTGATACTGTAGCACATGTCTCTCTGTCAAGTTTTTCTGCACTGTTTGGTTCAAAAGCTCATCTTTTTTACTGTATGAGTCACTTTGCTATTGGCACTCTAAAACAGGAGAACGAAACAATCCTTCTGCAAATTTTGGGACAATTATTTGCCATCCTAAAACGTGTTCATGCCTTACGTCTGAACAAAAAAATCATAAATAACGTTATCCCTGTGAATCAGAGTAACCCAACTCAGGGCTTTTGCCTACAAATCATCTCATAAATTAGTCAGCCAGTTCCAATTTTGGGTGACTTGCTGAAGAGAATCTGGGTCATAAATTGATATACCCTAAATTGGGCCAGTGACAGGGTGGATTATATAATGACTTTCACTGCAGAGCCCCAGGTCCTATCCCCTGCTGCAATAAATACTTAATTTTTTTATGGAGTATGGGATAAATCCAGGAGACAGGGAAAGCTTTGGTTTAAAATACAGTATAGCCAGGTTGTTAGAGATGTTTTCTTGCAGAGACAAGCTCAGTTCTCTGGACTAACTCAGGCAGAAGAAGGAGCTGAAACTAATCTCCAGCCTCCCGAGGGACAGGTCTAGCTGCCGATAGATGGGAAGGTGGTCGTGTTTCCTCCAGGCGATTTCTGTGAGGGACCTGCCTAGGAGACAAATTCTGGGAACATGAGTCAGGCAGAGAAATGCTTAGTTTGTGAAAGTGCAGATAGAAGCATCAAGCTCCTTAAAGCCAGTGCAACACAGCAACTGAAATGTAAGGTAATTCCGTTGTATAATGTTAAGCATCTGTAAACTTAGTTGACCAAATGGGAGGGGCCTTGAAGATCTATATTTGAATTCAGGTGCCTAACATGGCAGCCTGTTACTTTAGTCTATTTAGGAGTTTAGGATCATGCGCTTTTATGTTTACTATAATCTTTCCAGCTCCTTCCCCAGATTGCTATTTTGAGCTAACCTCAGTACCCACAGAGGGCTCCATGACCCATCCACTGACTGCTGAGTTTGCTATGAGACTAACTGCAACTCTGAGCCTGGTTTTCCCTCCCATCTGGCAGCAAAAATGAACTGCTGCTGACTGAAAGACCACTGATTCTCTTGGAAGCAGAGCTATGCGAACAGCAACAGCCAACTCTGTCACCATTTGTGAGGATTTGTAGCTTGGGCCCTGAGACATCTGGCTGAGATATCTACGCAGTCCCGTATTGCACTCACTGAGGCTCTGCATTCACATCTGGAGTCTAGACTGAGTGACTCTATGGGCTGGCCTTCAAGCCTCCGAACAGCTCATGTCCCCCTTGTTCTCTCACTTTGTCTTTTTATTGCTTTATTGCTTTATTTATTTGCTGGAGGTGCTTCTATCTCATCTCCTCAGACATGCCTGTCACGGCCACTTGAGAGCCTCGGTGAGGAACGGCAGTGACTGAAAGAGACTGGGTAAAAACAGACGGGACGGGTAGGGGAAAAAGGCTGTGCTGTGGCGAGGCTTCGATCGCGTGGTTATGGTAATGGGGGATGCCTGGTGCTTGATTACGCTGTTGCTTCTGAGTTCTACAGCTGTGATTGTGGGAAATGACAGTGCTCAGCTGCACAGTTTGCATTCGACACATGTGACAGGGAGCAGGGGTTTCTGTAAGCTGTTAGAGGTGGCCACATGGTTGAGCCAAGCAGGGAGCTGAGCTGCCCACTGCCCTGGGTGAGATCCACCAGTGAGCTGCAGCTACAACCTGGGTCATCGCAGAGCTGTTCTACCTCAAGTTGGTTGGAGTTGATCCCTGTTAATTGTCCCGCTTTGAGGATGAGGAGCAGGGGGTCAAAGCCTAAAACAGGATACAGTGGTTAGTATTCAGTAGCCTAAATGTAGAGGCCTGAGGTATCTGAGACATGGGCACAAGGCTGGTAGATGCATCACAGGTCCTGTGGGAGAGACTCAAGGCATCTAAAAGAGACATCCAGGTTTAGGAAATTAATCCCTTCAGTTAGTCACATGTTCTGTCTTTGTGCTCTAGTTGTGTACTGTTTTGAACTTGGGATGCTAAGAACCTTAACCCATACTGGTGCTGTACTTTTGTGACAGGTGAACTCCTGCTTGATCTGACACTGTCCCTAGCAGTATCGACAGCTGCTGCTGCTGCCTGCGCTGGGATAAAATCTTCCTGAATGTTACTGTCCTTATTCCCAGCCTCCCTTCATTTCTTTCCCTTGAGCCTTCTGTCTGTTAGTTCCACTCACTCCTCTGCCTGTCCCATATTCTCCTTGTAACAATTTTCCTTTGTTTTAGATTTCCTGTTTGCCTAACAGCCCTGTCTGCCGCTGCCGAAGAAATACTGCTAGGGAGTCAAGGGCTAAGTACTGCTGACAACAGTGGGGCTATGACCTGGAAATGTAGTGGAAAAACTGAATGGGCTAATAGTGAAAAAGTATGTAGTGCTTGAAAAGACAGGTACTATGGACGTACCTGTTTGTGTAGGTAGATCTGTATGTATGCGGATATAGGTAAGACAGAATCTACCTTAAGAGAATGTCACAAACTCTAGAAATTCAGGCAATGAAATATGGTTCAATTCACCCTTTAAAGAAGGATAAAAAGAGATTTCAGATAGTCTCTGTGCACTCAAAGTAGCCAGCAACTGCAGCATGGTGGCAGTTCTAAGTAAAAGGCCTTAATCAGAATATATAAAAAGACTGGAATGATGTTTGAACAACATGTCCAGCTCCCAAGCATTGTCTCTTTCCCGCTATCAATGACACCCTTTGTGCAACAACAACATTTGCAGAGAGATACGTCCTGTTTTGCGCACGGAGAATATACTGAAGCAGCCATAGGGCTGCACGAGCCTTGGCTAGAAAAGTCCCCAAGGGCCTCTCTGCCAGCTGCTGACTGATGTAGAGCTGCTGCCGCTGATAATAGGGTACATGTGCTGGCTTTGAGCTGAACTAGGCAATCTGGGGCACAGTCAGATGTGCTCAACAAGGATCAAGTTCAAACCCGTTTAAGAAGTTCGTTCCCGTCAGTGGTGATTTAAGCTAAGTAGTTTTACTGTGTATTGGAAAGGACGAGGAATGCTTACAGAGTCAGCTACTTCATCTTGGCTGTCACAGTGGTGATTTCAACACAGCCAGGGGAGTCAGAAAGACAACAAACAGCTGAGATCTGTGACATCCTAAATCACACAGGCACAAGCTGCTAAAGGTGTACTTCCATTAGATGTTTGCCTGCTTATATGTAGCTATATATATATGTAGCATATATGCTACATACTTCACTCTGTCTTCCCAAGTAGTTGAAATCAAGGGGTGCCTAGACGTCTTTGAAGATGTAGATCATTGTTCTACGCTGGAAATGGCTGTTATTGATTGAATGTTGCTGATTCGTTCAGGAGCAGCAGGCAAAACGTCACTGTGTGTAAAGCTAGAAAATGCATATTGTTGTTGTAGAGATTGACATACCATCGTTGGAGAGCAAATGTAAATTCCCCCACTCTACTAAATGCTCTCACATGAGAGGAAAATAAAAAATGATCACTGCAAGATTCAAGAAACATAAATACAGTAATAATTAGGCAAAAGAGCATTGTACATGAAATCTGTGTAAATGTCACCCAAATTTATCATCAGCCTCGTTCCTTCTAGGAATACCCCACATGTTCTAGACAGGATATATTTTTGTGTGAATAGTGTTTCACACCATCCGGTATCACAGAGATCAGCTATATTGTTTTCCAGGCTTGGGAGACAGAGTTGGCCTTGTATCAGAACAGTCACATTTTGAAGTTGCCGGGCATAGGTCCTCTGTGTTTCCCAAAATTATTCAGTTCCTTCATGAGAATAGTGTCTGTTGCGCAGGAGGAAACGCAACTAGAGAACTTCCTAGTAATTATCGCTTCCTGGAAGTACTAATGCCATATTCATTCTAAGAAACTGAAGTCTGGAGCAGCAGAATTCCGCTTTTTCCTGAGAGATGCCCAGTGAGGGCACCTTCAGGCAGATCCACAAAAGTATTTAAGCCCTAGGTAGGCCCCTAATCTATAAGCAAAACCCAATGTCCAACATTCCTGCTGGTTGTGTCAACAGGATTTTAGATATTAAAAAAAAAAAGAGCACCTTTCTGGCTTGGACAAACTATGGTTGAAACAAAGGACTTCTTTCTGGAATAAATTGTTCTGTCTGCTAAGTGATCACTTTATAGTGAAATGGCAGGTGAAGAAATACAAGGAAAATGGTTTAAACCTTGTTACCCTGGCAAGGATCCCACTGACCACAGTAGTATTTTACCTTTGCATGGATTAGAAGAACAGCAGGATCTGAACAGCTGATACCTTAGTTGCGTTGTTGGTGTTTCTAAACCTATAATAAGGCAGTACTGAATGCAAATATCTTGTAATCTGAATACAGAGATCTTATAGTATCACTCAAGGCCTCTTGAAGGCAATGCATACAACATTCAAATGGAAGCTGTAATCTATAATGCCACAAATCCTTTAGGAGGATTATCTCTGTTATCTCACCTGACATCAGAGAATTACATGTAATATGGACACATAAATGGATTAGTCACAGAAAGGTCCTTTAGAAAAAGGTAGCAGAGAGGAAGCTTTGTTTGTTTCTAAGCCAGGGAGAAGAGGGAAAGCTCTGCAAATGACAAGTGGATTGGAGCTGAAGTCCTGTTTGGCTTCACTGCAGACCTTGCTCACTTGGGAGAATTAGCCGAGGGAATGGAGTCCCTGCCGTCTTGATTTGCATGTAGTCATTTACAGCCACGCAAAGGGCAGATGCCATACATGCCTGTGCCTCCATTTCCCTTTAGCTAGGTTCAGCCTGTCTGCATGAGTGTCAGGGACTATGGAAAGTGTAAGAGGATCAACGATTAAACCCTGTAGCTCCACACTGGCGAAACAAAAGCCTTAGATTTGAATAACTCGAGTTCAGGGTAGGATTGCTTGACTTACGAGGCTCAGTTGCATAGCTAAACAGAAGATTTACTCATTGCAAAGCCAGCCTAGATTAATCTTTGATAGTTCTCTCCTACTGCCTTCACTTATTTTTCTTTATAGGACCCTGTTGGTTTCCTCAAAGAGAAAACTGATAAAGTATGATGCAGTTTCCCTGCTGTCTGTGATTTCCTTATGCCTCCTACCTATCTTGTCCCTTTTTCCATCCAGATGAATGAGATTCTAACCTAGCCTTGTACACTTGCTCTAGTTACCTTATTCCTCTCTCCTTCACACCTATCACACCTGTGTATCACCCTATTTTTCTTAAAATGTCACTCTGGCTCTTTTTTATTAACAGTAAAGCAGATTTGGTCTTTCTCTTAGAAATACTTATCTATCAGCATTCCTTCCCTCTCCAGTTACCAACCAATTACCAGCTCTTTCCTTTCTTTCATCTCTAATTGCATCTCTAACAGCACTGAATGTGGTGTTTATTGCCTATAAGCCAATGTCAGAGGTGCTATCTTAGACCCTCTCCAGTCCAGCCTCTACACTTCTCATTCAGCTCAAACCACTCTCACCAAGCTCTCTAATGATGGTAGGACAAAAGGAAAAGAAGGGAATGGACATGTTGGCATACCTTGTAATTTTAAATACCTATTCTGTATTGTCCTGTTTTGGGATTCCTGATTACAATCCCACTAAAATTAAATAAAGTCTTTCCATTGGTGTAATGATTCTTAGACCAGGACCAGAAAAATCATACATTATGTGAGTCAGGGTTCAAGAAGGAATTCCAGTATTTTCATTTATAGATGGCTCATTTCCTGTAGCTTTCACACTGTCCTTTCCACTCCACTGACCTCTGTCTGATCGTATACAATCTCCTTTATATTCCCTCTTACAGGATAAGTAGTTGGATGTGCATAGAAGAATGTTCCATTTTCTGAAAGAATTTCTTGGATTCCCTGAAGAGATTAGTACAAAATTTTAATTAGGGGCATTGGCAGAGTTCCCAAATCCTGGTATATTAGGCTGTGGTTTTCATTTTCATCACCCATTTTGGTTCCTATACAATTCATAGGATTTCTGATGAGTAGTTCACTTTAAATTATGCATATTTTGTCCCTCCAGTTTTTGTCCAACCCGTTGATACATATGAGTCATGATTAGCAGCAAAAGTCTTGTCTTTTCCTTCCAAAGACTGGGGAGATTGCCCAATACTCTGAGGACAATTGTCCAAAAGATGTCAGAGTTTGAAGTGACCAGTAAAATTTCCACTAAAACTCTGGAAGGCATACAGGATGTAAGTGTCATTAATTAAGCTCTAAGAACCTACAGTGCTGTGGGAACCTGGCATAAAATACACAAGCTGAACTTTGTTTGCAACTTCCTTCTATTTAGGAATTCATTAAAGGGCTGAAGCATTTGCAGAGATTTCAGGACCCAGTGCTAGAATGCCTAATTGCTGGCTTGGTCTTTTGTATAGAGTGTAGCACATAAAAGGACTGTGATCAAAGAATGCAGGTGCTGCTGAGGGCAATGAGAATGCAAGTACGGTGATTGCTTGCCGGATACAAGATGTAATGTTTCATTTAGCTGTGTTTTGCTTTGGTCCATGATAGGATTTTGTAGGAATTGGTGAATGATTTTGACTGAAGTTATTTAATAAATGCATTGTTTAATCAGAGATAAAAGTTTACACTACTTCTTTCGTCTTCCTCCTGGTAATCTTCCTTCTGGCACCTGAGGAAAACTTAACCACTACTGAAGATCCAACTTAGATGAAGGCTTTAGTAAGTTTAAGTTGGTTTCACCTTCTTCAGTATATTAGAGGTGGCTATCACAGTTAATTTTTGCTGGACCTATGGTCTTGTAGTGGAGGAGAGCCAAGTTACCCGGTACAGCTTAGCTTATGTATCTTCACAGTGAGAGCTAAATAAATCACAAATAATTTTATGGCTATATTTACCATACCTATTTACCATACCTAGATTTTCTTCTGTTCCTGCTCTAACTGTTTTCATCTTGCCAATCTTTTCATACATTATTCTCATCAAATAACAACGAGAAGTCTATGGTGAAGCTTTCTCCTTTTTTAACAACCATCGTATTTGATCACTCCCCAAAAATAGCACAAACCATATGAAACAAGCGGAGCTGTGGACCCTGTCTTGGAGAGCATGCATGAGTAATTAAATAATATGCCCTTCTGTCACCATTTTTGCAGGGAGGGGGATTAAAATCTGTGTTCACAGGCTGAGAGCAGGTGTCTGTGATGAGATCCCATGCTGTGACATGCATGCAGCACATTCCTACATGAAAAGCCCTGGCTGATGAAATGACCATAGGAAGACAACATGGAACTCTCCCGGCATGATCAGAAGAAGCTTAATTAAGCTCTGTGGTTAATTTTAAAGTGAGTGTGTGCCTGTTTTAGAGGAGCATTAAGAAAACTGAAAACATGGCTATTTTTTAGTTATATTCTGGTCTTCCTGACATTCCTCAAGCAAACTGTCTTGCTTCTTTCGTGGTCAAATGACACAGTGACTCAGAAGTGAACACACACATCTTTACGTAGATGGGATTTAGTAACTTGTCCAATGTGGTTTTAGAATTTGTTTCTTAGCTGTGAACATCTTTTTTCTTTGGCAGAAGGCAGCACTGAACTCACAGTTTCTGCAGTTATTCTCAACACAGTTGTTTTAGTTGCAATTATATGACTGAAAGCACACACAGACTACAAATTCCCTATAATCTTGTTAGAACTTTAATTAGAGAAGGTAAAAAAAAAAATTGGGCAAGACTCAGGGGAAAGATGACTGTTTGTGTTAGAATGATTTAGAAAAAAAGACAATAGTACTGACGGCAACAGTCCTTTGCCTTGTATTACTGTGCTTTTCCACTATGGAACTTGCTTCCTGATTTCCATGAAGCAACTTGAGAAATTCTTTACATGCGCATGACTATGGCTATTGCACTAGTGGTAAATCAGAGGTTTGAAAAGCGAAGCCACTTGTTCTAACAATACAGTGAGTCAGTGATGAAACTGGAAAGTCAAGACTAAAGTACCCATGTCCATCTTAATGCAGGATACGTAGTGAAAAACTGTAGCCTAGTTATATATGGATTGATAGAGTGACAAAGAAAAACTTAAGGCTTCATGAACACCTTTGCTTTTCTCAATAGGAGAATTTGTTCTCTCTTCCTGGTCTTGGTTTTTTTTGTGTTTTTTGTTTTTTTCTTTTAACTTCAATACAGGCTAGGTCCTTCTCAAACGTGAAAGAAGGCTCTGTCTGAGAAATTCGTTAGCCAAATTAGACATAAAATAATGAGGGGGTGAGAAGGAGGGAACAAGGGATGGGGGTGGGAGGGGAAACATGGACAAGAATAGCGAAAGACAGGTCTCTGTGAGGGTAGCTGATTGAAACAATGGTACAGTACCTTAACTAATGTAGAGCTAATTAAAACTGTATAGGACAAAGCACTTCTAAATATACTATAGGGAACAATCTTTCTATGGTAAATCCATCCCCAGTGAAATTCCATTGACTTCAATGGGTTTTCTTCTGGGATGAATTTGGCCTGATAACCTAGTAAGTCTTTTCTGTCTCTCATTTCTAAGGACATTTTGTCAGAAGCATAGCAAGGAACTTCAGTCTGGCTTTCAGAAGTGCTGAACACCCCAAACTCCTGCTGAGGTCTCCCGGCATTACAGGTACCCGATACCACTGCAAATTAAAGCTGAATGAACTGTTTCATGTTTGCTGTGAGTTTGCTTTCTGTACAGTGCCATCACATCTGCAAAAGGACCCCAAGTTAACTTCCTAAGCTGTTTGAGGCAGAAACTTCCTATGCACAGGTACAACGTCTCACACAATGCAATAGAGAGCTTAGTAAAAGCCCCCAGGCTCTAATACAATAAAATTAATTAGTGGAAACAACAGTAAATTATAAATTCACAGTATCTGTATTTGCAGGGCAATGGGGAATATGTATTTGGGCTGGTTATATATAGGTGGGCCTACTTTTGTTACCCAGTTTCCAACTGACTGTCCATGGTCTGATTTGTCAGATAAATTATGTTCAATGTGTTTATAGTTTTTGTGAACTTAGAAAATTTGTCTTTTTATGACTTTGTAAAAGCCACACTGAGAAATAGTAAAAAATAAAAGAATGCATCTTATTATTGCCTTCAGCACAGAATCAGTGAGCCTTCCCTTCACTCTTCAAGTGCTACAGATTCATATACCTGTAATAAAATCTTTGTGTACCCATTAAATTTACAGTGGGAGTTACAGTTGGCATCTTTGAGGTGCCCAGGACTATCATGTAAAACCACATCAGACTTGTTTTGAAAGGTTCAGGTCAAACACAGAATATATTCATTTTACTGCGCTACTGTTGTAAAGTCTGCTCTGCTTTGGTTTCCACTCCATGGAAGATGTACATCATATAGTTAGTGATAGTGTATTAATAATGCACTTCTTCCTCTCACTTAACTTCTTGGTTTTATCTGAGAAAAAAAACAAGTAAACAAATTCCCAACAACAGAAAGCCCTGCCATTTAATGAGTTGTGCTCTGCCTTTATTCTGAGGGCTGTCTCTGATAGGAGGATTACTAGTTTATCTCTGTTACTTTAAAAAAACAGATCTGTTTGATTACTCAGTGTTTGGTTTTTAAAAGGGCAGCTCCTGGGGATCTTAAAGAAATCCGTAATGCAACAGGGGAGGAATATAATAGACTAGTTTGGAAAAAAAAAATACAATGAGGGGGAAACATAACATGCAATACATTTGGTGTGAACTTTTCCCAGAAGATTGCTTGAGCCTCATAGTTCACTTACAACCAGAATACAGTGATGCTGGGCAGCTTGCCAGTGCTTGTTATTGTAGTACTGTGTGAGCCAGTTCCCTGGTGACGAAGAAAAAGAGACTTTTCTTTGCCTTTCATAGGTGTCCCACACTTTCCTCTCTGCTCTCTCTGACCACCCTCCCATTCTTTACATCAAGGTGCTTTGGTGCGTGCTACACTGTGCAGATGTCATGCTAATAGTTTCACATGTGGTACTTTCACAGTTCAAGAGGACTGACACAGGGCTGTATCGCCTCACTGCACTGGAGGCTTCAGATGACAGCTCTGCCTGACAGTCTAACAGTAAGGCACCCTGTGGTACACATAGTGAGGATGAGTAACACTTTGTCCTCACAACAGAAGTATCTGGGAAGGGAACCGTTCCTAGGACTGGGTGCCAGGCTAAGTTGCACGTCTACACTGAATTTTGCAGTCAGATGTGAGCCAGGATAGCTTGGGCTTAATACCATGCTACAGATGCCAGTGAGGCATCTCGGAGTTGTTCAGAGCACTGGCAGACCTCTCTCATGTCAGCCTACAAAACAGTGCATGGACATAGATGAGTTAAAGGCTCACAGTCTGGCCCTGAACATATAGCAAAACTGAGTATGGATACAGGAGGCCTCCCACATTCCTATATTTATATTCTAGCTGGAAATCCATCCAAGAACATTTCAAAATCAGCAAACATGGCATGGGGTTGTTTTTATTATCCCTCTCCACATGCACACACCACTTCTTCATGCTGATATCTTGCCTTGAACCCTGAAACTACAGCACTCTCTGGGAAGCACTTACACAGCCTCCATCAGAAGCATGCTGGGCTCCCAAATGTGATAAGAAGCTGATAAAAATGATCTGGGCGTTAAAACAGCCTTAGCGGAAGAATGTTTAGCTAAATAGTTACCATCTGTGCCTTAAAGTGAGCACATCCTTGTTCTGCCCTGGCCTGACCATTACGAGCTGTTGCTTTTGTGGTGCAGTCCATGTGTGGACTGGCTGTTGTTCCCAGGACCTGGGGCAGTTGTTTATGCAATGTGGACTTTATGGGAAACAGTTTCAGTTGCAGGGATTTTTTTTTTTTTTAAAGGATTAAAGATTGGTAATGAAAACAACATTTTTGCCTAATACAGAAAAGTACTGGACTGGAGCTCAGCTGAACACTTGTATTATTCTGTACAGCACATTTCTTCAGGGAAGCCAAAGAGGGAAGGAACCCTGAACAGCTGAAAGCAGCATACAAATTACCAAGAGAACTTCCATGTCAATAACAAACAGTGCAAATATTTTCCAAGGGACACAAGCAGTTAGCACACAGCACAGACTCTACAGTTTTAAAATGCATTTTCTTTACCCCCTCATGGACATAGTGGAACAGAGCTTGGATAGACTGACGCTACAGACAATTCATTGAGCTACTATGCAGATACATGGAAAAGAGGTTAAAGAATCAGAGCGTGACTTGCTCTGAGGAGGACTGAGCAAACTTTGTGATTCACAGGACTAAAGCAAGACTGCAGTCTACCTAGAGCAAAGTTCTGCAGAGTGTGAGGGCCCCAAGAACAGAACTACTACCGTACTTCCCCAGAGAGGGTCAGGTAGTAAGACCTGCAGTGGTATAGTCACACCATCTAGCTGATATAAGGAAATTCACACTATAATGTCCAAGTGAATCTGAATATCCACCATGGGTGATATAGAGAGGTCAGCCTAGCTAGGTACCTTACTAGGATACCTAAAAGTAGACAGGTCAATGCCCCATGGTGGATGTCAGGGCCCTGAGGGCACTAATACGCCTTAATGGTCATGACCAGCCTAACTTGGGACCTTCACTCTCACAGCCCTTCCCATGGGCTCAAGAAACCCATTTCAGCACAGGCCTGGGCCTACATCTCTGTTTGAGCTGTGTTGTAGGTGAAATGGAATGGAAGAGTTGAGTTGGAAGAGATCTGCAATACTCATCGAGTCCAACTGCCTAAACACATCAGGGCTGACCAAAAGTTAAAGCATGTTATTGAGGGGTCGTGGTTTAGCCCCAGCCGGCAACTAAGCACCACGCAGCTGCTCGCCTCTTCAACACTGACAGGCATGGGTCATGGACCACCTCTCAAGGAAGCCTGTTCCAAGGTTTGAGCAGCCTATCGGTAAAGAAATGTTTCCTCCTGTCAAGTCTGGAACCTCCCCTGGGGGAGACAGCTTTGAGCCATTCCCATGTATCCTAGGCACTGGATCCCAGGCAGAAGAGAAGAGATCAGCACCTCCCTCTGCACTTCCCCTCCTCAGGAAGCTGTAGAGAGCCATGAGGGGCTCCCTCTCTCCAAACAAGACAATCCCAGAGTCCTCAGCTACTCCCAAGAGGACATGCCTTCCAGCCCCTTCACCAGCTTCAGTGGCCTCCTCTGAACACATTCAAGGACCTTCACATCCTTCTTAAATTGTGGGACCCAACTGACGGGCTTGCATTCCCCTACTGTGCTCCCCCACATACGGGAATGCAATTAGTACAGCTCTAGTGACTTCTTTTAGGATGTGTTACTTCAGCATGCATTTGCCTTGTGGGGGCCATTTGCAAAGAGGAAAGCATGTGTATTGGGTTTGCGTGGCGAGGTTTTGATAGCAGGGGGGCTCCAGGCGTGGCTTCTGTGAGAAGCTGCTCGAAGCTTCCTCTGTGTCTGAGAGAGCCAATGCCAGCTGGCTCCAAGACAGACCTGCTGCTGGCCAAGGCCAAGGCCAAGGCCAAGGCCATCAGCGACGGTGGTAGAGCCTCTGGGATAACAGATATAAGAAGGGGGAAAAAAACTTTGCAACTGCAGCTGTAGAGAAGAGTGAGACTATGCAAGAGAAACAATTCTGCAGACACCAAGTTCAGCGAAGAAGGAGGGGGAGGAGGTGCTGCAGGTGCTGGAGCAGGGCTTCCCTTACAGCCTGTGGTGAAGACCATGGTGAGGCAGGCTGTCCCCCTGCAGCCTGTAGACGTTACTGGTGGAGCAGATATCCCTCTGTAGTGCGTGAAGGACCCCACACCGGAACAGGTGGATGACCAAAGGAGGTTGTGACCCTGTGGGAAGCCCACACTGGAGCAGGCTCCTGGCAGGACCTGTGGACCCATGGAGAGAGAAGGCCACTTTGGAGGAGGTTTGCTGGCAGGACTTGTGAGCCTGTGGGGGACCCACGCTGGAGCAGACTGTTCCTCAAGGACTGCACCCTGTGGAAAGGACCCACCCTGGAGCAGTTAGTGAAGAACTAGAACTTGTGGGAAGGACTCCTGTTGGACAATTTCCTAGAGGACTGTCTCCCGTGGGAGGGACCCCACACTGGAGCAGGGGAAGAGTGTGAAGAGTCCTCCCCCTGAGGAGGAAGGAGCAGCAGAGAGGACGTGTGATGAATTGACTGCAACCCCCCTTCCCCATCCTCCTGTGCCACTCAGGTAAAGGAGGTAGAGAAATCAGGAGTAAAGTTGAGCCCAGGAAGAAGGGAGGGGCAGGAGGAAGGTGTTTTTAAGAGTTGCTTTTGATTTCTCATTATCCTTCTCTGATTTGCTTGGCAATAATTTAATTTACCCCAAGTCGAGGCTGTTTTGCCTGTGACAGTAATGCTGAATGATCTCTCCCTATCCTTATCTCGTCCCATGAGCCCTGTCCAGCTGAGGAGGGGAGTAATCACCCACCAGCAGCTTTGGTGCTCACCTGGCCTCCAGCTAGGGTCAACACACCACAGCATGTCCTGAAAAAGCACTGGCTACCAGTGCATAACCCAAAGTGTAACTCAAAACATAGGTTTCATCTTACAAACTCCATGTCGTTTGAAATCCTTGCTCCTTAAAGACTGTCGTCTTCCTAAAAGCCCTCTGGACAGGGGGCACTCCTGGCAAGAGGATCCACCCCTAGCCTCATTCTGCCTGCTGCTCTATCAGGTACATGCTGGGGCACATGCAAGGGCCTGTTGTCTCTTAACACGGATCTTGTATCAAAATGTTGACATTCTTAACTGAACAAACACCCACTGGCAGCTTTCTGCACCCATTGCACCAGTTTTGTAAACTATTTACCAAGTGTATGTTAGAAGAGCGTTTTTCTTAGTTTCTTTTATCAATTAAAAAAACCAGTGAAGTTACCTGGCATCTGAATAACGTCATCAGTAATTTCATCACAGCGACATTCTCAGGTGGTTTCAGGAGGGCGTATGAAAAGCAAAATCCTCAGCCCTTCTTGGCAGCTGTCTTACAGGCTGTGTAGGGACATTTACAAAGAGGCAGTTGCCTTTTAGCGTCGGATGGCCACCTGGCCAACCAACTCCTTACCCACATCAGCATTATCAGCAACAAGCTTCCTCTTCACTAAAAGCCTGCAGAATTCATTTAAAAACTCGCTGACCTGTACTCACACTCTTGGAGAGCAAAGCTTATCCCCACAGGCAGCAGTGCCATCAGCTGAATCACATTGACCCACCAGTGTTTCCTCTCTTGGAGCTTTTTCAGTGTCTGGGCTGATTTGTTCCTTTCTCCAAGGAAACTTCCAAAATGGAAGCTCATTTTATGCCATCTGTGGTGATTTCCTTCCCTAGAAGGAGACATCCATTTCTAAAGCACCTAGACAGATATCACCGCCTTCATGGTCACAGCACACCCACACAGTGTGTCCGTTGCTCACCTGGTCAGTGGAGGCTTGGATCTGCTGGAGCTGACAGCATGGGGCGGGACTCCAGCAGGCTACTCATGGGTGAAAGTATCCTTAACGCATCTCTCAGGCTCCAGCCTTCATGATTTGATGTCTTCAAAGGTATGAAACAGTGAAATTCATGGTCAGGTCTTTTGAATTTAGGCTGCAGAAAACCATTCTTCAGGATATACAGGCTTTCTTCTCCAAAAGATACAGTCATTGTCCACATCATGTTCTGCATATCATGGCACCCATGAACCAGAAAAAGCTGTATCTCATGGTATCTTTCTATGGCCACCATGCTCCACACCAGCGAAGCTCTGGCAGAAGAGATAGATAGCCCCTACATCAATAAACCATGCATGAAGAACTGCACTGTAGAAATAGGTAAGGTCAGGTGGAGTGCGATGAATGTCTCCTCCAGTTTGGATAGATGAGAGTAGGCAAACGTTCCTGGAGGCATGGTGATAGATCAGAGGGTGACCGTGAGCCCCCAGTATGATACAGACAAACACCTTCCCGTGTGTCAGGCAAGATCTTTTTGTAGGAAAGGCAAGCCTTGTGCAAGACCCTGGTGAGAACTCACCTGTACCACTACGGACATTTCTCATTCCTCAGGTTCAAGAAAGAGAAATGCCACCCGGGGTGAAGGCACACAAAGGCTAAGTGGTTAATTAGGGGCACGGAGGTCCTATAGAAGAAGGTGACTAGAAGGAGCAAGACAAAGGCTGAGAGGGCTGCCATCGCTTTCAAGAAAGATATCAAGGATGAGGGCCCAAGGAGGAAAAGAGCTCTTGCAGTGCAAGGAAAAAGACAGTCGAGGACACAGACCAGCTCCGTACTTCTTGCCAAGAGGAAGACCTCACCATCAACAGTGTAGTAGCAAATGTCCCTTGGGGCATTGCTAAGGAATGGTGAGCAAGTCATGCATGCTCCCTATGTCTCTGCACAGTTCAGGCAGAAAGAACGAACCCTGTCTTTCACCTCTGGCATCCCTCAACCCAAATGAATGCCTCTGACTCCCTGGATGCCCTTATGAATGCCTAGGAAAGCAAGAGAATGCCGTTGTTCCCATAGTCTGAACGTACAGATGAATTGACAGGGACATCCAGCAGCTGTGCCCAGTGCACGGCCACCAAGGGCAGCGAGAGCCTCTTGGGCCTCCTGCACACGGGGCCAGCACCCCAAAGGCCTTCCTCTGAAGGATGCTGAGCGGAGGGGTGGTGGGCGTGGCTGCAGCAGGCGTGGCTGTGGCGGGGGGGGCTGTGCATGGGGGGCGCTGTCAGCCCCGTGGCACAATGCCACCACCCGGCAACGCAGCAGTCACAATGCCCCCGGGAGTATAAAAAGGGGGCATCTCCCACTGGGACACAGCTGGCCCGGGGGCAGCCCAAAGACATCTGAGAGGAAGCCCTGGAGGAGCCAGCGGAATTACTTGGAGGGGCTTGAGGGAGGAAGCCCAGAGGCTGGACGAGGCTGCTGGACGTGAGAACAAGCAGCAACATCTGAAAGTGCCCGAGGCTCTCAGGCCTTTTCAGCTGGAGAGCAGTGGCCAGAGCAAGGGAATGCCATCTTGAAGAGCCCTGCAGACATGCTCACCATCGTCATCTCCTGTGGAGCCAGTGGCAGCAGCCATAAGAAATGAGGTGCAGAGATGTTGCCGGAGGTCCCAGTGCTTTGGAGCACCCACAGGTGTCCTGCCAGGTGCAGGAAGGATTCTTGGCCCCGAGGTCAATCAGAGTGGGGGCATTTGGCCACTCTCGCATGCCCCAGAGACGGGTCCAGGTTGAGGAAGAATAGATAGAGGTTGGGCATCTCCTGGCAGGCGTGAGCAGCCGGTGGGACGAGGAGGCAGGTTGTGCTCACGTGCTCAGGGAACAGCCGATCGCCAGCTCTGGGGTCAGGAAGGAATTTTCCCCCGGGGCACATTGGCCCTGCCCCCCGGGGGTTTTTTGCCTTCCTCTGCAGCACTGAGCACGGCCCCTTGCCAGGGCAGGCCTCCTCTGCTCCCTTGTAGCTAGGTTACTGCCTGCTGTTCACACACCACAAAGATGGCCCTTCGTGCCCTGCAGCTGGGGGGAGGAAGGCTTTTTTTCCCCCAAGGTGGGCTAGCAAGTGTCCCCAGGGGTTTTTGCCGCCTTCTGCAGCACTGAGCACGGCCCATTGCCAGGGTCCATTTGGGCCATTTTGGCCAGGTGCCTGCTGCTCCTGCTCCATGAAGGTGACCCTCGTGCCCCACATCTAGGGGGAGGAAGCTTTCTAGTCTCACAAGGCAGACCCACAGGGTGGTCCCGGGAGATGCTTCTTGTCCTTTGTAGCACTGAGGACAGCCCCTTGTCAGGGCTCCTCTGGGCCATTTGGCTGAGCTTCTTGCGTGCTGCTCTTGCACCTCCAAGGCGCTACTTGTGCCCTGGCTCTCTGGAGGCCTCTTGCCAGTTGCAAGTTCTTAGCGGGAGTGAGCTTTGCTCTTCCCTTGGCTCCATTTCCCCAGGGCTTCTTGCTTGTGCACAACAGCCTGTGCTTGGAAGGGCTCCAGTCTTGTGCTTACCATCCGGAGCTGCCACTTTTCATCTCTCCCTCCATGCAATACAAGTACCGGGCAGGCACAAGAGCACTTTTAGTGCATCACTGCCCAAGAAGCACAGCAGAGCAACTTTTGGAAGGCAAAAATCATGCTTGTCGTCAATAGGTGTCCTACTTTGGAAAATATCCTACAGTACCACACACCTCTTCTTCTTCTCCTCCTTTGTGTGCTTGGTTCTGATGTTCATTCTTCAAGTTCTGACTCTTCAGGAAACAGGAACCACTTCTCCTGAGCCAGGAAAAGAGAGGAGAGGAGAGGAGAGGAGAGGAGAGGAGAGGAGAGGAGAGGAGAGGAGAGGAGAGGAGAGGAGAGGAGAGGAGAGGAGAGGAGAGGAGAGGAGAGGAGAGGAGAGGAGAGGAGAGGAGAGGAGAGGAGAGGAGAGGAGAGGAGAGGAGAGGAGAGGAGAGGAGAGGAGAGGAGAGGAGGCAGGCGATGATTTGAAAGGGACCTACAATGATCATTGAGTCCAACTGCCTGAACACATCAGGGCTGACCAAAAGTTACAGCATGTTATTGAGGCCATTGTCCACATGCCTCTTCAACACTGACAGGCATGGGTCATGGACCACCTCTCAAGGAAGCCTGTTCCAAGGTCTGAGCAGCCTATCGGTAAAGAAATGTTTCCTCCTGTCAAGTCTGGAACCTCCCCTGGGGGACACAGCTTTGAGCCATTCCCATGTATCCTAGGCACTGGATCCCAGGCAGAAGAGATCAGCACCTCCCTCTGCACTTCCTCTCCTCAGGAAGCTGTAGAGAGCCATGAGGGGTTCCCTCTCTCCGAACTAGACAATCCCAGAGTCCTCAGCTACTCCCAAGAGGACATGCCTTCCAGCCCCTTCACCAGCTTCAGTGGCCTCCTCTGAACACATTCAAGGACCTCCACATCCTTCTTAAATTGTGGGACCCAACTGACGGGCTTGCATTCCCCTACTGTGCTCCCCCACATACGGGAATGCAGTTAGTAGAGCTATAGTGACTTCTTTTAGGATGTGTTACTTCAGCATGCATTTGCCTTGTGGGGGCCATTTGCAAAGAGGAAAGCATGTGTATTGGGTTTGCGTGGCGAGGTTTTGATAGCAGGGGGGCTCCAGGCGTGGCTTCTGTGAGAAGCTGCTCGAAGCTTCCTCTGTGTCTGAGAGAGCCAATGCCAGCTGGCTCCAAGACAGACCTGCTGCTGGCCAAGGCAAAGGCCAAGGCCAAGGCCATCAGCGACGGTGGTAGAGCCTCTGGGATAACAGATATAAGAAGGGGGAAAAAAACTTTGCAACTGCAGCTTAGAGAAGAGTGAGACTATGCGAGAGAAACAATTCTGCAGACACCAAGTTCAGCGAAGAAGGAGGGGGAGGAGGTGCTGCAGGTGCTGGAGCAGGGCTTCCCTTACAGCCTGTGGTGAAGACCATGGTGAGGCAGGCTGTCCCCCTGCAGCCTGTAGAGGTGGTGGAGCAGATATCCCTCTGTAGTGCGTGAAGGACCCCACACCGGAATAGGTGGATGACCAAAGGAGGTTGTGACCCTGTGGGAAGCCCACACTGGAGCAGGCTCCTGGCAGGACCTGTGGACCCATGGAGAGAGAAGGCCACTTTGGAGGAGGTTTGCTGGCAGGACTTGTGAGCCTGTGGGGGACCCACGCTGGAGCAGACTGTTCCTCAAGGACTGCACCCTGTGGAAAGGACCCACCCTGGAGCAGTTAGTGAAGAACTAGAACTTGTGGGAAGGACTCCTGTTGGACAATTTCCTAGAGGACTGTCTCCCGTGGGAGGGACCCCACACTGGAGCAGGGGAAGAGTGTGAAGAGTCCTCCCCCTGAGGAGGAAGGAGCAGCAGAGAGGACGTGTGATGAATTGACTGCAACCCCCCTTCCCCATCCTCCTGTGCCACTCAGGTAAAGGAGGTAGAGAAATCAGGAGTAAAGTTGAGCCCAGGAAGAAGGGAGGGGCAGGAGGAAGGTGTTTTTAAGAGTTGCTTTTGATTTCTCATTATCCTTCTCTGATTTGCTTGGCAATAATTTAATTTACCCCAAGTCGAGGCTGTTTTGCCTGTGACAGTAATGCTGAATGATCTCTCCCTATCCTTATCTCGTCCCATGAGCCCTGTCCAGCTGAGGAGGGGAGTAATCACCCACCAGCAGCTTTGGTGCTCACCTGGCCTCCAGCTAGGGTCAACACACCACAGCATGTCCTGAAAAAGCACTGGCTACCAGTGCATAACCCAAAGTGTAACTCAAAACATAGGTTTCATCTTACAAACTCCATGTCGTTTGAAATCCTTGCTCCTTAAAGACTGTCGTCTTCCTAAAAGCCCTCTGGACAGGGGGCACTCCTGGCAAGAGGATCCACCCCTAGCCTCATTCTGCCTGCTGCTCTATCAGGTACATGCTGGGGCACATGCAAGGGCCTGTTGTCTCTTAACACGGATCTTGTATCAAAATGTTGACATTCTTAACTGAACAAACACCCACTGGCAGCTTTCTGCACCCATTGCACCAGTTTTGTAAACTATTTACCAAGTGTATGTTAGAAGAGCGTTTTTCTTAGTTTCTTTTATCAATTAAAAAAACCAGTGAAGTTACCTGGCATCTGAATAACGTCATCAGTAATTTCATCACAGCGACATTCTCAGGTGGTTTCAGGAGGGCGTATGAAAAGCAAAATCCTCAGCCCTTCTTGGCAGCTGTCTTACAGGCTGTGTAGGGACATTTACAAAGAGGCAGTTGCCTTTTAGCGTCGGATGGCCACCTGGCCAACCAACTCCTTACCCACATCAGCATTATCAGCAACAAGCTTCCTCTTCACTAAAAGCCTGCAGAATTCATTTAAAAACTCGCTGACCTGTACTCACACTCTTGGAGAGCAAAGCTTATCCCCACAGGCAGCAGTGCCATCAGCTGAATCACATTGACCCACCAGTGTTTCCTCTCTTGGAGCTTTTTCAGTGTCTGGGCTGATTTGTTCCTTTCTCCAAGGAAACTTCCAAAATGGAAGCTCATTTTATGCCATCTGTGGTGATTTCCTTCCCTAGAAGGAGACATCCATTTCTAAAGCACCTAGACAGATATCACCGCCTTCATGGTCACAGCACACCCACACAGTGTGTCCGTTGCTCACCTGGTCAGTGGAGGCTTGGATCTGCTGGAGCTGACAGCATGGGGCGGGACTCCAGCAGGCTACTCATGGGTGAAAGTATCCTTAACGCATCTCTCAGGCTCCAGCCTTCATGATTTGATGTCTTCAAAGGTATGAAACAGTGAAATTCATGGTCAGGTCTTTTGAATTTAGGCTGCAGAAAACCATTCTTCAGGATATACAGGCTTTCTTCTCCAAAAGATACAGTCATTGTCCACATCATGTTCTGCATATCATGGCACCCATGAACCAGAAAAAGCTGTATCTCATGGTATCTTTCTATGGCCACCATGCTCCACACCAGCGAAGCTCTGGCAGAAGAGATAGATAGCCCCTACATCAATAAACCATGCATGAAGAACTGCACTGTAGAAATAGGTAAGGTCAGGTGGAGTGCGATGAATGTCTCCTCCAGTTTGGATAGATGAGAGTAGGCAAACGTTCCTGGAGGCATGGTGATAGATCAGAGGGTGACCGTGAGCCCCCAGTATGATACAGACAAACACCTTCCCGTGTGTCAGGCAAGATCTTTTTGTAGGAAAGGCAAGCCTTGTGCAAGACCCTGGTGAGAACTCACCTGTACCACTACGGACATTTCTCATTCCTCAGGTTCAAGAAAGAGAAATGCCACCCGGGGTGAAGGCACACAAAGGCTAAGTGGTTAATTAGGGGCACGGAGGTCCTATAGAAGAAGGTGACTAGAAGGAGCAAGACAAAGGCTGAGAGGGCTGCCATCGCTTTCAAGAAAGATATCAAGGATGAGGGCCCAAGGAGGAAAAGAGCTCTTGCAGTGCAAGGAAAAAGACAGTCGAGGACACAGACCAGCTCCGTACTTCTTGCCAAGAGGAAGACCTCACCATCAACAGTGTAGTAGCAAATGTCCCTTGGGGCATTGCTAAGGAATGGTGAGCAAGTCATGCATGCTCCCTATGTCTCTGCACAGTTCAGGCAGAAAGAACGAACCCTGTCTTTCACCTCTGGCATCCCTCAACCCAAATGAATGCCTCTGACTCCCTGGATGCCCTTATGAATGCCTAGGAAAGCAAGAGAATGCCGTTGTTCCCATAGTCTGAACGTACAGATGAATTGACAGGGACATCCAGCAGCTGTGCCCAGTGCACGGCCACCAAGGGCAGCGAGAGCCTCTTGGGCCTCCTGCACACGGGGCCAGCACCCCAAAGGCCTTCCTCTGAAGGATGCTGAGCGGAGGGGTGGTGGGCGTGGCTGCAGCAGGCGTGGCTGTGGCGGGGGGGGCTGTGCATGGGGGGCGCTGTCAGCCCCGTGGCACAATGCCACCACCCGGCAACGCAGCAGTCACAATGCCCCCGGGAGTATAAAAAGGGGGCATCTCCCACTGGGACACAGCTGGCCCGGGGGCAGCCCAAAGACATCTGAGAGGAAGCCCTGGAGGAGCCAGCGGAATTACTTGGAGGGGCTTGAGGGAGGAAGCCCAGAGGCTGGACGAGGCTGCTGGACGTGAGAACAAGCAGCAACATCTGAAAGTGCCCGAGGCTCTCAGGCCTTTTCAGCTGGAGAGCAGTGGCCAGAGCAAGGGAATGCCATCTTGAAGAGCCCTGCAGACATGCTCACCATCGTCATCTCCTGTGGAGCCAGTGGCAGCAGCCATAAGAAATGAGGTGCAGAGATGTTGCCGGAGGTCCCAGTGCTTTGGAGCACCCACAGGTGTCCTGCCAGGTGCAGGAAGGATTCTTGGCCCCGAGGTCAATCAGAGTGGGGGCATTTGGCCACTCTCGCATGCCCCAGAGACGGGTCCAGGTTGAGGAAGAATAGATAGAGGTTGGGCATCTCCTGGCAGGCGTGAGCAGCCGGTGGGACGAGGAGGCAGGTTGTGCTCACGTGCTCAGGGAACAGCCGATCGCCAGCTCTGGGGTCAGGAAGGAATTTTCCCCCGGGGCACATTGGCCCTGCCCCCCGGGGGTTTTTTGCCTTCCTCTGCAGCACTGAGCACGGCCCCTTGCCAGGGCAGGCCTCCTCTGCTCCCTTGTAGCTAGGTTACTGCCTGCTGTTCACACACCACAAAGATGGCCCTTCGTGCCCTGCAGCTGGGGGGAGGAAGGCTTTTTTTCCCCCAAGGTGGGCTAGCAAGTGTCCCCAGGGGTTTTTGCCGCCTTCTGCAGCACTGAGCACGGCCCATTGCCAGGGTCCATTTGGGCCATTTTGGCCAGGTGCCTGCTGCTCCTGCTCCATGAAGGTGACCCTCGTGCCCCACATCTAGGGGGAGGAAGCTTTCTAGTCTCACAAGGCAGACCCACAGGGTGGTCCCGGGAGATGCTTCTTGTCCTTTGTAGCACTGAGGACAGCCCCTTGTCAGGGCTCCTCTGGGCCATTTGGCTGAGCTTCTTGCGTGCTGCTCTTGCACCTCCAAGGCGCTACTTGTGCCCTGGCTCTCTGGAGGCCTCTTGCCAGTTGCAAGTTCTTAGCGGGAGTGAGCTTTGCTCTTCCCTTGGCTCCATTTCCCCAGGGCTTCTTGCTTGTGCACAACAGCCTGTGCTTGGAAGGGCTCCAGTCTTGTGCTTACCATCCGGAGCTGCCACTTTTCATCTCTCCCTCCATGCAATACAAGTACCGGGCAGGCACAAGAGCACTTTTAGTGCATCACTGCCCAAGAAGCACAGCAGAGCAACTTTTGGAAGGCAAAAATCATGCTTGTCGTCAATAGGTGTCCTACTTTGGAAAATATCCTACAGTACCACACACCTCTTCTTCTTCTCCTCCTTTGTGTGCTTGGTTCTGATGTTCATTCTTCAAGTTCTGACTCTTCAGGAAACAGGAACCACTTCTCCTGAGCCAGGAAAAGAGAGGAGAGGAGAGGAGAGGAGAGGAGAGGAGAGGAGAGGAGAGGAGAGGAGAGGAGAGGAGAGGAGAGGAGAGGAGAGGAGAGGAGAGGAGAGGAGAGGAGAGGAGAGGAGAGGAGAGGAGAGGAGAGGAGAGGAGAGGAGAGGAGAGGAGAGGAGAGGAGAGGAGAGGAGAGGAGAGGAGAGGAGAGGAGAGGAGAGGAGAGGAGAGGAGAGGAGAGGAGAGGAGAGGAGAGGAGATGATTTGAAAGGGACCTACAATGATCATTGAGTCCAACTGCCTGAACACATCAGGGCTGACCAAAAGTTACAGCATGTTATTGAGGCCATTGTCCACATGCCTCTTCAACACTGACAGGCATGGGTCATGGACCACCTCTCAAGGAAGCCTGTTCCAAGGTCTGAGCAGCCTATCGGTAAAGAAATGTTTCCTCCTGTCAAGTCTGGAACCTCCCCTGGGGGACACAGCTTTGAGCCATTCCCATGTATCCTAGGCACTGGATCCCAGGCAGAAGAGATCAGCACCTCCCTCTGCACTTCCTCTCCTCAGGAAGCTGTAGAGAGCCATGAGGGGTTCCCTCTCTCCGAACTAGACAATCCCAGAGTCCTCAGCTACTCCCAAGAGGACATGCCTTCCAGCCCCTTCACCAGCTTCAGTGGCCTCCTCTGAACACATTCAAGGACCTCCACATCCTTCTTAAATTGTGGGACCCAACTGACGGGCTTGCATTCCCCTACTGTGCTCCCCCACATACGGGAATGCAGTTAGTAGAGCTATAGTGACTTCTTTTAGGATGTGTTACTTCAGCATGCATTTGCCTTGTGGGGGCCATTTGCAAAGAGGAAAGCATGTGTATTGGGTTTGCGTGGCGAGGTTTTGATAGCAGGGGGGCTCCAGGCGTGGCTTCTGTGAGAAGCTGCTCGAAGCTTCCTCTGTGTCTGAGAGAGCCAATGCCAGCTGGCTCCAAGACAGACCTGCTGCTGGCCAAGGCAAAGGCCAAGGCCAAGGCCATCAGCGACGGTGGTAGAGCCTCTGGGATAACAGATATAAGAAGGGGGAAAAAAACTTTGCAACTGCAGCTTAGAGAAGAGTGAGACTATGCGAGAGAAACAATTCTGCAGACACCAAGTTCAGCGAAGAAGGAGGGGGAGGAGGTGCTGCAGGTGCTGGAGCAGGGCTTCCCTTACAGCCTGTGGTGAAGACCATGGTGAGGCAGGCTGTCCCCCTGCAGCCTGTAGAGGTGGTGGAGCAGATATCCCTCTGTAGTGCGTGAAGGACCCCACACCGGAATAGGTGGATGACCAAAGGAGGTTGTGACCCTGTGGGAAGCCCACACTGGAGCAGGCTCCTGGCAGGACCTGTGGACCCATGGAGAGAGAAGGCCACTTTGGAGGAGGTTTGCTGGCAGGACTTGTGAGCCTGTGGGGGACCCACGCTGGAGCAGACTGTTCCTCAAGGACTGCACCCTGTGGAAAGGACCCACCCTGGAGCAGTTAGTGAAGAACTAGAACTTGTGGGAAGGACTCCTGTTGGACAATTTCCTAGAGGACTGTCTCCCGTGGGAGGGACCCCACACTGGAGCAGGGGAAGAGTGTGAAGAGTCCTCCCCCTGAGGAGGAAGGAGCAACAGAGAGGACGTGTGATGAATTGACTGCAACCCCCCTTCCCCATCCTCCTATGCCACTCAGGTAAAGGAGGTAGAGAAATCAGGAGTAAAGTTGAGCCCAGGAAGAAGGGAGGGGCGGGGGGAAGGTGTTTTTAAGAGTTGGATTTTATTTGTCATTATCCTTCTCTGATTTGCTTGGTAATAATTTACCCCAAGTCGAGGCTGTTTTGCCTGTGACAGTAAATGCTGAATGATCTCTCCCTATCCTTATCTCGTCCCATGATCCCTGTCCAGCTGAGGAGGGGAGTAATCACCCACCAGCAGCTTTGGTGCTCACCTGGCCTCCAGCTAGGGTCAACACACCACAGCATGGCCTGAAAAAGCACTGGCTACCAGTTCATAACCCAAAGTGTAATTCAAAACATAGGTTTCAGCTTACAAACTCCATGTCGTTTGAAATCCTTGCTCCTTAAAGACTGTCGTCTTCCTAAAAGCCCTCTGGACAAGGGGCACTCCTGGCAAGGGGATCCACCCCTAGCCTCATTCTGCCTGCTGCTCTATCAGGTATATGCTGGGGCACATGCAAGGGCCTGTTGTCTCTTCACTCGCATCTTCTATCAAAATGTTGACATTCTTAACTGAACAGACACCCACTGGCAGCTTTCTGCACCCATTGCACCAGTTTTGTAAACTAATTACCAAGTGTATGTTAGAAGAGCGTTTTTCTTAGTTTCTTTTATCAATTAAAAAAACCAGTGAAGTTACCTGGCATCTGAATAACGTCATCAGTAATTTCATCACAGCGACATTCTCAGGTGGTTTCAGGAGGGCGTATGAAAAGCAAAATCCTCAGCCCTTCTTGGCAGCTGTCTTACAGGCTGTGTAGGGACATTTACAAAGAGGCAGTTGCCTTTTAGCGTCGGATGGCCACCTGGCCAACCAACTCCTTACCCACATCCGCATTATCAGCAACAAGCTTCCTCTTCACTAAAAGCCTGCAGAATTCATTTAAAAACTCGCTGACCTGTACTCGCACTCTTGGAGAGCAAAGCTTATCCCCACAGGCAGCAGTGCCATCAGCTGAATCACATTGACCCACCAGTGTTTCCTCTCTTGGAGCTTTTTCAGTGTCTGGGCTGATTTGTTCCTTTCTCCGAGGAAACTTCCAAAATGGAAGCCCATTTTATACCAGCTGTGGTGATGTCCTTCCCTAGAAGGAGACATCCATTTCTAAAGCACCTAGACAGATATCACCGCCTTCATGGTCACAGCACACCCACACAGTGCGTCCGTTGCTCACCTGGTCAGTGGAGGCTTGGACCTGCTGGAGCTGACAGCGTGGAGCTGGACTCCAGCAGGCTACTCATGGGTGAAAGTATCCTTAACGTATCTCTCAGGCTCCAGCCTTCATGATTTGATGTCTTCAAAGGTATGAAACAATGAAATTCATGGTCAGGTCTTTTGAATTTAGGCTGCAGAAAACCATTCTTCAGGATATACAGGCTTTCTTCTCCAAAAGATACAGTCATTGTCCACATCGTGTTCTGCATATCATGGCATCCATGAACCAAAAAAGCTGTATCTCATGGTATCTTTCTATGGCCACCATGCTCCACACCAGCAAAGCTCTGGCAGAAGAGATAGATAGCCCCTACATCAATAAACCATGCATGAAGAACTGCACTGTAGAAATAGGTAAGGTCAGGTGGAGTGCGATGAATGTCTCCTCCAGTTTCGAAAGAAGAGAGTAGGCAAACGTTCCTGGAGGCATGGTGATAGATCAGACGGTGACTGTGAGCCCCCAGTATGATACAGACAAACACCTCCCTGTGTGTCAGGCAAGATCTTTTTGTAGGAAAGGCAAGCCTTGTGCAAGACCCTGGTGAGAAGTCACCTGTACCACTATGGACATTTCTCATTCCTCAGGTTCAAGAAAGAGAAATGCCATCCGGGGTGAAGGCAGACAAAGGCTAAGTGGTTAATTAGGGGCACGGAGGTCCTATAGAAGAAGGCGACTAGAAGGAGCAAGACAAAGGCTGAGAGGGCTGCCATCGCTTTCAAGAAAGATATCAAGGATGAGGGCCCAAGGAGGAAAAGAGCTCTTGCAGTGCAAGGAAAAAGACAGTCAAGGACACAGACCAGCTCCGTACTTCTTGCCAAGAGGAAGACCTCACCATCAACAGTGTAGTAGCAAATGTCCCTTGGGGCATTGCTAAGGAATGGTGAGCAAGTCATGCATGCTCCCTATGTCTCTGCAGAGTTCAGGCAGATAGAACGAACCTTGCCTTTCACCTCTGGCATCCCTCAACCCAAATGAATGCCTCTGACTCCCTGGATGCTCTTATGAATGCCTAGGAAAGCAAGACAACGCCCTTGTTCCCATAGTCTGAACGTACAGATGAATTGACAGGGACATCCAGCAGCTGTGCCAAGTGCACGGCCACCAAGGGCAGCGAGAACCTCTTGGGCCTCCTGCACACGGGGCCAGCACCCCAAAGGCCTTCCTCTGAAGGATGCTGAGTGGAGGGGTGGTGGGCGTGGCTGCAGCAGGCGTGGCTGTGGCGGGCGGGGCTGTGCATGGGGGGCGCTGTCAGCCCCGTGGCACAATGCCACCACCCGGCAACGCAGCAGTCACAATGCCCCCGGGAGTATAAAAAGGGGGCATCTCCCACTGGGACACAGCTGGCCCGGGGGCAGCCCAAAGACATCTGAGAGGAAGCCCTGGAGGAGCCAGCGGAATTACTTGGAGGGGCTTGAGGGAGGAAGCCCAGAGGCTGGACGAGGCTGCTGGACGTGAGAACAAGCAGCAACATCTGAAAGTGCCCGAGGCTCTCAGGCCTTTTCAGCTGGAGAGCAGTGGCCAGAGCAAGGGAATGCCATCTTGAAGAGCCCTGCAGACATGCTCACCATCGTCATCTCCTGTGGAGCCAGTGGCAGCAGCCATAAGAAATGAGGCGCAGAGATGTTGCCGGATGTCCCAGTGCTTTGGAGCACCCACAGGTGTCCTGCCAGGTGCAGGAAGGATTCTTGGCCCCGAGGTCAATCAGAGTGGGGGCCAGTCTCACATGCCCCAGAGATGGGTCCAGGTTGAGGAAGAATAGATAGAGGTTGGGCATCTCCTGGCAGGCGTGAGCAGCCGGTGGGACAAGGAGGCAGGTCGTGCTCACGTGCTCAGGGAACAGCCGATCGCCAGCTCTGGGGTCAGGAAGGAATTTTCCTCCGGGGCACATTGGCCCTGCCCCCCGGGGGTTTTTTGCCTTCCTCTGCAGCACTGAGCACGGCCCCTTGCCAGGGCAGGCCTCCTCTGCTCCCTTGTAGCTAGGTTACTGCCTGCTGTTCACACACCACAAAGATGGCCCTTCGTGCCCTGCAGCTGCGGGGAGGAAGGTTTTTTTTCCCCTAAGGTGGGCTAGCAAGTGTCCCCAGGGCTTTTTGCCTTCCTCTGCAGCACTGAGCACGGCCCATTGCCAGGGTCGAATTTGGGCCCTTTTGGCCAGGTGCCTGCTGCTCCTGCTCCATGAAGGTGACCCTCGTGCCCCACATCTGGGGGGAGGAAGCTTTTTTGTCTCCCAAGGCAGACCCACAGGGTGGCCCCCGGGAGATTCTTCTTGTCCTCTGTAGCATTGAGGACAGCCCCTTGTCAGGGCTCCTCTGGGCCATTTGGCTGAGCTTCTTGCCTGCTGCTCTTGCACCTCCAAGGCGCTACTTGTGCCCTGGCTCTCTGGAGGCCTCTTGCCAATTGCAAGTTCTTAGCGGGAGCGAGCTTTGCTCTTCCCTTGGCTCCATTTCCCCAGGGCTTCTTGCTTGTGCACAACAGCCTGTGCTTGGAAGGGCTGCAGGCTTGCTGTACCATCCGGAGCTGCCACTTCTCAGCTCTCCCTCCATGCAATACAAGTACTGGGCAGGCACAAGAGCACTTTTAGTGCATCACTGCCCAAGAAGCGCAGCAGAGCAACTTTTGGAAGGCAAAAATCATGCTTGTCGTCAATAGGTGTCCTACTTTGGAAAATATCCTACAGGACCACACACCTCTTCTTCTTCTCCTCCTTTGTGTGGTTGGTTCTGATGTTCATTCTTCAAGTTCTGACACTTCAGGAAACAGGACCCACTTCTCCTGAGCCAGAAAAAGAGAGGCGAGAGAAAAGAGAAGAGAAGAGAAGAGAAGAGAAGAGAAGAGAAGAGAAGAGAAGAGAAGAGAAGAGAAGAGAAGAGAAGAGAAGAGAAGAGAAGAGAAGAGAAGAGAAGAAAAAGAAGAGAAGAGGAGGCAGGCAATGATTTGAAAGGGACCTACAATGATCATTGAGTCCAACTGCCTGAACACATCAGGGCTGACCAAAAGTTAAAGCATGTTATTGAGGCCATTGTCCACATGCCTCTTCAACACTGACAGGCATGGGTCATGGACCACCTCTCAAGGAAGCCTGTTCCAAGGTTTGAGCAGGCTATCGGTAAAGAAATGTTTCCTCATGTCAAGTCTGGTACCTCCCCTGGGGGAGACAGCTTTGAGCCATTCCCATGTATCCTAGGCACTGGATCCCAGGCAGAAGAGAAGAGATCAGCACCTCCCTCTGCACTTCCCCTCCTCAGGAGGCTGTAGAGAGCCATGAGGGGCTCCCTCTCTCCAAACTCGACAATCCCAGAGTCCTCAGCTACTCCCGAGAGGACATGCCATCCAGCCCCTTCACCAGCTTCAGTGGCCTCCTCTGAACACATTCAAGGACCTTCACATCCTTCCTAAATTGTGGGACCCAACTGACGGGCTTGCATTCCCCTACTGTGCTCCCCCACATACGGGAATGCAATTAGTACAGCTCTAGTGACTTCTTTTAGGATGTGTTACTTCAGCATGCATTTGCCTTTTGGGGTCATTTGCAAAGAGGAAAGCATGTGTATTGGGTTTGCGTGGCGAGGTTTTGATAGCAGGGGGGCTCCAGGCGTGGCTTCTGTGAGAAGCTGCTCGAAGCTTCCTCTGTGTCTGAGAGAGCCAATGCCAGCTGGCTCCAAGACAGACCTGCTGCTGGCCAAGGCCAAGGCCAAGGCCAAGGCCATCAGCGACGGTGGTAGAGCCTCTGGGATAACAGATATAAGAAGGGGGAAAAAAACTTTGCAACTGCAGCTGTAGAGAAGAATGAGAATATGCGAGAGAAACAACTCTGCAGACACCAAGGTCAGCGAAGAAGGAGGGGGAGGAGGTGCTGCAGGTGCTGGAGCAGGGCTTCCCTTACAGCCTGTGGTGAAGACCATGGTGAGGCAGGCTGTCCCCCTGCAGCCTGTAGAGGTGGTGGAGCAGATATCCCTCTGTAGTGCGTGAAGGACCCCACACCGGAACAGGTGGATGACCAAAGGAGGTTTTGACCCTGTGGAAGCCCACACTGGAGCAGGCTCCTGGCAGGACCTGTGGACCCATGGAGAGAGAAGGCCACTTTGGAGGAGGTTTGCTGGCAGGACTTGTGAGCCTGTGGGGGACCCACGCTGGAGCAGACTGTTCCTCAAGGACTGCACCCTGTGGAAAGGACCCACCCTGGAGCAGTTAGTGAAGAACTAGAACTTGTGGGAAGGACTCCTGTTGGACAATTTCCTAGAGGACTGTCTCCCGTGGGAGGGACCCCACACTGGAGCAGGGGAAGAGTGTGAAGAGTCCTCCCCCTGAGGAGGAAGGAGCAGCAGAGAGGACGTGTGATGAATTGACTGCAACCCCCCTTCCCCATCCTCCTGTGCCACTCAGGTAAAGGAGGTAGAGAAATCAGGAGTAAAGTTGAGCCCAGGAAGAAGGGAGGGGCAGGGGGAAGGTGTTTTTAAGAGTTGTTTCTTATTTCTCATTATCCTTCTCTGATTTGCTTGGTAATAATTTAATTTACCCCAAGTCGAGGCTGTTTTTCCTGTGACAGTAATTGCTGAATGATCTCTTCCTATCCTTGTCTCATTATCCCTGTCCAGCTGAGGAGGGGAGTAATCACCCACCAGCAGCTTTGGTGCTCACCTGGCCTCCAGCCAGGGTCAACACACCACAGCATGGCCTGAAAAAGCATTGGCTACCAGTGCATAACCCAAAGTGTAACTCAAAACATAGGTTTCAGCTTACAAACTCCATGTCGTTTGAAATCCTTGCTCCTTAAGGACTGTCGTCTTCCTAAAAGCCCTCTGGACAGGGGGCACTCCTGGCAAGAGGATCCACCCCTAGCCTCATTCTGCCTGCTGCTCTATCAGGTACATGCTGGGGCACATGCAAGGGCCTGTTGTCTCTTCACACGCATCTTGTATCAAAATGTTGACATTCTTAACTGAACAGACACCCACTGGCAGCTTTCTGCACCCGTTGCACCAGTTTTGTAAACTAATTACCAAGTGTATGTTAGAAGAGCGTTTTTCTTAGTTTCTTTTATCAGTTAATAAAACCAATGAAGTTCCCTTGCATGGGAATAATGTCATCAGTAATTTCATCACAGCAACATTCTCAGGTGTTTTCAGGAGGGCGTATGAAAAGCAAAATCCTCAGCCCTTCTTGGCAGCTGTCTTACAGGCTGTGTAGGGACATTTACAAAGAGGCAGTTGCCTTTTAGCGTCGGATGGCCACCTGGCCAACCAACTCCTTACCCACATCAGCATTATCAGCAACAACCTTCCTCTTCACTATGTGAAATATATTCATCTGATTCGTTTGATGAAGTGTAATCTTCTGTACTTTTATGGATTTCTCCTGCACCAGAAATAAGGGCATGTTACAGGAGAAAATTAAACTACTTTGCTGGTATATCAACTCAAACCAGTTTGACCACTGACCGCATAGTATTGTGTAAAGAAAGTGCATGCATAAGGTTTGGGGTCATCCTGGGGGCACGCCGAGGATGACTCGAGAAGACTCTAGAATGAGAAGAGGGCATGCGCTGAAGAAGACACGCCTGTTCATTAATATGTATTAGAAGACACACCTATTCATGAATATGTATTATATGTATTAGCGAACAGGATCACGCTGAGGAAGATTCGAGAAGATTCTAGAAGGAGAAGAGGGCATGCGCCGAAGAAGAGACGCCTATTCATGAATATGTATTAACGGACAGGATATAAACCAGGAACAGGAACTGTACCGCGTGCGTCTTGGTGGAGCGGAGACTCCCGGCGCACCCAGCGCTGTTTGCTTGCCTCTATTCGCTTAATAAATTGTAAATTTGAATTGGAATCCTGTTTGGGACTAAATCATTTATAACAATTGGGGGCTCATCCGGGATTGTCTTGGTTCCGGAATTCTGACTTGATCTAGGAGGGGCGCCCCACCAATTTTGTGGCTCCTTATTGGGTCGGGTCGGGACTAATGCCATCGTGAACCTGAATAGAGGCAAGCAAAGAATTTGATTTTTTTATGAGCTCCCTTGCCGGCTACAGCAGTTTATTTTGCCCGTAATTCTGCGTGCGAAGATCCGAACAAAGACGACGGAGTCGTAAGTATTTAAGGTGTATACTGTTCGGTTGGGTGGGATTCGGTTGCCTCTGTGTGTGTGACTGAGACGGAGCCTAGTTCTGAAGCGATTGTGGAGGTCTTCTAACCGCGGTTCCGATAGGGACTTGGCCGGTGAAGGGCCGAAGCGATTCTTAGAGGATTCGTGGATGGGTGATAGGTCCTAAACCCCCTGCAAGACACTCTTACTGGTAGCCAAGGGCTGTAGGAATTGCCACAGTAAAAATTCCTGGATGGGTCAGACGAAATCAAGAACCCAGGACCAGAAGAAAGGGAGCGAATTACTAGAAATACCTCCGGAGAGTCCATTAGGAATAATGATTGAAAATTGGAATGATAGGGGCCCCAGAAAAGGAAAAAGTAAATTAAAATTAGTTGAATATTGTATGGTAGAATGGCCAAAAGAACCTTTAAGACCACATGTCTTTTGGCCCGTTTTTGGATCTTTTGAAGACTGGGTCTGCCAGGCCTTAAATATATATGTTAATTCAAAGGAACCTTTTAGTCAGGAGGAAAGTGATTATGCAGGATTATGGGACAGAACTTGACGTCCTTTTCCAGCCTCAATACTTACATTAAAAACAGATAAAAATTTTGAGGAAGAAGAAGAGGAGAAAAGTGAAAAGGAAAAAGATGATAAATGGGAGCCACTGGATAACCTACCGCCTCCATATTCTAATAATCCATCTCCGGCGGCGGCTCCCCCTCCGGTGGCCGTAGTACCTCTATCTGCACCACCGTTGCCCCTATCTCCACCACCAACAGCACCGGAATTAGATCAACCTCCAGCTGCATATACGAGAAGTTGGACTGCTGTATCTGGGGGAGCTTCTCTATTTCCCTTACGAGAAGTACCCCTCGGAGGCAATCAGGGAGGCATCGGGTTTGTGGCAGTCCCATTAAATACCACAGACGTAAGAAATTTCAAGAAAGAAATGGGGACCCTATTAGATGATCCTCTCAGAGTAGCTGAAAAATTGGACCAATTCCTAGGCCCCAATACTTATACCTGGGAAGAAATACAGTCCATTTTAGGGATCCTATTCACTGTTGAGGAAAGGGGAATGATTAGACAAGCTGGAATGAGAATTTGGGAAAGACAGAATCAGGCAGGACCCCCGGGAGATCAGAAATGGCCAAATGTGGATCCCCACTGGGATCATCAACAACCCCAAGGAAGACAAAATATGAGGGATTTGAGAACGTTAATCATACAGGGAATAAGGGAAGCGGTTCCCCGAGGGCAAAACATTACTAAAGCATTTAATGAACAACAAGGGAAAGACGAATCTCCAACAGAATGGTTGGAGAGGTTGAGGAAAAACCTACAAATGTATTCTGGAATTGATCCGAATACAGTGGCTGGGACCGCACTCCTTAAAACACAATTTGCAGCTAAATCCTGGGGCGATATAAGAAGGAAATTAGAAAAATTGGAAGATTGGCAAGAAAGAGGATTAGAGGAGTTACTTAGAGAAGCCCAGAAAGTCTATGTTAGGAGGGACGAAGAAAAACAAAAAGCAAAAGCAAAAATTATTGTAGCAGCAGTAAGGGAAAGTCAGAAAAATAAGACAACTCCTGGAGAGAAAAGGGAAAAAAGAATAGAGCAGACACCCTGGGGACAGCCTTATCGAGAAAGATTTACAATTCCCGTCTGTTACTACTGTAACAAGAGGGGACATGTTCAGAAGAACTGCCGTAAGCGGGAACAAGATGAGAAGATGTTCAAAGAAGACTAGGGGTGTCAGGGGCTCTATCTTCTGGGGACTTCAACATCAACAGAGCCCTTGATAAAATTATTAATTGGTCCCCATAAAGAGGAAGTTTTATTTTTAGTGGATACAGGGGCCGAAAAGTCAACCATTCAAAAACTTCCAAAAGGAATAGAAAAAGGGAAGAGTTACATGTCAGTAGTAGGAGCAAAAGGAGAGCCTTTTAAAGTAAATATATTGAAAGATGTAGAAGTAGAAACAGAAAAGAAAATTTGTCTTAATGATTTACTTTTGCTCCCTGAAGCGGAATACAATTTATTAGGAAGGGATTTGATTTTGAAGTTAAACTTGAGCATTCAGAGTCAAGGGGACCAATTGCAGATTAAATTATACACTTTAACACAAGAGGATGAAGAAGCTATTAACCCCTCAGTGTGGTATAAGGAAGGGGAAACTGGAAAGATAAAAATGGACTCCATAAGGGTTCAAATAATAGATCCGCACCGCCCAATTAGAATCAAGCAATACCCTATACCTATGGAGGGTCGAAAAGGATTAAAACCTGTAATTGACAGACTTTTGGAAAAAGGAACCCTAGAACCATGTATGTCACCTCATAACACGCCCATTCTTCCCGTAAAGAAACCGGATGGGTCATACAGGATGGTGCAGGACTTAAGAGCTGTAAATCAGCGAACAATCACTAAATTCCCTGTGGTGGCAAATCCTTATACTTTATTGAGTCATGTATCTCCCAAACATACTTGGTATAGTGTAATAGATTTAAAAGATGCCTTTTGGGCCTGTCCTATTAGTAGCAGGAGAAACTGAAGAGCGGATCCGAAAAGCCACCATTAAATTGTTAAATTTTCTAGGGGAAAAGGGATTAAAGGTGTCCCGATCAAAGCTACAGTTTGTAGAACAAGAAGTAAAATACTTAGGACATTGGCTGAGTAAGGGAAGGAAGAAGTTAGATCCTGATAGGGTATCTGGGATTCTATCCTTAAGACCCCCACAAACTAAAACGGAAATTAGGATTGAGCCTCCCAGATCTAGAAAAACCTTTCTATCTCTTTGTGAATACATCAAGCCAGACAGCATATGGAGTTCTTACTCAAGACTGGGCAGGAATCAAAAAACCCGTGGGGTATTGTTCTAAGTTACTTGATCCAGTAAACAGAGGATGGCCTGCTTGTCTCCAAGCTTTGGTTGCTACAGCATTATTAATAGAAGAAGTTAGGAAGATTACCTTTAGTTCTCCTTTAAAAGTGTATACCCCACACAATGTCAGAAATGTTTTACAACAAAAAGCGGAAAAATGGTTAACGGACAGCCGAATCCTAAAGTATGAAGCAATACTAATAGACTCCCCTGACTTAGAACTGAGGGTGACTTCTGCTCAGAGTCCAGCACAATTTTTGTTTGGAGAACCATCAGAGGTATTACAACATAACTGTTTAGAGGTAATTGAGACCCAGACAAAGGTGAGACCAGATTTAAGAGATGCTGAGTTGGAAAATGGAGAAGCGCTGTTTATAGATGGCTCCTCCAGGGTGGTAGAAGGGAAGAGAAAATCGGGTTATGCAGTAATTAATAAGGACTTGGAACTTGTGGAACCAGGACCTCTGAGTCCATCATGGTCAGCTCAGGCTTGTGAGCTGTATGCCCTATGTAGGGCCCTGGAATTATTAAAAGGAAGAAGTGGGACTATATTTACAGATTCTAAATACGCATATGGGGTGGTCCACACTTTTGGAAAAATTTGGGAAGAAAGAGGTTTGATTAATACTCAAGGGAGGAATTTAATACATCAAGAATTAATAGTAAAGATTTTGAAGGCGTTAAGAGAACCAAAGGAGATAGCAGTGGTACATGTGAGGGAAAACCAAAAGGGATTGGATTACCGAACTAGAGGAAATAACTTAGCAGATAAAGAGGCCCAGGAAGCAGCCTTGAGGACTAAAGTTGCCAAAATTAATGTGATACAAACAAAGGAGGACACCAGCAAAGAAGAACGAGAGGAAAGAGGGAAGAAGTTTACGCCAGAAGAACAAACACAATTGGAGAAAATAGGAGCTAAATTAGAACAAGGAAAATGGACACTGCCTGATGGGCGAGAAATGTTGCCAAAAGCCTACACCAGGCGAATATTAGAACGTTTGCATGCGCAAACACATTGGGGTACAAAAGCCTTAAGTGATCATTTTCTTAAACAATTTGGTGGTATTGGAATTTTTGAAATAGCAAAGCAAATTACACAAGGTTGCTTAACCTGTCAAAAGGTAAATAAGACAGTGTTTCGACAAACAGCCACGGGAGGGAGAAAAACAGCTTACAGACCTTTTGAGAAAGTACAAGTCGATTTCACTGAATTGCCTAAGGTAGGGAGGATAAAATATTTATTGGTAATAGTAGATCATTTAACACAGTGGGTAGAAGCGTACCCTGTAGCACGAGCTACGGCACAGATGGTGGTAAAAATTTTATTGGAACATTTGATACCTAGATATGGGATAATCCAGTACATTGATTCTGACCAGGGCACACATTTTACTTCTAAAATAATAAAACTATTATGTCAATCATTAGGTATACAGTGGGAATACCACACTCCGTGGCACCCACAAAGCTCGGGGAAGGTAGAAAGAATGAATCAAACAATAAAACAACAATTGGCTAAATTAATGATTGAGACGCAAATGCCCTGGACGAAATGTTTACCATTGGCACTTCTAAACATAGGAACGAAACCATACAGTGAGACTGGATTATCGCCATATGAAATGTTATATGGCATGCCTTATTTTCAAGGAATGCCTCTGGGGAACAATGTAATTGAGGATCATAGTATCCAACAATATATAATTACCATTGGAAAAAGATTAAAAGAATTAAGAGAGATTGGGATGGTGGCCCAAACACCACCTTTAGGATTTGCAATTCATCAGTTAGAACCAGGAGGTAAAATTCTGATAAAAACATGGAAAGAAGGAAACCTATCTCCCCTCTGGGAAGGACCTTTCCTTGTTTTATTAACTACAGAAACAGCTGTGAGAACTGCTGAAAAAGGATGGACACCTGTGTCACGAGTGAAAGGTCCAGTGAAGGAGTGGAAGGTCACATCTGAATAAATTGTTGTGGGAATTTTATTGCAGCTACTCCTGTAATAAAAACAGGAGTGAAACATGAAATTCCCACAGTTGCTAAAAATCTATTTGTAAATCTTGCTGAAAACATTGCTAAGTCATTGAATATAACTGTTACGTTTGCGGTGGAACAAATCAAGGTGAACGATGGCCATGGGAAGCTATGGAGAGAAATATAAGTAATCCCCCAAGTTTGGAAAACAATGGGAAAGGATAATAGGAAACAACAATGGGTACTCCAAATGAGTATAATCGGAAGGAGTTGTTGGCAAAAGAAGAACAGGAAAAAGGAGCTGGAACTAGAATTTGTCCTTTGTGTAGAAGGTGGTGTGTATTTGTAAGATTAGTGTTGCAGGCTAACTGGCAGTTTTCTGTAGCCATAAAGCCTTGCAAATAAAGAGGATCGCCAGGCTCGGGCAAGTGCTTAGGTCTGGACAAACCACTGACCTATGAAAGTTCTGGCCTTCACAAGTAGTGCTCAATTAATTTGGGTACTAAGAAACCACCCCCTTAAAGGAAAGAAGAGGGCAAGACCGGAGGGGAACTGGTGTTGCGGCTTAAAAAGAGTCTGCCAAGGGCTGCAACCCCTTTGGGCTGTGACCGCCGATCACTATGGACCTGACCGGACCTCTTCTAGTTCTATTTGGGGTGAGTTCCTTGACTCTGACTACGGAAAATACCTGTAGTCAATATTGGAACAAGTCCAGCTGGGGTTTACCCCAGAAAAATGGAAAAAGTGAGGACCTTTTCTAATTGTACAGCCCGTAGCTGTAATCAATAATAAAACCTAGTTTTTTCCTGTTACCCATAAATTAGGGAGAACGAATGGCCTCCTGAGAGACAAACTGGGAATGGAATCAATCTAGGAGGATTTTGGGGAGATTTTATGGGTGGTGATTGGCTTACTAAAATGGGGATAGTTGTATTGAGGATATGTGGGGGATTGTTACTAGATTAATCTACTGGGTTATACTCAGTTGGAAATGAAAACACGAATCAATACTATAAAGAAAAAGATGGGGGATTGTGAAATATGTTCATATGATTCGTGTGATGAAGTGTAATCTTCTGTACTTTTATGGATTTCTCCTGCACCATAAAAAGGGGTATTTTACAGGAGAAAGTTAAACTACTTTGCTGGTATATCAGCTCAAACCAGTTTGACCATTGACCGCATAGTATTGTGTAAAGAAAGTGCATGCATAAGGTTTGGGATCATCCTGGGGGCACGCCGAGGAAGATTCGAGCAGACACTAGAAGGAGAAGAGGGCATGTGCTGAAGAAGACACACCTGTTCATTAATATGTATTAGAAGACACACCTATTCATGAATATGTATTAACGAACAGGATCACGCTGAGGAAGATTCGAGAAGATTCTAGAAGGAGAAGAGGGCATGCGCCGAAGAAGACACGCCTATTCATGAATATATATTAACGGACAGGGTATAAACCAGGAACAGGAACAATCCTTGCTCCTTAAAGCCCTCTGGACAAGGGGCACTCCTGGCAAGGGGATCCACCCCTAGCCTCATTCTGCCTGCTGCTCTATCAGGTACATGCTGGGGCACATGCAAGGGCCTGTTGTCTCTTCACACGCATCTTGTATCAAAATGTTGACATTCTTAACTGAACAGACACCCACTGGCAGCTTTCTGCACCCATTGCACCAGTTTTGTAAACTAATTACCAAGTGTATGTTAGAAGAGCGTTTTTCTTAGTTTCTTTTATCAATTAAAAAAACCAATGAAGTTCCCTTGCATCTGAATAACGTCATCAGTAATTTCATCACAGCGACATTCTCAGGTGGTTTCAGGAGGGCGTATGAAAAGCAAAATCCTCAGCCCTTCTTGGCAGCTGTCTTACAGGCTGTGTAGGGACATTTACAAAGAGGCAGTTGCCTTTTAGCGTCGGATGGCCACCTGGCCAATCAACTCCTTACCCACATCAGCATTATCAGCAACAAGCTTCCTCTTCACTAAAAGCCTGCAGAATTCATTTAAAAACTCGCTGACCTGTACTCACACTCCTGGAGAGCAAAGCTTATCCCCACAGGCAGCAGTGCCATCAGCTGAATCACATTGACCCTCCAGTGTTTCCTCTCTTGGAGCTTTTTCAGTGTCTGGGCTGATTTGTTCCTTTCTCCGAGGAAACTTCCAAAATGGAAGCCCATTTTATACCAGCTGTGGTGATGTCCTTCCCTAGAAGGAGACATCCATTTCTAAAGCACCTAGACAGATATCACCGCCTTCATGGTCACAGCACACCCACACAGTGTGTCCGTTGCTCACCTGGTCAGTGGAGGCTTGGACCTGCTGGAGCTGACAGCGTGGAGCTGGACTCCAGCAGGCTACTCATGGGTGAAAGTATCCTTAACGTATCTCTCAGGCTCCAGCCTTCATGATTTGATGTCTTCAAAGGTATGAAACAGTGAAATTCATGGTCAGGTCTTTTGAATTTAGGCTGCAGAAAACCATTCTTCAGGATATACAGGCTTTCTTCTCCAAAAGATACAGTCATTGTCCACATCGTGTTCTGCATATCATGGCATCCAAGAACCAGAAAAAGCTGTATCTCATGGTATCTTTCTATGGCCACCATGCTCCACGCCAGGTGATGCTCTGGCAGAAGAGATAGATAGCCACTACATCAACATACCATGCATGAAGAAATAGGTAAGGTCAGGTGGAGTGCCATGACTTTCTCCTCCAGTTTGGAAAGATGAGGCTAATGTTCCTGGAGGCATGGTGATAGATCAGAGGGTGACTGTGAGCCCCCAGTGTCATTCAGACAAACACCTTCCCGTGTGTCAGGCAAGACCCTTCTATAAGGAAGGCAAGCCTTGTGCAAGACCCTGGTGAGAACTCACCTGTACCACTATGGACATTTCTCATTCCTCAGGTTCAAGAAAGAGAAATGCCATCCGGGGTGAAGGCACACAAAGGCTAAGTGGTTAATTAGGGACACGGAGGACCTATAGAAGAAGGTGACTAGAAGGAGCAAGACAAAGGCTGAGAGGGCTGCCATCGCTTTCAAGAAAGATATCAAGGATGAGGGCCCAAGGAGGAAAAGAGCTCTTGCAGTGCAAGGAAAAAGACAGCGGAGGACACAAACCAATTCAGCACTTCTTGCCAAGAGGAAGACCTCACCATCAACAGTGTAGTAGCAAATGTCCCTTGGGGCATTGCTAAGGAATGGTGAGCAAGTCATGCATGCTCCCTATGTCTCTGCAGAGTTCAGGCAGAAAGAATGAACCCTGTCTTTCACCTCTGGCATCCCTCAACCCAAATGAATGCCTCTGACTCCCTGGATGCCCTTATGAATGCCTAGGAAAGCAAGAGAACGCCCTTGTTCCCACAGTCTGAACGTACAGATGAATTGACAGGGACATCCAGCAGCTGTGCCCAGTGCACGGCCACCAAGGGCAGCGAGAGCCTCTTGGGCCTCCTGCACACGGGGCCAGCACCCCAAAGGCCTTCCTCTGAAGGATGCTGAGCGGAGGGGTGGTGGGCGTGGCTGCAGCAGGCGTGGCTGTGGTGGGCGGGGCTGTGCATGGGGGGCGCTGTCAGCCCCGTGGCACAATGCCACCACCCGGCAACGCAGCAGTCACAATGCCCCCGGGAGTATAAAAAGGGGGCATCTCCCACTGGGACACAGCTGGCCCGGGGGCAGCCCAAAGACATCTGAGAGGAAGCCCTGGAGGAGCCAGCGGAATTACTTGGAGGGGCTTGAGGGAGGAAGCCCAGAGGCTGGACGAGGCTGCTGGACGTGAGAACAAGCAGCAACATCTGAAAGTGCCCGAGGCTCTCAGGCCTTTTCAGCTGGAGAGCAGTGGCCAGAGCAAGGGAATGCCATCTTGAAGAGCCCTGCAGACATGCTCACCATCATCATCTCCTGTGGAGCCAGTGGCAGCAGCCATAAGAAATGAGTTGCAGAGATGTTGCCGGAGGCCCCAGTGCTTTGGAGCACCCACAGGTGTCCTGCCAGGTGCAGGAAGGATTCTTGGCCCCGAGGTCAATCAGAGTGGGGGCATTTGGCCACTCTCGCATGCCCCAGAGACGGGTCCAGGTTGAGGAAGAATAGATGGAGGTTGGGCATCTCCTGGCAGGCGTGAGCAGCCGGTGGGACGAGGAGGCAGGTTGTGCTCACGTGCTCAGGGAACAGCCGATCGCCAGCTCTGGGGTCAGGAAGGAATTTTCCCCCGGGCACATTGGCCCTGCCCCCCGGGGGTTTTTTGCCTTCCTCTGCAGCACTGAGCACGGCCCCTTGCCAGGGCAGGCCTCCTCTGCTCCCTTGTAGCTAGGTTACTGCCTGCTGTTCACACACCACAAAGATGGCCCTTCGTGCCCTGCAGGTGGGGGGAGGAAGGCTTTTTTTCCCCCAAGGTGGGCTAGCAAGTGTCCCCAGGGGTTTTTGCCGCCTTCTGCAGCACTGAGCACGGCCCCTTGCCAGGGTCCAATTTGGGCCATTTTGGCCAGTTGCCTGCTGCTCCTGCTCCATGAAGGTGACCCTCGTGCCCCACATCTGGGGGGAGGAAGCTTTCTATTCTCCCAAGGCAGACCCACAGGACATGCTTCTTGTCCTCTGTAGCATTGAGGACAGCCCCTTGTCAGGGCTCCTCTGGGCCACTTGGCTGAGCTTCTTGCCTGCTGCTCTTGCACCTCCAAGGCGCTACTGGTGCCCTGGCCAATTGCAAGTTCTTAGCGGGAGCGAGCTTTGCTCTTCCCTTGGCTCCATTTCCCCAGGGCTTCTTACTTGTGCACAACAGCCTGTGCTTGGAAGGGCTCCAGGCTTGCTGTACCATCCGGAGCTGCCACTTTTCAGCTCTCCCTCCATGCAATACAAGTACTGGGCAGGCACAAGAGCACTTTTAGTGCATCACTGCCCAAGAAGCACAGCAGAGCAACTTTTGGAAGGCAAAAATCATGCTTGTCGTCAATAGGTGTCCTACTTTGGAAAATATCCTACAGGACCACACACCTCTTCTTCTTCTCCTCCTTTGTGTGGTTGGTCCTGATGTTCATTCTTCAAGTTCTGACACTTCAGGAAACAGGAACCACTTCTCCTGAGCCAGAAAAAGAGAGGCGAGAGAAAGAAGAAGAGAAGAGAAGAGAAGAGAAGAGAAGAGAAGAGAAGAGAAGAGAAGAGAAGAGAAGAGAAGAGAAGAGAAGAGAAGAGAAGAGAAGAGAAGAGAAGCGAAGCGAAGCGAAGCGAAGCGAAGAGAAGAAAAAGAAGAGGAGAGAAGAAAAAGAAGAGAAGAGGAGGCAGGCGATGATTTGAAAGGGACCTACAATGATCATTGAGTCCAACTGCCTGAACACATCAGGGCTGACCAAAAGTTAAAGCATGTTATTGAGGCCATTGTCCACATGCCTCTTCAACACTGACAGGCATGGGTCATGGACCACCTCTCAAGGAAGCCTGTTCCAAGGTTTGAGCAGCCTATTGGTAAAGAAATGTTTCCTCAAGTCAAGTCTGGAACCTCCCCTGGGGGACACAACTTTGAGCCATTCCCATGTATCCTAGGCACTGGATCCCAGGTAGAAGAGAAGAGATGAGCACCTCCCTCTGCACTTCCCCTCCTCAGGAGGCGGTAGAGAGCCATGAGGGGCTCCCTCTCTCCAAACAAGACAATCCCAGAGTCCTCAGCTACTCCCAAGAGGACATGCCTTCCAGCCCCTTCACCAGCCTCAGTGGCCTCCTCTGAACACATTCAAGGACCTTCACATCCTTCTTAAATTGTGGGACCCAATTGACGGGCTTGCATTCCCCTACTGTGCTCCCCCACATACGGGAATGCAATTAGTACAGCTCTAGTGACTTCTTTTAGGATGTGTTACTTCAGCATGCATTTGCCTTGTGGGGGCCATTTGCAAAGAGGAAAGCATGTGTATTGGGTTTGCGTGGCGAGGTTTTGATAGCAGGGGGGCTCCAGGCGTGGCTTCTGTGAGAAGCTGCTCGAAGCTTCCTCTGTGTCTGAGAGAGCCAATGCCAGCTGGCTCCAAGACAGACCTGCTGCTGGCCGAGGCCAAGGCCAAGGCCATCAGCGACGGTGGTAGAGCCTCTGGGATAACAGATATAAGAAGGGGGAAAAAAACTTTGCAACTGCAGCTGTAGAGAAGAGTGAGAATATGCGAGAGAAACAACTCTGCAGACACCAAGGTCAGCGAAGAAGGGGGGGGAGGAGGTGCTGCAGGTGCTGGAGCAGGGCTTCCCGTGCAGCCTGTGGTGAAGACCATGGTGAGGCAGGCTGTCCCCCTGCAGCCTGTAGACGTTACTGGTGGAGCAGATATCCCTCTGTAGTGCGTGAAGGACCCCACACCGGAACAGGTGGATGACCAAAGGAGGTTGTGACCCTGTGGGAAGCCCACACTGGAGCAGGCTCCTGGCAGGACCTGTGGACCCATGGAGAGAGAAGGCCACTTTGGAGGAGGTTTGCTGGCAGGACTTGTGAGCCTGTGGGGGACCCACGCTGGAGCAGTCTGTTCCTCAAGGACTGCACCCTGTGGAAAGGACCCACCCTGGAGCAGTTAGTGAAGAACTAGAACTTGTGGGAAGGACTCCTGTTGGACAATTTCCCAGAGGACTGTCTCCCGTGGGAGGGACCCCACACTGGAGCAGGGGAAGAGTGTGAAGAGTCCTCCCCCTGAGGAGGAAGGAGCAGCAGAGAGGACGTGTGATGAAGTGACTGCAACCCCCCTTCCCCATCCTCTTGTGCCACTCAGGTAAAGGCGGTAAAGAAATCAGGAGTAAAGTTGAGCCCAGGAAGAAGGGAGGGGCAGGAGGAAGGTGTTTTTAAGAGTTGTTTCTTATTTCTCATTATCCTTCTCTGATTTGCTTGGTAATAATTTAATTTACCCCAAGTCGAGGCTGTTTTGCCTGTGACAGTAAATGCTGAATGATCTCTCCCTATCCTTATCTCGTCCCATGAGCCCTGTCCAGCTGAGGAGGGGAGTAATCACCCACCAGCAGCTTTGGTGCTCACCTGGCCTCCAGCCAGGGTCAACACACCACAGCATGGCCTGAAAAAGCACTGGCTACCAGTGCATAACCCAAAGTGTAACTCAAAACATAGGTTTCAGCTTACAAACTCCATGTCGTTTGAAATCCTTGCTCCTTAAGGACTGTCGTCTTCCTAAAAGCCCTCTGGACAGGGGGCACTCCTGGCAAGAGGATCCACCCCTAGCCTCATTCTGCCTGCTGCTCTATCAGGTTCAAGCTGGGGCACATGCAAGGGCCTGTTGTCTCTTCACACGCATCTTGTATCAAAATGTTGACATTCTTAACTGAACAGACACCCACTGGCAGCTTTCTGCACCCGTTGCACCAGTTTTGTAAACTAATTACCAAGTGTATGTTAGAAGAGCGTTTTTCTTAGTTTCTTTCATCAATTAAAAAACCCAATGAAGTTCCCTTGCATCTGAATAACGTCATCAGTAATTTCATCACAGCGACATTCTCAGGTGGTTTCAGGAGGGCGTATGAAAAGCAAAATCCTCAGCCCTTCTTGGCAGCTGTCTTACAGGCTGTGTAGGGACATTTACAAAGAGGCAGTTGCCTTTTAGCGTCGGATGGCCACCTGGCCAACCAACTCCTTACCCACATCCGCATTATCAGCAACAAGCTTCCTCTTCACTAAAAGCCTGCAGAATTCATTTAAAAACTCGCTGACCTGTACTCACACTCCTGGAGAGCAAAGCTTATCCCCACAGGCAGCAGTGCCATCAGCTGAATCACATTGACCCACCAGTGTTTCCTCTCTTGGAGCTTTTTCAGTGTCTGGGCTGATTTGTTCCTTTCTCCGAGGAAACTTCCAAAATGGAAGCCCATTTTATACCAGCTGTGGTGATGTCCTTCCCTAGAAGGAGACATCCATTTCTAAAGCACCTAGACAGATATCACCGCCTTCATGGTCACAGCACACCCACACAGTGCGTCCGTTGCTCACCTGGTCAGTGGAGGCTTGGACCTGCTGGAGCTGACAGCGTGGAGCTGGACTCCAGCAGGCTACTCATGGGTGAAAGTATCCTTAACGTATCTCTCAGGCTCCAGCCTTCATGATTTGATGTCTTCAAAGGTATGAAACAATGAAATTCATGGTCAGGTCTTTTGAATTTAGGCTGCAGAAAACCATTCTTCAGGATATACAGGCTTTCTTCTCCAAAAGATACAGTCATTGTCCACATCGTGTTCTGCATATCATGGCATCCATGAACCAAAAAAGATGTATCTCATGGTATCTTTCTATGGCCACCATGCTCCATACCTGCGAAGCTCTGGCAGAAGAGATAGATAGCCCCTACATCAATAAACCATGCATGAAGAACTGCACTGTAGAAATAGGTAAGGTCAGGTGGAGTGCCACGACTTTCTCCTCCAGTTTGGATAGATGAGAGTAGGCAAATGTTCCTGGAGGCATGGTGATAGATCAGAGGGTGACCGTGAGCCCCCAGTATGATACAGACAAACACCTTCCTGTGTGTCAGGCAAGATCTTTTTGTAGGAAAGGCAAGCCTTGTGCAAGACCCTGGTGAGAACTCACCTGTACCACTATGGACATTTCTCATTCCTCAGGTTCAAGAAAGAGAAATGCCATCCGGGGTGAAGGCACACAAAGGCTAAGTGGTTAATTAGGGACACGGAGGACCTATAGAAGAAGGTGACTAGAAGGAGCAAGACAAAGGCTGAGAGGGCTGCCATCGCTTTCAAGAAAGATATCAAGGATGAGGGCCCAAGGAGGAAAAGAGCTCTTGCAGTGCAAGGAAAAAGACAGTGGAGGACACAAACCAACTCACACTTCTTGCCAAGAGGAAGACCTCACCATCAATAGTGTAGTAGCAAATGTCCCTTGGGGCATTGCTAAGGAATGGTGAGTAAGTCATGCATGCTCCCTATGTCTCTGCAGAGTCCAGGAAGAAAGAACGAACCCTGTCTTTCACCTCTGGCATCCCTCAACCCAAATGAATGCCTCTGACTCCCTGGATGCCCTTATGAATGCCTAGGAAAGCAAGAGAATGCCCTTGTTCCCACAGTCTGAACGTACAGATGAATTGACAGGGACATCCAGCAGCTGTGCCCAGTGCACGGCCACCAAGGGCAGCGAGAGCCTCTTGGGCCTCCTGCACACGGGGCCAGCACCCCAAAGGCCTTCCTCTGAAGGATGCTGAGCGGAGGGGTGGTGGGCGTGGCTGCAGCAGGCGTGGCTGTGGTGGGCGGGGCTGTGCATGGGGGGCGCTGTCAGCCCCGTGGCACAATGCCACCACCCGGCAACGCAGCAGTCACAATGCCCCCGGGAGTATAAAAAGGGGGCATCTCCCACTGGGACACAACTGGCCCGGGGGCAGCCCAAAGACATCTGAGAGGAAGCCCTGGAAGAGCCAGCAGAATTACTTGGAGGGGCTTGAGGGAGGAAGCCCAGAGGCTGGACGAGGCTGCTGGACGTGAGAACAAGCAGCAACATCTGAAAGTGCCCGAGGCTCTCAGGCCTTTTCAGCTGGAGAGCAGTGGCCAGAGCAAGGGAATGCCATCTTGAAGAGCCCTGCAGACATGCTCACCATCGTCATCTCCTGTGGAGCCAGTGGCAGCAGCCATAAGAAACGAGGTGCAGAGATGTTGCCGGAGGTCCCAGTGCTTTGGAGCACCCACAGGTGTCCTGCCAGGTGCAGGATGGATTCTTGGCCCCGAGGTCAATCAGAGTGGGGGCATTTGGCCACTCTCGCATGCCCCAGAGACGGGTCCAGGTTGAGGAAGAATAGATGGAGGTTGGGCATCTCCTGGCAGGCGTGAGCAGCCGGTGGGACGAGGAGGCAGGTTGTGCTCACGTGCTCAGGGAACAGCCGATCGCCAGCTCTGGGGTCAGGAAGGAATTTTCCCCCGGGGCACATTGGCCCTGCCCCCCGGGGGTTTTTTGCCTTCCTCTGCAGCACTGAGCACGGCCCCTTGCCAGGGTCCAATTTGGGCCATTTTGGCCAGGTGCCTGCTGCTCCTGCTCCATGAAGGTGACCCTCGTGCCCCACATCTGGGGGGAGGAAGCTTTCTATTCTCCCAAGGCAGACCCACAGGACATGCTTCTTGTCCTCTGTAGCATTGAGGACAGCCCCTTGTCAGGGCTCCTCTGGGCCATTTGGCTGAGCTTCTTGCGTGCTGCTCTTGCACCTCCAAGGCGCTACTTGTGCCCTGGCTCTCTGCAGGCCTCTTGCCAATTGCAAGTTCCTAGCGGGAGCGAGCTTTGCTCTTCCCTTGGCTCCATTTCCCCAGGGCTTCTTGCTTGTGCACAACAGCCTGTGCTTGGAAGGGCTCCAGGCTTGCTGTACCATCCGGAGCTGCCACTTTTCAGCTCTCCCTCCATGCAATACAAGTACTGGGCAGGCACAAGAGCACTTTTAGTGCATCACTGCCCAAGAAGCACAGCAGAGCAACTTTTGGAAGGCAAAAATCATGCTTGTCATCAATATGTGTCCTACTTTGGAAAATATCCTACAGGACCACACACCTCTTCTTCTTCTCTTCCTTTGTGTGGTTGGTCCTGACGATCATTCTTCAAGTTCTGACACTTCAGGAAACAGGACCCACTTCTCCTGAGCCAGAAAAAGAGAGGCGAGAGAAAAGAGAAGACAAGAGAAGAGAAGAGAAGAGAAGAGAAGAGAAGAGAAGAGAAGAGAAGAGAAGAGAAGAGAAGAGAAGAGAAGAGAAGAGAAGAGAGAAGAAAAAGAAAAAAAGAAAAAGAAAAAAAAGAAAAAGAAAAAGAAAAAGAAAAAGAAAAAGAAAAAGAAAAAGAAAAAGAAAAAGAAAAAGAAAAAGAAAAAGAAAAAGAAAAAGAAAAAGAAAAAGAAGAGAAGAGGAGGCAGGCGATGATTTGAAAGGGACCTACGCTGATGATTGAGTCCAACTGCCTGAACACATCAGGGCTGACCAAAAGTTAAAGCATGTTATTGAGGCCATTGTCCACATGCCTCTTCAACACTGACAGACATGGGTCATGGACCACCTCTCAAGGAAGCCTGTTCCAAGGTTTAGGCAGCCTATCGGTAAAGAAATGTTTCCTCATGTCAAGTCTGGAACCTCCCCTGGGGGACACAGCTTTGAGCCATTCCCATGTATCCTAGGCACTGGATCCCAGGCAGAAGAGAAGAGATCAGCACCTCCCTCTGCACTTCCCCTCCTCAGGAGGCTGTAGAGAGCCATGAGGGGCTCCCTCTCTCCGAACTAGACAATCCCAGAGTCCTCAGCTACTCCCAAGAGGACACGCCTTCCAGCCCCTTCACCAGCCTCAGTGGCCTCCTCTGAACACATTCAAGGACCTTCACATCCTTCTTAAATTGTGGGACCCAACTGACGGGCTTGCATTCCCCTACTGTGCTCCCCCACATACGGGAATGCAATTAGTAGAGCTCTAGTGACTTCTTTTAGGATGTGTTACTTCAGCATGCATTTGCCTTGTGGGGGCCATTTGCAAAGAGGAAAGCATGTGTATTGGGTTTGCGTGGCGAGGTTTTGATAGCAGGGGGGCTCCAGGCGTGGCTTCTGTGAGAAGCTGCTCGAAGCTTCCTCTGTGTCTGAGAGAGCCAATGCCAGCTGGCTCCAAGACAGACCTGCTGCTGGCCAAGGCCATCAGCGACGGTGGTAGAGCCTCTGGGATAACAGATATAAGAAGGGGGAAAAAAACTTTGCAGCTGCAGCTGTAGAGAAGAGTGAGAATATGCGAGAGAAACAACTCTGCAGACACCAAGGTCAGCGAAGAAGGAGGGGGAAGAGGTGCTGCAGGTGCTGGAGCAGGGCTTCCCGTGCAGCCTGTGGTGAAGACCATGGTGAGGCAGGCTGTCCCCCTGCAGCCTGTAGACGTTACTGGTGGAGCAGATATCCCTCTGTAGTGCGTGAAGGACCCCACACCGGAACAGGTGGATGACCAAAGGAGGTTGTGACCCTGTGGGAAGCCCACACTGGAGCAGGCTCCTGGCAGGACCTGTGGACCCATGAAGACAGAGAAGGCCACTTTGGAGGAGGTTTGCTGGCAGGACTTGTGAGCCTGTGGGGGACCCACGCTGGAGCAGTCTGTTCCTCAAGGACTGCACCCTGTGGAAAGGACCCACCCTGGAGCAGTTAGTGAAGAACTAGAACTTGTGGGAAGGACTCCTGTTGGACAATTTCCTAGAGGACTGTCTCCCGTGGGAGGGACCCCACACTGGAGCAGGGGAAGAGTGTGAAGAGTCCTCCCCCTGAGGAGGAAGGAGCAGCAGAGAGGACGTGTGATGAAGTGACTGCAACCCCCCTTCCCCATCCTCTTGTGCCACTCAGGTAAAGGAGGTAAAGAAATCAGGAGTAAAGTTGAGCCCAGGAAGAAGGGAGGGGCAGGAGGAAGGTGTTTTTAAGAGTTGTTTCTTATTTCTCATTATCCTTCTCTGATTTGCTTGGTAATAATTTAATTTACCCCAAGTCGAGGCTGTTTTGCCTGTGACAGTAAATGCTGAATGATCTCTCCCTATCCTTATCTCGTCCCATGAGCCCTGTCCAGCTGAGGAGGGGAGTAATCACCCACCAGCAGCTTTGGTGCTCACCTGGCCTCCAGCCAGAGTCAACACACCACAGCATGGCCTGAAAACGCACTGGCTACCAGTGCATAACACAAAGTGTAACTCAAAACATAGGTTTCAGCTTACAAACTCCATGTCGTTTGAAATCCTTGCTCCTTAAAGACTGTCGTCTTCCTAAAAGCCCTCTGGACAGGGGACACTGCTGGCAAGGGGACACACTGCTAGCCTCATTCTGCCTGCTGCTCTATCAGGTTCAAGCTGGGGCACATGCAAGGGCCTGTTGTCTCTTCACACGCATCTTGTATCAAAATGTTGACATTCTTAACTGAACAGACACCCACTGGCAGCTTTCTGCACCCATTGCACCAGTTTTGTAAACTAATTACCAAGTGTATGTTAGAAGAGCGTTTTTCTTAGTTTCTTTTATCAATTAAAAAACCCAATGAAGCTCCCTTGCACCTGAATAACGTCATCAGTAATTTCATCACAGCGACATTCTCAGGTGGTTTCAGGAGGGCGTATGAAAAGCAAAATCCTCAGCCCTTCTTGGCAGCTGTCTTACAGGCTGTGTAGGGACATTTACAAAGAGGCAGTTGCCTTTTAGCGTCGGATGGCCACCTGGCCAACCAACTCCTTACCCACATCCGCATTATCAGCAACAAGCTTCCTCTTCACTAAAAGCCTGCAGAATTCATTTAAAAACTCGCTGACCTGTACTCACACTCCTGGAGAGCAAAGCTTATCCCCACAGGCAGCAGTGCCATCAGCTGAATCACATTGACCCACCAGTGTTTCCTCTCTTGGAGCTTTTTCAGTGTCTGGGCTGATTTGTTCCTTTCTCCGAGGAAACTTCCAAAACGGAAGCCCATTTTATACCAGCTGTGGTGATGTCCTTCCCTAGAAGGAGACATCCATTTCTAAAGCACCTAGACAGATATCACCGCCTTCATGGTCACAGCACACCCACACAGTGCGTCCGTTGCTCACCTGGTCAGTGGAGGCTTGGACCTGCTGGAGCTGACAGCGTGGAGCTGGACTCCAGCAGGCTACTCATGGGTGAAAGTATCCTTAACGTATCTCTCAGGCTCCAGCCTTCATGATTTGATGTCTTCAAAGGTATGAAACAGTGAAATTCATGGTCAGGTCTTTTGAATTTAGGCTGCAGAAAACCATTCTTCAGGATATACAGGCTTTCTTCTCCAAAAGATACAGTCATTGTCCACATCGTGTTCTGCATATCATGGCATCCATGAACCAAAAAAGCTGTATCTCATGGTGTCTTTCTATGGCCACCATGCTCCACACCAGCGAAGCTCTGGCAGAAGAGATAGATAGCCCCTACACCAATAAACCATGCATGAAGAACTGCACTGTAGAAATAGGTAAGGTCAGGTGGAGTGCCACGACTTTCTCCTCCAGTTTGGATAGATGAGAGTAGGCAAATGTTCCTGGAGGCATGGTGATAGATCAGAGGGTGACTGTGAGCCCCCAGTATGATACAGACAAACACCTTCCCGTGTGTCAGGCAAGATCTTTTTGTAGGAAAGGCAAGCCTTGTGCAAGACCCTGGTGAGAACTCACCTGTACCACTATGGACATTTCTCATTCCTCAGGTTCAAGAAAGAGAAATGCCATCCGGGGTGAAGGCACACAAAGGCTAAGTGGTTAATTAGGGACACGGAGGACCTATAGAAGAAGGCGACTAGAAGGAGCAAGACAAAGGCTGAGAGGGCTGCCATCGCTTTCAAGAAAGATATCAAGGATGAGGGCCCAAGGAGGAAAAGAGCTCTTGCAGTGCAAGGAAAAAGACAGTGGAGGACACAAACCAACTCAGCACTTCTTGCCAAGAGGAAGACCTCACCATCAACAGTGTAGTAGCAAATGTCCCTTGGGGCATTGCTAAGGAATGGTGAGCAAGTCATGCATGCTCCCTATGTCTCTGCAGAGTTCAGGCAGAAAGAACGAACCCTGTCTTTCACCTCTGGCATCCCTCAACCCAAATGAATGCCTCTGACTCCCTGGATGCCCTTATGAATGCCTAGGAAAGCAAGAGAATGCCCTTGTTCCCATAGTCTGAACGTACAGATGAATTGACAGGGACATCCAGCAGCTGTGCCCAGTGCACGGCCACCAAGGGCAGCGAGAGCCTCTTGGGCCTCCTGCACACGGGGCCAGCACCCCAAAGGCCTTCCTCTGAAGGATGCTGAGCGGAGGGGTGGTGGGCGTGGCTGCAGCAGGCGTGGCTGTGGCGGGCGGGGCTGTGCATGGGGGGCGCTGTCAGCCCCGTGGCACAATGCCACCACCCGGCAACGCAGCAGTCACAATGCCCCCGGGAGTATAAAAAGGGGGCATCTCCCACTGGGACACAACTGGCCCGGGGGCAGCCCAAAGACATCTGAGAGGAAGCCCTGGAAGAGCCAGCGGAATTACTTGGAGGGGCTTGAGGGAGGAAGCCCAGAGGCTGGACGAGGCTGCTGGACGTGAGAACAAGCAGCAACATCTGAAAGTGCCCGAGGCTCTCAGGCCTTTTCAGCTGGAGAGCAGTGGCCAGAGCAAGGGAGTGCCATCTTGAAGAGCCCTGCAGACATGCTCACCATCGTCATCTCCTGTGGAGCCAGTGGCAGCAGCCATAAGAAATGAGGTGCAGAGATTTTGCCGGAGGTCCCAGTGCTTTGGAGCACCCACAGGTGTCCTGCCAGGTTCAGGAAGGATTCTTGGCCCCGAGGTCAATCAGAGTGGGGGCATTTGGCCACTCTCGCATACCCCAGAGACGGGTCCAGGTTGAGGAAGAATAGATAGAGGTTGGGCATCTCCTGGCAGGCGTGAGCAGCCGGTGGGACGAGGAGGCAGGTTGTGCTCACGTGCTCAGGGAACAGCCGATCGCCAGCTCTGGGGTCAGGAAGGAATTTTCCCCCGGGGCACATTGGCCCTGCCCCCCGGGGGTTTTTTGCCTTCCTCTGCAGCACTGAGCACGGCCCCTTGCCAGGGCAGGCCTCCTCTGCTCCCTTGTAGCTAGGTTACTGCCTGCTGTTCACACACCACAAAGATGGCCCTTCGTGCCCTGCAGCTGGGGGGAGGAAGGCTTTTTTTCCCCCAAGGTGGGCTAGCAAGTGTCCCCAGGGGTTTTTGCCGCCTTCTGCAGCACTGAACACGGCCCCTTGCCAGGGTCCAATTTGGGCCATTTTGGCCAGTTGCCTGCTGCTCCTGCTCCATGAAGGTGACCCTCGTGCCCCACATCTGGGGGGAGGAAGCTTTCTAGTCTCCCAAGGCAGACCCACAGGACATGCTTCTTGTCCTCTGTAGCATTGAGGACAGCCCCTTGTCAGGGCTCCTCTGGGCCATTTGGCTGAGCTTCTTGCCTGCTGCTCTTGCACCTCCAAGGCGCTACTGGTGCCCTGGATCTCTGGAGGCCTCTTGCCAATTGCAAGTTCTTAGCGGGAGCGAGCTTTGCTCTTCCCTTGGCTCCATTTCCCCAGGGCTTCTTGCTTGTGCACAACAGCCTGTGCTTGGAAGGGCTCCAGGCTTGCTGTACCATCCGGAGCTGCCACTTTTCAGCTCTCCCTCCATGCAATACAAGTACTGGGCAGGCACAAGAGCACTTTTAGTGCATCACTGCCCAAGAAGCGCAGCAGAGCAACTTTTGGAAGGCAAAAATCATGCTTGTTGTCAATAGGTGTCCTACTTTGGAAAATATCCTACAGGACCACACACCTCTTCTTCTTCTCCTCCTTTGTGTGGTTGGTCCTGATGTTCATTCTTCAAGTTCTGACACTTCAGGAAACAGGACCCACTTCTCCTGAGCCAGAAAAAGAGAGGCGAGAGAAAAGAGAAGAGAAGAGAAGAGAAGAGAAGAGAAGAGAAGAGAAGAGAAGAGAAGAGAAGAGAAGAGAAGAGAAGAGAGAAGAGAAGAAAAAGAAAAAGAAAAAGAAAAAGAAAAAGAAAAAGAAAAAGAAAAAGAAAAAAATAAAAATAAAAATAAAAATAAAAATAAAAATAAAAAGAAAAAGAAAAAGAAAAAGAAAAAGAAGAGGAGGCAGGCGATGATTTGAAAGGGACCTACAATGATGATTGAGTCCAACTGCCTGAACACATCAGGGCTGACCAAAAGTTAAAGCATGTTATTGAGGCCATTGTCCACATGCCTCTTCAACACTGACAGGCATGGGTCATGGACCACCTCTCAAGGAAGCCTGTTCCAAAGTTTGAGCAGCCTATCGGTAAAGAAATGTTTCCTCATGTCAAGTCTGGAACCTCCCCTGGGGGACACAGCTTTGAACCATTCCCATGTATCCTAGGCACTGGATCCCAGGCAGAAGAGAAGAGATCAGCACCTCCCTCTGCACTTCCCCTCCTCAGGAGGCTGTAGAGAGCCATGAGGGGCTCCCTCTCTCCGAACTAGACAATCCCAGAGTCCTCAGCTACTCCCAAGAGGACATGCCTTCCAGCCCCTTCACCAGCCTCAGTGGCCTCCTCTGAACACATTCAAGGACCTTCACATCCTTCTTAAATTGTGGGACCCAACTGACGGGCTTGCATTCCCCTACTGTGCTCCCCCACATATGGGAATGCAATTAGTACAGCTCTAGTGACTTCTTTTAGGATGTGTTACTTCAGCATGCATTTGCCTTGTGGGGGCCATTTGCAAAGAGGAAAGCATGTGTATTGGGTTTGCGTGGCGAGGTTTTGATAGCAGGGGGGCTCCAGGCGTGGCTTCTGTGAGAAGCTGCTCGAAGCTTCCTCTGTGTCTGAGAGAGCCAATGCCAGCTGGCTCCAAGACAGACCTGCTGCTGGCCAAGGCCAAGGCCAAGGCCATCAGCGACGGTCGTAGAGCCTCTGGGATAACAGATATAAGAAGGGGGAAAAAAACTTTGCAACTGCAGCTATAGAGAAGAGTGAGACTATGCGAGAGAAACAACTCTGCAGACACCAAGGTCAGCGAAGAAGGAGGGGGAAGAGGTGCTGCAGGTGCTGGAGCAGGGCTTCCCGTGCAGCCTGTGGTGAAGACCATGGTGAGGCAGGCTGTCCCCCTGCAGCCTGTAGACGTTACTGGTGGAGCAGATATCCCTCTGTAGTGCGTGAAGGACCCCACACCGGAACAGGTGGATGACCAAAGGAGGTTGTGACCCTGTGGGAAGCCCACACTGGAGCAGGCTCCTGGCAGGACCTGTGGACCCATGGAGAGAGAAGGCCACTTTGGAGGAGGTTTGCTGGCAGGACTTGTGAGCCTGTGGGGGACCCACGCTGGAGCAGTCTGTTCCTCAAGGACTGCACCCTGTGGAAAGGACCCACCCTGGAGCAGTTAGTGAAGAACTAGAACTTGTGGGAAGGACTCCTGTTGGACAATTTCCTAGAGGACTGTCTCCCGTGGGAGGGACCCCACACTGGAGCAGGGGAAGAGTGTGAAGAGTCCTCCCCCTGAGGAGGAAGGAGCAGCAGAGAGGACGTGTGATGAAGTGACTGCAACCCCCCTTCCCCATCCTCTTGTGCCACTCAGGTAAAGGAGGTAAAGAAATCAGGAGTAAAGTTGAGCCCAGGAAGAAGGGAGGGGCGGGGGGAAGGTGTTTTTAAGAGTTGTTTTTTTATTTCTCATTATCCTTCTCTGATTTGCTTGGTAATAATTTAATTTACCCCAAGTCGAGGCTGTTTTGCCTGTGACAGTAAATGCTGAATGATCTCTCCCTATCCTTATCTCGTCCCATGAGCCCTGTCCAGCTGAGGAGGGGAGTAATCACCCACCAGCAGCTTTGGTGCTCACCTGGCCTCCAGCCAGGGTCAACACACCAGAGCATGGCCTGAAAAAGCACTGGCTACCAGTGCATAACCCAAAGTGTAACTCAAAACATAGGTTTCAGCTTACAAACTCCAAGTCGTTTGAAATCCTTGCTCCTTAAAGACTGTCGTCTTCCTAAAAGCCCTCTGGACAGGGGACACTGCTGGCAAGGGGACCCACCCCTAGCCTCATTCTGCCTGCTGCTCTATCGGGTACATGCTGGGGCACATGCAAGGGCCTGTTGTCTCTTCACACGCATCTTGTATCAAAATGTTGACATTCTTAACTGAACAGACACCCACTGGCAGCTTTCTGCACCCGTTGCACCAGTTTTGTAAACTAATTACCAAGTGTATGTTAGAAGAGCGTTTTTCTTAGTTTCTTTTATCAATTAAAAAAACCAATGAAGTTCCCTTGCATCTGAATAACGTCATCAGTAATTTCATCACAGCGACATTCTCAGGTGGTTTCAGGAGGGCGTATGAAAAGCAAAATCCTCAGCCCTTCTTGGCAGCTGTCTTACAGGCTGTGTAGGGACATTTACAAAGAGGCAGTTGCCTTTTAGCGTCGGATGGCCACCTGGCCAACCAACTCCTTACCCACATCCGCATTATCAGCAACAAGCTTCCTCTTCACTAAAAGCCTGCAGAATTCATTTAAAAACTCGCTGACCTGTACTCGCACTCCTGGAGAGCAAAGCTTATCCCCACAGGCAGCAGTGCCATCAGCTGAATCACATTGACCCACCAGTGTTTCCTCTCTTGGAGCTTTTTCAGTGTCTGGGCTGATTTGTTCCTTTCTCCGAGGAAACTTCCAAAATGGAAGCCCATTTTATACCAGCTGTGGTGATGTCCTTCCCTAGAAGGAGACATCCATTTCTAAAGCACCTAGACAGATATCACCGCCTTCATGGTCACAGCACACCCACACAGTGTGTCCGTTGCTCACCTGGTCAGTGGAGGCTTGGACCTGCTGGAGCTGACAGCGTGGAGCTGGACTCCAGCAGGCTACTCATGGGTGAAAGTATCCTTAACGTATCTCTCAGGCTCCAGCCTTCATGATTTGATGTCTTCAAAGGTATGAAACAATGAAATTCATGGTCAGGTCTTTTGAATTTAGGCTGCAGAAAACCATTCTTCAGGATATACAGGTTTTCTTCTCCAAAAGATACAGTCATTGTCCACATCGTGTTCTGCATATCATGGCATCCATGAACCAAAAAAGCTGTATCTCATGGTGTCTTTCTATGGCCACCATGCTCCACACCAGCGAAGCTCTGGCAGAAGAGATAGATAGCCCCTACATCAATAAACCATGCATGAAGAACTGCACTGTAGAAATAGGTGAGGTCATGTGGAGTGCCACGACTTTCTCCTCCAGTTTGGATAGATGAGAGTAGGCAAATGTTCCTGGAGGCATGGTGATAGATCAGAGGGTGACTGTGAGCCCCCAGTATGATACAGACAAACGCCTTCCCGTGTGTCAGGCAAGATCTTTTTGTAGGAAAGGCAAGCCTTGTGCAAGACCCTGGTGAGAACTCACCTGTACCACTATGGACATTTCTCATTCCTCAGGTTCAAGAAAGAGAAATGCCATCCGGGGTGAAGGCACACAAAGGCTAAGTGGTTAATTAGGGACACGGAGGACCTATAGAAGAAGGCGACTAGAAGGAGCAAGACAAAGGCTGAGAGGGCTGCCATCGCTTTCAAGAAAGATATCAAGGATGAGGGCCCAAGGAGGAAAAGAGCTCTTGCAGTGCAAGGAAAAAGACAGTGGAGGACACAAACCAACTCAGCACTTCTTGCCAAGAGGAAGACCTCACCATCAACAGTGTAGTAGCAAATGTCCCTTGGGGCATTGCTAAGGAATGGTGAGCAAGTCATGCATGCTCCCTATGTCTCTGCAGAGTTCAGGCAGAAAGAACGAACCCTGTCTTTCACCTCTGGCATCCCTCAACCCAAATGAATGCCTCTGACTCCCTGGATGCCCTTATGAATGCCTAGGAAAGCAAGAGAATGCCCTTGTTCCCATAGTCTGAACGTACAGATGAATTGACAGGGACATCCAGCAGCTGTGCCCAGTGCACGGCCACCAAGGGCAGCGAGAGCCTCTTGGGCCTCCTGCACACGGGGCCAGCACCCCAAAGGCCTTCCTCTGAAGGATGCTGAGCGGAGGGGTGGTGGGCGTGGCTGCAGCAGGCGTGGCTGTGGCGGGCGGGGCTGTGCATGGGGGGCGCTGTCAGCCCCGTGGCACAATGCCACCACCCGGCAACGCAGCAGTCACAATGCCCCCGGGAGTATAAAAAGGGGGCATCTCCCACTGGGACACAACTGGCCCGGGGGCAGCCCAAAGACATCTGAGAGGAAGCCCTGGAAGAGCCAGCGGAATTACTTGGAGGGGCTTGAGGGAGGAAGCCCAGAGGCTGGACGAGGCTGCTGGACGTGAGAACAAGCAGCAACATCTGAAAGTGCCCGAGGCTCTCAGGCCTTTTCAGCTGGAGAGCAGTGGCCAGAGCAAGGGAGTGCCATCTTGAAGAGCCCTGCAGACATGCTCACCATCGTCATCTCCTGTGGAGCCAGTGGCAGCAGCCATAAGAAATGAGGTGCAGAGATTTTGCCGGAGGTCCCAGTGCTTTGGAGCACCCACAGGTGTCCTGCCAGGTTCAGGAAGGATTCTTGGCCCCGAGGTCAATCAGAGTGGGGGCATTTGGCCACTCTCGCATGCCCCAGAGACGGGTCCAGGTTGAGGAAGAATAGATAGAGGTTGGGCATCTCCTGGCAGGCGTGAGCAGCCGGTGGGACGAGGAGGCAGGTTGTGCTCACGTGCTCAGGGAACAGCCGATCGCCAGCTCTGGGGTCAGGAAGGAATTTTCCCCCGGGGCACATTGGCCCTGCCCCCCGGGGGTTTTTTGCCTTCCTCTGCAGCACTGAGCACGGCCCCTTGCCAGGGCAGGCCTCCTCTGCTCCCTTGTAGCTAGGTTACTGCCTGCTGTTCACACACCACAAAGATGGCCCTTCGTGCCCTGCAGCTGGGGGGAGGAAGGCTTTTTTTCCCCCAAGGTGGGCTAGCAAGTGTCCCCAGGGGTTTTTGCCGCCTTCTGCAGCACTGAACACGGCCCCTTGCCAGGGTCCAATTTGGGCCATTTTGGCCAGTTGCCTGCTGCTCCTGCTCCATGAAGGTGACCCTCGTGCCCCACATCTGGGGGGAGGAAGCTTTCTAGTCTCCCAAGGCAGACCCACAGGACATGCTTCTTGTCCTCTGTAGCATTGAGGACAGCCCCTTGTCAGGGCTCCTCTGGGCCATTTGGCTGAGCTTCTTGCCTGCTGCTCTTGCACCTCCAAGGCGCTACTGGTGCCCTGGATCTCTGGAGGCCTCTTGCCAATTGCAAGTTCTTAGCGGGAGCGAGCTTTGCTCTTCCCTTGGCTCCATTTCCCCAGGGCTTCTTGCTTGTGCACAACAGCCTGTGCTTGGAAGGGCTCCAGGCTTGCTGTACCATCCGGAGCTGCCACTTTTCAGCTCTCCCTCCATGCAATACAAGTACTGGGCAGGCACAAGAGCACTTTTAGTGCATCACTGCCCAAGAAGCGCAGCAGAGCAACTTTTGGAAGGCAAAAATCATGCTTGTCGTCAATAGGTGTCCTACTTTGGAAAATATCCTACAGGACCACACACCTCTTCTTCTTCTCCTCCTTTGTGTGGTTGGTCCTGATGTTCATTCTTCAAGTTCTGACACTTCAGGAAACAGGACCCACTTCTCCTGAGCCAGAAAAAGAGAGGCGAGAGAAAAGAGAAGAGAAGAGAAGAGAAGAGAAGAGAAGAGAAGAGAAGAGAAGAGAAGAGAAGAGAGAAGAGAAGAAAAAGAAAAAGAAAAAGAAAAAGAAAAAGAAAAAGAAAAAGAAAAAGAAAAAGAAAAAAATAAAAATAAAAATAAAAATAAAAAGAAAAAGAAAAAGAAAAAGAAAAAGAAAAAGAAAAAGAAGAGGAGGCAGGCGATGATTTGAAAGGGACCTACAATGATGATTGAGTCCAACTGCCTGAACACATCAGGGCTGACCAAAAGTTAAAGCATGTTATTGAGGCCATTGTCCACATGCCTCTTCAACACTGACAGGCATGGGTCATGGACCACCTCTCAAGGAAGCCTGTTCCAAAGTTTGAGCAGCCTATCGGTAAAGAAATGTTTCCTCATGTCAAGTCTGGAACCTCCCCTGGGGGACACAGCTTTGAACCATTCCCATGTATCCTAGGCACTGGATCCCAGGCAGAAGAGAAGAGATCAGCACCTCCCTCTGCACTTCCCCTCCTCAGGAGGCTGTAGAGAGCCATGAGGGGCTCCCTCTCTCCGAACTAGACAATCCCAGAGTCCTCAGCTACTCCCAAGAGGACATGCCTTCCAGCCCCTTCACCAGCCTCAGTGGCCTCCTCTGAACACATTCAAGGACCTTCACATCCTTCTTAAATTGTGGGACCCAACTGACGGGCTTGCATTCCCCTACTGTGCTCCCCCACATATGGGAATGCAATTAGTACAGCTCTAGTGACTTCTTTTAGGATGTGTTACTTCAGCATGCATTTGCCTTGTGGGGGCCATTTGCAAAGAGGAAAGCATGTGTATTGGGTTTGCGTGGCGAGGTTTTGATAGCAGGGGGGCTCCAGGCGTGGCTTCTGTGAGAAGCTGCTCGAAGCTTCCTCTGTGTCTGAGAGAGCCAATGCCAGCTGGCTCCAAGACAGACCTGCTGCTGGCCAAGGCCAAGGCCAAGGCCATCAGCGACGGTCGTAGAGCCTCTGGGATAACAGATATAAGAAGGGGGAAAAAAACTTTGCAACTGCAGCTATAGAGAAGAGTGAGAATATGCGAGAGAAACAACTCTGCAGACACCAAGGTCAGCGAAGAAGGAGGGGGAAGAGGTGCTGCAGGTGCTGGAGCAGGGCTTCCCGTGCAGCCTGTGGTGAAGACCATGGTGAGGCAGGCTGTCCCCCTGCAGCCTGTAGACGTTACTGGTGGAGCAGATATCCCTCTGTAGTGCGTGAAGGACCCCACACCGGAACAGGTGGATGACCAAAGGAGGTTGTGACCCTGTGGGAAGCCCACACTGGAGCAGGCTCCTGGCAGGACCTGTGGACCCATGGAGAGAGAAGGCCACTTTGGAGGAGGTTTGCTGGCAGGACTTGTGAGCCTGTGGGGGACCCACGCTGGAGCAGTCTGTTCCTCAAGGACTGCACCCTGTGGAAAGGACCCACCCTGGAGCAGTTAGTGAAGAACTAGAACTTGTGGGAAGGACTCCTGTTGGACAATTTCCTAGAGGACTGTCTCCCGTGGGAGGGACCCCACACTGGAGCAGGGGAAGAGTGTGAAGAGTCCTCCCCCTGAGGAGGAAGGAGCAGCAGAGAGGACGTGTGATGAAGTGACTGCAACCCCCCTTCCCCATCCTCTTGTGCCACTCAGGTAAAGGAGGTAAAGAAATCAGGAGTAAAGTTGAGCCCAGGAAGAAGGGAGGGGCGGGGGGAAGGTGTTTTTAAGAGTTGTTTTTTTATTTCTCATTATCCTTCTCTGATTTGCTTGGTAATAATTTAATTTACCCCAAGTCGAGGCTGTTTTGCCTGTGACAGTAAATGCTGAATGATCTCTCCCTATCCTTATCTCGTCCCATGAGCCCTGTCCAGCTGAGGAGGGGAGTAATCACCCACCAGCAGCTTTGGTGCTCACCTGGCCTCCAGCCAGGGTCAACACACCAGAGCATGGCCTGAAAAAGCACTGGCTACCAGTGCATAACCCAAAGTGTAACTCAAAACATAGGTTTCAGCTTACAAACTCCAAGTCGTTTGAAATCCTTGCTCCTTAAAGACTGTCGTCTTCCTAAAAGCCCTCTGGACAGGGGACACTGCTGGCAAGGGGACCCACCCCTAGCCTCATTCTGCCTGCTGCTCTATCGGGTACATGCTGGGGCACATGCAAGGGCCTGTTGTCTCTTCACACGCATCTTGTATCAAAATGTTGACATTCTTAACTGAACAGACACCCACTGGCAGCTTTCTGCACCCGTTGCACCAGTTTTGTAAACTAATTACCAAGTGTATGTTAGAAGAGCGTTTTTCTTAGTTTCTTTTATCAATTAAAAAAACCAATGAAGTTCCCTTGCATCTGAATAACGTCATCAGTAATTTCATCACAGCGACATTCTCAGGTGGTTTCAGGAGGGCGTATGAAAAGCAAAATCCTCAGCCCTTCTTGGCAGCTGTCTTACAGGCTGTGTAGGGACATTTACAAAGAGGCAGTTGCCTTTTAGCGTCGGATGGCCACCTGGCCAACCAACTCCTTACCCACATCCGCATTATCAGCAACAAGCTTCCTCTTCACTAAAAGCCTGCAGAATTCATTTAAAAACTCGCTGACCTGTACTCGCACTCCTGGAGAGCAAAGCTTATCCCCACAGGCAGCAGTGCCATCAGCTGAATCACATTGACCCACCAGTGTTTCCTCTCTTGGAGCTTTTTCAGTGTCTGGGCTGATTTGTTCCTTTCTCCGAGGAAACTTCCAAAATGGAAGCCCATTTTATACCAGCTGTGGTGATGTCCTTCCCTAGAAGGAGACATCCATTTCTAAAGCACCTAGACAGATATCACCGCCTTCATGGTCACAGCACACCCACACAGTGTGTCCGTTGCTCACCTGGTCAGTGGAGGCTTGGACCTGCTGGAGCTGACAGCGTGGAGCTGGACTCCAGCAGGCTACTCATGGGTGAAAGTATCCTTAACGTATCTCTCAGGCTCCAGCCTTCATGATTTGATGTCTTCAAAGGTATGAAACAATGAAATTCATGGTCAGGTCTTTTGAATTTAGGCTGCAGAAAACCATTCTTCAGGATATACAGGTTTTCTTCTCCAAAAGATACAGTCATTGTCCACATCGTGTTCTGCATATCATGGCATCCATGAACCAAAAAAGCTGTATCTCATGGTGTCTTTCTATGGCCACCATGCTCCACACCAGCGAAGCTCTGGCAGAAGAGATAGATAGCCCCTACATCAATAAACCATGCATGAAGAACTGCACTGTAGAAATAGGTAAGGTCATGTGGAGTGCCACGACTTTCTCCTCCAGTTTGGATAGATGAGAGTAGGCAAATGTTCCTGGAGGCATGGTGATAGATCAGAGGGTGACTGTGAGCCCCCAGTATGATACAGACAAACGCCTTCCCGTGTGTCAGGCAAGATCTTTTTGTAGGAAAGGCAAGCCTTGTGCAAGACCCTGGTGAGAACTCACCTGTACCACTATGGACATTTCTCATTCCTCAGGTTCAAGAAAGAGAAATGCCATCCGGGGTGAAGGCACACAAAGGCTAAGTGGTTAATTAGGGACACGGAGGACCTATAGAAGAAGGCGACTAGAAGGAGCAAGACAAAGGCTGAGAGGGCTGCCATCGCTTTCAAGAAAGATATCAAGGATGAGGGCCCAAGGAGGAAAAGAGCTCTTGCAGTGCAAGGAAAAAGACAGTGGAGGACACAAACCAACTCAGCACTTCTTGCCAAGAGGAAGACCTCACCATCAACAGTGTAGTAGCAAATGTCCCTTGGGGCATTGCTAAGGAATGGTGAGCAAGTCATGCATGCTCCCTATGTCTCTGCAGAGTTCAGGCAGAAAGAACGAACCCTGTCTTTCACCTCTGGCATCCCTCAACCCAAATGAATGCCTCTGACTCCCTGGATGCCCTTATGAATGCCTAGGAAAGCAAGAGAATGCCCTTGTTCCCATAGTCTGAACGTACAGATGAATTGACAGGGACATCCAGCAGCTGTGCCCAGTGCACGGCCACCAAGGGCAGCGAGAGCCTCTTGGGCCTCCTGCACACGGGGCCAGCACCCCAAAGGCCTTCCTCTGAAGGATGCTGAGCGGAGGGGTGGTGGGCGTGGCTGCAGCAGGCGTGGCTGTGGCGGGCGGGGCTGTGCATGGGGGGCGCTGTCAGCCCCGTGGCACAATGCCACCACCCGGCAACGCAGCAGTCACAATGCCCCCGGGAGTATAAAAAGGGGGCATCTCCCACTGGGACACAACTGGCCCGGGGGCAGCCCAAAGACATCTGAGAGGAAGCCCTGGAAGAGCCAGCGGAATTACTTGGAGGGGCTTGAGGGAGGAAGCCCAGAGGCTGGACGAGGCTGCTGGACGTGAGAACAAGCAGCAACATCTGAAAGTGCCCGAGGCTCTCAGGCCTTTTCAGCTGGAGAGCAGTGGCCAGAGCAAGGGAATGCCATCTTGAAGAGCCCTGCAGACATGCTCACCATCGTCATCTCCTGTGGAGCCAGTGGCAGCAGCCATAAGAAATGAGGTGCAGAGATTTTGCCGGAGGTCCCAGTGCTTTGGAGCACCCACAGGTGTCCTGCCAGGTTCAGGAAGGATTCTTGGCCCCGAGGTCAATCAGAGTGGGGGCATTTGGCCACTCTCGCATGCCCCAGAGACGGGTCCAGGTTGAGGAAGAATAGATAGAGGTTGGGCATCTCCTGGCAGGCGTGAGCAGCCGGTGGGACGAGGAGGCAGGTTGTGCTCACGTGCTCAGGGAACAGCCGATCGCCAGCTCTGGGGTCAGGAAGGAATTTTCCCCCGGGGCACATTGGCCCTGCCCCCCGGGGGTTTTTTGCCTTCCTCTGCAGCACTGAGCACGGCCCCTTGCCAGGGCAGGCCTCCTCTGCTCCCTTGTAGCTAGGTTACTGCCTGCTGTTCACACACCACAAAGATGGCCCTTCGTGCCCTGCAGCTGGGGGGAGGAAGGCTTTTTTTCCCCCAAGGTGGGCTAGCAAGTGTCCCCAGGGGTTTTTGCCGCCTTCTGCAGCACTGAACACGGCCCCTTGCCAGGGTCCAATTTGGGCCATTTTGGCCAGTTGCCTGCTGCTCCTGCTCCATGAAGGTGACCCTCGTGCCCCACATCTGGGGGGAGGAAGCTTTCTAGTCTCCCAAGGCAGACCCACAGGACATGCTTCTTGTCCTCTGTAGCATTGAGGACAGCCCCTTGTCAGGGCTCCTCTGGGCCATTTGGCTGAGCTTCTTGCCTGCTGCTCTTGCACCTCCAAGGCGCTACTGGTGCCCTGGATCTCTGGAGGCCTCTTGCCAATTGCAAGTTCTTAGCGGGAGCGAGCTTTGCTCTTCCCTTGGCTCCATTTCCCCAGGGCTTCTTGCTTGTGCACAACAGCCTGTGCTTGGAAGGGCTCCAGGCTTGCTGTACCATCCGGAGCTGCCACTTTTCAGCTCTCCCTCCATGCAATACAAGTACTGGGCAGGCACAAGAGCACTTTTAGTGCATCACTGCCCAAGAAGCGCAGCAGAGCAACTTTTGGAAGGCAAAAATCATGCTTGTCGTCAATAGGTGTCCTACTTTGGAAAATATCCTACAGGACCACACACCTCTTCTTCTTCTCCTCCTTTGTGTGGTTGGTCCTGATGTTCATTCTTCAAGTTCTGACACTTCAGGAAACAGGACCCACTTCTCCTGAGCCAGAAAAAGAGAGGCGAGAGAAAAGAGAAGAGAAGAGAAGAGAAGAGAAGAGAAGAGAAGAGAAGAGAAGAGAAGAGAAGAGAAGAGAAGAGAGAAGAGAAGAAAAAGAAAAAGAAAAAGAAAAAGAAAAAGAAAAAGAAAAAGAAAAAGAAAAAAATAAAAATAAAAATAAAAATAAAAATAAAAATAAAAAGAAAAAGAAAAAGAAAAAGAAAAAGAAGAGGAGGCAGGCGATGATTTGAAAGGGACCTACAATGATGATTGAGTCCAACTGCCTGAACACATCAGGGCTGACCAAAAGTTAAAGCATGTTATTGAGGCCATTGTCCACATGCCTCTTCAACACTGACAGGCATGGGTCATGGACCACCTCTCAAGGAAGCCTGTTCCAAAGTTTGAGCAGCCTATCGGTAAAGAAATGTTTCCTCATGTCAAGTCTGGAACCTCCCCTGGGGGACACAGCTTTGAACCATTCCCATGTATCCTAGGCACTGGATCCCAGGCAGAAGAGAAGAGATCAGCACCTCCCTCTGCACTTCCCCTCCTCAGGAGGCTGTAGAGAGCCATGAGGGGCTCCCTCTCTCCGAACTAGACAATCCCAGAGTCCTCAGCTACTCCCAAGAGGACATGCCTTCCAGCCCCTTCACCAGCCTCAGTGGCCTCCTCTGAACACATTCAAGGACCTTCACATCCTTCTTAAATTGTGGGACCCAACTGACGGGCTTGCATTCCCCTACTGTGCTCCCCCACATATGGGAATGCAATTAGTACAGCTCTAGTGACTTCTTTTAGGATGTGTTACTTCAGCATGCATTTGCCTTGTGGGGGCCATTTGCAAAGAGGAAAGCATGTGTATTGGGTTTGCGTGGCGAGGTTTTGATAGCAGGGGGGCTCCAGGCGTGGCTTCTGTGAGAAGCTGCTCGAAGCTTCCTCTGTGTCTGAGAGAGCCAATGCCAGCTGGCTCCAAGACAGACCTGCTGCTGGCCAAGGCCAAGGCCAAGGCCATCAGCGACGGTCGTAGAGCCTCTGGGATAACAGATATAAGAAGGGGGAAAAAAACTTTGCAACTGCAGCTATAGAGAAGAGTGAGAATATGCGAGAGAAACAACTCTGCAGACACCAAGGTCAGCGAAGAAGGAGGGGGAAGAGGTGCTGCAGGTGCTGGAGCAGGGCTTCCCGTGCAGCCTGTGGTGAAGACCATGGTGAGGCAGGCTGTCCCCCTGCAGCCTGTAGACGTTACTGCTGGAGCAGATATCCCTCTGTAGTGCGTGAAGGACCCCACACCGGAACAGGTGGATGACCAAAGGAGGTTGTGACCCTGTGGGAAGCCCACACTGGAGCAGGCTCCTGGCAGGACCTGTGGACCCATGGAGAGAGAAGGCCACTTTGGAGGAGGTTTGCTGGCAGGACTTGTGAGCCTGTGGGGGACCCACGCTGGAGCAGTCTGTTCCTCAAGGACTGCACCCTGTGGAAAGGACCCACCCTGGAGCAGTTAGTGAAGAACTAGAACTTGTGGGAAGGACTCCTGTTGGACAATTTCCTAGAGGACTGTCTCCCGTGGGAGGGACCCCACACTGGAGCAGGGGAAGAGTGTGAAGAGTCCTCCCCCTGAGGAGGAAGGAGCAGCAGAGAGGACGTGTGATGAAGTGACTGCAACCCCCCTTCCCCATCCTCTTGTGCCACTCAGGTAAAGGAGGTAAAGAAATCAGGAGTAAAGTTGAGCCCAGGAAGAAGGGAGGGGCGGGGGGAAGGTGTTTTTAAGAGTTGTTTTTTTATTTCTCATTATCCTTCTCTGATTTGCTTGGTAATAATTTAATTTACCCCAAGTCGAGGCTGTTTTGCCTGTGACAGTAAATGCTGAATGATCTCTCCCTATCCTTATCTCGTCCCATGAGCCCTGTCCAGCTGAGGAGGGGAGTAATCACCCACCAGCAGCTTTGGTGCTCACCTGGCCTCCAGCCAGGGTCAACACACCAGAGCATGGCCTGAAAAAGCACTGGCTACCAGTGCATAACCCAAAGTGTAACTCAAAACATAGGTTTCAGCTTACAAACTCCAAGTCGTTTGAAATCCTTGCTCCTTAAAGACTGTCGTCTTCCTAAAAGCCCTCTGGACAGGGGACACTGCTGGCAAGGGGACCCACCCCTAGCCTCATTCTGCCTGCTGCTCTATCGGGTACATGCTGGGGCACATGCAAGGGCCTGTTGTCTCTTCACACGCATCTTGTATCAAAATGTTGACATTCTTAACTGAACAGACACCCACTGGCAGCTTTCTGCACCCGTTGCACCAGTTTTGTAAACTAATTACCAAGTGTATGTTAGAAGAGCGTTTTTCTTAGTTTCTTTTATCAATTAAAAAAACCAATGAAGTTCCCTTGCATCTGAATAACGTCATCAGTAATTTCATCACAGCGACATTCTCAGGTGGTTTCAGGAGGGCGTATGAAAAGCAAAATCCTCAGCCCTTCTTGGCAGCTGTCTTACAGGCTGTGTAGGGACATTTACAAAGAGGCAGTTGCCTTTTAGCGTCGGATGGCCACCTGGCCAACCAACTCCTTACCCACATCCGCATTATCAGCAACAAGATTCCTCTTCACTAAAAGCCTGCAGAATTCATTTAAAAACTCGCTGACCTGTACTCGCACTCCTGGAGAGCAAAGCTTATCCCCACAGGCAGCAGTGCCATCAGCTGAATCACATTGACCCACCAGTGTTTCCTCTCTTGGAGCTTTTTCAGTGTCTGGGCTGATTTGTTCCTTTCTCCGAGGAAACTTCCAAAATGGAAGCCCATTTTATACCAGCTGTGGTGATGTCCTTCCCTAGAAGGAGACATCCATTTCTAAAGCACCTAGACAGATATCACCGCCTTCATGGTCACAGCACACCCACACAGTGTGTCCGTTGCTCACCTGGTCAGTGGAGGCTTGGACCTGCTGGAGCTGACAGCGTGGAGCTGGACTCCAGCAGGCTACTCATGGGTGAAAGTATCCTTAACGTATCTCTCAGGCTCCAGCCTTCATGATTTGATGTCTTCAAAGGTATGAAACAATGAAATTCATGGTCAGGTCTTTTGAATTTAGGCTGCAGAAAACCATTCTTCAGGATATACAGGCTTTCTTCTCCAAAAGATACAGTCATTGTCCACATCGTGTTCTGCATATCATGGCATCCATGAACCAAAAAAGCTGTATCTCATGGTGTCTTTCTATGGCCACCATGCTCCACACCAGCGAAGCTCTGGCAGAAGAGATAGATAGCCCCTACATCAATAAACCATGCATGAAGAACTGCACTGTAGAAATAGGTGAGGTCATGTGGAGTGCCACGACTTTCTCCTCCAGTTTGGATAGATGAGAGTAGGCAAATGTTCCTGGAGGCATGGTGATAGATCAGAGGGTGACTGTGAGCCCCCAGTATGATACAGACAAACACCTTCCCGTGTGTCAGGCAAGATCTTTTTGTAGGAAAGGCAAGCCTTGTGCAAGACCCTGGTGAGAACTCACCTGTACCACTATGGACATTTCTCATTCCTCAGGTTCAAGAAAGAGAAATGCCATCCGGGGTGAAGGCAGACAAAGGCTAAGTGGTTAATTAGGGACACGGAGGACCTATAGAAGAAGGCGACTAGAAGGAGCAAGACAAAGGCTGAGAGGGCTGCCATCGCTTTCAAGAAAGATATCAAGGATGAGGGCCCAAGGAGGAAAAGAGCTCTTGCAGTGCAAGGAAAAAGACAGTGGAGGACACAAACCAACTCAGCACTTCTTGCCAAGAGGAAGACCTCACCATCAACAGTGTAGTAGCAAATGTCCCTTGGGGCATTGCTAAGGAATGGTGAGCAAGTCATGCATGCTCCCTATGTCTCTGCAGAGTTCAGGCAGAAAGAACGAACCCTGTCTTTCACCTCTGGCATCCCTCAACCCAAATGAATGCCTCTGACTCCCTGGATGCCCTTATGAATGCCTAGGAAAGCAAGAGAATGCCCTTGTTCCCATAGTCTGAACGTACAGATGAATTGACAGGGACATCCAGCAGCTGTGCCCAGTGCACGGCCACCAAGGGCAGCGAGAGCCTCTTGGGCCTCCTGCACACGGGGCCAGCACCCCAAAGGCCTTCCTCTGAAGGATGCTGAGCGGAGGGGTGGTGGGCGTGGCTGCAGCAGGCGTGGCTGTGGCGGGCGGGGCTGTGCATGGGGGGCGCTGTCAGCCCCGTGGCACAATGCCACCACCCGGCAACGCAGCAGTCACAATGCCCCCGGGAGTATAAAAAGGGGGCATCTCCCACTGGGACACAACTGGCCCGGGGGCAGCCCAAAGACATCTGAGAGGAAGCCCTGGAAGAGCCAGCGGAATTACTTGGAGGGGCTTGAGGGAGGAAGCCCAGAGGCTGGACGAGGCTGCTGGACGTGAGAACAAGCAGCAACATCTGAAAGTGCCCGAGGCTCTCAGGCCTTTTCAGCTGGAGAGCAGTGGCCAGAGCAAGGGAGTGCCATCTTGAAGAGCCCTGCAGACATGCTCACCATCGTCATCTCCTGTGGAGCCAGTGGCAGCAGCCATAAGAAACGAGGTGCAGAGATGTTGCCGGAGGTCCCAGTGCTTTGGAGCACCCACAGGTGTCCTGCCAGGTGCAGGAAGGATTCTTGGCCCCGAGGTCAATCAGAGTGGGGGCATTTGGCCACTCTCGCATGCCCCAGAGACGGGTCCAGGTTGAGGAAGAATAGATAGAGGTTGGGCATCTCCTGGCAGGCGTGAGCAGCCGGTGGGACGAGGAGGCAGGTTGTGCTCACGTGCTCAGGGAACAGCCGATCGCCAGCTCTGGGGTCAGGAAGGAATTTTCCCCCGGGGCACATTGGCCCGGCCCCCGGGGGTTTTTTGCCTTCCTCTGCAGCACTGAGCACGGCCCCTTGCCAGGGCAGGCCTCCTCTGCTCCCTTGTAGCTAGGTTACTGCCTGCTGTTCACACACCACAAAGATGGCCCTTCGTGCCCTGCAGCTGGGGGGAGGAAGGCTTTTTTTCCCCCAAGGTGGGCTAGCAAGTGTCCCCAGGGGTTTTTGCCGCCTTCTGCAGCACTGAGCACGGCCCCTTGCCAGGGTCCAATTTGGGCCATTTTGGCCAGGTGCCTGCTGCTCCTGCTCCATGAAGGTGACCCTCGTGCCCCACATCTGGGGGGAGGAAGCTTTCTAGTCTCCCAAGGCAGACCCACAGGACATGCTTCTTGTCCTCTGGAGCATTGAGGACAGCCCCTTGTCAGGGCTCCTCTGGGCCATTTGGCTGAGCTTCTTGCCTGCTGCTCTTGCACCTCCAAGGCGCTACTGGTGCCCTGGATCTCTGGAGGCCTCTTGCCAATTGCAAGTTCTTAGCGGGAGCGAGCTTTGCTCTTCCCTTGGCTCCATTTCCCCAGGGCTTCTTACTTGTGCACAACAGCCTGTGCTTGGAAGGGCTCCAGGCTTGCTGTACCATCCGGAGCTGCCACTTTTCAGCTCTCCCTCCATGCAATACAAGTACTGGGCAGGCACAAGAGCACTTTTAGTGCATCACTGCCCAAGAAGCGCAGCAGAGCAACTTTTGGAAGGCAAAAATCATGCTTGTCGTCAATAGGTGTCCTACTTTGGAAAATATCCTACAGGACCACACACCTCTTCTTCTTCTCCTCCTTTGTGTGGTTGGTCCTGATGTTCATTCTTCAAGTTCTGACACTTCAGGAAACAGGACCCACTTCTCCTGAGCCAGAAAAAGAGAGGCGAGAGAAAAGAGAAGAGAAGAGAAGAGAAGAGAAGAGAAGAGAAGAGAAGAGAAGAGAAGAGAAGAGAAGAGAAGAGAAGAGAAGAGAGAAGAGAAGAAAAAGAAAAAGAAAAAGAAAAAGAAAAAGAAAAAGAAAAAGAAAAAGAAAAAGAAAAAGAAAAAAATAAAAATAAAAATAAAAATAAAAATAAAAATAAAAATAAAAATAAAAAGAAAAAGAAAAAGAAAAAGAAAAAAATAAAAATAAAAATAAAAATAAAAAGAAAAAGAAAAAGAAAAAGAAAAAGAAAAAGAAAAAGAAAAAGAAAAAGAAAAAGAAAAAGAAGAGGAGGCAGGCGATGATTTGAAAGGGACCTACAATGATGATTGAGTCCAACTGCCTGAACACATCAGGGCTGACCAAAAGTTAAAGCATGTTATTGAGGCCATTGTCCACATGCCTCTTCAACACTGACAGGCATGGGTCATGGACCACCTCTCAAGGAAGCCTGTTCCAAAGTTTGAGCAGCCTATCGGTAAAGAAATGTTTCCTCATGTCAAGTCTGGAACCTCCCCTGGGGGACACAGCTTTGAACCATTCCCATGTATCCTAGGCACTGGATCCCAGGCAGAAGAGAAGAGATCAGCACCTCCCTCTGCACTTCCCCTCCTCAGGAGGCTGTAGAGAGCCATGAGGGGCTCCCTCTCTCCGAACTAGACAATCCCAGAGTCCTCAGCTACTCCCAAGAGGACATGCCTTCCAGCCCCTTCACCAGCCTCAGTGGCCTCCTCTGAACACATTCAAGGACCTTCACATCCTTCTTAAATTGTGGGACCCAACTGACGGGCTTGCATTCCCCTACTGTGCTCCCCCACATATGGGAATGCAATTAGTACAGCTCTAGTGACTTCTTTTAGGATGTGTTACTTCAGCATGCATTTGCCTTGTGGGGGCCATTTGCAAAGAGGAAAGCATGTGTATTGGGTTTGCGTGGCGAGGTTTTGATAGCAGGGGGGCTCCAGGCGTGGCTTCTGTGAGAAGCTGCTCGAAGCTTCCTCTGTGTCTGAGAGAGCCAATGCCAGCTGGCTCCAAGACAGACCTGCTGCTGGCCAAGGCCAAGGCCAAGGCCATCAGCGACGGTCGTAGAGCCTCTGGGATAACAGATATAAGAAGGGGGAAAAAAACTTTGCAACTGCAGCTATAGAGAAGAGTGAGAATATGCGAGAGAAACAACTCTGCAGACACCAAGGTCAGCGAAGAAGGAGGGGGAAGAGGTGCTGCAGGTGCTGGAGCAGGGCTTCCCGTGCAGCCTGTGGTGAAGACCATGGTGAGGCAGGCTGTCCCCCTGCAGCCTGTAGACGTTACTGGTGGAGCAGATATCCCTCTGTAGTGCGTGAAGGACCCCACACCGGAACAGGTGGATGACCAAAGGAGGTTGTGACCCTGTGGGAAGCCCACACTGGAGCAGGCTCCTGGCAGGACCTGTGGACCCATGAAGACAGAGAAGGCCACTTTGGAGGAGGTTTGCTGGCAGGACTTGTGAGCCTGTGGGGGACCCACGCTGGAGCAGTCTGTTCCTCAAGGACTGCACCCTGTGGAAAGGACCCACCCTGGAGCAGTTAGTGAAGAACTAGAACTTGTGGGAAGGACTCCTGTTGGACAATTTCCTAGAGGACTGTCTCCCGTGGGAGGGACCCCACACTGGAGCAGGGGAAGAGTGTGAAGAGTCCTCCCCCTGAGGAGGAAGGAGCAGCAGAGAGGACGTGTGATGAAGTGACTGCAACCCCCCTTCCCCATCCTCTTGTGCCACTCAGGTAAAGGAGGTAAAGAAATCAGGAGTAAAGTTGAGCCCAGGAAGAAGGGAGGGGCAGGAGGAAGGTGTTTTTAAGAGTTGTTTTTTTATTTCTCATTATCCTTCTCTGATTTGCTTGGTAATAATTTAATTTACCCCAAGTCGAGGCTGTTTTGCCTGTGACAGTAAATGCTGAATGATCTCTCCCTATCCTTATCTCGTCCCATGAGCCCTGTCCAGCTGAGGAGGGGAGTAATCACCCACCAGCAGCTTTGGTGCTCACCTGGCCTCCAGCCAGGGTCAACACACCAGAGCATGGCCTGAAAAAGCACTGGCTACCAGTGCATAACCCAAAGTGTAACTCAAAACATAGGTTTCAGCTTACAAACTCCAAGTCGTTTGAAATCCTTGCTCCTTAAAGACTGTCGTCTTCCTAAAAGCCCTCTGGACAGGGGACACTGCTGGCAAGGGGACCCACCCCTAGCCTCATTCTGCCTGCTGCTCTATCGGGTACATGCTGGGGCACATGCAAGGGCCTGTTGTCTCTTCACACGCATCTTGTATCAAAATGTTGACATTCTTAACTGAACAGACACCCACTGGCAGCTTTCTGCACCCGTTGCACCAGTTTTGTAAACTAATTACCAAGTGTATGTTAGAAGAGCGTTTTTCTTAGTTTCTTTTATCAATTAAAAAAACCAATGAAGTTCCCTTGCATCTGAATAACGTCATCAGTAATTTCATCACAGCGACATTCTCAGGTGGTTTCAGGAGGGCGTATGAAAAGCAAAATCCTCAGCCCTTCTTGGCAGCTGTCTTACAGGCTGTGTAGGGACATTTACAAAGAGGCAGTTGCCTTTTAGCGTCGGATGGCCACCTGGCCAACCAACTCCTTACCCACATCAGCATTTTCAGCAACAAGCTTGCTCTTCACTAAAAGCCTGCAGAATTCATTTAAAAACTCGCTGACCTGTACTCATGTCGTGGTTTAGCCCCAGCTGGCAACTAAGCACCACGCAGCCGCTCGCTCACTCTCCCTCCCACAGTGGGACGGGGGAGAGAATGAGGAAAAACCTCGTGGGTTGAGATAAAGACGGTTTAATAGGACAGAAAGAAAGGAGGGAACAATAATGATAATACCAACAAAGGAATGTACAAGAACAAGTGAGGCCCAATACAGAAATTGCTCACCACCCCGTGATCGACAGCCCATCCCCGAGCAGCGATTTCCGCCCCCCGGCCAACTCCAGTTTATGTACTGGGCATGACGTCGGATGGTAGGGAATATCTCTTTGGCCAGTCTGGGTCAGCTGTCCCGGCTGTGTCCCCTCCCAGCTCCCCGTGCACCCCCAGCCTGCTCGCTGGCAGGCCAGCACGAGAAGCTGGACTGTCCTTGACGGCTCAGCAACAACCCAAAACATCAGCACATTATCAACAGTTCCTCATCCCAAATCCAAAACACAGTCTCACACTAGCTTCTGTGAGGAAAACCAGCTCTATCCTGGCTGAAACCAGGACAGTATCCACCCCTTATTCCATACCATTTACGTCATGCCCAGGTCCTATACTTTTCAATACATTCCAATTATTCATTATTACTCTTCCTGTCTTTTAATATATACACACAGATATCACTCTCTTAGTCCATGGGCCATCACTTTAAAATGTCTATGGAGTTCAGTCAGTCCATGACTCTGGGCTTCATCCATCATAGCAGTCTCTCAGGGCAGGGGAGATGGTATGTGGTGTTGGATTGTCATCTGGCGCGGTCCATGTCCATGATCTGCAGGTCGAAGATGTCGATCTCGAGGGATTTGTTGGGCGCAAGCTGCTGAAGCCAGTTCTGGTTTCATCACTGCTGCACGTTGCTTGGTTTCAGTGAAGCTCATTCTTCATCAGTCTGGGTGATTCTTACTATAATACCATTGATATGGTAGATAGCAGCCATAGTAGTAATGTCATACTGAACAATTAACATAATACAATTCAAATCATTGACTGTTTTCACCCAAAATCAAGTCTCCTTGAGGTACACATCGGACTTCCCCATCCTTCCGCATTACCCACCAAGTGCACCCAGGTCCCTGGGCAAAGGCAATCCCACGAATGGGTTTGCCTTTTCCTAATGCAGGAGTAACCCAGACTGTCTTCCCCAGCATGTTTCTCACATGCACCACAGGGACTTTATCCCCTTCTACAGTACGTAGAAGTTTTGATTGGGCAGGGCCGGCTCTATTAGTAGATCCCCTAGTGTTGACTAACCAGGTGGCTTTGGCTAAATGTTTATCCCAATTTTTGAATGTCCCATCACCCATTGCTCTCAGTGTAGTCTTTAACAGTCCGTTGTATCGTTCAATTTTTCCAGAAGCTGGTGCATGATAGGGGATATGATACACCCACTCAATGCCATGCTCTTTGGCCCAGGTGTCTATGAGGTTGTTTCGGAAATGAGTTCCATTGTCTGACTCAATTCTTTCGGGGGTGCCATGTCGCCATAAGATTTGCTTTTCAAGGCCCAGAATAGTGTTCCGGGCGGTGGCATGGGGCACAGGGTATGTTTCCAGCCATCCGGTGGTTGCTTCCACCATGGTAAGCACATAGCGCTTGCCTTGGCGAGTTTGTGGAAGTGTGATATAGTCAATCTGCCAGGCCTCGCCATATTTATATTTCAACCATCGTCCTTCATACCAGAGAGGCTTTAACCGCTTGGCTTGTTTGATCGCAGCACACGTTTCACATTCATGGATAACCTGTGCAATAGCATCCATGGTCAGGTCCACCCCTCGATCCCGAGCCCATCTATATGTTGCATCTCTTCCCTGATGGCCTGAGGTGTCATGGGCCCACCGAGCTATAAATAATTCACCCTTATGTTGCCAGTCCAGATCCACCTGAGCCACTTCAATCTTAGCAGCCTGATCCACCTGATGGTTGTTTTGACGTTCTTCGGTGGCCCGACTCTTGGGTACGTGAGCATCTACGTGACGTACTTTTATGACGAGATTCTCTAGTCGGGCAGCAATATCTTGCCACAATTCAGCAGCCCAGATGGGCTTGCCTCTGCGTTGCCAGTTGCTCTGCTTCCATTGCTGCAGCCACCCCCATAGAGCATTTGCTGCCATCCATGAGTCAGTATAAAGATAGAGTACTGGCCATTTTTCTCGTTCGGCAATATCTAAAGCCAGCTGGATGGCTTTCACCTCCGCAAACTGACTTGATTCACCTTGTCCTTCAGCCACTTCTGCAACTCGTCGTATAGGGCTCCATACAGCAGCTTTCCACCTTCGATGTTTGCCTACAATACGACAGGACCCATCAGTGAACAGGGCATATTGCCTTTCGTTCTCTGGCAGTTCATTATATGGTGGAGCCTCTTCAGCACGCGCCACCTCCTCTTCCAGTGATATTCCAAAACCTTTGCCTTCTGGCCAGTCCATGATCACTTCCAAGATTCCCGGGCGATTAAGATTTCCTATTCGAGCCCGCTGTGTAATAAGCGCGACCCACTTACTCCACGTAGCATCAGTCGCATGATGTGTAGAGGGGACCCTCCCTTTGAACATCCAGCCCAGCACCGGCAGTCGGGGTGCCAGGAGGAGCTGTGCTTCAGTACCAACCACTTCTGAGGCAGCTCAAACTCCTTCATATGCCGCCAATATCTCCTTTTCAGTTGGAGTATAGCGGGACTCAGATCCCCTATATCCTCGACTCCAAAACCCTAGAGGTCGACCTCGAGTCTCTCCTGGTACCTTCTGCCAGAGACTCCAGGTAGGGCCATTCTCCCCGGCTGCCGTGTAGAGCACATTTTTAACATCTTGTCCTGCCCGGACTGGCCCGAGGGCTACGGCATGAACTATCTCCTGTTTGATTTGTTGAAAGGCTTGTCGTTGCTCAGGGCCCCATTTAAAATCGTTCTTCTTCCGGGTCACTTGATAAAGAGGGCTTACAATCAGACTGTAATTTGGAATATGCATTCTCCAGAAACCCACAACACCCAAAAATGCTTGTGTTTCTTTTTTGCTAGTTGGTGGAGACATAGCTGTTATTTTGTTGATCACATCCGTTGGGATCTGTCGACGTCCATCTTGCCATTTTATTCCTAAAAACTGGATCTCTTGTGCAGGTCCCTTGACTTTACTTTGTTTTATAGCAAAACCAGCTTTCAGAAGTACTTGAATTATTTTCTTCCCTTTCTCGAAAACTTCTTCTGCTGTGTTGCCCCATACGATGATGTCATCAATGTATTGCAGATGCTCTGGAGCTTCACCCTGTTCCAGTGCAGTTTGTATCAGCCCATGGCAAATGGTAGGGCTGTGTTTCCACCCCTGGGGAAGTCGATTCCAGGTGTATTGGACACCTCTCCAAGTGAAAGCAAACTGTGGCCTGCACTCTGCCGCCAAAGGGATCGAGAAAAACGCGTTAGCAATATCAATGGTGGCGTACCACTTGGCTGCCTTTGACTCCAGTTCATATTGAAGTTCTAGCATGTCCGGCACAGCAGCGCTCAGTGGCGGCGTGACTTCATTCAGGCCACGATAGTCTACTGTCAGTCTCCACTCTCCATTAGACTTTCGCACTGGCCATATGGGGCTGTTAAAGGGTGAGCGAGTCTTGCTGATCACTCCTTGGCTCTCCAGCCGACGAATCAGCTCATGGATGGGGATCAGGGAGTCTCTGTTGGTGCGATATTGCCGCCGGTGAACTGTTGTGGTAGCGATCGGCACCTGTTGTTCTTTGACCCTGAGCAACCCCACCACAGAAGGGTCCTCTGAGAGACCAGGCAAGGTGGACAGCTGTTTAATTTCTTCCGTCTCCAAGGCAGCTATACCAAAAGCCCACCGGTACCCTTTTGGGTCCTTGAAATACCCTCTGCTGAGGTAGTCTATGCCCAGGATGCACGGAGCCTCCGGGCCAGTCACAATGGGGTGCTTCTGCCACTCATTCCCAGTTAGGCTCACTTCAGCCTCCAGTACAGTCAGCTATTGGGATCCCCCTGTCACTCCGGAAATACAGATGGGCTCTGCCCCTATATGGCTTGATGGCATCAGGGTACATTGTGCACCGGTGTCCACTAAAGCCTTATATTCCTGTGGGTCTGATGTGCCAGGCCATCTAATCCACACAGTCCAATAAACTCGGTTGTCCCTCTCCTCCGCCTGGCTGGAGGCAGGGCCCCTCTAATCCTGCTCATAGTACTCGTTACCCACTTCTTGTAAATAGGAATCAGAAGTCCCTTCAAGAGGATCAGAGGTGAGATCAGCTCTTCTATTCTTTCTGGGAAGCTGCCCACTGGAAAGTGGAGCGACGATTTTCCTCGAGGAACCTGAACCCCCTTTTGTAATTGTTTTTCCTTGCAGCTCGCGTACTCGTGCCTCTAGGGTCGAGGTAGGTTTTCCATCCCACCTCCTCATGTCCTCTCCGTAGTCACGCAATTGAAACCACAGGGTGGCTCGTGGTGTGTATCCTCTATATCTTCTCTCTTGAACAGAAGAGCGCTTACTCCTAATGGCTGAGACACTGGTCCGTATGGGTGGAGGGTAGGGCATATCCTCTTTGAATTGCCGGAACTCCCGGGACAGTTTCTCTATAGCAGAGACACAGGCCCGTAGGGAGGAAGAGAGACTTTCTTCGTATTGCCGGAGTTGGCCAGCCAATTCATCCACCGTTGGTCTCTCTCCGTCCTTCCAGGCCATTACTGCTAATGAGTTGGCATATGATGATGGTGCACTCCGTACAAACTTCCGCCACATAGGTTGCGTGCAATTAACTTCATCTGGATCTTTGGATGATTGTCCATTGTCCAAGTCACCATAAATCACTTCCAGCACTGCTAGCTCCCTCAGGTACTGGATACCTTTCTCCATGGTGGTCCACTTGCCTGGGTGACATAGAACATCTTCCTTGAAGGGATACCTTTCCTTCACACCCGACAGGAGTCGTCTCCAGAGGCTGAGGACTTGTGCACCTTTTCCAATTGCTTTGTCAATGCCCCCTTCCCTAGAAAGGGATCCCAGCTGCTTGGCTTCCCTACCCTCTAATTCCAGGCTACTGGCCCCATTATCCCAGCATCGGAGCAGCCAGGTGACAATGTGCTCACCTGGACGACGGCTGAAATCCTTTCGCATATCTCGCAATTCACTCAGGGATAGAGATCGGGTAGTTACCGTCTCTTTTATAAGTTCTTCCTCTTCCTCCTCTTCAAGTGATGACTCGCTCTCTTCCCTCTTCCGTGCTTATGATGGCCCTGCTTCAGAGCACTCTGCCTCCTCACTCTCTTCCTCTGGCTCCTTCTTAGCAGAATCTTCCTCCTCCCTTACTAAACGAGCTGACTTCCGCTTCCAAGATTTCTTCTTTTGTACAGGGGCAACTGATACCGGGATGGGCTGGTTCTCTGGCTCAGCTGCAACAGTCTGAGTAGCTACAGTGCCCGCCGTGGGGGTTGGAGTAGTGACAGTGCCTGCCACAGGGGTTGGAGTAGTCACAGTGCCTGCCACATTGCCATCAGACCCAGAGAGCCCCTCTCCCCTTTGCATAGTGTTAAATAGGGTTCGGTAGGCATGGGCCAGGCCCCAGCACATGGCAATGATTTGTGTCTCCTTGGAACTGCCAGGCTGACAGCATACTTCTTCCAGATATTCTGCTAGTTTATCAGGATTCTGCACTTGTTCGGGAGTGAAGTTCCAAAACACCGGAGGTGCCCACCGCCCCAGGCATTTGCCCATGCTGTTCCACACACCCTGCCATTCATAACTATCCAGCCTTGGGGCAGATCTCCGGGTGATATTCTTAAATTGCTTGCCAACCTTAGACAAAACCGAAACAATGTTCCCCAGAAGTAGCAATAGAGGTATTTTAACCAGCCAAGGGTGTTCAAAATACTGAAAAATTATTGTGATGAAGGAGGAAATGTTATGATAGAGGGTAGCAAAGGTACCACTCTGCATTTCCTCCATAAAAAACCTTTCAGAGGCAGAAGTATAATTGCTAATCGTCTCCACAAAACTGTAGCCAAAATACAGTAACGGCTTTAGTACAGAGCTCAGATGATACCACATTAAGCTCAAGGTCAGTGCTCTAAAAACAAAATTCACAGGCGAGACATTACTAATCATCGCAGAGTACAGCAGCCCGCAGAAACCAACACCGATCCTTAACATGTACAGCAAAGACGAGAGCATGATGCAAATCAAATAAACTGATATTGTGACCTGCAACCGTTATTATCTCAAGCCTCGAGCCCCACGTTGGGCGCCAAAAAGGACTGTCGTGGTTTAGCCCCAGCTGGCAACTAAGCACCACGCAGCCGCTCGCTCACTCTCCCTCCCACAGTGGGACGGGGGAGAGAATGAGGAAAAACCTCGTGGGTTGAGATAAAGACGGTTTAATAGGACAGAAAGAAAGGAGGGAACAATAATGATAATACCAACAAAGGAATGTACAAGAACAAGTGAGGCCCAATACAGAAATTGCTCACCACCCCGTGATCGACAGCCCGTCCCCGAGCAGCGATTTCCGCCCCCCGGCCAACTCCAGTTTATGTACTGGGCATGACGTCGGATGGTAGGGAATATCTCTTTGGCCAGTCTGGGTCAGCTGTCCCAGCTGTGTCCCCTCCCAGCTCCCCGTGCACCCCCAGCCTGCTCGCTGGCAGGCCAGCACGAGAAGCTGGACTGTCCTTGACGGCTCAGCAACAACCCAAAACATCAGCACATTATCAACAGTTCCTCATCCCAAATCCAAAACACAGTCTCACACTAGCTTCTGTGAGGAAAACCAGCTCTATCCTGGCTGAAACCAGGACAGTATCCACCCCTTATTCCATACCATTTACGTCATGCCCAGGTCCTATACTTTTCAATACATTCCAATTATTCATTATTACTCTTCCTGTCTTTTAATATATACACACAGATATCACTCTCTTAGTCCATGGGCCATCACTTTAAAATGTCTATGGAGTTCAGTCAGTCCATGACTCTGGGCTTCATCCATCATAGCAGTCTCTCAGGGCAGGGGAGATGGTATGTGGTGTTGGATTGTCATCTGGCGCGGTCCATGTCCATGATCTGCAGGTCGAAGATGTCGATCTCGAGGGATTTGTTGGGCGCAAGCTGCTGAAGCCAGTTCTGGTTTCATCACTGCTGCACGTTGCTTGGTTTCAGTGAAGCTCATTCTTCATCAGTCTGGGTGATTCTTACTATAATACCATTGATATGGTAGATAGCAGCCATAGTAGTAATGTCATACTGAACAATTAACATAATACAATTCAAATCATTGACTGTTTTCACCCAAAATCAAGTCTCCTTGAGGTACACATCGGACTTCCCCATCCTTCCGCATTACCCACCAAGTGCACCCAGGTCCCTGGGCAAAGGCAATCCCACGAATGGGTTTGCCTTTTCCTAATGCAGGAGTAACCCAGACTGTCTTCCCCAGCATGTTTCTCACATGCACCACAGGGACTTTATCCCCTTCTACAGTACGTAGAAGTTTTGATTGGGCAGGGCCGGCTCTATTAGTAGATCCCCTAGTGTTGACTAACCAGGTGGCTTTGGCTAAATGTTTATCCCAATTTTTGAATGTCCCATCACCCATTGCTCTCAGTGTAGTCTTTAACAGTCCGTTGTATCGTTCAATTTTTCCAGAAGCTGGTGCATGATAGGGGATATGATACACCCACTCAATGCCATGCTCTTTGGCCCAGGTGTCTATGAGGTTGTTTCGGAAATGAGTTCCATTGT